>NC_091979.1:149657361-150332041 GCF_044704955.1 Pristiophorus japonicus | reverse complement strand
TAGGAAAATTCCATTTCATAGTATAATTTTCCTGTTTCCAACTGCATTGTCAGTGCATTGTAAGTGGGGCATCCCCTGAATTACCATTCTATCTCATTCAGGAGCCCTGGAGGAACTTTACTGTCCAATACAATATTTAAGATAGAAAACATAGATCAAACATTCTCATTTGGTCAAGTTATGTCTGCCGATGTCTGCAGATATTGACCCTGAAATTGCGGCCTCACCAGATCCATACGGAATGCTTACGGACGCGTGAAGGCATCACAAAAGCCAGTTTTCGGCGCACAATGTGCATGGGCCGAAAACCAGCTTTTCCAATCTGTCAAGGTTTCACTTGACAGATCTTCTGCATCTTTGGGAGAAGGACATTCGCATGGGCGAGATTGGGCTATTTGCCCATCTCTTGCCCAGCAAATGTCCTTCAAACTCACGCCTGGTAAAAGCAGGCGGGTAGCCTACCTTTACCAGCATAAGGGTTTTAAAACATATAAAAAACATATAAAAATAAAATTTTAAAACACATTTTTATGTTAAAAACTCTGTCCACTAAGGGAAGTTTATTTTAAACCCTAATTAAATTTTTTTTAAATCTAAAAAAATATATTTTTTTTCTAACACATTTCATTAACTTTAATTTAAATTAATGTTAAATATATGAGGTGTTTTTTTATTTTTTATAATGTGTTTGGGGGATGGGTTTCTAATTCTTAATAATGAAAACGCCTACTTACGGAGTCCCCATTATTATGAATGATAATACTGTACCTTGATTGGCTGTCCAGTGCCACGTGACTACAGCTTCTCCCTCCGCATCTCGAAGACGTAACGCACTGTGCAAAGCGCGGGAAGAAAAGGCCTCAGACCGGAATCGCTGGAGTACAGAGGAGCAACAGCTAGATGCGGTTCTTTTTTCTTATTTACATGCGAACACCCAAGGGAAGACCAAAACCGGGATTTCAGGCCCAAGTTCTTAAATTCTTAAAACTGATCGATCTCTTGCTACGCCATCATTATTAACTTTAAATAAACCATTCTCATCACACGTCACAATGCCCCTCCCCTTCAGTTAAAGAAGAGGGCCGCTGCGAACTCTGCAGTTAGTTTAGTTTGGCCCACTGGGCCACCAGGGAGGGTTTTGGCTGGGCCAGTGGTCTGGTACCCAAGAGCGGGTGCTGGGCAACTTGTTGGCGCCCCGGCTGAACCCGTGGATGGATTGTCAGCTGACCTCGGAGTCGGCTGACAATTAAAATAAAATGGTGGCCACAGCAGAGCGCCCTCCCCTTTAAAGGCAGATGCACCGCCAAGCCACACACAGCTACCCACAGGGGAAAGCTGTCGGGGGCACTAAACGGTGGCCGATCCACTCCCACAGGGCAATTTCCCGCAGGGCAATTGCCCACGTGGGGCAGAAAGGGATCGCCACCCGCTGGTGGGGGGGTCGCCGCTTGCCCAACGGGGTGGCAACATGGGCAGCACAGTGACGATCACTGCTGGAAAACAAATGGAGGGCAATTTCAGAAATGTCGGTGACTCTGCGCCGACTAGGCGGTAACTCCTTACCGACCCGTGGCTGCCTCTTTGAGGTGGTCACCGCTCTTAAAGAAAGGGGCAATTTTGGCCTCTTAATCTCTTGTTTTTTAATTTTCTCAGTTTTCTCAGATTTTTTCTACACCAACTCTGGGTGCATAAAGAAGTGGGTGGAGTTTAAACAAACATAACAGACACTTTTTGCACAAAGACATGGATGGAGCTAAAACAAACATATACTTTTTTTTTAAAGACAGACTTTCAGTCAAAAGGAATACTTTAATTTTTTAAACATTCATACATGCTTTGTAAAAAGTCATTAACATTCACACTCAAAACCAAAAAACTGTAGGACAGCAGAAAAGTGACATGGTTCCAGAAATTGCCTCTCGACCGGAGAATTTTTACAAAACTACCTGGTGGTCTTGGAGGCGCCCTGGATTGTGGTGGGAAGGCCTTCTCTTCCCACGCTGCAAAGCGCGCTCCCATCCAGAGGGTTCCCACGCAGAAGATGCAATAACATGTGACTGCTCAGCCAACCAGATACGTATTTCACAGGTTCCCATAAATAGCACTGAGAATTCCGTGGCCCTGAAATTCCATTCGAGTAGAAAAAAAAGATGTGCACTTACCTGTTGCTGCTGCGCCCGTTGGAACTTCCAAGCCTGAGGCCTCTCGTGACTGCGTCACAGCGCGTGCAGGTGGGGACGTGCGCAGGCCGGGATCTAGAGACAGCAGCCAATCAGGTGAAGTATAAATTCTCATTCATAGTAATAGGAGTTCCGTAAGTCCGGAACTCCTATTACTATGAATGAGAAACCCCCCCCCTCCCAAACATCCAAAACACAATAAAAAATAGAAAATAAACTACATATTTAACATTCATTTAAAATAAAGTAAAGTAAAGTTAAAGTAAAGTAAAGGAAATATTTTCCCGACTTTTTAAAAAGTTTTTTTAATTAAGCTGTAAAATAAACTTATCGTAGTGGGGAGGGTTTTTAACAATAAAATGTGTTTTTATAATTTTATTTTTAAATGTTTTTGTGTATTTTTAAACACTTGCACCTGTAAAAGTAGGCTATATGCCTGTTTTTTCAGGCGTAAGATTTTAAAGGACAGTTGCAGGGCAAGATATTCGTAAATATCGGAAATCTTGCCCTGCAACTGTCCTTTAAAATCTTGCGTGTTTTGAAACATTTGCTTTTATCAGGCGCAAGATTTTTGAGGACATTTGCTGGGCAAGATATGCGTAAATACAGCAATCTTGCCCAAACAAATGTCCTCGCTCCCGATCTGTGGATGATCTGTCAAGCTCCAGCTTGACAGATCAGAAAAGCTGGTTTTCAGCGCATGCGCATTGCGTGCTAAAAACCGGCTTTTCCAATGCCTTCCCGGGTCCGTAGAAACTTCGTACAGGCCCGGGACGTCGGAATTTCTGGGCCATGATCTTCTCTTTTCTCCTTTATTCCATCATAACTATTTTATCTTTACTCCCATAAGCCAATTTTCAATTTCTGATGTTTTCTACTGAATCCCATTCTGTACTGGTTACTGCCACTGGAAATCTGGGAGAGTAGAGTGGGTGTCTCCCGAACCAACGGGACACACACAGGGGTGACTGATACAAAAGCAAAATACTGCGGATGCTGGAATCTGAAATAAAAACAGAGAATGCTGGAAATCTCAGCAGGTCAGGCAGCATCTGTGGAGAAAAAAACAGAGTTAATGTTTTGGGTTGACGATCCTTCATCAGAACTACCAAATGTTTTAAAAGAGCATATTCTTGACTGAGTTGTGTTGGCGATTATTGTGTTCCTAACACAGATGAGACTGCACAAAGGGAGGTTAAAGTAACAGTGATCTCAGTCTTTAATAAGACACTCCAGAGTGAGGAACAGGCCTTAGGGGCCGGCTTATATACAGAACTCCCAAGGGATGCTGGGATCCCTTGGAACTTCAGGGGATGAGCTCCCTGGTGGCGGAAAATGGGAGTGCATGCTTTACAAATACACAACAGCGATGGTCAATAATCATCCTATAGTCATCGGATTTTCTAACCGGCCAAACTGGGGAGTTAGTTGGCTTTGTGAACAATACCCTGCTTTAGCTTGAAGGAAAGAGATCCTTGTATAGTTGGCTGGATTGAATTGTCAAAGCCCGATAAAACTTGGAGCATGCCCTTTATAGGATCGGGGTCAGAATCGTGAATGAAGGTGGCAGAGGAGTCAGAGTCGATTAACATTAAATGTTGATGGCCTCCGGGATCAACAGTGCAGACTACTGGTCTCCCACTACCATCATATTGGAGAGGGAAAGTTACCTCCACAGAGAGGCTTATAGGAGTCATAGGGGAGGTGGAGGTGGAGCCGTTGGCTGATGCATCACGGCAACCAGTCGAGTCCCCTGAGAAGCCTGTCTGGCCCCTATAGATGCCTCCATTCTCTCTCGACGCTGGTCGACCGAGTCGGGGCCTGCCTGTCTTGGAGAGCGAAACATTGATGGGCATAGTGGCCTGGGCGGTTGCAGAGATAGCAGCACACCGAGGAGGGTTGGTCACTATCTGGGTCTTGGTCAGCCTGGCACTTGGGTTCTCATGCTGCATTAGCTTGGGTGACCACACACACTGTCATCGTCTCACCTCCTTGTTGGTCTTGTACAGTGGAGGCGGAGCAGAGGGAGTGGGCTCCTCAGCCCAACAAGGGCCGGGATCTCCTGGTTTGATTTTGGAGACAGCTGCCACTACTGCCCGCTGTTGACTGATTTGTACCTGAAGCTGTTGGATTTTTTCTAAGCACGGGGTGTGGTATGCTTCGGGGGAGGTGATGGTTTGGCATTGGTTTAATTCCCTTAAAGCGCCCCTTGCATCTTCTAACTCCTCACTCAAACTAGTATTTTCTGCATCTAATTCAATATTTTGTTCTAGTATTTTGTCTAGTTTTCTTTACATGCAATGCATTTTGTCAGGCCAACATCCCCAGCATTGAAGCACTGACCACACTTGATCAGCTCCGCTGGGCAGGCCACATTGTCCGCATGCCAGACACAAGACTCCCAAAGCAAGCGCTCTACTCGGAACTCCTTCACGGTAAACGAGCCAAAGGTGGGCAGAGGAAACGTTACAAGGACACCCTCAAAGCCTCCCTGATAAAGTCAACATCCCCACCGACTCCTGGGAGTCCCTGGCCAAAGACCAACCTAAGTGGAGGAAGTGCATCCGGGAGGGCGCTGAGCACCTTGAGTCTCATCGCCGAGAGCATGCAGAAATCAAGCGCAGGCAACGGTAAGAGCATGCGGCAAATCTCTCCCACCCTCCCTTACCCTCAACGACTATCTGTCCCACCTGGGACAGGGACTGTGGCTCTCGTATTGGACTGTTCAGCCACCTAAGGACTCATTTTAAGAGTGGTTGCAAGCCTTCCTCGATTCCGAGGGACTGCCTATGATGATGATGATGCATTTTGTCTTGGCTCTTTTGTTCCCAATGCAACTGGTTGTGAAGGACAGAAATGCTTTCCTGACAACCGTTGCTTTCTTTTTGCAGCTTTTCTATCTGTTCTTTTCATTCTTTGGTTTTCGTATTTAACTGTACAGTGCACAAATGTGCTCCATTAACTAACTTATCTCGGCCTTTTTTCAGCTTAAGTTTGCTTTTCTGGACATCCTCAGAGAGTCTGTCAAGAATATAATCATAGTCCCCGTTACTATCTTCTAGGATTTTTAGAAAGACCATTGCTGCAGACGCATCGACTTTTTCTGTCAGCTGTCTATTAACTGTTCCCGGTGATATGCCAATGCCATTGTATTTCTGGTATTACTTTTAACATGCTCTCTCTTTCTCTCTCTCCCTTCTTTCAGGGAGTCCCCTACCCAGTCACCCAGTCGAAGCGACGATTACACACGGTCGACCAAGTCTGTCCGGTCCTTAAACCGGAACCTGACAACTCTCAACACTGTGATCCCACTTCTGACACCACTGTAAGATTAGGATCACAGGTCACACACATATTACCCAAAGGGTCTTAGGAGTTGTAAGGTGTTTTGTTAAAGAACCACAGTTACAAGCATAATTAGATAAAACACATGATTCGGATAGATGTGGTAGACATAAAACCGGTGACAGATGAGAACAATCTACGGCCCCAGAATGGAACGGACAGAAGTTGAGGTAGAACGGTGGTCTCTGAACAGATTCCGAGCTGGTGGAGGTGTTAGGCCGAAGCTAGCATGGCGGGGTCCTCCTCAGAGGTTTGAGTTTGACCAAGGTGTTAGGCTGAAGCCAGCAAGAGATCTACCTTGAGGAAACTCCTCAGTCTGCCTGTTTCTCTCTCTCGGTTGCCTGTTTATATACCTCATTTCGATGGGCTGGTGGATACCTGGTGTCAATCATTTTGACCCATTCCATGGTTCAATTACAGGGGAGAGAGTACCTCTGACAGCCCCCTCCCATCCTCCTGAGGTCAGCTTTTTCCTTATCTCTGTTCTAAATGTTTTGTTGTTCTTCTACAGGCAGCTTGTTTATCTTTTAGGCTCTTTGCTAAAATCCCTTATCGGCATAGCTATGCCGTGAAGGCCTGTTTTTCTCTCTCTCTGACCTCACAACTCAGCACTCTGCACAACTCCTTTCCTGACATGACTGGAATCCAGCTGTGCCCTCAACTTAAGCAAACCGCGGAGCTAGGGAACCTGTGCCAAACTATTATTTCTTCCGACCCATGATTTCTTAAATGGTGGGGACCTCAGGAGTAGGCCGATATGGATCATCCACTTGTCATGGGGCCTCCTCCTCCCGTTAGTTGTTTAATGGTCCAACAACATTCACGACTTGATATGGCAGGACTGCAGAGTTTTAATCTGATCTGTTGATTGCGGGATAGCTTAGCCCTGTCATAGCTTGCTGCTTCTGCTGTTTAGCATGCATATGGTTCCACATTGGAGCTTCCCCAGGTTGGCACCTCATTTTTAGGTATGCCTGCTGCTGCTCCTGGCATGCTCTTCTACGCGCTTTATTAAACCAGGATTGGTCCCCTGGCTTGATGGTAATGGTAGAGTGAGGGAAATGCCGGGCCATGAGGTTATAGATTCTGCTGCTGCTAATGGCCTCCAGCACCTCATGGATGCCCAGTTTTGAGCTGCTATATCTGTTCTGAATCTATCCCATTTAGCACGGTGGTAGTGCCACACAACACGATGAAGGGTGTCCTCAGTGTGAAGACGGGACTTCGTCTCCACAATAATTATGCGGTGATCACTGCTACCAATGCTGTCATGGACAGATGCATCTGTAAAAGGTAGGTTAATGAGGATGAGGTCAAGTAGGTTTTTCCCTCATGTTGGTTCTCTCACCACCTGTCGCAGGCCCAGTCTAGCAACTGTGTCCTTCAGGACTTGGCCAGCTTAATCAGTAGTGGTGCTACCGAGCCACTCTTGGTGATGGACATTGAAGTCCCCACCAAGAGTACATTCTGTGCCCTTGCTATATTCAGTGCTTCTTCCAAGTGGTGTTCAACATGGAGCAGTACTGATTCATCAACTGTAGGAGGGCGGTAGGTGGTAATCAGCAGAAGGTTTCCTTGCCCATGCTTGACCTGAAGCCATGAGACTTCAAGGGGTCCGGAGTCAATGTTGAGGACTCCCAGGATCACTCCCTCCTGTCTGTATACTACTGTGCCACCTCTGGTGGGTCTGTCCTGTCGGTGGGACAGGAAATACCTAGGGATTACGTAGGATTATATAGGATTACATAAGATATACAGCACAGAAACAGGCCATTTGGCCCAACCAGTCCATGCCGGCGTTTATGCTCCACTTGAACCTCCTCTCGTCTTTCCTCATCTAAATCTATCAACATAACCCTCTATTCCATTCTCCCTCATATGCTTACCTAACCTCCCTTTAAATTTATTTCTATTATTTGCCTAAACTAATCCCTGTGGTAGTGAGTTCCACATTCTCACCACTCTCTGGGTAAAGAAGTTTCTTCTGAATTTCCTATTTGATTTCTTGGTGACTATGAAACATTCCCTCTGTATCCACTCTATCAAAACCTTTCATAATTTTAAAGACCTCTATTAAGTCATCCCTTAGCCTTCTTTATTCAAGAGAAAAGAGACCCAGCCTGTTCATCCTTTCCTGATATGTATACCCTTGCATTTCTGGTATCATCCTTGTAAATCATCTCTGTACCCTCTCCAGTGCCTCTATATCCTTTTTATAATATGACGGCCAGAACTGCACATAGTACACTAAATGTGGTCTAACCCAGGTATGAAACTTCCCTACTTTTCAATTATATCCCTCTAGAAATAAACCCTAGTGCTTGGTTTGCTTCTTTATGCCTTGCTAACCTGTGGTGCAATGTTTAGTGATTGGTGTATTTGTACTCCGAGATCCCTTTATTCCTCTACTTGACTTAGACTCACACCTTCCAAGTAATAAATGGCCTCCCTATTCTTCCTACTAAAATATGCTACCTCATATTTATCTGTGTTGAATTTCATTTGCCAATTATTTGCCCATTCTGCAAGTCCTCCTGTAATTTGCTGCAGTCCTCCTCGGTATTGACTATCCCCCCAATTTGGTATCATCTGCAAATTTAGAAACTTTGATTCCAAAGTCTAAATTGTTAATGTAAACTGTGAACAGCAGTGGTCCCAGCACCGATCCTTATAGAACACCACTACCCACCTTCTGCCACTGTGAATAGCTACCCTTTACTCCTACTCTCTGCTTTCTGTCTTGATGCCACTTAACGATCCATTCTACTGTTTGTCCCCTGACTCCGCATTCTCTGACCTTATTCATTAGTCTATTATGGGGTACCTTATCGAAGGCCTATTGAAAATCTAGATACATTACATCTACTGCATTACCATTGTCTACTCTCTGTTACCTCTTCAAAAAATTCAATAAGTTGGTCAAGCAAGATTGTCCTTTTTGAAATCCATGCTGACTATTCATTATTATACTTTTCATTTCGAGATGTCCTATTCTCTCCTTTAGTAGGAATTCCATTACTTTCCCGACCACTGATGTTAAGCTGACTGGTCCATAATTCACTTGACATGTTCTAGCGCTCTTCTTAAATATAGGTATTACCTGAGCTATCTGCCAGTCCTCTGGCACTGCACCTTTTTTGAACGAAGTATTAACTATGTGTAGAAATGCCTCTGCTATCTCTTCCCTAGATTCTTTTAAAATGTGTGGATGTAAAATGTAAGGCCAGGAATTGATCCTCTTTGAATTTGATACGTTTATTTAATATATCTAATTAGTAATCTTGTTGTGCGAGGTCCCTTGGGAAAGAGTGAGCATAATATGATAGAATTCTTTATTAAGATGGAGAGTGATACACTTAATTCAGAGACTAGGGTCCTGAACTTAAGGAAAGGTAACTTTGATGGAATGAGACGTCAATTGGCTAGAATAGACTGGCGAATGATACTTAAAGGGTTGACAGTGGATAGGCAATGGCAAACATTTAAAGAGCACATAGATGAACTTCAACAATTGCATATCCTTGTTTGGAGTAAAAATAAAACGGGAAAGGTGGCTCAACTGTGGCTAACAAGGGAAATGAAGGATGGTGTTAAATCCAAGGAAGAGGCAGATAAATTAGCCAGAAAAAGCAGCAAACCTGAGGACTGGGAGAATTTTATAATTCAGCAGTGGAGTACAAAGGGTTTAATTAGGAGGGGGAAATCGAATATGAGAGGAAGCTTGCTGGGAACATATAAACTAAAAATGTGAAGAGAAAAAGATTAGTGAAGACAAACGTAGGTCCCTTGCAGTCAGATTCAGGTGAATTTATAATGGGGAACAAAGAAATGGCGGATCAGTTGAACAAATACTTTGGTTCTGTCTTCACGAAGGAAGACACAAATAACCTTCCGGAAATACTAGGGGACCAAGGTTCCAGTGAGAAGGAGGAACTAAAAGAAATCCTTATTAAGCGAGAAATTGTGTAAGGGAAATTGATGGGATTGAAGGCCGATAAATCCCCGGGGCCAGATAGTCTGTATCCCAGAGTACTTAAGGAAGTGGCCCTAGAAATGGTGGATGCATTGGTGATCATTTTCCAACAGTCTATCGACTCTGGATCAGTTACATAGAAACACAGAAAATAGGTGCAGGAGTAGGCCATTCGGCCCTTCTAGCCTGTACCGCCATTCAATTAGTTCATGGCTGAACATGCAACTTCAGTACCCCATTCCTGCTTTCTTGCCATACCCCTTGATCCCCCAAGTAGTAAGGACTTCATCTAACTCCCTTTTGAATATATTTAGTGAATTGGCCTCAACAACTTTCTGTGGTAGAGAATTCCACAGGTTCACCACTCTCTGGGTGAAGAAGTTTCTCCTCATCTCGGTCCTAAATGGCTTACCCCTTATCCTTAGACTGTGACCCCTGGTTCTGGACTTCCCCAACATTGGGAACATTCTTCCTGCATCTAACCTGTCTAAACCCGTCAGAATTTTAAACGTTTCTATGAGGTGCCCTCTCATTCTTCTGAACTCCAGTGAATACAAGCCCAGTTGATCCAATCTTTCTTGATAGGTCAGTCCCACCATCCTGGGAATTAGTCTGGTGAATCTTCGCTGCACTCCCTCAATAGCAAGAATGTCCTTCCTCAAGTTAGGAGACCAAAACTGTACACAATACTCCAGGTGTGGCCTCACCAAGGCCCTGTACAACTGTAGCAACACCTCCCTGCCCCTGTACTCAAATCCCCTCTCTATGAAGGCCAACATGCCATTTGCTTTCTTAACCGCCTGCTGTACCTGCATGCCAACCTTCAATGACTGATGTACCATGACACCCAGGCCTCGTTGCACCTCCCCTTTTCCTAATCTGTCACCATTCAGATAATAGTCTGTCTCTCTGTTTTTACCACCAAAGTGGATAACCTCACATTTATCCACATTATACTTCATCTGCCATGCATTTGCCCACTCACCTAACCTATCCAAGTCACTCTGCAGCCTCATAGCATCCTCCTCGCAGCTCACACTGCCACCCAACTTAGTGTCATCCGCAAATTTGGAGATACTACATTTAATCCCCTCGTTCCTATGGACTGGAGGGTAGCTAATGTAACACTACTTTTTAAGAAAGGAGGGAGCGAGAAAACGAGTAATTATAGACAGGTTAGCCTGACATCAGTAGTGGGGAAAATGTTGGAATCAATTATTAAAGATGAAATAGCAGCACATTTGGAAAGCAGTGACAGGATTGGTCCAAGTAAGCATGGATTTATGAAAGGGAAATCATGCTTGACAAATCTTCTAGAATTTTTTGAGGATGTAACTAGTAGAGTGGACAAGGGAGAACCAGTGAATGTGGTGTATTTGGACTTTCAAAAAGCTTTTGACAAGGTCCCACACAAGAGATTGGTGTGCGAAATTAAGGCACATGTTATTGAGGGTAATGTACTGACGTGGATAGAGAACTGGTTGGCAGACAGGAAACAAGAGAGTCAGGATAAACTGGTCCTTTTCAGAATGGCAGGAAGTGACTAGTGGGGTGCTGCAGGGCTCAGTGATGGGACCTCAGCTATTTACAATATACATTAGTGATTTGGATGAAACATAGAAACATAGAAAATAGGTGCAGGAGTAGGCCATTCAGCCCTTCATAAGATTATGGCTGATCATTCCCTCAGTACCCCTTTCCTGCTTTCTCTCCTACCCCTTAATCCCCTTAGCTGTAAGGGCCATATCTGACTCCCTCTTGAATATATCCAATGAACTGGCATCAACAACTCTCTGCAGCAGGGAATTCCACAGGTTAACAACTCTCTGACTGAAGAAGTTTCTCCTCATCTCAGTCCTAAATGGCCCTCCCCTTATCCTAAGTCTATGTCCCCTGGTTCTGGATTTCCCCAACATCGGGAACGTTTTACCCGCATCTAACCTGTCCCGTCCCGTCAGAATCGTATATGTTTCTGTGAGATCCCCTCTTATCCTTCTAAACTCCAATGTATAAAGGCCCAGTCGATCCAGTCTCTCCTCATATGTCAGTCCTGTCATCCCGGGAATCAGTCTGGTGAACCTTCGCTGCACTCCCTCAATAGCAAGAACGTCATTCCTCAGATTAGGAGAGCAAAACTGAACACAATATTCCAGGTGAGGCCTCACCAAGGCCCTGTACAACTGCAGGACGACCTCCCTGCTCCTATACTCAAATCTCCGAGCTATGAAGGCCAACATATAATTTGCCTTCTTCACCGCCTGCTGTACCTGTATGCCATCTTTCAATGACTGATGCACCACGACACCCAGGTCTCGTTGCACCTCCCCTTTTCCTCATCTGCTGCCATTTAGATAATATTCTGTCTTCGCGTTTTTGCCCCCAAAGTGGATAACCTCACATTTATCCACATTATATTGCATCTGCCATGCATTTGCCCACACACCTAACCTGTCCAAGTCACCCTGCAGCCTCCTAGTGTTCCCCTCACATCTCATTCCAGTTTAGTGTCATCTGCAAACTTGGAGATATTGCATTCAATTCCTTCATCCAAATCATTGATGTATATTGTAAAGAGCTTGGGTCCCAGCACTGAGTCCTGCGTCACTCCACGAGTCACTGCCTGCCATTCTGAAAAGGACCCTTTTATCCCGACTCTCTGCTTCCTGTCTGCCAACCAGTTCTCTATCCATGTCAGTATATTACCCCCAATACCATGTGCTTTGATTTTGCACATCAATCTCTTGTGTGGGACCTTGTCAAAAGCTTTTTGAAAGTCCAAATACACCATATCCACTGGTTCTCCCTTGTCCACTATACTAGTTACAACCTCAAAAAATTCCAGAAGATTTGTCAAGCATGATTTCCCCTTCATAAATCCATGCTGACTTGAACCATCCTGTCACTGCTTTCCAAATGCGCTGCAAGTTCATCCTTAAAAATTGATTCCAACATTTTCCCCACTACTGATGTCAGGCTAACCGGTCTATAATTACCCACTTTCTCTCTCCCTCCCTTTTTAAAAAGTGATGTTACATTAGCTACCCTCCAGTCCATAGGAACTGATCCAGAGTCGATAGACTGTTGGGAAATGATCACCAATGCATCCACTATTTCGAGGGCCACTTCCTTAAGTATTCTGGGATGCAGACTATCAGGCCCCAGGGATTTATCGGCCTTCAATCCTATCAATTTACCTAACACAGTTTCCCGCCTAATAAGGATATCCTTCAGTTCCTCCTTCTCATTAGACCCTCTGTCCCCTCGTACTTCCGGAAGGTTATTTGTGTCTTCCTTCGTGAAGACAGAACCAAAGTATTTGTTCAATTGCTCTGCCATTTCTTTGTTCCCCATTATAAATTCACCTGAATCCAACTGCAAGGGACCTACGTTTGTCTTCACTAATCTTTTTCTCTTCACATATCGATAGAAGCTTTTGCAGTCAGTTTTTATGTTCCCGGCAAGTTTCCTCTCATATTCTATTTTCCCCCTCCTAATTACACCCTTTGTCCTCCTCTGCTGAATTCTAAATTTCTCCCAGTCCTCAGGTTTGTTGCTTTTTCTGGCCAATTTATATGCCTCTTCCTTGGATTTAACACTATCCTTAATTTCCCTTGTTAGCCACGGTTGAGCCACTTTCCCCGTTTTATTTTTACTCCAGTGATGTACAATTGCTGAAGTTCATCCATGTGATCTTTAAATGTTTGCCATTGCCTATCCACCGTCAACCCTTTAAGTATCATTTGCCAGTCTATTCTAGCCAATTTACGCCTCAAACCATCGAAGTTACCTTTCCTTAAATTCAGGACCTGAGTTTCTGAATTAACTGTGTCACTCTCCATTTCATTAAAGAATTCTACTATGTTATGGTCACTCATCCCCAAGAGGCCTCGCACAACAAGATTGCTAATTAGTCCTTTCTCATTACAGATGACCCAATCTAGGATGGCCAGCTCCCTAGTTGGTTCCTCGACATATTGGTCTAGAAAACCATCCCTCATACACTCCAGGAAATCCTCCTGCACCGGATTGTGACCAGTTTGGTTAGCCCAATCAATATGTAGATTAAAGTCACCCATGATAACTGCTGTACCTTTATTGCATGCATCCCTAATTTCTTGTTTGATGCTGTCCCCAACCTTACTACTACTGTTTGGTGGTCTGTACACAACTCCCACTAGCTTTTTCTGCCCCTTGGTATTCCATAGCTCCGCTCATACCAATTCCACATCATCCAAGCTAATGCCCTTTATTACAATTGCATTAATTTCCTCTTTAACCAGCAACGCCACACTGCCTCTTTTTCCTCTCTGCCTATCCTTCCTAAATGTTGAATACCCCTGGTTGTTGAGTTCCCAGCTTTGGTCACCCTGGAGCCATGTCTCCGTGATGCCAATTACATCATATCCATTAACTGCTGTCTGCGCAGTTCATTCGTCCACCTTATTCCGAATACTCCTCACATTGAGGCACAGAGCCTTCAGGCTTGTCATTCTAACACACTTTCCCCCTTTAGAATTTTGGTGTAATGTGGCCCTTTTTGCTTTTTGCCTTAGGTTTCTCTGCCCTCCACTTTTACTTTTCTTTTTTCTATCTTTTGCTTCTGCCCCCATTCTACTTCCCCCTGTCTCCCGACGTAGGTTCCCATCCCCCTGCCATATTAGTTTAACTCCTCCCCAACAACACTAGCAAACACTCCCCCTTGGACATTGGTTCTGGTCCTGCCCAGGTGCAGACCGCCCGGTTTGTACTGGTCCCACCTCCCCCAGAACCGGTTCCAATGCGTATAAGGTGGCCAAGGTTAATTGGAAACTAGAAGATTGGGAAAATTTTAAACAACAGCAAAGAATGACTAAGAAAGCAAAAAAGAAAGGAAAGATAGATGACGAAAGTAAACTTGCGCAAAACATAAAAACCGATAGTAAAAGCTTTTACTGATATATAAAACGGAAAAGAGTGACTAAAGTAAATGTTGCTCCCTTAGAAGATGAGAAGGGGGGTTTAATAATAGGAAATGTGGAAATGGCTGAGACCTACAATTATTTTGCTTCGGTCTTCACAGTGGAAGACACAAAAACCATGCCAAAAATTGCTGGTCACGGGAATGTGGGAAGGGAGGACCTTGAGAAAATCACTATCACTAGGGAGGTAGTGCTGGACAGGCTAATGGGACTCAAGGTAGACAAGTCCCCTGGTCCTGATGAAATGCATCCCAGGGTATTAAAAGAGATGGCGGAAGTTATAGCAGATGCATTCATTATAATCTACCAAAATTCTCTGGACTCTGGGGAGGTACCAGCGGATTGGAAAGCAGCTAATGTAACGCCTCTGTTTAAAAAAGGGGGCAGACAAAAGGCAGGTAACTATAGGCCAGTTAGTTTAACATCTGTAGTGGGGAAAATGCTTGAAGCTATCATTAAGGAAGAAATAGCGGGACATCGAGATAGGAATAGTGCAGTCAAGCTGACGCAACATGAATTCATGAAAGGGAAATCACGTTTAACTAATTTACTGGAATTCTTTGAGGAAATAACGAGCCTGGTGGATAGAGGTGTACCGATGGATGTGGTGTATTTAGATTTCCAAAAGGCATTTGATAAGGTGCCACACAAAAGGTTACTGCAGAAGATAAAGGTACGCGGAGTCAGAGGAAATGTATTAGCATGGATAGAGAATTGGCTGGCTAACAGAAAGCAGAGAGTCGGGATAAATGGGTCCTTTTCGGGTTGGAAATTGGTGGTTAGTGGTGTGCCACAAGGATCGGTGCTGGGACCACAACTGTTTACAATATACATAGATGACCTGGAAGAGGGGACAGAGTGTAGTGTAACAAAATTTGCAGATGACACAAAGATTAGTGGGAAAGCGGGTTGTATAGAGGACACAGAGAGGCTGCAAAGAGATTTAGATAGGTTAAGCGAATGGGCTAAGGTTTGGCAGATGGAATACAATTTTTGGAAAATGTGAGGTCATCCACCTTGGAAAAAAAAACAGTAAAAGGGAATATTATTTGAATGGGGAGAAATTACAACATGCTGCGGTGCAGAGGGACCTGGGGGTCCTTGTGCATGAATCGCAAAAAGTTAGTTTGTAGGTGCAGCAGGTAATCAGGAAGGCGAATGGAATGTTGGCCTTCATTGCGAGAGGGATGGAGTACAAAAGCAGGGAGGTCCTGCTGCAACTGTACAGGGTATTGGTGAGGCCGCACCTGGAGTTCTGCGTGCAGTTTTGGTCACCTTTTTTAAGAAAGGATATACTAGCTTTGGAGGGGGTACAGAGACGATTCACTCGGCTGATTCCGGAGATGAGGGGGTTACCTTATGATGATAGATTGAGTAGACTGGGTCTTTACTCGTTGGAGTTCAGAAGGATGAGGGGTGATCTTATAGAAACATTTAAAATAATGAAAGGGATAGACAAGATAGAGGCAGTTGTTTCCACTGGTCGGGAAGATTGGAACTAGGGGGCACAGCCTCAAAATACGGGGGAGCCAATTTAAAACCGAGTTGAGAAGGAATTTCTTCTCCCGGAGGGTTGTGAATCTGTGGAATTCTCTGCCTAAGGAAGCAGTTGAGGCTAGCTCATTGAATGTATTCAAATCACAGATGGATAGATTTTTAACCAATAAGGGAATTAAGGGTTATGGGGAGCGGGCGGGTAAGTGGAGCTGAGTCCACGGCCAGATCAGCCATGATCTTGTTGAATGGCGGATCAGGCTCGAGGGGCTAGATGGCCTACTCCTGTTCCTAATTCTCATGTTCTTATGTTATGTAATGTCCCAGGAATTTGAATCCCTCCCTTGTGCACCACTCCTCAAGCTGATTCATCTGATCTATCCTGCGATTCCTATTCTGACTGGCATGTGGCACTGGTAGCAATCCTGAGATTACTACTTTTGAGGTCCTACTTTTTAATTTAGCTCCTAGCTCCCCAGATTCGTCTTGTAGGACCTCATCCCATGTTTTACCTGTAGCGTTGGTATCGAAATGCACCACGACAACTGGCTGTTCACCCTCCCTTTTCAGAATGCCCTGCACGCGCTCTGAGACATCCTTGACCCTTGCACCAGGGAGGCAACATACCATCCTGGAATCTCGATTGCGGCCGCAGAAACGTCTATCTATTCCCCTTATAATTGAATCCCCTATCACTATAGCTCTCCCACTCTTTTTCCTGCGCTCCTGTGCAGCAGAGCCACCCATGGTGCCATGAACTTGGCTGCTGCTGCCCTCCCCTGATGAGTTATCCCCCTCAACAGTACCCAAAGCGGTGTATCTGTTTTGCAGGTGGATGACCGCAGGGGACCCCTGCACTACCTTCCTTGCAGTGCTCTTCCTGTTGGTCATCCATTCCCTATCTGGCTGTGTACCCTTTACCTGCGGTAAGACCAACTCACTAACCGTGCTATTCACGTCATTCTCAGCATCGTTGATGCTCCAGAGTGAATCCACCCACAGCTCCAGTGCCGCAATGCAGTCCATCAGGAGCTGCAGGCGGATGCACTTCACGCACATGAAGTCGTCAGGGATACCGGAAGCGTCGCTGACTTCCCACATAGTACAGGCGGAGCATAACACGTGTCCGAGCTCTCCTGCCATGACTTAACCCTTAGATAAACTTAAATTGGCAACAACAATGCTAAAGGTTACTTACTGATAAAGAAAAGAAAAAGAAAAACTACTTACCAATCACCAGCCAATCACTTACCCCCTTGGCTGTGACGTCACCTTTCGATTTCTTTCTACTTCTTTTTTGCCTTCTCTGAAGTAATTGAGTGTAATATCTCCAAGTTTGCAGATGACACTAAGCTGGGTGGTGGTGTGACGCTAAGAAGCTGCAGGGTGAATTGGACAGGTTAGGCGAGTGGGCAAACGCATAGCAGATGCAGTATAATGTGGATAAATGTGAGGTTATCCACTTTGGTGGCAAAAACACGAAGGCAAAACATTATCTGAAAGGTGGCAGATTAGGAAAAGGGGAGGTGCAACGAGCCCTGGGTGTAATGGTACATCAGTCATTGAAAGTTGGCATGCAGGTACAGCAGGTGGTGAAGAAGGCAAATGGTATGTTGGCCTTCATAGCTAGGGGATTTGAGTATAGGAGCAGGGAGGTCTTAATGCAGTTCTCTAGGGTCTTAGTGAACCCTCACCTGGAATATTGTGTTCAGTTTTGGTCTCCTAATCTGAGGAAGGACGTTCTTGCTATTGAGGGAGTGCAGCGAAGGTTCACCAGACTGATTCCCGGGATGGCAGGACTGACATATGAGGAGAGACTGGATCGACTGGGCCTGTATTCACTGGAGTTTAGAAGGATGAGAGGGGATGTCACAGAAAAATATAAAATTCTGATGGGACTGGACAGGCTAGATGCAGGAATAATGTGCCCGATGTTGGGGAAGTCCAGAACCAGGGGACTTAGTCTAAGGATCAGGGGTAAACCATTTAGGACTGAGATGAGAAGAAACTTCTTCACTCAGAGAGTTGTTAACTTGTGGAATTCTCTACTGCAGACAGTTGCTGATGCCAGTTCAAGAGGGAGTTAGATATGGCCCTTATGGCTAAAGGGATCAAGGGGTATGGAGCGAAAGCAGGAAAGGGGTACTGAGCTGAATGATCAGCCATGATCTTATTGAATGATGGTGCAGGCTCAAAGGGTCAATTGGCCGACTCCTGCACCTATTTTTTATATCCCCTTTTTAAATTTTAAATGCACTTATATCATTAATCATATCATCATCCAATATCATGTCCATCTGTTCTATCTCACTGGGAAATACCGAAGCAAAATAATGATTTAATATTTCTGCTATCTCCCTATCGTTACCTGTAATATTCTCCTGTCTATCCCTTAATGGCCCTATTCCTATCTCAACCTTCCTTTTTTTATTGATGTGCCTGTAAAATATTTTACTATTTTGTTTTATGTTCCTTGATAATTTAATTTCATAGTTTCTCTTTGCCTTCCTAATTGTTTTTTGACTTCTCTCCTAACCCCTTCATATTCTCTCATCGTGCACTCCTCTGCTGTCTATGTATTTAATATGTGCTTCTTTCCTTACCCTCAATTGTTCCCTTAAGTCTTTATTCATCCATGGATCTCATTATGTTTAGTTTGTTCTTTCCTTTATATTTTTCCTGCAATCTGTTGAACACCATTTTAAATGTTTCCCATTGTTGTTCTACATCTTTGTTTGCCAATATTGTTGCCCATTTTATCTTCCCAAGTTCTATTCTCAGCCCTTCAAAATCAGCTTTTCTCCAATCTATTACCCTGGTTTTCGTCATACTTGTGTCTTTCTCGATTATCAACTTAAAGCATATTATATTATGGTCACTGTTGCCTAGATATTTCCCTACTTTTACTTCTCCTATCTGCTCTGGTTCATTCCCATTACTAAATAGCGAATCCTCCCTTATTGGGCTTTACATATTGGGTTAGAAAGGAGTCCTGTGTACATTGTAGGAACTTCTTTCCCTTATTCCCTTTACCTACCTCTTTGTCCAATTAATATTGGGATAGTTGAAATCCCCCCTGATTATTATTCTATGTTTTGTACTAATTTCCCTAATTTGTCTACATATTTCTTCCTCCATCTCCCTTTCACTATTAGGTGGTCTGTAGACTACTCCTATTAGTGTGATAGATCCCTTATTATCTTTTATCTCTATCCATATGGATTCTATTTTTGTCTTGCTCATTGCTGCGTCCCTTTTTTCTACAGTCTTTATGTTATCCCTAATAAGTACAGCGACTCCACTTCCCCTTTTTCCCTCTTTATCTTTTCTAAATATATTATACCCTGCAATGTTTAATTCCCAGTCCTGATTTCTCTGTAGCCGTGTAATCCCTACTATGTCTGGTTCCTCCCTATGCATAATTGCCTCCAGCTCACCTGTTTTATTATGGGCACAGTGTGCATTGCTGTACAGTTTAATTCATTTTAATAGGATTTCCTCTCACTTTATGTTTAGCCATCTTTTTAGACTCCTGGGGGCCAAAATTGCCCATTACCTGAAACAGGGCATACCTACTGATTTTTAAATGTTCCGTCCACACCAATGCATGGGGCGGACAATCCATCGATTTTCAGCACGTTGTTTCTTGTTTCCGGTCGGAGCGGTGTTGGTGTTGGGATGGGGTGGAAGTGCAGATGGGTTGGAGTGGCTGTCATCAGCAGGGCGGAAGTGGGCGCAGGCCGGAACAGCCGTCGCTCCAAGTCATCAGTGCTGCTGACACGTCACAACGTCCCTGCCCTTGAGTTAAAGGGGAGGATCGCTCTAAACTCTACAGCCACTTTAGTGGCAAACATTGGGCCACCAGGGAGGGTTTCGGTCGGGCCAGCAGCCTGCCACCCAAGAGAGGGTGCCAAGCTGTCTGTTGGCGGCCTGGCCGAACCCATGGTCATAATTGTCAGCCCGACCTGACAGTCAGCTGACAAAAAAAAATTAAATGGAGTCGCCGGCAACATGACCTCCCCTTTAAGGGCAAAATCGTCACCCAGTCACAGATAGTTTTCCAAAAGGGAAAGCTGTCAGTGGCTCTGACCGGCGGTGGCGGCGCCCCTCCCGCGGGGCAATACCGTGCGAGGGGCGGATAGGGGGTCGGTGTGCTATGCTGAGGGAGCGCTGCAATGTCGGTGATGCCGTCTTTTGGATGAGACTTAACCCGAGGCCCCATCTGCTCTCTCAGGTGGATGTAAAAGATCCCATGGCACTATTTTGAAGCAGAGTTATCCCCGGTGTCCTGGCCAATATTTATCTCTCAATCAACATCACTAAAAAAAAGATTATCTGGTCATTATCACATTGCTGTTTGTGGGAGCTTGCCTTGAGCAAATTGATTGCCATGTTTCCCACATTATAACAGTGACCACACTTCAAAAGTACTTCATTGGCTGTAAAGTGCTTTGAGATGTCCTGTCGTCGTGAAAGGCGCTATATAAATGTAGTCTTTCTTTCCTAATTGCTTGCTGTACCTGCATATTAACTTTCAGCGATTCATGTACAAGGACACTCAGGTCCCTCTAAACACCAACATTTCCCAATCTCTTACTCTGCTTTTCTATTTTTCCTACCAAAGTAGATAACTTCACATATCTCCACACTATAATTCCATTTGCCTTGTTCTTGCCCACTCGCTTAACCTATCCATATTCCCATGAAGCCTCTTTGCATCCTCCTCACAACTTACATTCCCACCTCGCTTTGTATCATCAGCAAAGTTGGATATATTACATTTGGCCCCCTCATCCAAATCATTGACATTGATTGGTCCAAGCACTAGTCCTTGTGGTACCCCATTAGTTACAGCCTTCCAACTCAAAAATGACCCGTTTATTCCTACCCTCTATTTTCTGTCCATTAACCAATCCTTAATCCATACTAGTGTAAGGGGATAAAAAACGGTCACTAGAATGGAGATACTGAAGGTAGTGAATTGATCTGACACATAAAATGGTCCAGATTAAGAGGGCTTATCAATATTAGGAAGTTCTGAGGAATCAGGAGTTCTTCTGTCTTACGGTATGGATTGTAATATTGACTGGTTATGTATAACCTGCTAATGTATGTAAAGCATGCTTATACACTCGCTTACCTTGGGCTAGTAAGAACAGAATAGCAAAGCCTGATGGGTAATGAACCATCCGTGGTATGAACCTTAGTATAGATTTACATTCTGAATAAGCAAATCCACCAAGAGCAACAGTCTGGAACATAGACTGTAAGCAGTATCTGACTCTCATGAAAAACTATATTAGACTAGTTCTCTTGGGAAGAGATAAGGAAGCCAGTATTTTGGAACAGAGTTACTTCACACGTCATAGGGACTATGGCAAAGTTCACATCACTGAACAACATGATTGACATGTGATTAGAGATGGGCAGGTGGGAACGAACATTGAGAGCTAGTCTGATAAGAGTCAACAAATCAATGTAACTTCGCTGACAGCAGTAGACCAATTGATGGTTTTGTAGGAGGGTAGCACCCCTCGAAAAACTGCATAATTGTAATTGAAATCTCTTGTACTTTGAAGTGTTCATCGGAACATTTCCCGAGCATGTTCGAATAAAACCGGTGAACCAAAGTTTTCATCTGAGTGGATCCGTGGTCACTATACAGAGGGCAGGTGTCGACTCCTTGGGCCCAAGTTTCCACATGATTTGCGCCTGATTTTTAGGAGCAACTGGTGGAGAACGGACTATCTTAGAAATCGCAATTCTTCACATTTTTTTTTCTGCAGTTCTAGTCAGGTAGAACAGTTCTACTTTAGAACAGAATTTTTTCTTCAAAAGGGGGCATTCCGGCCACTGACGCCTGATTTCAAAGTTTCCACAGTGAAAACGTACTCCAAACTAAAGTAGAATGGAGCAAGTGAAGATTTTTGTAGCACTGAAAAAACCTGTTCTACACATTAAAAAATCAGGCGCAGGTTACAAATTAGGCGTCCAGAACGAAGTGGGGGGGGGGAAGGGAACTCATTAAATTCTACAATCAATCCTTATTTATACTTCTACAAATATTATACAAATAAATCCAACCTGAATAAACATTTATAAGCAAAGAAAAGATTAAATAAACCATCTTCCTACCTGTGTGAAAGTGCTTCAGCCATCGTTCGAAGGAAACTGCCGTTTTTTGTCGCGCAGGGGAGGGAGGGGAAGGAGACAGCGGCTTGTTGCCGCGCAGGGGAGGGAGGGGAAGGAGACAGCGGCTTGTTGCCACGGAGGGGATGGAGGGGAAGGAGACAGTGAGAAGGGAAGTCTCAGTGCTGATGTACTGATGGCAATGTGATTTTATTTAAAAATGTTCAAAAATTAAACAGCTACAAAGAACTACAAAAATGGTCGAGTGCCAATGTTTTTTTTCATACTGAGCATGCGCGAATGCTCCAACGCGCACGCGCAGCGTTGCCGGCAAGAAAAAAACTAATTTAAATAGTACCCGCCCCCTCCCACTTACAAAATCGGCGCGAGTGTAGGCTCCGCCCCCCTGGGCGCCGCGCCAAACAGACAAGGAGCTGCAAAGCGCTCGAGAATAGCGCGTTTTTTTTCTGGCGCCGTTTTAGGCGCGAAAAACGGGTGCCCAGCTCGGAGGGGCGCCCGTTTTTTATCCTGTGGAAACTTGGGCACCTTATATCAGGGAGTCCACCTCTAGGAAGAGAAGTCTTCCTTTTACCCCAACAGAAGTATATAATCCCCAATCCCATGAGCCTTAATTTTGTTTAATAACCTCTTGTGTGGCATCTTATCGAATGCCTTCTGAAAATCCAAATACACTACATCCATTGATTCCTCCTTATCTATCCCGCCAGTTACAACCTCAAAAAACAGGTTTATCAAACATGATTTCCCTTTTATAAATCCATGTAAACTCTGCCCAATCCTATTATTACTTTCTAAGTGCCCTGTTACCATGTCCTTAATAATAGATTCTAGCATTTTCCCTACTACTGATGTCAGGCTAACTGGTCTATAGTTCCCCACTTTCTCTCTATCTTCCAATCTGTGGGACCCATCCCAGAAACTATCGAATTTTGGAAGATGACAATCAATGCATCCATTATCTCTATATCCACTTATTTTAAAACCATAGAATGTAAGCCCTCAGGTCCAGGGGATTTATTGTCTTTCAGTACCATTAATCTCTCCAGTACTATTTCCTTACTAATACTAATTTCTTTCAATACCTCATTCTACTTCACCCTTGGTACTTCACTATTTCAGGAAAGTTTTTTGTGTCTTCTTCCATGAAGACAGACAAAGCATTAAGAACATAAGAACATAAAAAATAGGAACAGGAGTAGGCCATACAACCCCTCAAGCCTGCTCCGCCATTCAATAAGATCATGGCTGATCTGATCATGGACTCAGCTCCACTTCCCCGCCCACTCCCCATAACCTCTTATACCCTTATCGTTTAAGAAACTGTCAATTTCTGTCTTAAATTTATTCAGTGTCCCAGCTTCCACAGCTCTCTGAGGCAGCGAATTTCATGGATTTACAACCCTCTGAGAGAAAAAATGTCTCCTCATCTCTGTTTTAAATGGGTGGCCCCTTATTCTAAGATCATGCCCTCTGGTCCTAGTGTTCCCCATCAGTGGAAACATCCTCTCTGCATCCACCTTGTCAAGCCCCCTCATAATCTTATACGTTTCGATAAGATCACCTCTCATTCTTCTGAATTCCAATGAGTAGAGGCCAAACCTACTCAACCTTTCCTCATAAGACAACCCCTTCATCTCCGGAATCAACCGAATGAACCTTCTCTGAACTGCCTCCAAAGCAAGTATATCCTTTCGTAAATATGGAAATCAAAACTGCTGCAGTATTCCAGGTGTGGCCTCACCAATACCTTATATAGCTGTAGCAAGATGTCCCTGCTTTTATACTCCATCCCCTTTGCAGTAAAGGCCAAGATATCATTGGCCTTCCTGATCACTTGCTGTACCTGCATACTATCATTTTGTGTTTCATGCACAAGTACCCCCAGGTCCCGCTGTACTGCGGCACTTTGCAATTTTTTTCCATTTAAATAATAACTTGCTCTTTTTTCTGCCAAAGTGCATGACGTCACACTTTCCAACATTATACTCCATCTGCCAAATTTTTGCCCACTCAGTTAGCTTGTCTCTGTCCTTTTGCAGACTTTCTGTGTCCTCCTCACACATTGCTTCTCCTCCCATCTTTGTATCGTCAGCAAACTTGGCTACGTTACACTCAGTCCCTTCTTCCAAGTCATTAATATAGATTGTAAATAGTTGGGGTCCCAGCACTCATCCCTGCGGCATCCCACTACTTACTGGTTGCCAACCAGAGAATGAACCATTTATCCCGATTCTCTGTTCTCTGGTGACAGATTAGGAAAAGGGGAGGTGCAACGAGACCTGGGTGTCATGGTACATCAGTCATTGAAGGTTGGAATGCAGGTACAACAGGCGGTTTAGAAAACAAATGGCATGTTGGCCTTCATCGCGAGGGGATTTTAGTATAGGGGCAGGGTGGTGTTACTGCAGTTGTACAGGGCCTTGGTGAGGCCACACCTGGAATATTGTGTACAGTTTTGGTCTCCTAACTTGAGGAAGGACATTCTTGCTATTGAGGGAGTGCAGCGAAGGTTCACCAGACTGATTCCCGGGATGGCGGGACTGACATATCAAGAAAGATTGGACCAACTGGGCTTGTATTCACTGGAGTTCAGAAGAATGAGAGGGGATCTCATAGAAATGTTTAAAATTCTGACGGGTTTAGACAGGTTAGATGCAGGAAGAATGTTCCCAATGTTGGGGAAGTCCAGAACCAGGGGTCACAGTCTAAGGATAAGGGGTAAACCATTTAGGATCGAGATGAGGAGAAACTTCTTCAGCCAGAGAGTGATGAACCTGTGGAATTCTCTAACACAGGAAGTTGTTGAGGCCAATTCACTAAATATATTCAAAAAGGAGTTAGATGTAGTCCTTACTACTGGGGGGATCAAGGGGTATGGCGAGAAAGCGGGAATGGGGTACTGAAGTTGCATGTTCAGCCATGAACTCATTGAATGGCGGTGCAGGCTCGAAGGGCCGAATGGCCTACTCCTGCACCTATTTTCTATTTTCTATATTTCCAACTCAGCAGAAGTGGTGAAGTGGAGCGGTTTAAATGCGCATGCACACAGGAAGCTGGTGCACCCTGTATTTGCGTTTGCGACCAGAAAAGAAACCAAGAAGAAAAAAAAATGCCTTTCAATGTGCATGGGCAAGATGGCCACCACCTTCAACGTTGAAAGTTTCGGCTCGGCCACACAAAGTCAGTCGTGCAATGCCTAACTTAGCGTCAACACGCCTTCAGATCACTTTTTTCTGAAAATTTCTGACGAGGGTCGCAAACTATTTTCCGGCACTAACTTTTGTGCACCACTGCAAATAGCGCCCCGAAATACAAAAAGCCGAAAATAAAGCCTATATTCTATTTTCCGTTTCTTTATCAATGTCCTGGTCCTTCTTTACTGAATTCTAAAATGCTCCCAATCCTCAGGCTTACTACTCTTTTGGCAACATTATCGGCCTCTTCCTTTAATCTAATTGGATTGGATAAGCTTAAATTCACAGAGGCTAGACAATGGGAGGCCGGTCAGGAGAACATTGGAATAATCAAATCTAAAGGTGACAAAGTGCATGGCTGATGGTTTCAGCGGCAGATGGACTAAGCTAGGGGCAGAAGTAAGCGGTCTCTTTAATGGAGAGAATGTGGGGTCTGTAGCTCAGCTTGGGGTTGAATAGAATGCTGAGGTTACAAACAGTCTGGAATTAGTGGCAAGGGTACAGAGTTTGTGATGGGGCTGAAGATGGTGACTTAAGCCTTCCCAATTGGTAACTGGAAGAAATTGTGGCTCATCCAAAACATGATCATAGAATCAGAAAATATCAGAATAGTACAGCACAGAAGGAGGCCATTCAGCCCATAGAGTCTGCGCCGGCTCTTTAGGAGAGCAATCCGGTTCATCCCACGTCCCAGTTCTTTCCCCAAACCCCTGCCAATTTATCTCTTGTTCAATTATTTATCCAATCCCCTTTTGAAGGCTACTATTGAATCTGTATCCATCACTCTATCAGGCCGTGCATCCCCATTCCTAACCACTTGTTGAGTAAAAAAGCTTTTCCACATGTTGCCTCTGCTTCTTTGCCAATCACATTAAATCTGTGCCCTCGGGTTTTCGGCCCTTCTGCCATTGGAAACAGTTTTTCTTTATTTACTCTAAACCATTCATGATTTTGAACACCTCTATCAAATCTTCTCTTCCCTTCTCTTATCTAAGCAGAACAACCTCAGCTTGTCCAGTCTATCCACGCAACTGGAATCACTCGTCCATGGAACCATTCTAGTAAATCTCTTCTGTACCCTTTCCAAAGCCTTCACGTCCTTCCTAAAATGTGATGCTCAGAATTGGACACAATACTCAGCTGGGGCCGAACTAGTGTTTTGTATAGGTTTAGCATAACTTCCTGGCTTTTGTATTGTCTGCTTCTATTTAAAAAAAACAGGATGCCATGTGCTTTATTAACTGCTTTGTTAACCTGTCCTGACACAACAAAATCCCCCAGGCTGAATCCCTTTTAAAATGTTACCATTTAGCTTGTATTGTCTCTCCTCATTCTTCCTACCAAAATGTATCACCTCATCTGCCATGTGTCTGCCCATTCCACTAGCCTGTCTCTGTCCTCTTGAATTCTACTACTATCTTCCTCACTGTTTACTACATTTCCAAGTTTTGTGTCATCTGCAAATTTTGAAATTGCGCCCTGTATACCCAAGTCCAAGTAATTAAACTATATCAAAAGCAGCAGTGGTCCTAGCACTGAACCCTGGGGAAATCACTGTATACCTCCCTCCAGACCAAAAACAGCCATTTACAACAATTCTGTTTTCTAACCCTTAGTCAATTTTGTATCCAGGCTGCTATTGTCCCTTTATCCCATGGGCTTCAATTTTACCAACTCTTCACCTCTTGCCGCTTTATCCCAGCTCCGCTCTCACTGCTTTATCCCAGCTCCACCTCTCGCTACTCCATCCCAGCTCCGCCTCTCGCTGCTTTATCCCAGCTCTGCTCTCACTGCTTTTTCCCAGTTCCGCCTCTCGCCGCTTTATCCCAGCTCCGCCCTTACTGCTTTATCCCAGCTCCGCCTCTCGCTGCTTTATCCCAGCTCCGCCCTTACTGCTTTATCCCAGCTCCGCCTTGTTTTGTTTAGAATAACTCCACAAGACTGAGTACTGGAAGCTTAAACTGATGTGACCTTAGTCTCTTTAATAAAACTCCAGAGTGCCAAAGCAGCATGACAGACAACCTTTTATACTCGCTTGCATGAGGTGTGCAGGTGAACCTTGGGTCTCCAACAGGTGCGCCCTCTGGTGACAAGTCTTACACAGTTATAATGTTTACACACATAACATCACTCCCCCCCCAAATTCTTTGCTACAAGTTATTTACAAGTTGAGGTGGTCCGGGGCCCTTCGCTCCCTGGTTGAACACCTGAGTTCAAACCCTGGCATGGATGAGTTGGTTGGGCCATTGCTGCACTGACCGGACTGTTGGGCATGATGGGTTCATCCTCTTGATTGATGGCAAGGTCGATTGCTGGTTTTGTGTGTGTTGGTGGATTGATGATGGTGATGTCCTCTTCAAGTTGTTCCTGGTTATCAGTGAATCGCAGTTTACTCTGATCCAAATGCTTTCTGCACACTTGTCCATTACATAGTTTGACAATAAACACTCTATTCCCCTCCTTGGCCAAGATTGTGCCAGCGACCCATTTGGGACTATAACCGTAATCAAGGACAAACACAGGGTCATTTACATCAATGTCGCGCGATCATGGTACATGTTTTGCCGGCGCCGCCGGGTTTCCACATGATCATTAAGATCCAGGTGGACTAAGGAGAGCCTGGTTTTGAGTGCTCTCTTCATTAACAATTCCGCCGGGGGAACTCCGGTAAGCGAGTGGGATCGCGTCCGGTAGCTGAGCAGAACCCGAGATAAATGGGTCTGCAGGGAGACGTCCGTCACGCATTTCAACCTCTGCTTGATAGTTTGGACTGCCCGTTTCACTTGACCGTTGGATGCGGTCTTAAACAGGGCAGATCTGACATGCTTAATGCCATTGCGGGTCATAAACTCATTGAATTCCAAGCTGGTGAAACCACGGACCATGGTCACTGACAAGGACGTCAGGCAAGCCATGGGTGGCGAACATGGCCCGGAGGCTTTCAATGGTGGAAGTGGACGTACTTGATGACATAATTACACATTCAATCCATTTAGAGTAAGCGTCCACTACGACTAAGAACATCTTTCCTAGAAAGGGGCCAGCGAAATCTTCGTGGATCCTGGACCATGGTTTGGAGGGCCATGACCACAGATGCAGTGCAGCGTCCCTTGGTGCATTGCTCAACTGTGAGCAAGTGTCACATTAGTGTACGCATGACTCCAAATCCGAGTCAATGCCGGGCCACCAAACGTGCGACCTGGCAATAGCCTTCATCATGACTATGCCTGGGTGGGTACTGTGTAGGTCGCGTATAAACGTTTCCCTGCCTTTTTTTGGAAAAACCACGCGGTTACCCCATAATAGATAGGAATAGTGCAATCAAGCAGACACAACATGGCTAGATAGGAATAGTGCAATCAAGCAGACACAACATGGATTCATGAAGGCAAAATCATGTTTAACTAATTTAATGGAATTCTTTGAAGATATAACGAGCATGGTGGATAGAGGTGTACCGATGGATGTGGTATATTTAGATTTCCAAAAGGCATTCGATAAGGTGCCATACAAAAGGTTACTGCAGAAGATAAAGGTACGCGGAGTCAGCGGAAATGTATTAGCATGGATCGAGAATTGATTGGCGAACAGAAAGCAGAGAGTCGGGATAAATGGGTCCTTTTTGGGTTGGAAATCGGTGGTTAGTGGTGTGCCACAGGGATCGGTGCTGGGACCACAACTGTTTACAATATACATAGATGACCTGGAAGAGGGGACAGAGTGTAGTGTAACAAAATTTGCAGATGACACAAAGATTAGTGGGAAAGCAGGTTGTGTAGAGGACACAGAGAGGCTGCAAAGAGATTTAGATAGGTTAAGCGAATGGGCAAAGGTTTGGCAGATGGAATACAATGTCGGAAAATGTGAGGTCATCCACCTTGGAAAAAAAAACAGTAAAAGGGAATATTATTTGAATGGGAAGAAATTACAACATGCTGCGGTGCAGAGGGACCTGGGGGTCCTTGTGCATGAATCCCAAAAAGTTAGTTTGCAGCTGCAGCAGGTAATCAGGAAGGCGAATGGAATGTTGGCCTTCATTGCGAGAGGGATGGAGTACAAAAGCAGGGAGGTTCTGCTGCAACTGTACAGGGTATTGGTGAGGCCGCACCTGGATTACTGCATGCAGTTTTGGTCACCTTACTTAAGGAAGGATATACTAGCTTTGAAGGGAGTATAGACATGGTTCACTAGGCTGATTCTGGAGATGAGGGGGTTACCTGATGATGATAGATTGAATAGACTGGGTCTTTACTCGTTGGAGTTCAGAAGGATGAGTAGTGATCTTATAGAAACATTTAAAATAATGAAAGGGATAGACAAGATAACATAAGAACATAAGAATTAGGAACAGGAGTAGGCCATCTAGCCCCTCGAGCCTGCTCCGCCATTCAATAAGATCATGGCTGATCTGGCCGTGGACTCAGCTCCACTTACCCGCCCGCTCCCCATAACCCTTAATTTCCTGATTGGTTAAAAATCTATCTATCTGTGATTTGAATATATTCAATGAGCTAGCCTCAACTGCTTCCCTGGGCAGAGAATTCCACAGATTCACAACCCTTTGGGAGAAGAAATTCCTTCTCAACTCGGTTTTAAATTGGCTCCCCCGTATTTTGAGGCTGTGCCCCCTAGTTCTAGTCTCCCCGACTAGTGGAAACAACCTCTCTGCCTCTATCTTGTCTATCTCTTTCATTATTTTAAATGTTTCTATAAGATCACCCCTCATCCTTCTGAACTCCAACGAGCAAAGACCCAGTCTACTCAATCTATCATCATAAGGTAACCCCGTCATCTCCGGAATCAGCCTAGTGAATCGTCTCAGTACCCCCTCCAAGGCTAGTATGTCCTTCCTTAAGTAAGGTAACCAAAACTGCACACAGTACTCCAGATGCGGCCTCACCAATACCCTGTACAGTTGCAGCAGGACCTCTCTGCTTTTGTACTTCATCCCTCTCGCAATGAAGGCCAACATTCCATTCGCCTTCCTGATTACCTGCTGCACCTGCAAACTAATTTTTTGGGATTCATGCACGATGACCCCCAGGTCCCTCTGCACCGCAGCATGTTGTAATTTCTCCCCATTCAAATAATATTCCCTTTTACTGTTTTTTTTTCCAAGGTGGATGACCTCACATTTTCCAAAAATTGTATTCCATCTGCCAAACCATAGCCCATTCGCTTAACCTATCTAACTCTATTTGCAGCCTCTCTGTGTCCTCTACACAACCCGCTTCCCCACTAAACTTTGTGTCATCTGCAAATTTTGTTGCGCTACACTCTGTCCCCTACTCCAGGTCATCTATGTATATTGTAAACAGTTGTGGTCCCAGCACCGATCCCTGTGGCACACCACTAACCACCGATTTCCACCCTGAAAAAAACGCATTTATCCCGACTCTCTGCTTTCTGTTAGCCAGCCAATTCTCTATCCATGCTAATACATTTCCGCTGACTCCACGTACCTTTATCTTCTGTAGTAACCTTTTGTGTGGCACCTTATCAAATGCCTTTTGGAAATCTAAATACACCACATCCATCGGTGCACCTCTATCCACCATGCTCGTTATATCCTCAAAGAATTCCAGTAAATTAGTTAAACATGATTTCCCCTTCATGAATCCATGTTGCGTCTGCTTGATTGCAATATTCCTATCTAGATGTCCAGCTATTTCTTCCTTAATGATAGCTTCAAGCATTTTCCCCACTACAGATGTTAAACTAACCGGCCTATAGTTACCTGCCTTTTGTCTACCCCCTTTTTTAAACAGAGGCATTACATTAGCTGCTTTCCAATCCACTGGTACCTCCCCAGAGTCCAGAGAAGTTTGGTAGATGATAACCAATGCATCTGCAATAACTTCTGCCATCTCTTTTAATTCCCTGGGATGCATTTCATGAGGACCAGGGGACTTGTCTACCTTGAGTCCCATTAGCCTGTCCAGCACTACCTCCCTAGTGATAGTGATTGTCTCAAGGTCCTCCCTTCCCACATTCCCGTGACCAGCAATTTTTGGCATGATTTTTGTGTCTTCTACTGTGAAGACCGAAGCAAAATAATTGTTTAAGGTCTCAGCCATTTCCACATTTCCCATTCCTAAATCCCTCTTCTCATCTTCTAAAGGACCAACATTTACCTTAGTCACTCTTTTCCTTTTTATATATCGGTAAAAGCTTTTACTATCTGTTTTTATGTTTCGTGCAAGTTTACTTTCATAATCTATCTTTCCTTTCTTTATTGCTTTCTTAGTCATTCTTTGCTGTCGTTTAAAATTTTCCCAATCTTCTAGTTTCCCACTAACCTTGGCTACCTTATACGCATTGGTTTTTAATTTGATACTCTCCTTTATTTCCTTGGTTATCCACAGCTGGTTATCCCTTCTCTTACCGCCCTTCTTTTTCACTGGAATATATTTTTGTTGAGCACTATGAAAGAGCTCCTTAAAAGTCCTCCACTGTTCCTCAACTGTGCCACCGTTTAGTCTGTGTTTCCAGTCCACTTTAGCCAACTCTGCCCTCATCCCACTGTAGTCCCATTTGTTTATGCATGGTACGCTCATTTGAGACACTACTTCCTCACCCTCAATCTGTATTACAAATTCAACCATACTGTGATCACTCATTCTGAGAGAATCTTTTACTCGGAGATCGTTTATTATTCCTGTCTCATTACACAGGACCAGATCTAAGATAGCTTGCTCCCTTATAGGTTCTATAACATACTGTTCTAAGAAACAATCCCGTATGCATTCTATGAATTCCTCCTCCTGGCTACCCCGTGCGATTTGATTTGACCAATCGATATGTAGGTTAAAATCCCCCATGATTACTGCCATTCCTTTTTCACATGCCTCTATTATTCCCTTGATTATTGTCTGCCCCACCGTGAAGTTATTATTTGGGGACCTATAAACTACCCCCACCAGTGACTTTTTCCCTTTACTGTCTCTAATCTCCACCCACAATGATTCAACATTTTGGTCATTGGAGCCAATATCATCTCTCACAACTGCCCTGATATCATCCTTTATAGAAACATAGAAAATAGGTGCAGGAGCAGGCCATTCAGCCCTTCTAGCCTGCACCGCCATTCAATGAGTTCATGGCTGAACATGAAACTTCAGTACCCCCTTCCTGCTTTCTCGCCATAACCCTTGATCCCCCGAGTAGTAAGGACTTCATCTAACTCCCTTTTGAATATATTTAGTGAATTGGCCTCAACTACTTTCTGTGGTAGAGAATTCCACAGGTTCACCACTCTCTGGGTGAAGAAGTTTCTCCTCATCTCGGTCCTAAATGGCTTACCCCTTATCCTCAGACTGTGACCCCTGGTTCTGGACTTCCCCAACATTGGGAACATTCTTTCTGCATCTAACCTGTCTAAACCCGTCAGAATTTTAAACGTTTCTATGAGGTCCCCTCTCATTCTTCTGAACTCCAGTGAATACAAGCCCAATTGATCCAATCTTTCTTGATAGGTCAGTCCCGCCATCCCGGGAATCAGTCTGGTGAATCTTCGCTGCACTCCCTCAATAGCAAGAATGTCCTTCCTCAAGTTAGGAGACCAAAACTGTACACAATACTCCAGGTGTGGCCTCACCAAGGCCCTGTACAACTGTAGCAACACCTCCCTGCCCCTGTATTCAAATCCCCTCGCTATGAAGGCCAACATGCCATTTGCTTTCTTAACCGCCTGCTGTACCTGCATGCCAACCTTCAATGACTGATGTACCATGACACCCAGGTCTCGTTGCACCTTCCCTTTTCCTAATCTGTCACCATTCAGATAATAGTCTGTCTCTCTGTTTTTACCACCAAAGTGGATAACCTCACATTTATCCACATTATACTTCATCTGCCATGCATTTGCCCACTCACCTAACCTATGCAAGTCACTCTGCAGCCTAATAACATCCTCCTCGCAGCTCACACTGCCACCCAACTTAGTATCATCCGCAAATTTGGAGATACTGCATTTAATCCCCTCGTCTAAATCATTAATGTACAATGTAAACAGCTGGGGCCCCAGCACAGAACCTTGCGGCACTCCACTAGTCACTGCCTGCCATTCTGAAAAGTACCCGTTTACTCCTACTCTTTGCTTCCTGTCTGACAACCAGTTCTCAATCCACGTCAGCACACTACCCCCAATCCCATGTGCTTTAACTTTGCACATTAATCTCTTGTGTGGGACCTTGTCGAAAGCCTTCTGAAAGTCCAAATATACCACATCAACTGGTTCTCCTTTGTCCACTTTACTGGAAACATCCTCAAAAAATTCCAGAAGATTTGTCAAGCATGATTTCCCTTTCACAAATCCATGCTGACTTGGACCTATCATGTCACCATTTTCCAGATGCACTGCTATGACATCCTTAATAATTGATTCCATCATTTTACCCACTACTGAGGTCAGGCTGACCGGTCTATAATTCCCTGTTTTCTCTCTCCCTCCTTTTTTAAAAAGTGGGGTTACATTGGCTACCCTCCACTCCATAGGAACTGATCCAGAGTCAATGGAATGTTGGAAAATGACTGTCAATGCATCCGCTATTTCCAAGGCCACCTCCTTAAGTACTCTAGGATGCAGGCCATCAGGCCCTGGGAATTTATCTGCCTTCAATCCCATCAATTTCCCCAACACAATTTCCCGACTAATAAAGATTATTAACAGAGCTCCTTCACCTCCTTTCCCTTCTTGTCTATCCTTCTGAATTGTCAGATACCCCTGTATGTTTAATTCCCAGTCTTGGCCACCCTGCAACCACGTTTCTGTAATGGCCACCAAATCATTCCTATTTATAATGATTTGTGCCGGCAACTCATTTACTTTATTTCGAATGCTGCGTGCGTTTCGGTAGAGTGTTTTAATACTAGCTTTTAAACCATGATTTTTAGTTTTGACCCCTCCTGCAGCCCCTTTATCTTCATACATATTGTCCCTTCCTATCACCTTGTGGTTTACACTTACCCCAGTGCTACTCTGCTCTGTTGCCTCCTGCCTTTTGCATTCTTTCTTGGGGTCCTGTTCATCTGCGCTCTCACCCACTCTAACTAGCTCAGAGCCCTCTCCTGGGTTCCGAATACTCCTCGCATTGAGGCACCGAGCTTTCAGGCTTGCCTTTTTATTACACTTTGATTCTTTAGAATTTTGCTGTACATTGGCCCTTTTTGTTTTTTCCTTGGGTTTCTCTGCCGTCCACTTTTACTCATCTCCTTTCTGTCCTTTGCTTCTGTCTCCATTTTGTTTCCCTCTGTCTCCCTGCATTGGTTCCCATCCCCCTGTCATATTAATTTAACTCCTCCCCAACAGCACTAGCAAACACTCCCCCTAGGACATTGATTCCGGTCCTGCCCAGGTGCAGACAGTCTGGTTTGTACTGGTCCCACCTCCCCCAGAACCAGTTCCAATGCCCCAGGAATTTGAATCCCTCCCTGCTGCACCACTGCTCAAGCCACGTATTCATCTGCGCAAGATAGAGGCAGAGAGGTTGTTTCCACTGGTCGGGTAGACTAGAACTAGGGGGCACAGCCTCAAAATACGGGGGAAACTGAGATGAGAAGGAATTTCTTCTCCCAGAGGGTTGTGAATCTGTGGAATTCTCTGCCCAAGGAAGCAGTTGAGGCTAGCTCATTGAATGTATTCAAATCACAGATAGATAGATTTTTAACTAATAAGGGAATTAAGGGTTATGGGGAGCGGGCGGGTAAGTGGAGCTGAGTCCACAGCCAGATCAGCCATGATCTTGTTGAATGGCGGAGCAGGCTCGAGGGGCTAGATGGCCTACTCCTGTTCCTAATTCTTATGTTCTTATGTTCTTATGTATAAGAGACAATCCGACTGGATGGACATTTCAGCTTTATGTCGGTGAAACAGCTTAATTTAATCTTGCATTTCCCCAGGAACAGCCGCCCAGCTCCCATTGAGCACGCAACTTTTTGCTACTAATAGGACAGGGTCCTGGCTAGTCCAGGTCCTGATCTGGCGAGCCACGATGGGTGACCCCTCGCTCTCAAAAACATCCATGACCAGAAGCAAGTCTGCGGGTTGCGCCGGTGGTGGGCAATGGTAGTCGACTGAGGGCATCAGCACAGTTCTCCGTGCCTGGTCTGTGGCGGATAACAAAGTCATAAGCAGACAATGTTATTGGCCATCTTTGGATGCGGGATGAAGCATTGGTGTTTATACCTTTGTTTTCTGAAATAAGCAAACTGAGCGGTTTGTGGTCAGTTTCAAGCTCGAACCGGAGTCCAAATAGGTATTAGTGCATTTTCTTAACTCTGTATAAGCATGCTAATGCCTCTTTCTCGACCATACTGTAGGTTCTGTCAGCCTTAGATAGACTTCTAGATGCATATGCAACCAGTTGCAGTTTGCCTGATACATTGGTTTGCTGCAACACACACCCGACCCCGTACAAAGATGCATCACAAGCTAGCACTAAACCTTTACATGGGTCATACAATACAAGTAACTTGTTAGAACATAGCAGGTTTCTGGCCTTCTCAAAGGCTGTCTCTTGAGATTTACCCCAAACCTAGTCGTCACCCTTGTGTCGCAACATGTGCAATTGTTCCAGCAAAGTGCTCAACCCGGGTAGAAAGTTACCAAAATAGTTGAGGAGTGCCAGGAACGAACACAGCTCCGTCACGTTCTGTGGTCTGGGTGCTTTCTTGATGGCCTCCGTCTTTGAGTCCGTAGGATTCATGTCGTTTGCTGCAATCTTTCTCCACAAAAATTTGGCCTCTGGTGCCAAGAAAACACATTTGGAGCATTTCAGCCTGAGTCCCACTCTGTCTAGTCGACTTAGAACCTCTTCCAGGTTGTGCAGGTGTTCGGTGGTGTCACGACCGATGATCAGGATGTCGTCTTGAAACACAACGGTGCGCGGAACCGATTTCAGCAGATTCTCCATGTTCCTCTGGAAAATTGCAGCAGCCAAGCGAATCCCAAAAGGGCATCAGTGGTATATAAACAGTCCTTTGTGTGTGTTGATGCATGTCAATCTTTTTGAAGATTCAGCCAGTTCCTGTGTCATGTAAGCGGAAGTTAAGATCCAATTTGATGAATGACTTCCCCCTGCTAACGTTGCGAACGGGTCAGCCACCTTGGGTAGTGGATACTGGTCTTGTAACGAGACTCGATTGATCGTTACCTTATAGTCTCCGCAGATTCCGACCGTGCCATCGCTTTTCAACACTGGAACAATTGGGCTGGCCCACTCGTTGAACTCAACTGGGGATATGATTCCCTCTCGTTGAAGTCTATCCAGTTCAATCTCGACTTGCTCCCTCATCATCTATGGAACCACTCGAGCCTTGTGATGAACAGGCCGTGCATCACGGACTAGATGGATCTGTACCTTGACGCCTGTGAAGTTGCCGATGCCTGGTTTAAATAGCGACGGAAATTTGCTCAGCACGTGAGCGCACGAGGCGTCATCCACCGAAGATAGTGCTTTGATGTCATCCCAGTTCCATCAAATCTTTCCTAGCCAGCTTCTGCCAAACATGTTTGGCCATCGCCTGGTACAATCCACAGTGATAAGTCATGCACAGCTCCATTGTACGATACCTTCACTGCCACACTGCCAATGACTGTTTTGAGCTCTTTGGTGTAAGTGCGCAGCTTTGTATAAATCGGGCTCAGTTTGGGCCTTTGTGCCTTGTTGCCCCACTGTTTCTCAAAAGCCTTCTGGCTCATAATTGACTGACTCACCCCCATGTCCAACTCCATGGAAACTGGAATGTCATTTAATTTGACTTTCAGCTTTATAGGAGGGCTCTTGGTCGTGAAGGTGTGTACCTCATACACTTCTTCCTTGGCCTCGGGTTGAGTTGCCTCTCTTACTCGTTCTGCGTGATCCGCTTCGGATCGACCATTTTCTGCCGACTCTGCCACGTGATAAGTCACAGCATGTTTGCACATTCGCTGGAGGTGCCCCATTATTTTGCAGCCTTTGCACACGTAGTGCTTGAATCGACATAGATGGGCTCTATGATTACCCCCGCAGCGCCAACATGGTGTTAATGGATTCACATTCACGCCTCACGGTGGACTCTGAGTCATCCTAGGTCTTGCAGCTGCAGACGTAAAGGCCCTGCCATGTACAGTTCTGCCTGCTAACGGCGTTATTTTATGCACAGTACTTGCCGGTGAGCTTCGATGATATCAGTTTAGTATTATCGTTCGTGGACATGAAAGCCTGGGCTATCGTGATGGCCTTGTTCAGGTCTGGGGATTCGGCAGACAGCAGCCTGTGAAGAATGACCTCGTGGCCGATTCCAAGCACGAAAAATTCCCGCAGCATTTCCCTCAAATATCCAGCAAAATCGCAAGGTCCCGCAAGGCGACGTAGGTCGGCGACATAACTCGCCACATCCTTGCCCTCGGATCGATGGTGCGTATAGAAGCGATACCTGGCTGTTAAGATGCTCTCCTTTAGCTTGAAATGTTCCCGAACCAGCGTACACAACTCTGCGTATGTCTTTTCGTCGGTGCTAGAAGATGTTTGGATGAGGCCATATGTTGTAGACCCACAAACGGTGAGGAGAATCGCCCTGCGCTTGATCACTTTATCGTCCACATCCAGCTCGTTGGCCACGAAGTACTGGTCGAGACGTTTAACGAAGGCTGGAACTCCCTAGCTAACAGTGGTAGTACCTTCACCACACAGACTGCAGTGGTTCAAGAAGATGGCTCGCCACCACCTTCTCAAGGGCAATTACGGATGTGAAATAAATTCTGGCTTTGCCAGTGACACCCACATCCTGTGAATGAATTTTAAGTACCTCTCCACAAAATCCTTTACCCTGGCACCAGAGTGGCAACATACCATATGGGACTTACATCGGCAGTAGCAGAACTACCTGTTTGTCGCCTTGACTATCGAATCCCCAATTACTACTGTGTTCCTACACTTTACTGCACCTCCCTGTGCCAGGCTCCAATGTCAGACAAACAGTCCAAAAGCACTGAGCCATTGGAGGAGTCGACAGAGGTGGTGGAGAGGTAGACTTGTGCGTAAACATGTGGAAGTTGATCCCATTTCTGCAAAAGATATCATCAAGAAGTAGCATGTACATGAGAAAGAGGATAGGGTCCAGGATAGATGCTTGGGTTACTCTGGAGGTAACAGTGGAATGGCAATTCTGTAGAAGCCAATTCTGGAAATGCTCTGGCTGCGATCTAAAAGATCTCCATGGAACAAATGAGGGCTGTCTCACTGAGTTGGATAACAGAGGCGAGGCATTGGAGGAGGATAATGTGGTCGACTGTGTCACAGACTGCGAGAGGTCGAGGAATGATAATGTACTACAATCACAAAGAATATCATTTGTTTGGAGCGATTCGAAACGGGAATTATGGGAAATATAGGTGTGGATTTGAGAAGCAAAGAGGAAGGGGAGATTGAAGATGGGGCAGTAATTTGTAATTTGCAATGTCAGAGAGGTTGATGGTCTCATTTTTTGAGGGAGAGTCATAACAGCAGGTTTGATTGGGAGAGGACTGTGTCTGAAGAGAGTGCGGCCATACCGAGTGAACAGCTAGGATGGGAGGGAGTAAAAGTTTTACTGGGGACAAGAGCACCAAAGATGTTTGAGCTAATCAACTGCTACAGATGTATCGTGGTGAAAATCTGACCTTTTACAGTTCTCAGTGCAAAGTTACCAGAACTATCCTTTTTCCACATCTGTCTGTTATGTGCATATCTTTTTATGGTTTTTCAAATTTCCATGCTGTTTTTCAGGAGCCATATCGTGAGGTATTTCCTGGTCGGTGGGAGGATAATCTAGGAACCTTCCAGAGGATGCTTATAATTCGCTGCCTGAGGCCAGACAAGGTTTGAATGCCAATCCTTAACACTTAAGTACGTGGTGTAGTAGCTAATTAAAAAAGTTGTCTCAAATCTGTGGGGACAATAATCTACAATCCATTAACAAAAGCTATTAGAGGTGTAATGACCTAGAAAAGCGAAAAAATGAGAATCAAATTCACTGAAGAATAGAATTTAAATGTAATAGCCAAGACATATCAGCAAATGCTTTCAGGGAAAACGGAAAACATTTTACATATTTTTAAAAGTCTAGGGCTAGAATTTGCAGTGGCTTACCGCCCGGTTTCTAGGCGGTATTGACCATTTTGGGCGATAACCAGGTTGGCGAGAAATTGCCCAGCTGAGGTACCGCTGGGGAGCGGACCACCGGCGTGCACCATCCTCTGATTGATTGCCCTGGTGCGATATTTGACTCAGCGGTGACCCGTAGGTAAGTATTAAAAAAAACGCCCACGAGAATCAGCGGAGCTGGGTGGTGCTGGGCGGTAGGTGAGTAGCTCTGCAAGAAAAAGGTAATTGTTTTTTACTGATTATTTTAAAATTCTGTTGTAGTGATTTAAGTTAAAAAGGTCCTGAGAATGATTTTATAATTTTTTATGTTATGTTTTTTAAAAAATATTTTTCATGTTTTTCTCCTCCTAGGCCCAACCTGCAGCCTCGGGGTAAATTTTTAGTACATTTATTAATTATCACCCATTTTCTTTAAGAAACGCCCAATCGACTCTAAATTCAAATTTTTCGCTGAGAATCGAGGTGCAACACCCATTTTTTTCGCTGGGTGGATTTTTTTCTTTTTTTAGGGGAAGTTTTCGCCGGCGATAATCTTGGAAATCTTTTGGGTGGCAATCGGGCACTGGCAACTTGTCAGGAAACTTTAGGCCAGTCTTTGAACTTTATCCATTTTATTAATAAAAGCTATAAATGAATAACCTGCACTGATTTAATAATGTTTTTATCAAGGCACCTCGAGCATGGTATGTTGATTTTGTCCATATGTTAAGCTTACCCTCTCCATCAAGTGTGGGTGTGCTTTAATATTGACTCCTGCTTATACAATTATGGTTGCTTATAGCACAAAAAGGCAATTTGTGTTCTTGGATGCTAACACTTTTCTAAATGTCCAGCGAGAATGATGCATACAATTGAGCAAATCACTATCCAAAACAGTCAAGAGAGGTCCAAAGGCCCGACATGTACTCCAAATTTTTTTAAAGCGCCAAATCACATGTTTAACGTGAGGACGCGACTGCTGCCAATGCACCAGAAGCTGCTTAGAAGTGTTTTGCGCATGCATGCTACTGGTTCGTTACGGGGGCGGGCTCACTAAAAAGAATTTTAAATGCCAGAGGGCATGGGCCCAGGGGAAAACTGTCGGGTAAGGGAGCAGGAAGGAGTAGTCTCTGTGGAAAAATGTGGCGAGGGAGTGGCTTCCTTGAAAAACTGCCGGTAAAAAAAGCAGAAACTACATAGTTCCAGATTAATGCACAGTACGCTTCTGTGCAGCTTCCGGTCGTTGGCAGCAAGCCCCCCGCTCCGCCCATCTCTTAATTCTTATATCCGGGCTTTGATCATAAGGTGCCACAAAGATGGAAGGCCGATAGTAGTACTGCCATTTGGTAAAAGTGCTATTGAAATTTAAACAGGTACAAGTTTGGTCATTGCGTCAGGGTATTCTATTTGTGAATGTATAAATGTTGCTATTTAAAATTTGTCATGAAGCAAATGCTGGATCTCTTATTCAAGCTGACACTCCTGTCCGAGCATGATAGAACACAATTTACTCCTGTTACAAAACAACACCTTTCAGGGTTATCGTGCAGGCTTTAGCACTCCCAAAATTGTTTCAATTCACAGTTAATTTCTGAATAGTGCAACAACAGCAATTTCTCAGCTAATATTTTTGAAACAGTATGTAGCCTTTTCTATGAAGCTATCAATTCATACATTGAAAGGTCAACTCTTTTTCTTCAGGTTATTCCAATGACTCAAGAATTTGTGACTAATAACCTTGGTCGACAATTCATTGAACCTCCTCCATTTGATTTGGGTAGTGCTTTTGGTGACAGTCATGCCATTGCACCACTTATATTTATCCTGTCACCTGGTGCTGATCCCATGGCTGCCCTCCTCAAGTTTGCTGAAGATCAGGTATGTCCAAATGTACCCACTGTTTAGCTGAATAAAGGTCAATTCAAATTATTGAATTAAATTTGCAAGTTTCTCAAAATGATAAAATTATCCAAAGTTAATTACCAAAATTAATGACAAAATAATGTCAAACTATCTAAAAATGTGTTGATTGTGTGGTGAGTATAATTGTTTTGTTCCTGATAACTCAGCTTGTTAAGACATTGAACAGGTGAGCCACAGTGACCAGAAGGTCCTAAGATCAATGCCTAGTCTATGCTGAGTTAGGTAACATTCTCTGGGATGGCGGTAGGGATGTATCATTTAGCTTTAGTGCCCCTGGGTTAGGGTGGGAGTAAAATAGACTGGCAGGATTCCAGCTTTTGATTGATATTCAGTGACCTCTGCTGAAGCGTGCGTGTGTGGATGTCAGATGAGGATAGGATTAAGCGTGGATCTTGAATAGCCTGTCGTACTTACTGCCACACATGAATGAATAATCTTACAGGTGAGGAATATTTCAAGGCATTATTATTTTAATAATGTATTTTATATATTGTTTGGGTTTCAATAATTTTAGTGAGAGCATGGAAACTTGGAGTAATTTTAACCCCGTAAAATAGGTGGATTTGGATTGGGTGAGATGTTAAAATGTTAAAAATCTGAAACAGGAACCCAACCCGCCTCAAACCCACCTAATTTCAGTTTTAACAGAGGCGGGACGAAGGGAGTGTGAGCAGTCCACTCTCAGGAGACAGATTGGTTGTTGAAACCTTTTAAAGAGTGTTCATTTTAACAGGATTTCTATTTTTAACCTATGTTGGCTGGGTTTTCCAGGCCTCGGGAAACCCAGCAGGTGAAAGGAAGCGAGCAGGCTGGATCCATCAGGTAAGTGCCTTTATAGCACTGCTTGTGGGGGAGAAGGAGCAGGAGTGTTTCCTCCAGCCCAACAAGCAAATCTGTAAACACCCCACATCTCCATGATCTCCCCCCAACACCTCCCCTATCACTGACCTCCCCATCACCGACCCCCCCGCTCTGATCTCCCTCTGTTCTCCGACTCTCCTGCTGATCCCACCCCATCTCTGCCCCCAATATCCGACCTCCTTCAGATCTCTCCCTGACCACTGCAATATTCAGCCCCCCACTGCGATCACCCTGACTATCCCAACCACGCTGCACCAACCCCACCCCCCCACCACCATGATCTCTTCCCCCAACAACCTCTAACCCTACTTGCTCCTGGATTACGAACATTTCTGAACACTCAAAGAAGCTAGGATAAAACAGCGCACTTGATTGGCACTCCATCCACCATCTTAAACATTCACTCTCTCCACCAATGGTGCACCATATCTGCAGTGTGTACCATCTACAAGATGCAATGCAGCAACTTGCCAACGCTTCCTCAACAGCATCTCCCAGACCCGAGACCTCTACGATCTAGAAGGACAAGGGTAACAGGTGCATGGGAACACCACCACCTCCAAGTTCCCCTCCAAATCACACACCATCCTGACTTGGAAATATATCGCTGTTCGCTGGGTCAAAATCCTGGCATTCTCTCCCTAATAGCACTGTGGGGGTACCTTCACCATACGGACTGCAGCAGTTCAAGAAGGCGGCTCACCACCACCTTCTCAAGGGAAATTAGGGATGGCCAATAAATGCTGGCCTTGCCAGCGACAGCCACATCCTGTGAATGAACAAAATTTTAAAAAATAGTAACCATCTTTGTCCATTAAGGCAGCTTACCGATTTTAACCTCGTAACTTTCTGATGCAACATTTTGATAAAACTGTCTGGATCCCCTGATAATTCAGTTGATAAGTACAGAACTGAACTAAACAGATGAGAGAGAGCAGCTTTGATCCATGTTCTGCGCCAAGTTACTATCTGTGGGCTCAATTTTCCCCAATGCTGTTTTTTGGCATATTTCAAGAGTTACGCCCGTTTTTTTTTGCCCCAACAACACCAAAAAAAACATGAAAGTTTCTCCGTTCTAATTTTTTTAATTAGCGCCGCGCAATCTGTCATTTAGCTTCAGGGGGGGTGGAGCCTAATGTCTGCGCCGAAAAATGCATGCGCAAAAAGAAAAGTTTTTTACATGACTGCTATGGGCACGCATGTCCAGTACACCTCCCGGTCTGCATTCGGCCATTTTTAGAGAGTCAGTTGTGTGTGAGAACTGTGTGAGAACTTTAATTCTCAGTGGAAAAATCGGAGCTGCAAGATGCAACGCGGCTCAAGGGCCAAGAATTTCTCACAAGAGGAAGTGGAGGCACTCATTATTGTAATTAAGGTCACATAAAAGTTTCACCAAAAGAAATGAAGAAATGCTGGAACCAACCTGCAGACGATTACTGTGCAATGGTGACCACCCCGAGGTCTGGAGTCCAGTGCAAAAAGAAGTGGCGGGTCCTTGGTCAAGTAGTTAGTGTAAGAAATATTTTCATTTATTCACTGGAATTGCAATTGTAAATGTGATCATCTGTATATGTCCCACCCAGCACAAAGACACCCTCTTTAAAAGGTTATATTTTCATCTTTGCAGAGGAAGGTGGCACACAACAAAAGAGAAAGAACTCGAACAGGAGGTGGCCTGGCAAATCTGCACCCACTGACACACTTGGAAGACAGGGTCGCTGCTTTGATGGGTCCTGCCTGGAGAAAAGCGACCACCACTGTGCAAGCTGAACCCAGACTCGAGGGAGAGGATAAGTCCTGCAAGTTCCACATTCTGGCTTTGCTAAAAATCAAGTAACGCACAGGCTAGCCATGCTTCGGTTCATGGGGATGTCTCCGTCAGCTACGCTTCGGTTGATGCAATGTGCTATCATTCATCATGGTCCTTCAAATGAGCCTGCTGCCTGTGCTGTGTGAGCCGATTCATGCCACCCACCCTGCCCCCTCCTCTGCTGCTAACCATTTGTCTGCTCTGCTATATTTTGCAGAACTTGAGGCTGAAGCCGATGCAGAAGAAGATTCAGACGCGGACGAGCCTGAAGAGGAGAACATCTTCCAATCCCACCTTCCAGACCGAGAGCATGGGGGGTGAGGGAGATGGGCAAGGGCTGGGAGAGGATTAAGCCCCCCCCCAGTTTTACTCACTCTGGAGGTGGTGTAGATGCCACACATTGAGATGCCAGCCCCTTTCCTGAGTGGTACGAGTGTTGGGACTATTATGTCCGTAATGTACTTCTGAATGACTCCATGAGGCAATGTGTTGTACTCAAACTATAGTGACCTTTATTCCAAACTCCAGAGTGAGGCAGTCGCATGGTGGCTCCCCTTATATACAGCACCTGCCACCAGGACAGGAAAAGCTCGGTCTCCACCAGTTGCACCCTCCAGTAAAGATCACATGGATGAACTTCAGCAATTGTACATCCCTGTCTGGAGTAAAAATAAAACGGGGAAGGCGGCTCAACCGTGGCTAACAAGGGAAATTAAGGATAGTGTTAAATCCAAGGAAGAGTCATATAAATTGGCCAGAAAAAGCAACAAACCTGAGGACTGGGAGAAATTTAGAATTCAGCAGAGGAGGACGAAGTGTTTAATTAAGAGGGGGAAAATAAAGCAAGAGATGAAGCTTGCCGGGAACATAAAAACTGACTGCAAAAGCTTCTATGGATATATGAAGAGAAAAAGATTAGTGAAGACAAACGTAGGTCCCTTGCAGTCAGATTCAGGTGAATTTATAATGGGGAACAAAGAAATGGCAGACCAATTGAACAAATACTTTGGTTCTGTCTTCACGAAGGAAGACACAAATAACCTTCCGGATGTACTAGGGGACCAAGGGTCTAGTGAGAAGGAGGAACTGAAGGATATCCTTATTAGACTGGAAACTGTGTTGGGGAAATTGATGGGATTGAAGGCCGATAAATCCCCGGGGCCTGGTGATCATTTTCCAAAAGTCCATCGACTCTGGATCAGTTCCCATGGATTGGAGGGTAGCTAATGTAACACCACTTTTTAAAAAAGAAGGGAGAGAGTAAATGGGTAATTATAGACCGGATAGCCTGACATCAGTAGTGGGGAAAATGTTGGAATCAATTATTAAAGATGAAATAGCAGCGCATTTGGAAAGTAGTGACAGGATCGGTCCAAGTCAACATGGATTTATGAAAGGGAAATCATGCTTGACGAATCTTCTGGAATTTTTTGAGGATGTAACTAGCAGAGTGGACAAGGGAGAACCAGTGGATGTGGTGTATTTGGACTTTCAAAAGGCTTTTGACAAGGTCCCACACAAGAGATTGGTGTGCAAAATCAAAGCACATGGTATTGGGGGTAATGTACTGACGTGGATAGAGAACTGGTTGGCAGACAGGAAGCAGAGATTCGGGATAAACGGGTCCTTTTCGGAATGGCAGGCAGTGACTAGTGGAGTGCCGCAGGGCTCAGTGCTGGGACCCCAGCTCTTTACAATATACATTAATGATTTAGATGAAGAAATTGAGTGTAATATCTCCAAGTTTTCAGATGACACTAAATTGGGTGACGGTGTGAGCTGTGAGGTGGACGCTAAGAGGCTGCAGGATGACTTGGACAGGTTAGGTGAGTGGGCAAATGCATGGCAGATGTTGTATAATGTGGATAAATATGAGGTTATCCACTTTGGGGGAAAAAACACAAAGGCAGAATATTATCTGAATGGTGGCAGATTAGGAAAAGGGGAGTTGCAACGAGACCTGGGTGTCATGGTTCATCAGTCATTGAAAGTTGACATGCAGGTACAGCAGGTGGTGAAGAAGGCAAATGGTATGTTGACCTTCATAGCTAGGGGATTTGAGTATAGGAGCAGGGAGGTCTTACTGCAGTTGTACAGGGCCTTGGTGAGACCTCACCTGGAATATTGTGTTCAGTTTTGGTCTCCTAATCTGAGGAAGGACATTCTTGCTATTGAGGGAGTGCAGCGAAGGTTCACCAGACTGATTCCAGGGATGACTGGACTGACATATGAAGAGAGGCTAGATCAACTGTGCCTTTATACACTGGAGTTTAGAAGGATGAGAGGGGATCTCATAGAAACGTATGAGATTCTGATGCGACTGGACAGGTTAGATGCGGGAAGAATGTTCTCGATATTGGGAAAGTCCCGAACCAGTGGACACAGTCTTAGGATAAGGGGTAGGCCATTTAGGACTGAGACGAGGAGAAACATCTTCACTCAGAGAGTTGTTAACCTGTGGAATTCCCTGCCGCAGAGAGTTGTTGATGCCAGTTCATTGGATATATTCAAGAAGGAGTTGGATATGGTCCTTACAGCTAAAGTGATCAAGGGGTATGGAGAGAAAACAGGTAAGGGGTACTGAGGTGAATGATCAGCCATGATCTTATTGAATGGTGGTGCAGGCTCGAAGGGCTGAATGGCCTATTCCTGCACCTATTTTCTATGTTTTTATGTTTCTATGTGCCAGCAAGTATAGAAACAGTGTAAATCTTATTGATAGTACATCAGGTAAACAAGTCTCCATCTTATGCAACTATACAGTGACTATACAGAGAGTATATCTATAGTCTGCATATATAACATCACTCTCCCCCAAGTCCTTTGTGCCAATTACCTGTGCTCTGACTTAAGTGCCAATAGCCCTTGCACATTGGCTGTGCTTTGGCTTGGCTCTCTCCCTGTTAACCCCCAAGTCCTTTTGCCATAACGTTGGATAGTGGTCGCCAGTTTAGATGGTTCGATGATGCAGTGGAGGTTACAGTGGGTTCTGGGTATGATCTATGTGTGTGTCCATGGCTACATACATCCATTTCCCCCCCCCCCCAGCGAGATCATGCAGCAGGCCCGTTACACTAACATACAGGATCAGACACAGTGCAAGTACAAAGAAGGGAGGAAAAATACCGTTGGCTCAGTGACTTACGTTCGTTATGTTTTACGGTCGTGCACCGGGATTGGGTAGATTGCATTCATGGTTCAGTCAAGGTCAGTACTGAGGTAGCAGTACAGGTATGCGAAGGCGCTAGTTCCAGAGCAACCAGATGGGGTCCTAGTCGTTTGATGGCGGCGCTGCGCTCCCTCTAGCGGGGTGGGCTTGGTTCGCTCACCTTGCTAGGACTCAGGGCTTTTGCCGTTGCCTATTGGTGGGCAGAGCCACAAATGTGTGTGGCCTCCCTGTCCTCCTTTGAGGGCTGCAGAATCTTCTGCCTGCTTTCTAATGGTGTTGGGAACCTGGCTGTTCCAGGTCCCGTTTGGGGAACTCGTTGGTTCTGACCTTTCGCTCCTGGACATGGCTGAGGTAGTGACTGGGTCTGGGGGCTGCACCGTCTCCACCCGGGTGGTGGGCAACGGCGGCCGACTGTGCATATTGGCGCCGTTTTTGTTTCCAGGTCCGTGGCGAATAGTGCCATCGTGTGCCTGCAGCATACGATAGACTCTGGGGCAGGGTATCAGGATCAGTGCCTTCACCCTCCTGAGGTCATTGGCCTATAACTTGTGGGGACACCTGGGGCAGGACATCAGGATCAGAGCCTTTACCCTCCCGAATTCGCTCTCTTGCTACTTTTGGGGACACTCTATTCACGGCATCTCGCAACATTTTGTTCATTACATTCTTAATCGGTTCGTTACATTGATTGCCATGCATACAATGTTTCTAAGTTCAGTTGGTTGCAGGTCTCCTTTAAGAGAACCCTGCCATGCCACACTGCACCTCGCTGCAGCAGGGACGCCATCTTGCCTCTGTCCTCGAGGTCGACTGCCTTGATCCTTCTCTCCTGCGATTCTGCCACAAAAGCTGGAAGAGTGCCTGTGAATTCTATCTTCCTCTCCAGGAGTCCTGCCACTCAAGCCGGGAAGGAATTTTTAGGTCGTTCCAGTCGGATCATTGCCACACAGCCATGACGGATGGTCTGTGCCTCAGGTGCTGTGCTGGTCCATTCTCTGGTGCCTGGCCCAAGCGAAGGAAAGGCTTTGCTCTGCCTCTGAGCACGGGGTCATCGATTGCTGGATCTATTTCCACTGGATCTTCTATTACGCTCATAATAAAGGATGAAACTGAGTACTGTGAGCAGTGAGTAAGTGTGACCTTAGCTCCTTTAATTAGACTCCAGAGTGCAGGTACCACGTGGGAAGCCTGCTTATATACAGTGCTCCCAAGGGATGCTGGGATCCCTTGGGACTCCAACAGGTAGGCCATCTGTTGGTGGTGTGATACGGGTTGCCAAGGGTTAAATACATAACATCTTTCCCATCCACCTTCTTCCGAGGAGCGTTGGATCATCACCTGCAACAATCCATAGAGGTAACTTGTGCACCACGCCATTATGGATTACACTTACATCCGCACTACCAAGGACTGGGATCAGCTCCTTGGTGTAGGTGCGCAACTTTTCATGTATTGGAACTAGCTTGGGTTGTTTTTTGTTCCATCGCCTCTCAAAGGCATCCTGGCTCATCACTGACTGGCTCGTCACGTGTCCACTTCCATGAAGACTGGAACGCTGTTTATGTCGACTTCCATTTTCACTGGAGGACAATCGGTGGTGCAGGTATACACTCCATACACTTCTTCTTGGGGCTGAGCTGCCTCTCTGGCTAAATCATCATACTCCCTGCTGGATTCAAAGTCATCTGCCAATTCCTCTGCTAGACAGTGAGTCGTTTTTCTTTTACACATACGCTGAAGGTGGCCCTTGATGTTACAGGCTTTGCATACGTACTCAGCAAACCGACTCTGGTGAGCCCTATGGTTTCCTCTGCAGCGCCAGCATGGTGCTTCTCGATTAGCACCCCTCGACAGACTCTGAGTTCTGGAATCCTGAGGTCTGTGCTCTCTGCCCTGGGCAGAGCCACATTCTACAGTGTTGCCTGTGAAAGGCACCATTCTGTGTACAGTACTTGCCGGGTTTGAGCCCACAGGATGAATAATTTGCTTGGTGCTGCAGGTCGAGGTCATGAACGCCTGACTGACGCTGATGACCTTCTGCAGGTTGACTGTGGTGTCGGCAGATAATAGCTTGTGAAGGAGGCCCTTGTGGTCAATTCCTATAAGGAAGATTTCTCGCAATGCTTCGTTGAGGTGTGTGCCAAAATCACACGGTGCTGCAAGTCTCCTGAGGTCGGCAGCGTATTTTGAAATCTCCTGGCCCTCAAGTCTGCGGTGAGTGTAGAATCTGTGCCTGGCCGTGAAGATGCTCTCTTTTGGTTTTAGTTGGTCGCGAATTAGTTCAGTCAACTCATCGTATGTCTTATCCTTGGCTTTCGTGGGTGCCAACAAGTCCCTGACGAGGCGGTAGACCTCGGGCCCACAACTGGTCAGCAGTATAGCCTTGCACTTCTCCGCCAATGTGTCCGTCTGCCTTGCCAGTTCGTTTGCCATGAAATATTGCTTGAGCCTTTCCGTGAAGGCATCCCAATCATCACTCTCTGCGAAGTCTTTTAGTGTGCCAAAGGTAGCCATAATTGTGTGAAAGTCCGTAGTTTCGTCGCCAGTTATTATGTTGGTAATGTACTTATGAATGACTCCACAAGGCAATGTGTTGTACACAAACTGTAGTGACTTTGGTCCTTTATTCCAAACTCCAGAGTGAGGCAGCCGCATGGTGGCTCCCCTTTTATACAGCCCCTGCCACCAGGGCAGGAAACCCCAGTTTCCACCAGTTGCACCCTCTAATGGTGCCAGCATGTATATACACAGTGTAAACCTTATTGATAGTACATCAGGTAAACAAGTCTCCATCTTATGCAACTATACAATGACTACACAGAGAGTATATCTAGAGTCTGCATATATAACAGGGACATGCCATGGTTTCGCATAATCCGAGGTTGCCGGTTCCAGTGGGGTGCAGCAAGGCACACCAAAGGCTCCACTGTCCGAGGCTGTGGGTCCCAGTGAGATGCAGCAAGGCACATCTAGAGCCCCACTTTCTGAGGCTGCGGGTCCCAGTGGGAGGCAGCGAGCCACACCCAGGGTGAGGAGCGGAAGGAGAGTTCGACAACGCTCTCCTGAGGTGCAGGATGCAAGAGATGTGGTTCAGATGATGGCAATCAGTGCGGAGAGTATTGACCTTACACGATCACTCCTGGACACCATCGGTGGGGTGGGTGATGAGGTATAGAAACATAGAAACATAGAAAATAGGTGCAGGAGTAGGCCATTCAGCCCTTCTAGCCTGCACCGCCATTCAATGAGTTCATGGCTGAACATGCAACTTCAGTACCCCCTTCTTGCTTTCTCGCCATACCCCTTGATCCCCCTAGTAGTAAGGACTTCATCTAACTCCCTTTTGAATATATTTAGTGAATTGGCCTCAACTACTTTCTGTGGTAGAGAATTCCACAGGTTCACCACCCTGGGTGAAGAAGTTTCTCCTCATCTCGGTCCTAAATGGCTTACCCCTTATCCTTAGACTGTGACCCCTGGTTCTGGACTTCCCCAACATTGGGAACATTCTTCCTGCATCTAACCTGTCTAAACCCGTCAGAATTTTAAACGTTTCTATGAGGTCCCCTCTCATTCTTCTGAACCCCAGTGAATACAAGCCCAGTTGATCCAGTCTTTCTTGATAGGTTAGTCCCACCATCCCGGGAATCAGTCTGGTGAATCTTCGCTGCACTCCCTCAATAGCAAGAATGTCCTTCCTCGAGTTATGAGACCAAAACTGAACACAATACTCCAGGTGTGGCCTCACCAAGGCCCTGTACAACTGTAGTAACACCTCCCTGCCCCTGTACTCAAATCCCCTCGCTATGAAGGCCAACATGCCATTTGCTTTCTTAACCGCCTGCTGTACCTGCATGCCAACCTTCAATGACTGATGTACCATGACACCCAGGTCTCGTTGCACCTCCCCTTTTCCTAATCCTATCGGGAGAGTCGGGAGAAATAACAACACTCTCACGAGAAATAGGAACACTATCCGGGCACATGAGGGAGGGAATGTCGCAGGTAGCTGATACACTGTCGGTGAACATGAGGGAGGGAATGTTGCAGATAGTTGAGTCACTGTCGGGGCACATGAGGGAGGCCATGTCGGAGGTAGCTGCTGCAATAAGGGAACATACCCAGATCCCGCAACCATTGACGGAATCAATGCCACTCCCACTTCAATCCCCAGACCAGTCTCTGAAGAGGCCCAAGGCCTTTCACATTACCGCCTGCCCACGCCCCCCATCAAGAAGTGTGCATTACCCGAGATGCTCGAAAGAATCAGCTTGGTACCAATCCGAGAAACACTGCTCCACCACTTGCGGGTAGGGGGTGAGGTCACCAAGACACCAAGACCAAGCAAAGTGGGCGGTCTTCGAATAAGGTGGAGGAGAGATGCGTGCAGCATTTCTTTGCTGCTGCTTTTATTGTTGTTACTGTTGTAACTGTTCTCAAGTTAAAAGTTTTTTGTAAGTGATGTAAATTTACAAGTTTAAAAGTTTTTAAATGATCTTAAAGTTTGTAAGTGATCTCAACTGAAAATGTTAAAGTTTGATACAAGAATATTTTTATTAAAGTTAAGTTAAGTACAAACAAGTGTTAAACTTTTGATTAAAGTATATTATAAATTATAACTGAATCATTTCCATTATTTGTTCCATTATTAACATAACTTTTTGAACTAAAGAAAAGTCATTTCCATTACTTATTCCATTAACACAATACATTATGGAACAGGACCAAACAGTAAACATGGTCCATTTGGAATAGTTGCCACTGAGCCTTCAGGCAGTAAAGCGTTCACAGGTGAGTTGATGCCACAAGGTTCAAGCAATCGTTAAAGGGGCACGACGGTCCGCCCTTCTCCACCATCGTGCTCCGGGTTCAGGTAGTTGCATGGCTCCCTCGTCCTCCTCCTCCTCCTCGTCATCTGCATCTTCCTCTTCCTCATCAGCCACTCTCACCTCAGGTGGATCTTCTTCTATCAGCTGCTGCCGCCTCATGATGGCTAAGTTATGCAGCACACAACAGTGAATTGACTGACAATCTCAGGGGAGTATTGCAAGTAGCCTCCGGAATGGTCCAGACATTGGAAATGCTGCTTCAAGATGCCAATGGTTCTCTATTATGCTGCACATTGCAATGTGCGGCATGTTGTATTCCCGGTCAGCTTCCAATCGGATTACATGAGCCAGGTGGCGAGGCCGTACCCTTTGTCTCCCAGCAGCCAGCTCTGCCCTACTGGCTGCTGATGAAACATGGCAGATATTGTGCTCTCGTGTAAGATGAAGCCATCATGGGTGCTGCCACGATATCTCGCATCAACTGCCGTGATATGATGCATGTCGTCATAGACGAGCTACACATTCACTGAGTGGAAACTGTTATGTATGCAACCCTGTGTAACCTGTATCATACCGCCACCAGAGGGCATACCTGTTGGTGTCCCAAGGGATCCCAGCATCCCTTGGGAGCACTGTATATAAGCAGGCCTCCCATGCTGGACCAACACGCTGGAATTTGAATAAAGGAGCTAAGGTCACACTTATTCATGTGTACAGTACTCAGTTGCATTGCTTTATTATGAATGTAACAACTGGCGACGAGATAACGAACAATCAGGCGAAAATGCAGAGAACTGTTGGTATCCTGGAGAAATTCTCAGAAGGGGACGATTGGGAGGCCTTCATGGAGCGACTCGCCCAACACTTCGTGGCCAACGAGCTGGAAGGGGATGAGAACGCTGCCAAACGAAGGGCGATCCTCCTCACCGCCTGTGGGGCAAAAACCTATGGCCTCATGAAGAATCTTCTAGCTCCGGTGAAACTAACAACCAAATCATATGAAGAACTGTGTACGCTGGTCCGGGAGCACCAAAATCTGAAGGAAAGTGTTCTGATGGCAAGGTATTGATTTTACATATGTCCACGGTCTGAAGGCCAGGAAGTGGTGAGCTACGTCACCGAACTAAGGCGCCTTGCAGTACATTGCGAATTCGATGGATTCCTTGAGCAAATGCTAAGAGACTTCTTTGTGCTTGGCATTGGCCGTGAGATTATCCTTCGTAAACTATTGACTGTTGAAACACCGAACCTGAGCAAAGCCACAACGATAGCCCAGGCATTTAAGTCCACCAGCGATAACATAAAACAAATTTCGCAGCATAAAGAGGTTTCGGCAAGTACTGTACACAAAGTAACGTCGTTTTCAGGCAGGAATGCATATGGCAGAACGTGCACGCCTGCAGCTGCACGACCTCAGATGACACAGATTCCGCCATCAAACGTTAATGCGAGGCAGTTAACACCTTGGTGTTGCGGAGGTGATCATCGAGCCCATCAATGCCGCTTCAAACACTATGTGTGCAAAGGCTGCGGAACAATGGGACATCTCCAGCGAATGTGCAGACAAGCTGCAAACCCTGCAAACCACCACATTGCAGAGGAGGATTGATCCATGGCAGATCAGGCTGAACTAGAGACTCGAACCGAGGAGGCAGAAATGTACGGGGTACACACCTTCACCACGAAATGTCCACCAATCATGCTAAAAGTCGAACTGGATGGAATTCCAGTATCCATGGAACTGCACACGGGTACGAGTCAGTCCATCATGAGCAAAAAGGCCTTCAACAGGCTGTGGTGTAACAAGGCACACAGGCCCAAGCTTAGCCCCATTCATACCAAGCTAGGAACTTACACTAAAGAGCTGATCCCTGTACTTGGCAGCACAGCAGTAAAAGTCTCCTATGATGGAGCAGTGCATGAACTCCCACTATGGATTGTACCAGGAGATGGCCCCACACTGTTTGGCAGAAGCTGGCTGGGAAAAATCCGCTGGAACTGGGATAACATCCGAGCGCTGTCGTCCGTCGACGACGTCTCATGTGCTCAGGTTCTGAGCAAGTTCCCATCATTGTTTGAGCCAGGCATCAGAAGTTTCTTGGAGATGAAGGTGCAGATCTACTGGGTTCTCGGTACACGACCCATCTACCACAAGGCACGGGTGGTGCCATATATGATGCGAGAGAAAGTGGAAATTGAGCTGGACAGGCTGCAGCGAGAAGGCATCATCGCACCGGTGGAGTTCAACGAGTCGGCCAGTCTGATCGTTCCGGTTCTTAAAGGCAATGACACGGTCAGAATTTATCAACACACACAAAGGTCTATTCATCTATAACAGATGCCCATTTGGGATTCGATCAGCCGCGGCTAATTTTCAAAGGAACATGGAGAGCCTGCTAAAGTCGGTTCCACGCACCATGGTTTTCCAGGACGACATACTGGTCACAGATCGAGACACCATCGAACACTTGAAGAACCTGGAAGAGGTTCTAAGTTGGCTAGATCGCGTGTGATTCAGTTAAAACGCTCAAAGTGTGTTTTTCTTGCGCAAGAGGTCGAGTTTTTAGGGAGAAGAATCGTGGCAGACGGTATCAGACCCACTGACGCCAAGACGGAGGCCATCAAGAATGCGCCGAGACCACAGAACGTGACGGAGCTGCGGTCCTTCCTGGGATTCCTCAACTATTTTGGTAATTTCCTACCTGGGTTAAGCCCATTGCTAGAACCCCTACATGTGCTGTTACGCAAGGGAGATGACTGGGTATGAGGGAAATCACAAGAGGCGGCTTTTGAGAAAGCCAGAAATCTGTTCTGTTCCAACAAACTGCTTGTTCTGTATAACCCATGTAAACGTTTAGTGCGAGCTTGCGATGCGCCTTCGTACGGGGTCAGTTGTATGTTACAACAAGCAAACGAATCAGGAACATTGCAACCGGCCGCCTATGCGTCCAGGAGTTTGTCCAAGGCCGAAAGGGCCTACAGCATGATTGAAAAAGAAGCTCTGGAATGCGTTAACGGGGTAAAAAAAATGCACCAGTATTTGTTTGGTCTCAAGTTTGAGTTAGAAACTGACCATAAGCCCTCATATTGCTATTCTCAGAGAGCAAAGGGATTAATACCAATGCCTCTGCCCGCATCCAAAGATGGGCGCTTACACTGTCTGCATATAACTATGTAATCCGCCACAGACCAGGCACAGAGAACTGCGCTGATGCTCTCAGTCGGCTACCATTGCCCACCACCGGGTGGAAATGGCACAGCCTGCAGACTTGCTCTTGGTGGTGGATGCATTTGAAAATGAAAAGTCACCCGTTACGGCCTGCCAGATCAGGATCTGGACCAGCCAGGATCCTTTACTGTCCCTTGTAAAAAATGGTGTCCTCCATAGGAGCTGGTCCAGCGTCCCAGCGAAGATGCATGAAGAGATCAAGCCGTTCCAGCGACGCAAAGGTGAAATGTCCATACAGGTGGACTGTGTTTTGTGGGGCAATCATGTGGTTTTGCCCAAGAAAGGCAGGGAAACGTTCATACGCCCAGCCATAGTAATGACGAAAGCTATAGCCAGATCCCATGTGTGGTGGCCCGGCATTGACTCAGATTTGGAATCATGCATGCGCCAATGCAAACCCTTGCTCTCAACTGAGCAATGCACCCAGGGAGGCACCGCTAAGTTTGTGGTCATGGCCCTCCAAACCGTGGTCTCGGATCCACGTTGACTTTGTGGGCCTGTTTCTATGGCAAAATATCTTTGGTTGTTGTGGATGCTTATTCAAAATGGATTGAGTATGTTATGTCTGTAAGCACGTCCACTGCCACCATCGAAAGCCTATGAGCCATGTTCGCCACGCACGGCCTGCCAGATATCCTTGTCAGCGACAGTGGGCCATGCTTTACCAGTGCTGAATTCAAGGAATTCATAACCCGCAATGGGATCAAGCACGTCACATCTGCCACATTCAAGCCCGCATCCAACGGCCAGGCAGAACGGGCAGTCCAAACCATCAAGCAAAGCTTGAAGCAAAGCTCGGAAGGCTCCCTGCAGACCTGCCTGTCCCGAGTCCTGCTCACCTACCGCATCAGACCCCACTCGCTCACCGGGGTTCCCCCTGCCGAACTGCTCATGAAAAGGACGCTCAAAAGAAGGCTCTCTTTTGTCCATCCAGATCTCCATGATCACGTCGAGGACAGGTAGCATCAACAAAGCATGTACCATGATTGCGCAAACTTGTCACGCGGTATAGAAGTCAATGACCCTGTATTTGTACTCAACTATGGACATGATCCCAAATGGCTTGCTGGCACTGTCATAGCCAAAAAAGGGAGTAGGGTGTTTCAGGTCAAACTTGCTAATGGATTAACTTGCAGAGAGCATTTGGACCAAACCAAACTGCGATTCACATACAGCCACGAGCAACCCAAAGAGGACACCACCAACTTCGACCCTCCAACACACACACAAGTGGCAACCGACATCATGGTTGACCACGAAGCTGAACTCACCTTCTCCAGCAGCCCGGCAAGGCCAGCTGCCCAGCAGCCCAGCGAAGAACCAATCAACTCACCCACACCTGCATTTGTACCGAGACGATCGACAAGGGAGCGAAAAGCCCCAGATTGTCTCACCCTGTAAATAAGTGTACTATTGACTTTGGGAGGGAATTATGTTATGTATGCAACCCTGTGTAACCTGTGGCCACCAGAGGGCATACCTGTTGGAGTCCCAAGGGATCCCAGCATCCCTTGGGAGCACTGTATATAAGCAGGCCCCCAATGCTGTACCAACATTCTGGAGTTTGAATAAAGGAGCTAAGGTCACACTTACTTATGTCTATAGTACTCAGTTGCATTGCTTTATTATGAACATAACAGAAACCTTTTCTGTTCCTGTACATCTCGGAATCCTCCAAAGCTGCTCGCAAGGCAATGTTGGTACAATCAATGCAACCCTGTACCTTTGGGAAGCCAGCAATCCTGGAGAAGACCACAGCCCTGTCACGAATTGCCTGGGCGATCATGAGGAACTTTATGTAGTCATTCCTTCAGGCATATAGTGCAGCAGTCACCTGCTGAATGCAGACATGTGTTGCATGTTGAGAAATGGCGCACACATCCCCAGTTGTGGCCTGGAATGATCCAGATGCATAGAATGAAAGTGCAGCTGTAACCTTTACTTCAACTGACAAAGCCGTCCTCCTGACACTTCTAGGGTGCAGGTCTGCTTTTATTAACTCACAGATCTCGGTTACAACTTCTTTGTGGAAACACAGCCTTTTCACACAATCTGCATCACTCAGGTGCAGGTATGAACACCTGTCTCGATATACCCGATGTGGATATGGCCTCGTGCCCATAATGCTACGTGCTCTGAGGTTCCTCAAGCGATGCTGCCTAATCAATCTTGTCTTCTGCACCACAATCATGCAGAAGCCTTGCACGAGGTATGGCATTGTCAATATTGCCCCCATAATTTAATTGTAGCTTTGCAAAACAGCAGGAAAAAAGACAGTACTCACACTTTCTTTCCTCTCTCCCCAAGGTCGACACCCTAGTATAGACCACTCTCTGATCTGTGCATGCGCAATAGGCTTGCTTAGAACAGGAAGCCAGGCATTCAATAAAGAAATGAAGTCTAATGCAATTCTTTAATTTTTGATTTTTTTGAAAGTACCACCCCACCACCAACCAAACATCTTCTCATCGAGCTTGAGAGTGGGCTGACAGAATCACTCCCTCGCCCGGACACAGGGGCTCGCCGTCCACCAACCCCCTCCCCCCCCCGCCCCTGCTTTTGAAGCTGTTGTATAGCCTAAGGGTTCTCATCCCTTCAGTTCAGCTTCCACCGTACCCCACCCGCCCCCGTGCATCATTTGAAGCTGAGCTCTGAGCCCCTCTGTCCTGGCGAGGGAGCGATTCTGTCGACCGACGCTTTGACCCTCAAGCCCGGTGAGGAGGCATTCAGCGGTGGCGTGGTACTTTGAAAAAAATCAAAAATTAAAGAATTGCATTAGACTTCCATTTTCTCCTTTTTGACTTTGAAAAAATTAAGCTTCATGATGCATATTCTTTGCCTTCTTGACTCCCTCCAAAACTTCGCCTAAAAACAGTGGCATCTTTTTGCGCCGATTTTTTAATGTGCGTTGGTTTTTCTTAATTGCCCAGAAGGTTTTTGGTGAATAGTCACATATGCCGTCCTTGTAAAAATGTAAGTTGGTCAATCTTGCTTAAGTCAAAAACTGGCGCAGACATCAGGTAACGCCCCCATGACGCAAAGAAATACTAACCTAAAAAAATCGGACCTAACTGAGTTACGCTGGCGCAGAAACTTTGGGGAAACTGGGAGATTTTAATTTATGACAAAAAAAGCACCGCATGCCAAAAAACGGCACAGATAACTGGGGAAAATTGAGCCCTGTGCTTCAGCCTGCAAGTTCACCCTCACAAGGTCCTGCACTCCCATCCTTTCCAAGCTCCACTAGCTTCGCATCCCTAACAAGTTGCATTCAAAATTCTTATTCTCCCTTTTAAATTCCTCCAAGGCCCACCCTGCCTTGGTAATTTCCTTTAACTTTCTGGTCCTCAATGTGCCCTCTTTTGTTTTAACTCTAGTATATTCCTTGTTCTTGTTCCCTCCCATTTTCCATTCATAGTTGCTCGTTCAGCTACTATGCTCCTGCTTTATGGAACTCCCTGCCAAGTTCCCTGCACCTTCCCACCTCCCTCTGTGCTTTCAGAAACCTCCTCAATGCTCCTGGTGGATAAAATTGGTGTGAAGATATGCAGTTGAAAAATTGGGTCTACTATGTCATCTGATTTATATCACAGTTCTGCTGTTGGAAGCTATGCTGTAATATAAGTGCTGTATTGGATTCTGATTATTACCTAACGAAAATTAAACATTCACTGTGTGGGCAATTTGGGTCTGATCTTGAATTTTCCCAGTCTGGGAATGTACCAGTGTCACCTATTATTATTCTTACTAGAACCACTTGGGGTTAGAGAAGAAAATCAATATAAAAACCTCTTCATAGGTCCAAGTATAAATTCTTATAAAAAAACATTATTGTCTTTGTATGAACAGTTTATCATTGCACAGAGCAATAAACTTTCGGTTAATACTGCACTCTTTCAATTGTGTTTTAAAATGGAAATAATATGTGCATATGTTGCATTTATAAATATTAACTAACATGTCCTGTCTGTACAGGGATTTGGGGGATCCAAACTAAGCTCTCTGTCCCTTGGACAGGGCCAAGGGCCAATAGCCATGAACATGATTGAGAAGGCTGTAAAGCAAGGTTCCTGGGTGGTGTTACAAAACTGTCACTTGGCAACATCATGGATGGCGACATTAGAAAGAGTCTGTGCGGTAAGAATTTGTGTTTAGTTTATCAAATATTCAAAAAAAGCACGCAGTTTGAAAAAGCATGGGTCTGATTTCTGTCTCGCTACTGCCCATTTATGCCCATAATTGATTTTAAAGCAGCCCTCGATTTCAGCAGCCAGTGTACCTGTTGGAAACAAGCTGGGAGCCTCATTAATACAGAGAAATCGGGGTTGAATGATGCCGTTAAATCCCCAGAACCATTTCTTCCCGACCTTCATTGCTACTGCCAATTCCTCAACTCATCCACAGCCATGGACAATACAGGTCAGGAGGTGGCCATTTCCAGCAGTGTAATGGGATCCATAGCTCCAGTAAGGAAAAGCTGGAAGCATGTCTGCCACTTACTTTTACTGCACTCGATTGCATGTATTGATCCTTAAAAGTTTCTAATATTTTATCTCTTTGCTGCTGTAAGCTGCGTAAAGATCTTCTACCCACTACAAAGCACTGCTGCCTTTCATTCCTGACCTTTCCACCCCTCCCCTGTTGCAGGCCCATCAAAACCGGTCACCCCCACCAGATTTTCGGCCTCTCAATCAGCGAACTGTCCATATAAAGGCCGGAATCTAACCAGCCCTGTGGTGCGAGTTTGGAGGCATGTCCGCTGTCAAAGTGGGCCTGATTGACAGGGGGACAGAAGTCCACTCTGAATCTACCCACTTGTGAATTTCCAAAGTGCCGGCTCTGGCTGCGGTTTGCAGACCTGGCACTAAGTGACGTGTCAGGCTATTGTGCTAGTTAACAAGCTGCTTAAAGCTATTTAAGTAGCATTTTACCAGGTCCAAGGGAGTTTTCCAAGCTTTTTACGAGGTTCACACCCCTCGGGTATCACGTCAGGTAAGGTGGTGTGAGTAAGGATGTGCAGGAGTAAGGTAGGGAAGGCAGAGTGATGGGGACGTGATAAGTGTGTCAGGTTCTCAATAACTCTGGATTGGTTTGACTAGTTAAGAACTGCAGAAGTGGTGCAACAGCTACCATTTCACAGCTGTTCAATTGACAATCAAAGAAGCTGGAGCCTTTCAGCTTTATGGAGGTGTGAGGTGAGCTCTCTATCCAGTGTCACCTTCCTGGAGCAACCTATCTCACCATTGATAGATCGCTTCTGTCATCTCAACTTCAGCTGCCATCTATTCCAGCAGCACCGGTGCCCTTGAAAAAATCTCACCTTGGTCCTCAGAATCCCACCACGATCAGTCTCAACACCAACATCACTAGGCACACCAGCATCACCAACAACAACACCAATCTTCTCCACAATCACTTGATGCTGCACAGGACACAGGGCATCAACACCTGAAAACACTGCTGCCTGGAATGCCAGGGATGGCATCACCATGGCCATATTTACTTCACTTGATGCTGTACACTCTGGCTGCCACATGATGTGCTAGGTTGGCACCACCCCACACCAAGACTATAATGTATCCCTACAATGCCCAAGCCATTCTTTTCACACTCATCGCCATTGGGGATGGGGGTACCGTTATGTCTCACGATTTACTGCAACTCAGTCAGCCACTTCCAAAGGTGCACACAGATCTGTCCAAAAAGGCAACATTTTCAAAATATAGATTTCAATGTTTGACAACACATTAGCTGCATTATTTAGGGAAGTGGATATAAATGTACACTCCAGCTTCATCGTTTTAGAAATTACACTAGGTAAATGTAAAATAGAACCATTATTATTTTTTATTTTATTTCCATTTTCTAGCTTTAGTTGTTCACCTTCAGCTCATCATCTTGATTTGTATTACTCGATCATACTGTAGTTGGAACTGCATAACAGCAGATGATCATAAAATATAGCTTCTTCCACAATTAATTTAATTGACCCCACGACTGCATACTAATACTGGAATATATAGGGCCGAAAATTGTGGCCTCGCCGGGTGCGTACGATGTGTGCATGCAACCGAAGAGGCCTCGGAAATGCCGGTTCTCGGCATGCGATGCACATGCAAATTTCTTTTGACAGATCGAACGCAGCCCCGCAGGAAGACATCCGGGGGGCAGAGATTGGGCTATTTGCCCAACTCTTGCCCAGCGAATGTCCTTCAGATTCTTACACCTGGTAAAAGCAGGAGTATAGCTTAATTTTACCAGTGTAAGAGTTTTAAAATATAGAAAAATTTAATTTAATCTCTCATTTTTATATTAAAAACCCTGTCCATTAAGGTAAGTTTATTTTTAACCTTATTAAAACACATTTAGATGTTTTTGGGAAATTTTTTTAAACAATTTCAATTTCAATTAATTTTAAATCTGTGAGGTGTTTGTTTTATTTATTGTGCTATGTTTCTTGTTTTAGGGGATTCATTGTGGATGCATTGGTTGTAATTTATCAAAATTCCCTGGATTCCGGGGAGGTCCCAGCAGATTGGAAAACTGCAAATGTAATGTCCCTATTTAAAAAAGGAGGCAGACAAAAAGCAGGAAATTATAGACCAGTTAGCCTAACATCTGTGGTTGGGAAAATGTTGGAGTCTATTATTAAAGAAGCAGTAGCAGGACATTAGGAAAAGCAAAATTCGGTCAGGCAGAGTCAGCATGGATTTATGAAGGGGAGGTCATGTTTGACAAATTTGCTGGAGTTCTTTGAGGATGTAACGAACAGGATGGATAAAGGGGAACCAGTGGATGTGGTGTATTTGGACTTCGAGAAGACATTTGACAAGGTGCCACATAAAAGTTTACTGCACAAGATAAAAGTTTACGGGGTTAGGGGTAATATATTAGCATGGATAGAGAATTAGCTAACTAACAGAGAACAGAGAGTCGGGATAAATGGTTCATTCTCTGGTTGGCAACCAGTAACTAGCGGTGTGCCGCAGGGATCAGTGCTGGGATCCCAACTGTTTACAATCTATATTAACGACTTGGAAGAAGGGACTGAGTGTAACGTAGCCAAGTTTGCTGACGATACAAAGATGGGAGGAAAAGCAATGTGTGAGGAGGACACAAAAAATATGCAAGAGGACATAGACAGTCTAAGTGAGTGGACAAAAATTTGGCAGATGGGGTATAAAGTTGGAAATTGTATTGCACTTTGGCAGAAAAAAATCAAAGAGCAAGTTATTATTTAAATGGAGAAAGATTGCAAAGTGCCATAGTACAGCGGGACTTGAGGGTACTTGTGCATGAAACAGAAAAGGATAGTATGCAGGTACAGCATGTGATCAGGAAGGCCAATGGTATCTTGGCCTTTATTGCAAAGGGGATGGAGTATAAAAGCAGGAAAGTCTTGCTACAGCTATACAGGGTATTGGTGAGGCCACACCTGGAATACTGCGTGCAGTTTTGGTTTCCATATTTACGAAAGGATATACTTGCTTTGGACTAGAACTAGAAGGCATGATCTTAGAATAAGGAGCCACCCCTTTAAAACAGAGATGAGGAGAAATTTGTTCTCTCAGAGGGTTGTAAATCTGTGGAATTCGCTGCCTCAGAGAGCTGTGGAAGCTGGGACATTGAATAAATTTAAGACAGAAATAGACAGTTTCTTAAATGATAAGCGGATAAAAGGTTATGGGGAGCGGGCGGGGAAGTGGAGCTGAGTCTATGATCAGATCAGCCATGATCTTATTGAATGGCGGCACAGGCTCGAGGGGGTGTATGGCCTACTCCTGTTCCTATTTCTTATGTTCTTATGTTCTTATGATAGTAATGGCAGCTCGTAAAAACTGAGCTCCCATTACTATCAATGAGAATGCTAGATAGTGATTGTTGGTCCAAGCCATAGTGATTCCAGCATACACATCCGTATCTGGAAGACATGTTTCCATACACTGCACAGTGAATAGAGGCCTTCGACCGGAATACTTCATTCCTCCGGGACCACCAGGTATTTTCGTAGATTTTTTTCGTGTCGGAGGCGTTCGTCTGAAGGAAGCCTCTAATTGCAATTTTCCCGCCATAATTAATCCATTTCTAATAAAAGCTGTATGTGAGTTAACTTGCACACAATAAAGAGCAGGTGACTAATGAGGACTAGTCACTCATAGCTTAATGATTGTCGAATGTTTATTGATGAAATTCATATGCTCAGGCATGGTGCACAGCCAGACCACAGAATGTCTCAGGTGTTCAATGACAGGATGTTTTGCGGCAAACACAGGAATTGCGAGGATCAGCAATATTCCTTGCCACTCTTCCTTTTCACGTTGAGGCTGGCTTATGTTCTGCTTGCCATCAAAAATATCTCTCCTCCAGCTTTTGGATAGCAGCAGTTGCAGCCAATTCAGTAGTCATAACCAGAGGGATGAATTCTGACACTGTATGAAATAGCAGGCACTCAACCCACTTCATACTTTCCCTTTATGGCATTTAGGAATGGGCAATGAATGCTGGCCTTGCCAGCGACACCCACATCCCAATTTTAAAAATTGTATGCTCCAGCTCATTGTCACCACTTATCTTTACCTTGTCTATACTATTGATTATTACAAAGATATATTGACCTAGAAATTGGTTCACATCACAAGTTAGGCTCGAGGCACACCCTCAAGCCTCATTTAAATGAAATATATGTAAAGGGACTAGTGCCTGTACAGGTGCTGACCTAGGGACCTCGTTTTCTGCCTTTCCTAATATGGTGTGTGGCACGCTTTCGGTGCAAAATGTGTGAATGCACATCGCTCACCATATTGGTGTTTTGGTGTCTGTTTTACGCCTGTAAAATGAGTGAGGCATCAGCCAGTTTCTAGGCTATTGTGTTTCTATCATTTTTTCCAGAAAAAATAAATTGTTTCTTGAGGCTTTCTTCAAAACTTAGTCCCTTAAGGCCTGGAATCATTCATCTAAGAGTTCTTTCCTTTTTTGAGCATTACCAGCACTGCATTATCATTCTTCAGTATTAGCCTTGCCAATGACCTATACTCATTCGAACTTGTTCTGACTTGCAATCCTATCCCTCAGATGGCAACAAACCGAAAATCCAGCCCCATATATTTAATGGTCTAAATGATTTTAGTGGGTTTATTGTGCATGCCCTATCACTTCTAAAACCATGTCGATTGCTACTTATGACATTTGTGCTCTTTAGTTGATCATTGACAACATCTTATATAATGTCCTCAAATATGTTCCCTACTATAGCTGTTATTGGAATGATTTTGGGGAGTAAGTGAAGATCCAAAATGTTCTTATGTTACACAAGAACATAAGAACATAAGAAATAGGAACAGGAGTAGGCCATACGGCCCCTCGAGCCTGATCTACCATTGAATAAGATCATGGCTGATTTGATCATGGACTCAGCTCCACTTCCCCGCCCGCTCCCCATAATCCCTTATCCCCCTATCGTTTAAGAAACTATCTATTTCTGTCTTAAATTTATTCAATGTCCCAGCTTCCACAGCTCTCTGAGGCAGCGAATTCCACAGATTTGCAACCCTGTGAGAGAAGAAATTCCTCCTCATGTTTTAAATGGGCGGCCCCTTATTCTAAGATCATGCCCTCTAGTTCTAGTCTCCCCCATCAGTGGAAACATTCTCTCTGCATCCACCTTGTCAAGCCCCCTCATAATCTTATATGCTTCGATAAGATCACCTCTCATTCTTCTGAATTCCAATGAGTAAAGGCCCAACCTAATCAACCTTTCCTCATAAGTCAACCCCCTCATCCCCGGAATCAACCTAGTGAACCTTCTCTGAACTGCCGCCAAAGCAAGTATATCCTTTCGTAAATATGGAAACCAAAACTGCACGCAGTATTCCAATATCTTGTATAGCTGCAGCAAGACTTCCCTGCTTTTATACTCCATCCCCTTTGCAATAAAGGCCAAGATACCATTGGCCTTCCTGATCACTTGCTGTACCTGCATAATATCCTTTTGTGTTTCATGCACAAGTACCCCCAGGTCCCGCTGTACTGTGGCACTTTGCAATCTTTCTCCATTTAAATAATAACTTGCTCTTTGATTTTTTTCTGCCGAAGTACATGACCTCACACTTTCCAACATTATACTCCATCTGCCAAATTTTTGCCCACTCACTTAACCTGTCTATGTCCTTTTGCAGATTTTTTGTGTCCTCCTCACACATTGCTTTTCCTCCCTTCTTTGTATCATCAGCAAACTTGGCTACGTTACACTCAGTCCCTTCTTCCACATCGTTCTTATGTTATGGAGGAGATTTGAACTATCGGGTGGCTGGCCGGCTGCCCAATCCTGCTGGTGGGAGGCCAGATCTAATCTGACGGCCAGGACTCATTACCTTGGTGCCGGTGAGCACGCCGGGCAATATCGGGTAGCCCAGTCAATACTCTTACTCCTCCTGTCAAAAGAAAAATAATTAAAATCTATATTTTTGGTGACATTTCTGCTGTACACAGCACATGCACTGCCCAGTTGCCTGTCAAAATTATATCTGGCATCCTATGTACATCAGAGAACCCTGATTTTTATATTAAACAAGCCTACTGCCTGAAAAAGATGGGTGCTCCGACTGCTCAGCAGAAGACTGCTTTGAGGATGGCAGTGGCCAGAGCGCCTCCCTGGTCCAAGGGTCAAGGATGTCTTGGAGCGGCTGCAGGACATTTTGGAGGGGGAGAGTGAACAGCCAGTTGTTGTGGTACATATAGGTACCAACGATATAGGTAAAAAACAGGATGAGGTCCTATAAGCTGAATTTAGGGAGCTAGCAGTTAAATTAAAAAGTAGGACCTCAAAGGTAGTAATCTCAGGATTGCTACCAGTGCCACCTGCTCGTTAGAGTAGTAATTGCAGGATAGCTAAGATGAATACGTGGCTTGAGGAGTGGTGCAGAAGGGAGGGATTCAAATTCCTGGGACATTGGAACTGGTTCTAGGGGAAGTGGGACCAGTACAAACCAAATGGTCTGCACCTGGGCAGGAACGGAACGAATGTCCTAGGGCGAGTGTTTGCTAGTGCTGTTGGGGAGGGGTTAAACTAATAAGGCAGGGGGATGGGAATCTATGCAGGGAGACAGAGGGAAGTAGAATTGGGCAGAAGCAAAAGATAGAAAGAAGAAAAGTATAAGTGGAGGGCAGAGAAACCCAAAGCAAAAATCAAAAAGGGCCACAGTACAGCGAAATTCCAAAGGGGCAAAGTGTGTTAAAAAGACAAGCCTGAAGGCTCTGTGCCTCAATGCGAGGAGTATTCATAATAAAGTGGATGAATTAACTGTGCAGGCAGCAATTAACGAACATGACATAATTGGCATCAATCATGGAGACATGGCTCCAGAGCGACCAAGGTTGGGAACTCAAAATCCAGGGGTATTCATCATTCAGGTAGGATACAGAGAAAGGAAAAGGAGGTGGGGTAGCATTGCTGGTTAAAGAGGAAATTAATGCAATAGTAAGGAAGGATTAGCTTGGAGGATGTGGAATCTGTATGGGTGGAGCTGCGGAATACCATAGGGCAGAAAACGCGAGTGGGAGTTGTGTACAGACCACCAAACGGTAATAGTGAGGTTGGGGACAGGATCGAACATGAAATTAGGGATGCGTGCAATAAAGGTACAGCAGTTATCATGGGTGACTTTAATCTACATATTCATTGGGCTAACCAAACTGGTAGCAATGCGGTGGAGGAAAATTTCCTGGAGTGTATTAGGGATGGTTTTCTAGACCAATATGTCGAGGAACCAACTAGAGGGCTGGCCATCCTAGACTGGGTGATGTGTAATGAGAAAGGACTTGTTGTGCGAGGCCCCTTGGGGAAGAGTGACCATAATATGGTAGAATTCTTTATTAAGATGGAGAGTGACACAGTTAATTCAGAGACTAGGGTCCTGAACTTAAGGAAAGGGAACTTCGATGGTATGAGATGTCAATTGGCTAGAATAGACTGGCAAATGATACTTAAAGGGTTGACGGTGGATAGGCAATGGCAAACATTTAAAGATCACATGGATGAACTTCAACAATTGTACATTCCTGGCTGGAGTAAAAATAAAACGGGGAAGGTGGCTCAACCATGGCTAACAAGGGAAATAGTGTTAAATCCAAGGAAGAGGCATACAAATTGGCCAGAAAAAGCAGCAAACCCAAGGACTGGGAGAAATTTAAAATTCAGCAGAGGAGGACAAAGGGTTTAATTAGGAGGGGGAAAATAGAGTATGAGAGCAAGCTTGCTGGGAACATAAAAACTGACTGCAAAAGCTTCTATAGATATGTGAAGAGGAAAAGATTAGTGAAGACAAACGTAAGTCCCTTGCAGTCAGAATCAGATAAATTTATAATGGGAACAAAGAAATGGCAGACCAATTGAACAAATACTTTGGTTCTGTCTTCACGAAGGAAGACACAAATAACCTTCCGGAAATACTAGGGGACCGAGGGTCTAGTGAGAAGGAGGAACTGAAGGAAATCCTTATTAGTCAGGAAATTGTGTTAGGGAAATTGATGGGAATGAAGGCCGATAAATCCCCAGGGCCTGATAGTCTGCATCCCAGAGTACTTAAGGAAGTGGCCCTAGAAATAGTGGATGCATTGGTGGTCATTTTCCAACATTCTATCGACTCTGGATCAGTTCCGATGGACTGGAGAGTAGCTAATGTAACACCACTTTTTTAAAAAGGAGGGAGAGAGAAAATGGTTAATTATAGGCTGGTTAGCCTGACATCAGTAGTGGGGAAAATGTTGGAATCAATTATTAAAGATGAAATAGCAGTGCATTTGCAAAGCAGTGATAGGATCGGTCCAAGTCAGCATGGATTTATGAAAGGGAAATCATGCTTGACAGATCGTCTAGAGCTTTTTGAGGCTGTAACGAGTAGAGTGGACAAGGGAGAACCCGTGGATGTGGTGTATTTGGACTTTCAAAAGGCTTTTGACAAGGTGCCACACAAGAGATTGGTGTGCAAAATTAAAGCACATGGTATTGGGGTAATGTACTGATGTGGATAGAGAACTGGTTGGCAGACAGGAAGCAGAGAGTCGGGATAAACGGGTCCTTTTCAGAATAGCAGGCAGTGACTAGAGGGGTGCCGCAGGATTCAGTGCGGGGACCCCAGCTATTTACAATATACATCAATGATTTAGATGAAGGAATTGAGTGTAATATCTCCAAGTTTGCACATGATACTAAGCTGGGTGGCGTTGTGAGCTGTGAGAAGAATGCTAAGAGACTGCAGGGTGACTTGGACAGGTTAGTTGAGTGGGGAAATGCATGGAAGATGCAGTATAATGTGGATAAATGTGAGGTTATCCACTTTGGTGGCAAAAACACGAAGGCAGAATATTATCTGAATTGCGGCAGATTAGGAAAAGGGGAGGTGCAACGAGACCTGGGTGTCATGGTACATCAGTCATTGAAAGTTGGCATGCAGGTACAGCAGGCGGTGAAGAAGGCAAATGGTATGTTGGCCTTCATAGCTAGGGGATTTGAATATAGGAGCAGGGAGATCTTACTGCAGTTGTACACGGTCTTGGTGAAGCCTCGCCTGGAATATTGTGTTCAGTTTTGGTCTCCTAATCTGAGGAAGAATGTTCTTGCTATTGAGGGTCTGCAGCGAAGGTTCACCAGACTGATTCCTGGGATGGCAGGACTGACATTTGTGGAGAGACTGGATCGACTGGGCCTGTATTCGGTGCAGGCTCGAAGGGCTGAATGGCCTACTCCTGCACCTATTTTCTATGTTTCTATGTATTCACTGGAGTTTAGAAGAATAAGAGGGGATCTCATAGAACCATATAAAATTCTGACGGGACCGGACAAGTTAGATGCAGGAAGAATGTTCCTGATGTTGGGGAGATCCAGAACCAGTCTAAGGATAAGGGGTAAGCCATTTAAGACTGAGATGAGGAGAAACTTCTTCACTCAGAGAGTTGTTAACCTGTGGAATTATCTACCGCAACTGTTGATGCCAGTTCATTGGATATATTCAAGAGGGAATTAGATATGGCCCTTATGGCTGAAGGGATCAAGGGGTATGTAGAGAAAGCAGGAAAGGGGTACTGAGGTGAATGATCAGCCATGATTTTATTGAATGATGGTGCAGGCTCGAAGGGCTGAATGGCCTACTCCTGCACCTATTTTCTATGTTTCGAAAAGGTGGACTAAGCCATTTCTGGACCACAATCCCCTGATTTACAACGGGTGCCGAAATTAAATTTTATCCCAGTGGCTCTTAACAGGCAGGAAAATTGGTCATGAAAGTGAAGATATCATTTAAGAGATATTTAGGTATATTTTCTTGACATCACTGATATTAGTGAAAAAGTTAGAGAAAGTTTAAAATGGAGAAACATACTCTACATCCTCAGCTGTTTTCTTTTAAGTTGTTAAATAAAACACCCCAGTTTGCATCTCCGGCGGAGTAAGACAGTTTTTGCCCGGGGAAGGATGGTGCTTCTGCCTCCTGGGAAATTGCCCATGAGGTTGTGGAGGCACTGCCACGGCAGCACCGTGCCCTGCGGTTAGCCACCGCGCTACATGCAATGACATCATCCGTGTGCGCTGCGACCCGTCACCACCCGTCCTGTCCCCTTAACGCCCCATGGGGGAAATTTCATCCTCTAATGCGTGGGCAGAAGTCAACTCCCAGCTTCGCTCTCGGTGCGTGATTAAAGGGGAGGGCTGCCATCTTTTTGTTGGCCGACTCTTGGGACGGCTCGACCATGGCGGCCCTAGCGTGGAGCCCGGCACTCCGTCTTGGGTGCCGGACTGTTGGCCTGGTGGCCCAGTAGTGGCCATCAGAGGCCAAGCAGAGTGCGCAGCGGCCCTCCCCTTTAATCGAAGGGGAGTGGTGTTGAAACGCATCAGTGCTATAAGCGTAGCGCTTCCCTCAGTGCCCCAGTAGCGTACCAGAACCCGCCCCTCTGCTTCCTTTCAGAGGCGATAAGGGCAGTTCCGCGTCTGGGGCAGGACTTCCAAGCCGGGCGCTAAAAGGCCCGACCCAGGAATGTTACCGCCCCAATCGGGATGTGGATCACTTTTGCCCACACAGTAGCGTATCTTGCAGTGAGATTACTCCCCAATTTTTGCTTTAAGCTCCCTCTTCTGTATCCCAACAATATGCCTTGACCAAAGTCTCAGAAGTCCAGTCCTACTTCATCAGTGTGAACATTTCATTTCCCAACACCTCTATCCCTATAGTCCCTTTGAGTGAGGTTGCCAATTTAGGGAAATTTGTACAGAATTCGGGTAGTTTTGTGCTATGGACTGATATCAATGAAATGAATTTAATTTAACAATTCTTATAGCTATCAAAGCGAAGTGAGTTTCAGTCCATCATTTTGTGTTGAGTTTGAATTCAAATCTCATGGATGAAGGGACATTGTTCTCTCTACTGTGACATATTGTCCTGGCTCAGGTTCTGTTTTTGCTTCAATGATGATGTTCAGTAACCAGTAATTCCAGGGCTTGGGCTAAGAAACTCTATCCCAGTACTCCTACAAACTTTACAATTAAGCCCCATTTCTTCATCTTTTGATGTAGTGCTACCGATTGTCTCATGCTGTGTTGGTATATATAATAATGCTCTCGGTTTAACTTGTGGATTGATCATCTGCCCTATAACCATGCCATTTGAAACAATTTCAAAAATACAGCTTGGGAGGACATTCGCACAGTATATTAAAATGTGCAGTGGAAACAACATACACTACAACTATTACATTTTGGTCAAAGTATTCTGATTGCCTTCAATGCTGCTATCAGAAATCCAGAGATCAGAAAAGTTCAAGTATTGTAAGTTATAAATACAGTATTACCCTTGAGAACATTAGCATTATCCTTATACATTGTGATTCTGTTGCTTATGACTCATTTGTCTGGGAGTGACTGCAAGTTAAATGGGAATTAAAAATTACCAGGATAGAATGTTTTATTTAAGGCAGTAAATATTATATTTAATGCGGCTCTATTTTTTTCCTGAGTGCCTATGCTGTTTCATTTGTGGTATTCTATTGCAGGAACTGAATCCAGAGACTACACATCCTGACTTCAGACTATGGCTTACAAGTTATCCTTCTCCAAATTTCCCAGTTTCTGTCCTACAGAATGGTGTGAAAATGACAAATGAAGCACCAAAGGGCCTTCGACCTAATATTATCCGATCCTACCTCATGGATCCCATTTCTGATCCAGAGTTCTTTGGTAGCTGCAAGAAGTCTGTTAGTATCAGTTTAATTGCAAATCGTTTAGGATTAACAAATTGTTTAGAGGACTTGATGCAAAGATAGACAGGGACATTACACTCCCTATGACCTTAATTTAGAGATCATAAATTAATATTAAGAAAAACATATTTGTGAGAACAATTTGTGCAGTTGCAATTCTGTTTCTTCCTATACTATTTACTTTCACTTAACATGACAGCAATATCCTCATAAGAAATACCTGAAATTATGGAAAATATTTGAAAATAATTTTAAACATAGAAGGCTGAAGCAATTTTTTTGTATGGTGTATTATAAAATTTCACCTGGGTCTTACTATTATTTATATAGACACCAATTAACAACAGGTTTTTCCACTCTGTTAATTTATGTAATTGCATAATGCGTTACAGGATGATTTATTTAAGTCAGTAACACTTTCAGAATTTGCTGTTTGCAGTTGATAATGTTGCTGAAATTCTGTGCACTGCCATTAAATGTGGAACATATTTACCATAATTCTCTTTATTATTTGACACATCCTTTTCTATTTTAATCTGCTGAACACAGCACTGTTAAAAATTTTTATAGGTGTTACAGAATTCCAATAATAATAAACGCTTCTGAAATAGATATTTTTAAATGCAGGATATATATGGTTCTGATTTTAAGAATTAAATGCGTAATTGACATTTTATTAAGAGCTGGGCCCAGCAAAATTGATTTCTGGTTTTATATGCACACTGGATGTGAAGAAAATCTGAAAATAGACCACTTGTTTGTATACATTTGTTGACCACTTGCTTGTATACATCATCAACAAGTCTAATGTCAAATTAAAATAACTAAACAAAAATAATTGATACGCAGAGATGCTGTGACCGTTTATTGCAATTCATTTTTAAATGTTGGCATATACTAAGAGAAAACATTTGCAGTATTCACAATATTTTTGCTTGAAAATGTATTTTAAAATTAGATCAAAATAAGTAAACGTTTATTTTCTGTTGGGGCACATTAGGTTCTGAACTGTCTTGCCAGAATGTACATAATGACTGGGATGGATGTTGTATTATTTTTTCCAACAGGCTGAATTTAAAAAGCTCCTATATGGTTTATGCTTCTTCCATGGACTGGTTCAAGAAAGACGGAAATTTGGACCACTAGGATGGAATATTCCCTATGAGTTTAATGAAACTGACCTGCGGATAAGTGTACAGCAGCTCCACATGTTCCTTAACCAGTATGAGGTAAGCCATTCCTGGATCATATAACCAATGACACTGGCAGAGCCATCTGCTGTCAAACTTCTATCAATTACACTTTTAGACTTCCAGGAGGCATGTGAAAGTTTCTCAGGAAGTTTTCACCCTCCAACTTTTCTCCTCCCCAGTAAGGAATCATCTGGCCTGTACTCAAAACCTTCTTACAACCTTACAGCAACTTAGTAAAGTGGCTGACTGCTGCTTCATTGTACTGGAGCTTGCTGCCCAAATTGTCTGCAGCATAGTAGCATCAAGGGGAAAAAAAGGGATTTTATCTCTTATTTTTCCAATCAATTAAATTCCAAGGGCCATATGCTATCTCATGTTTCTGTGCCTCCAAAGTGCATACATTGCACAATTGAACACTTCTGTATGTAAAGACCAGGATTGAATTCAATGGGAAAAATTAAAACAAACAATACTTCACAATTTTTGTTATGTTCAAAGCTAGTTATCCTCCATTGAGAGCACACACTTTATTTACCTTATCCTTTAGATAAAAAAGCAACTGGATCAAAGTGGAATTTTTGTGAGATTATCTTTTCCAGGTGTTTCAAGCCAAGCTGACACCAGTTTGGAAGCAGTTGAGCTGCCCATCTTGCATCTCTACAATGTACAACCCACTTGGCAGTGATACAAAATGTATAGTATAGCTACATTATTGATTTTCATAGGTTTCCGTGGTAGTTAATCCCTCAATCTGCCAGGTTATCCACAATGACTAGTGTCAGCTCAGGAATGAAAGGAAAAAATGTTATTAAAAAGGAAGGATGTTAAAAATTACCTAATATTGGCTGATCAATTTTCTATAAATTGACGTCAACTACATATGTCCATTTATTCAGGAGGTGCCCCTTGATGCTATACGATACATGACCGGTGAATGCAACTATGGCGGTAGAGTGACGGATGACTGGGACCGACGCACACTCCGCTCAATTCTTAATAAATTCTACAACAAAGTAATTACATCAAATCCAGACTACACATTTGACTTGAGTGGCATTTATTATGCACCACCAGAAGGAGATGTAAGAAAAATCTTATTTTTGATGGATATAATGTGTTAAAATATTGGTACAAAAACAGATTATACAAAAAAATTCACATCTGCTGGCTGCTTTCCTTAGACAGCTTTACGAAGAATGATTTTTTGAATAGTTAGTTTCTAAGATCATGGACAGTAGAAACAGTAGTTGTACGAAAAATGCAAGTACCATGTAATTATCTGATAAACCTGTTAATCTCCTTACAGTACATCAGCTACATTAACTATACAAAGAGCCTTCCTTTGAACCCGACTCCGGAAATCTTTGGGATGCATGCTAATGCAGATATCACAAAGGATCAATCAGAGACCCAGAATTTGTTTGACAGCATCCTACTTACTCAGGTACATCAAATGCTTGCTAATGTTTGAATACAATGGCGTACAATGATTGACTTGGGCTGAATGTGTTGGGCTGAGCAGAGGATACAAATTGGATTAATTGTTTTTTTTATCAGTCTTGTAAGTCTGTGAGGAGGACGCTAAGAGGCTGTAGGGTGATTTGGACAGGTTAGGCGAGTGGGCAAATACATGGCAGATGCAGAATAATGTGGATAAATGTGAGGTTATCCACTTTGGGGGTAAAAACACGAAGGCAGAATATTATCTGAATGGCGGCAGATTAGGAAAAGGGGAGGTGCAGCGAGACCTGGGTGTCATGATTCATCATTCATTGAAGGTTGGCTTGTAGATACAGCAGGCGGTGAAGAATGCAAATGGTACGTTGGCCTTCATAGCAAGGGGATTTGAGTATAGGAGCAGGGAAGTCTTATTGCAGTTGTACAGGGCCTTGGTGAGGCCCCACCTGGAATATTGTGTTCAGTTTTGGTCTCCTAATCTGAGGAAGGATGTTCTTGCTATTGAGGGAGTGCAGCGAAGGTTCACCAGACTGATTCCTGGGATGGCAGGACTGACATATGAGGAGAGACTGGATCGACTGGGCCTGTATTCACTGGAGTTTAGAAGGATGAGAGGGGATCTCATAGAAACATATAACATTCTGACGGGACTGGACAGGTTAGATGCAGGAAGAATGTTCCCGATGTTGGGGAAGTCCAGAACCAGAGGACATAGTCTTAGGATAAGGGGTAAGCCATTTAGGACTGAGATGAGGAGGAACTTCTTCACTCAGAGAGTTGTTAACCTATGGAATTCCTACCGCAGAGAGTTGTTGATGCCAGTTCATTGGATATATTCAAGAGGGAGTTAGATATGGCCCATGTGGCTAAAGGGATCAAGGGGTATGGAGAGAAAGCAGGAAATGGGTACTGAGGTGAATGATCAGCCATGATCTTATTGAATGGTGGTGCAGGCTCGAAGGGCCGGATGGCCTACTCCTGTACCTATTTTCTATGTTTCTATGGCCCCAAGTTTCCACATGATTTGCTCCTGATTTCTAGGAGCAACTGGTGGAGAACGGAGTATCTTAGAAATCAGAATTCTCCACATTTAAGTTTTCTGCAGTTCTAGTCAGGTAGAACAGTTTCACTTTTGAACAGAATTCTTTTTTCAAAAGGGGGCGTGTCCGGCCACTGACGCTTGATTTGAAAGTTTCCACAGTGAAAACGTACTCCAAACTAACTTAGAATGGAGCAAGTGAAGATTTTTGTACGCTTGAAAAAACCTTGTCTACACATTAAAAAATCAGGTGCAGGTTACAAATTAGGCGTCGGGAATGAGGTGGGGGGGGGGGAGGGGGGGGAAGGGAAGTCATTAAATTCGACAATAAATCTTTAGTTATACTTATACAAATATTATACAAATAAATCCAACCTGAATAAAAATTTATAAGCAAAGAAAAGATTAAATAAACCATGTTCCTACCTGTGTGAAAGTGCTTCAGGCAGGCCTTTCAGGCAGCGGTCTGCCATCGGGACCGACCGACGGCAGGGGGAGGGAGAAAGCTGCAAGAAGCCTCAGTGCTTCAGGCAGCCGTTTGCCGTCGGGACCGACCGACGGCAGGGGGCGGGGAGGGAGGGAGAAAGCTGCAAGAAGCCTCAGTGCTGATCATGGGAGGGCAATGTGGTTTTATTAAAAAATGTTAAAAATTAAACAGCTACAAAGAATTTGAATAGTCTCAAACAAGTGCATGTGTCCCATTTATCACAATCTATCTTTAATTACAGAATGCACTCCCTCACACATAGAAATATCAAGAAAATTAAAATACAAGCCTTTGCAAGGGTTCAATAAACAAATTTTCACTTTTTCTGCAGCACATTTTAAAATGGCCGAGTGCCAATGTTTACTTCAGATTGCGCGTGCGCGAACGCTCCAACGCGCACGCGCAGGGTTGCCGGCACCAAAAAAACTCATTTAAATTGTACCCGCCCCCTCCTATTTAGAAAATCAGCGCGAGTGGTAGGCTCCGCCCCCTGTGCGCCGCGCCAAGCAAACATCGAGCTGCAAGGCGCTCGGGAATACCGCGTTTTTTTTCAGGCGCCGTTTTCGGCGCGAAAAACGGGTGCCCAGCTCAGAGGGGTGCCTGTTTTGCTGCGTGTGGAAACTTGGGGCCTATGTTTCTAAGTCACTATCTCGATGAATTCCAGTATGTATAAAAATGATTTTAGACATGTATAAATTGAACATACAAGAGCTAATTATTGTTTTAAGCCATAGCTTTATATAATGTGCCGCAGGGATCGGTGCTGGGTCCTCAACTATTTACAATCTATATTAATGACTTGGATGAAGGGACCGAGTGTAATGTAGCCAAGTTTGCTGATGATACAAAGATAGGTGGGAAAGCAAATTGTGAGAAGGACACAAAAATCTGCAAAGGGATATAGACAGGCTAAGTGAGTGGGCAAAAACTTGGCAGATGGAGCATAATGTGGGAAAATGTGAGGTTATCCATTTTGGCAGACATAATAGAAAAGCAAATTATAGTTTAAATGGAGAAAAATTGCAAAGTGCTGTCGTACAGTAAGACCCGGAGTTCTTGTGCAAGAAATCGAAATACACCACATCCACTGGTTCCCCCTTATCCACCCTGTTCATTACATCTTCAAAGAACTCCAGCAAATTTGTCAAACATGATTTCCCTTTCATAAAACCATGCTGACTCCGCTTGATTAAATCATGCTTTTCCAAATATCCCGCTACTGCTTCCTTAATAATGGCCTCCAGCATTTTCCCAATGTTCCAGCATTTTGTGGCGGAGGAGTGGTGAGAGATTGTGGCGGAGGTGCGACAAATGGAGTACGGGGCCCAGAAGAGTCGAGGGCCATGGGGCAGTACGGATCAACCCACACTGTGATATGTGTGCGCACTAGGTCCGTGCAGCAGAGCAGGTCTCCAGTCGTCCTAGTTAACCCTTGCCACTGGATAAAGGCCTAGCTCTGTCAAGCCCGTGTGGTGGCTGATTTGCAACAGTCACCACACGCTAAAAAAATCCACACACAGGCATCTTCCACCCCTCGAGTTCAGGACTGGAACATCTGAAAACTCATTCCTTTTGGTGTGGAAGCAACTCATCCTCATTCGAGGGACCGCCTACGATATATAATGTAAAAAATAGTTTTGTGCCACATTAGTGTGAAGTCATTTCAAGAGGCAAAAGAGAATATTTGGATTTTCAGAAAAGCAGATGTCGATTTTAACTTGTCTAAATCGGTGTTAATGGGGTGGCAGCATTCTCAAACTGGGGTTGGTGGACTTACTGCTTCATTGACACCAATGGTCAGCCACCTGCCACGTTCAGAGGTGTCCACTGCTGGCCGCCAAAGTGCCTGCCGGTGGTATGCTCCTTTTAATATGCATAAAGGAGTTCGATGTCGTATATAGGCCCTGACTACCATTTTAGGAAACTCACTGGTGATTGAGCCAATGAGGCCCTGGAAAAGTAAGTTTTCAATTATTTTTGTGGGGCTAAGAGGAGTATGAGTGCTCCCCTGGAACCCACAAAAATAATTTGAGCTGCTGCTGGTTCAGGCTTCTTTTCTCCTCCGCGATCATGGCACTCCCCCTGGACTTACCTTTCAGCTGGCCATTGGTGTAGCCTTAATCCCGTCAGCTGTATCGGGACTCCCGTGTGGCGTCCCCAATCTGGCGGTTATCTTTATGAGAGGCCCAGGCATTAAAATTTCTCCAGCCTATTCATCCCCAGAATGCGAAGGCCGCCGGCGCAATTGGCCTCCCAAATGTAAAATTGACCCTGTTATTTTTATCACAATGTTCAGATGTAAGAATACACTGTTCTAATTTTATAAAAACTCTGTTTCACAAGCTGATATAGACACAAGTTTAACTTGGCTGGTTGCTTAGTGTAGGGTCAGTGCTTTTATCTAATTTTTCAGGGACCTTTAACAGTTATGTGCTACAATATACATTCTTGTCATTCAGTCAAATCCATTTTTTTCATAACTTCCTAGAGATTCTATTCTGGCTTAGGTGGTGGTACAGTGGTATACAATCAGGAGGGAGTGGTTCTGGGAATAATCAACATTGACTCTGGATGCCATGGAGTCTCATGGCTTTAGGTCAAGCATGGGCAAGGTCCTCCTGCTAATTACCATCTACTGCCCTCCCTTCGCTGATGAATCAGTACTCCTCCATGTTGAATACTTGGAAGAAGCACTGAGGGTAGTAAAGGCACAGAATATGCTCTGCTTTGGAGACTTCAATGTCCATCAACAAGAGTGGCTCGGTAGCACCACTACTGACCTAGCAGACCAAGTCCTGATTGATATAACTGCCAGACTGGGCCTGCGGCAGGTGGTGAGAGAACCAACACGAGGGAAAAAAACAATTTGACCTCATCTTCACTAACCTAGGATAAATGGGTCATTTTCAGGTTGGCAAACTGTAATTAGTGGGGTGTCACAGGGATCAGTGCTGGGGCCTCAACTATTTACAATCTAAATTAATGACTTGGATGAAGGGATTGAGTGTAATGTAACAAAATTTGCTGATGATACAAAGTTAGGTGGGAAAGCAAATTGTGTAGAGTATGCAAAGAATCTGCAAAGGGATCTGCATAGGTTAAGTGAGTGGGCAAAAATCTGGCAGATGGAGTATAATGTGGGAAAGTGTGAGGTTATCCACTTTGGTAGGAAAAATAAAAAAACAATTTATTATTTAAATGGGAGAGATTACAAAATGCTCGGGACAGAGGGATTTGGGGGTCCCTGTACAGATGCAACATCTGAAATCCGGAATCCTCGGGACAGAGTCCGTGCCGGTTTTGGGGTTTTTCCGGATTTCTGATAAGAAAATCAATAGTCTGAAATCCGGAATCCTCCGGACTGAATCCATGCTGGATTTTGGGTTTTGCTGGATTTCGGACCTCACCTCCCGCCGAAATGTCCAGTTTTCGGACAATTCCAGTTTTCGGAGTTCCGGATTCAGGACGTTGCACCTGTACATAAAACACAAAAAGTTAGTACACAGATACAGCAAGTAATCAGGGAGGCAAATGGAATGTTGGCCTTTATTGCAAGGGGGATGGAATATAAAAGTAGGGAAGTCCTGCTACAACTGTGCAGGGCATTGGTAAGACCACACCTGGAGTATTGTGTACAGTTCTGGTCTCCTTATTTAAGGAGGGATATACTTGTATTGGAGGCAGTTCAGAGAAGGTTCGTGAGGTTGATTCCTGAGATGAAGGGATTGGCTTATGAAGAAAGGTTGAGCAGGTTGGGCCGATACTCATTGGAGTTTAGAAGAATGAGAGGGGATCTTATTGAAACATATAAGATTCTGAAGGGGCTTGACAGGATAGATGCAGAGAGGATGTTTCCCCTTGTGAGGGAATCTAGAACTAGGGGGCATAATTTCAAAATAAGGTGTTGCCCATTTAAAACGGAAATGAGGAGGAATTTCTTCTCTCAGAGGGTCGTGAATCTTTGGAATTCTGTTCTCCAGAGAGCTGTGGAGGCTGGGTCATTGAATATATTTAAGATGGAGATAGACAGATTTTTGAATGATAAGGAAATCAAGGGAAGTGGAGCCATGATCTTATTGAATGGCGGAGCAGGCTCGAGGAGCCAAATGGCCTACTCCTGCTCCTATTTCTTATGTTCTTATTATGCTCTGTCACAGATGCATCTGTCCAAGACATGATTGGTGCAGTGACTACCACACAATTCTTGTGGAGACAAAGTCCCGGCTTCACGCTGAGGACACCCTCTAACGCGTTGTGTGGCACTGCCATTGTGCTAAATGGGATTGATTCAGAACAGATTTAGCAGCTCAAAACTGGACATCCATGACGCACTGTGGGCCATCAGCAGAATTGTATTGCATCACAATATAACTTCATGGCCTGGCATTTCCTTCACTCTACCATTATCATCAAGCCAGGGATTAGAGCATGCGAGGAGCAGCACCAGGTGTGCCTAAAAATGAGGTGCCAACCTGAGACGGCTGCAGCAAATGCATCCTAAACAACAGAAGCAGCATGCTAAGCGATCCCACAACTAACGGATCAGATCAAAGCTCTGCAGTCCTGCCACATCCAGTCGTGAATGGTGGTGAACAATTAAATAACTAACGCGAGGAAGAGGCTCCATGAACATGCCCATCCTCAATGATGGCGGAGCCCAGCACACGAGTGCAAAAGACAAGGCTAAAGTGTTTGTTACATCTTCAGCCTGAAGTGCTGAGTGGATGTTCCATATCGGCCTCCTCCTGAGGTCCCCACCATCAAGGAAGCCAATCTTCAGTCAATTCAATTTACTCCACGTGATATCAAGAAATGACAACGCACTGAATACAGCAAAGGCTATGGGCCCCGACAACATCCTGGCTGCTATGTTGAAGACTTGTCCTCCAGAACTAGCCAAGCTGTTCCAGTACAGCTACAACACTGGCATTTACCGGACAATGTGGAAAACTGCGCAGGTATGTCAATTACCGGCCAATTACCACCCCATCAGTCCAATCTGGCCAATTACCGCCCCATCAGTCTACTCTCAATCATCAGCAAAGTGATGGAAGGTGTCGTCAACAGTGCTATCAAGCGGCAATGATGCACCAATAACCTGCTCACCGATGCTCAGTTTGGGTTCTGCGAACTCGGCTCCAGACCTCATTACAGCCTTGGTCCAAACATGGACAAAAGAGCTGAATTCCAGAGGTGAGGTGAGAGTGACTGCCCTTAACATCAAGGAGCCCTAGTAAAATTAAAGGCAATGGGAATCAGGGGGAAAACTCTCCACTGGCTAGTTCAAACAAAGATGGTTGCGGTTGTTGGAGGCCAATCATTTCAGCCTCAGGTCATCACTGCAGGAGTTCCTCAGGGCAGTGTCCTAGGCCCAACTATCCAGCTGCTTCATCAATGACTGTCCCTCCATCATAAGATCAGAAGTGGGGATGTTCGCTGATGATTGCATGGTGTTCAGTTCCATTCGCAGCTCCTCACATAATGAAGCAGTCCATGCCCGCATGCAGCACAACCTGGATGATATTCAGGCTTGGGCTGATAAGTGGCAAGTAACATTCGAACCACACATATTCCAGGCAGTGACTATCTCCAACAAGAGAAAGTCTAACCACTGTCCCATGACATTCAACGGCATTACCATCACCGAATCCCCCACCCTCAACATCCTGACCAGAAGCTTAACTGGACCAACCACATAAATACTGTGGCTACAAGAGCACATAAGAGGCTGTGTATTCTGCAGCAAGTGTCTCACCTCCTGACTACCCAAAGCCTTTCCACCATCTACAAGGTGGAAATCAGGAGTGTGCCTGGATGAGTGCAGCTCTAACAACACTAAGAAGCTCGACACCATCTAGGTCAAAGCAGCCTGCTTGATCGGCACCCCATCCACCATCCACCATCTTAAAAATTCACTCATCCACCACCGGTGCACCATGGCTGTCGTGTGTACCATCTACAAGATGCCACTGTAGCAACTTGCCAAGGCTTCTTTGCCAACACCTCCCAAATCCGCGACCTCACCCACTTAGAAGGACAAGGGTAGCAGGTGCATGGAAACACCACCACCTGCAAGTTTCCCTCCAAGTCATACACCATCCTGACTTGGAAAAATATTGACGTTCCTTCATTGTCGTTGGGTCAAAATCATGGAACTGCCTACTTAACAGTAATGTGTAGTACCTTCACCACACGGACTGCAGCGGTTCAAGAAGGTGGCTCGCCACCACCTTCTCAAGGGCAATTAGGGATAGGAAATAAATTATGGCCTTTCCAGGGACACCCACATCCGTGGGGGCAGTTACATTTTTTTAAATGGGATTCCCAACCTGACCCTGCCTCCAACCCGCTCATTTCCGGTTTTACCGGAGGCGAGACAGGATGTGGGCAAACAACCCGTTCCCAGCAGGCATTACCTCAATTTAAATATTGTAGTGGTGAATGATTGTTTTTCAGACTGGAGGAAGGTTACAGTTGTGTTCCCCAGGAGTCGTTATTGGACCACTGCTTTTCTTGATATTAATGGCTTGGACTTGGGTGTACAGGGCACAATTTCAAAAGTTGCAGATGACACAAAACTTGAAAGCATAGTGAACCGTGAGGAGGATAGTGATAGACTTCAAGAAGACATAGACAAGCTGGTGAAATGGGTGAACATGTGGCAGATGAAATTTAACACAGAAAAGTGTGAAGTGTTACATTTTGGTAGGAAGAACGAGGAGAGGCAATATAAACTAAATGGTACAATCGCAATGGGGGTGCATGACTAGAGAGATCTGGAGGTATATGTGCACAAATTGTTAACAAATTGTTAAAGGTGTCAGGGTGTAAGTTGAGAAAACGGTTAAAAAAGCATATCCAATACTTGGGTTCATAAACAGAGGCAAAGCGGCCGAAATTCAGCCTCCCGAAAATGCCTCTTACTGCCGTAAAGCGACAGCCACGCGGCGGAGTCGAATGGCTGCTGATTTGGAGTTGAATGGCCACCACTCGCGAAATTCTCCTAGCTGCTTTTTCCAGCGGTCCCCACTTTCGCATCGCTGCTGCCAACCCCTACTAAGCGCGAGATCTCCCACACCTCAAGCTAAATTCAGGGGAAAAAATCTTTGGGCCGCCGAGTGGTGCCCCTGACAGTTTTTTCTGTACTGTGTTTGCAATGTGTGCAACATGGCTGTGCAGCGGCCATTCAAGGGGAGGGTGCACTGCCGTGGCCGGCATTTAATTTTTTTGTCGGCCGACTGCCAGGTCAGGCGGACGATTATGCTCCCGGTTCATCCAAGCTACCAACAAGCAGCCTGGTAATCCCTTTTTAGTGCCAGGTTGCTGGCCCAGCTGAAACCCTCCCTGGTGGTGGCCCAGTGGACCTAACAAAAATAATCTCAGAGCTCGGAGCAGCTCTCCCCTTTAAGTGAAGGGGAGAGACATGGTGACGCACAAGCGTCATGACGCCATCAGTGCTACACTGATGACTGACACCGGCGGAGACTCCATCCCTCTTGTGATCGATCTACTGCTTACTGTCCCACTTCTGCCCCCATTATGACCGACTTCCGGTCCGCTTGGAAAAAAATGACAAAGAGCTGAATTTCGTGCAAGAGGCCATCTCATCCATCACGGCGGTGCAAACACAACAGAAGCAGTAGGTCCGACCCGTTTCGGGTGGTGGTGAATTTCAGCTCCATAGAGTACAAAAGCAAGGAAGTTATGATGCACCTTTATAAATCACTGTCTCGGCCTCAACTGGAGTATTATGTCCAATTCTGGGCACTGCACTTTTGGAAGGATGTGAAGGAGAAAATGCAGAAAAGATTGACGAGAAGGATTCCAGGGATGAGAGACTCCAGTTACGTGAATAGACTAGAGAAGCTGGAGTTGTTCTCCTTAGAGCAGAAAAGGTTGAGCGGAGATTTGATAAAGGTGTTCAAAATCATGAGGTTCTGGACAGAGTTGATAGAGAGAAACTGTTCCCATTGGCAGATGGGTAGATAACCAGAGGACACAGCTTTAAGGTGATTAGCAAAAGAGCCAAAGGCGACATGAGGAAAACATTTTTTTACGTAATGAGTGGTTAGGATCTGGAATGCACGACCTGAAAGGATGGTGGAGGCAGACTCGATTGTGACTTTCAAGTACCTGAAGGAAAACAATTTGCAGGGCTACAGTGAAAGGGCAGGAGAGTTTTATCTGGTTTTTGCCTCTCCCAGGAGATCACAAGGCTCCAGTTGGGGTGGAGTGTAGAATGCTTCGGTGCAAGGGGTGTCGCAGTTGGATGGGGCGGACTGGTTGAGCTGGGTGCTCTTTACTTTTCCACCATTGTTCATTGTTCATAGGTTTATATCAGGGCTGCTGACCGAGGGCCATGTGGCTCTTTGTCGGCCAGCGCCAACAAAGAGTCACATGGCCCTCGGTCAGCAGCCTTCTGCTGTGGATTTCTATGGATTTCTAAGTGGAAATAGCTGAATTGTTCTTGCAGATAGCCGGCATGGGTTCTGTAATGCATGTACATAAGATCTGCCCACCATGAGGGGGCGCTACCGTCGGAGGTCCTAGGGTCATAGGTACACTCGTGCTGGGCCCGGTATATAACCTGAACATCACCTTTGTATCTAGGCTTCTGGAAGCCATTAAAGACTGACCAGGTTACACTTAGTCACTGGTTCACAGACGGAGTTCATTGTATCATTTCATACACCACAACTGGCGACGAGGCAAATACGAACCTACGCAAAAGTATGGCGAGCACAGCACGATCGAGTACTGTTGGAATTCTTGAGAGATTCAATGAGGGATTTCACGGATCGTCTTGACCAGTATTTTGTGGCAAACGACCTAAACAAAGACGAGGATGCAGAGAAGCGCAGGGCAGTTCTTCTCACCACCTGTGGCCTCACGATCTATCCACTCATCAAAAATCTGCTCTCACCCACTCTTCCTCCAGAAAAGGATTACAAAGAACTACTTGCTCTAGTTTGGGAACCTTAAACCCACAGAAGGAATCATCATATCCAGATATTGCTTCTATCGCACGTTCGTCCAGAAGGCCAGGACATAGCGGCATTTGTTGCCGACCTGAGATGTCTTGCAGGGCCTTGCAAATTTGGGCCTGCGTTGGAAGACATAGCGCGTGACTTTTTCATGATCGGCGTCAACCACGAGGCAATCTTAAGTAAGCTGCTGGCTGCAGAGACGCCGGACCTCAGCAAGGTCATCACCATCGCCCAGGCTTGCATGTCCACGCAGAAAAGCATGAAGCAGATATCACAACAAAACAGGAACTCCATGGCAAGTACTGTGTACAAAATTGTATCGACGGCCGGTAGAGCTGCACATGGCAGGGCCTACTCGACTGCGTCTACAAGACCGGGAGCTGCTCAAAGTTTGCCATTGAGGGCCTACTCGATTGCGTATGCAAGAACGGGAGCTGCTCAAAGTTCACCATCAGGCGCAAATCCGAGCTCAACGTGTTGGCATTGCGGTGGCAATCACCGACCCCATCAGTGCCGCTTCAGGCAGTATGTATGCAGAGGATGTGCGAAGATGGGGCATCTTCAGCGGATGTGTCTGCAGCAGAGCAAGCGAGCTGCGACACACCACGTGGATGATGATCAATTCAGCGTGGATCTGGCGATGCAGCCCGAGGCTCCAATGAGGAAGGAGGAAGTGTATAGCGTACGTGCGTTCCTAACAAAGAGCCAACCGATAATGATAGAGGTAAAATTAAACGACGTGCCGGTATCCATGGAATTAGACACGGGTGGGAGTCAATCGATAAAGAGCCAGAGGACTTTCGAAAAGCTGTGGGAGACCAAGGCCGAGAGACCCAAGCTGAGTCCGATAAATGCGAAGTTGCGTACTTACACCAAAGAGTTCATACCAGTGATCGGTAGTGTAGCAGTAAGAGTGTCGTACGAGGGAGCGGTTCATGATCTACCGTTATGGATTATCCCGGGCAATGGCCCATCGTTATTCGGCAGGAGTTGGCTCGAGAAAATAAAATGGAAATGGTACGATATCAAAGCTTTGTCATCAGCGGATGATGATTTGTGTGCTCAAGTGCTGAGCAAATTTCCTTCACTGTTTGAACCGGGAATTGGCAGCTTCAAGGGAGCCAAGGTGCAGATTCACGTAGGCCCAGATGCAAGGCCCATCCATCACAAAGCCAGGGCGGTCCCGCACAGGATGAGAGAAAAGGTCAAGCTCAAATTTGACAGGCTACAACGCGAGGAGGTCATCTCACCGGTCGAACTTAATGAATGGGCCAGCTCCATTGTTCCAGTGTTAAAGAGTGATGCCACGGTCACGATTTGTGGAGACTACAAAGTCACGATCAACCGAGTTTCGAAACAAGATCAGTACCCGCTACCGAAAGCTGAATAGCTGTTTGCAACGCTAGCCGGGGGAAAATTGTTCACCAAATTGGATCTAACATTGGCCTACATGACACAGGAACTGGTTGAATCATCAAAGAAACTTACTGCATCAACATGCACGAAAGACCGTTTATTTACAACAGGTGCCCTTTTGGCTTTCGTTCGGCGGCAGCCATATTTCAGAGAAATCCGTCCCCAGGACCGTGGTATTCCAAGACGACATCCTAATCACAGGTCGTGACACCGCCGAGCACCTGCACAATCTGGAAGAGGTTCTGCGTCATCTGGACAAAGTGGGACTCAGGCTGAAATGTTCGAAGTGCGTTTTCATGGCACCAGAGGTCGAATTCCTTGGAAGAAAGATTGCTGCAGATGGAATCAGACCTACAGACACGAAAACAGAGGCCATCAAAAATGCGCCCAGGCCCCAGAATGTGACGGAGCTGCATTTGTTCCTGGGCCTTCTCAACTACTTCGGTAACTTATTACCCAAATTGAGCACAGTATTAGAGCCTTTGCACAAGCTGCTCAGGAAAGGAGATGACTGGGTGTGAGGTGAACTTCAAGACAGAGCCTTTGAGAAGCTACTGGTACTGTATGACCCATGCAAGCATCTAGTTTTGACCTGTGATGCATCATCCTAATGGGTTGGCTGCGTACTCCAGCAAGCCAATGAGTCAGGCAAACTACAACGCGTCTCGAAACCTGTCCAAGGCAGAAAGAGCCTACGGCATGGTAGAGAAAGAGGCTTTAGCATGTGTTTATGGGGTTAAAAAAAAATGCACCAGTACCTGTTTGGGCTTCGCTTCGAGCTGGAAAGGAGGCAAGACGTTCACCAAGCTCGACCTGACTTCGGCCTACATGACGCAGGAGCTGGAGGAGTCTTCGAAGGGCTTCACCTGCATCAACACGCACAAGGGACTGTTCATCTACAACAGATGTCCATTTGGAATTCGGTCGGCTGCAGCGATCTTCCAGAAAAACATGGAGAGCCTACTCAAGTCAGTACCACGCACGGTGGTTTTTCAGGACGACATATTGGTCACGGGTCGGGACACCGGCGAGCACCTACAAAACCTGGAGGAGGTCCTCCAGCGACTGGATCGTGTAGGGCTGTGGCTGAAGAGGTCGAAATGCATCTTCGTGGCAACAGAAGTGGAGTTTTTGGGGAGAAAGTTCGCGGCAGACGGCATTCGGCCCACAGACGCCAAGACAGAGGCTATCAGGAACGCATCCAGGCCACAGAACATCACGGAGCTGTGGTTGTTCCTGGAACTCCTCAACTATTTTGGTAACTTCCTACCGGGGTTAAGCACCCTCTTAGAGCCCCTACATGTGTTATTGCGTAAAGGTGAGAACTAGGTATGGGGGAAAAGCCAAGTAATTGCTTTTGAGAAAGCCAGAAACATTTTATGCTCCAACAAGCTGCTTGTATTGTATAACCAATGTAAAAGACTTGTGCTAGCATGTGTTGCATCGTTGTACGGAGTCGGGTGTGTATTACAACAAACTAACGTTGCTGGGAAGTTGCAAACTGTCGCATATGTCTACAGGAGCTTGTCTAAGGCCGAGAGGGCCTATCGCATGATTGAGAAAGAGGCATTAGCGTATGTGTTCGGGGTAAAGAAAATGTATCAGTACCTGTTTGGTCTCAAATTTGAGCTGGAAAACGATCACAAGCCCCTCATATCGCTGAAAACAAGGGGATAAATACTAATGCCTCAGCCCGCATTCAAAGGTGGCCATTCGCGCTATCAGCGTATAACTATCCAATCCGCCACAGGCCATGCACCGAGAACTGTGCGGATGCTCTCAGTCAGCTACCATTGCTCACCACGGGGGTGGAAATGGCGCAGCCTGCAAACTTGTTGATGATGGCGCAGCCCGCAGACTTGTTGATGGTTATGGAAGCGTTTGAAAATGATAAATCACCTGTCACGGCCCGCCAGATTAGGACTTGGACCAGCCAAGATCCTCTGCTGTCCTTAGTGAAAAACTGTGTACTGCATGGGAGCTGGGCCAGCATCCCCGTTGAAATGCAAGAGCTAATCAAACCGTTCCAGCGGCGAAAGGACGAGCTGTCCATTCAGGTAGACTGCCTGTTGTGGGGTAACTGCGTAGTGCTACCCAAAAAGGGCAGGGAGATGTTCATCTCGGATCTCCACAGCACACACCCGGGTATAGTAATGATGAAAGCGATAGCTAGATCCCACGTGTGGTGGCCCGGTATCGACTCTGACTTTGAGTCCTGTGTACGGCAATGCAACGTGTGTGCTCAGTTGAGCAGCGCGCCCAGACAGGCACCACGAAGTTTGTGGTCCTGGCCCTCCAGACCATGGTCGAGGATCCATGTCGACTATGCGGGCCCGTTTCTCGGTAAAATGTTCCTGGTGGTGGTGGATGCGTTTTCAAAATGGATTGAATGTGAAATAATGTCGGGAAGCACTGCCACTGTCACCATTGAAAGCCTGAGAGCCATGTTTGCCACCCACGGCCTGCCTGACATACTGGTCAGTGACAACGGGCCATGTTTCACCAGTGCCGAATTTAAAGAATTCATGACCCACAATGGGATCAAACATGTCATTTAAACCAGCCTCCAATGGGTAGGCAGAGCGAGCAGTACAAACAATCAAACAGAGCCTTAAACGAGTCACAGAAGTCTCACTCCAAACCTGCCTGCCCCGAGTACTGCTCAGCTACCGCACGAGACCCCACTCACTCACAGGGGTGCCCCCAGCTGAGCTACTAATGAAAAGGACACTTAAAACCAGACTCTCGCTGGTTCACCCCAATCTGCATGATCAGGTAGAGAGCAGGCGGCAGCAACAAAATGTAAACGATGGTCGCGCCACTGTGTCACGGGAAATTGATCTGAATGACCCTGTGCATGTGCTAAACGATGGACATGGTCCCAAGTGGATCACGGGCACGGTGATAGCTAAAGAAGGGAGTTGGGTGTTTGTAGTCAAACTAGACAATGGACAAATTTGCAGAAAGCACCTGGACCAAACGAGGCTGCGGTTCACAGACTGCCCTGAACAACCCACAGCAGACACCACCTTTTTCAAGCCCACAACACACACCCAAAGGATAAACGACACCACCCCAGAAAATCGAACCCATCACACCCAACAGCCCAGCAAGGCCAGGCTCACCCAGCAGCCCTGCAGGGCCAACAACACGCCAGCCCAGCGAGGGCACAGCCAACACACCAGAACAGACATTTGTACTGAGGCGGTCCACCAGGGAAAGAAAGGCTCCCGACCGCCTCACCTTGTAATTTTTTAAATAATTTTCACTTTTACTTTGGGGGGGGAGTGATATTGTGTATCTGTAAAGCATGCATTCCCGTGTTCCGCCACCAGGGAGTGCATCCCCTGAAGTCCCAAGGGATCCCAGCATCCCTTGGTAGCACTGTATATATGCTGGCCCCTAAGGCCTGTTCCTCACTCTGGAGTGTCTTAATAAAGACTGAGGTCACTGTTACTTTAACCTCCCTGTGTGCAGCCTCATCTGTGTTAGGAACACAATAGAAACATTTAAAAAAATGTATCAACTTACTTTTCTGGGTCTCTTGGATCCGGCTCCTGTTCCTGGCAGGTTTGGTCTGTTGTGGAAGCTACTATTGCTCCTCCGCTCAGGCTACATTTAAAATAGCAGATCAGGCTCCAATGGTGTCATCGATCTGCATATTTAAAGAGGACTCCACCAGCTTCGGGTGGGTGTCTTTGCCACAGGCAATTTAAAATTGTGGTTGGCCAAATCAGACCGGGAACTAAGTAGGTAAGCCCCTCGCTCTATTTTAACTGTCCCCCATCCCCCTGGCCCGATCGGTGGGTAAAATTACCCCCACTGTATCCATCTCCTAACCCCAATTGATCTGTCTCACGTCTTGAAGAATATGTTGCAATTTAAGGTATATTTTTTGATTCCTCAACCACAGCAAGATACCTCATGTCACAACCATGCATCAGAAAAATGCAAGCTCACTACCTGTGATTTCCACTGCATGCCTTGCATAGAAACATAGAAAATAGATGTAGGAGCAGGCCATTCGGCCCTTTGAGCCTGCACCACCATTCAATATGATCATGGCTGATCATTCAACCTCAGTATCCCACCCCAGCCTTCTCTCCATACCCCCCTGAGCCGTAAGGGCCACATCTAACTCCCTTTTGAATATGTCCAAGGAACTGGCCTCAACAACTTTCTGTGGCAGAGAATTCCACAGGTTCACAACTCTCTGGGTGAAAAAGTTTCTTCTCATCTCGGTCCTCTATGGCTTACCCCTTGTCCTTAGACTGTGTCTCCTGGTTCTGGACTTCCCCAACATCGGGAACATTCTTCCTGCATCTAACCTGTCCAATCCCATCAGAATTTTATACGTTTCCATAAGATCCCCTCTCATTCTTCTAAATTCCAGTGAGTATAAGCCGAGCCGATCCAGTCTTTCCTCATATGTCAGTCCTGCCATCCCGGGAATCGGTCTGGTGAACCTTCGCTGCACTCCCTCAATAGCAAGCATGTCCTTCCTCAGATTAGGAGACCAAAACTGCACACAATACTCAAGGTGTGGTCTCACCAAGGCCTTGTACAACTGCAGCAAGACCTCCATGCTCCTATACACAAATCCCCTCGCTATGAAGGTCAGCATGCCTTTTGCCTTCTTCACCGCCTGCTGTACCTGCATGCCTACTTTCAATGACTGATGTACCATGACACCCAGCTTCTCGTTGCATCTCCCCTTTTACTAATCTGCCACCATTCAGATAATAATCTGCCTTCCTGTTTTTGCCACCAAAATGGATAACCTTACATTTATCCACATTATATTGCATCTGCCATGCATTTGCCCATTGACCGAACCTGTCCAAGTCCCCCTGCAGCATCTTAGCATCCTCCTCGCAGCTCGCACTGCCACCCAGCTTAGTGTCGTCTGCAAACTTGAAGATATTACATTCAATTCCTTCGTCTAAATCATTAATGTATATTGTAAATAGCTGGGGTCCCAGCACTGAACCCTGCAGCACCCCACTAGTCACTGCCTGCCATTCTGAAAAGGACCCATTTATTCCCACTCTTGGCTTCCTGTCTGCCAACCATTTCTCTATCCACGTCAATACATTATCCCCAATACCATGTGCCTTAATTTTGCACACTAATCTCTTGTGTGGGACCTTGTCAAAAGCCTTTTGAAGGTCCAAATACACCACATCTACTGGTTCTCCCTTATCCACTCTACTAGTTACATCCTCAAAAAACTCTAGAAGATTTGTCAAGCATGATTTCCCTTTCATAAAATCCATGCTAACTTGGACCGATCCTGTCACTGCTTTCCAAATGTGCTGCTATTGCATCTTTAGTAATTGACTCCAGCATTTTCCCCACCACCGATGTCAGGCTAACCGGTCTATAATTCGCTGTTTTCTCTCTCCCTCCTTTTTTAAAAAGTAGGGTTACATTAGCTACTCTCCAATCCATAGGAACTGATCCAGAGTCCATGGAATGTTGTAAAATGACCATCAATGCATCTACTATTTCTAGGGCCACTTCCTTAAGTACTCTGGGATGCAGACTATCAAGCCCTGGTGATTTATCGGCCTTCAGTCCCTTCAATTTCCCTAACACCATTTCCTGACTAATAAGGATTTTCCTTAGTTCCCCCTTCTTGCTAGACCCTCGGTCCCCTAGTATTTTCGAGAGGTCATTCGTGTCTTCCTTTGTGAAGACAGAACCAAAATATTTGTTCAATTGGTCTGCCATTTTCTTGTTCCCCATTATGAATTCTTCTGATTCTGACTGCAAGGGACCTACATTAGTCATCACTAATCTTTTTTTCTTCACATATCTATAGAAGCTTTTGGAGTCAGTTTTTGTGTTCCCGGCAAGCTTACTCTCATACTCTATTTCCCCCCTCCTAATTAAACCCTTAGTCCTCCTCTGCTGAATTCTAAATTTCTCCCAGTCCTCAGGTTTGCTGCTTTTTCTGGCCAATTTATATGCCTCATCCTTGGGCAAGCACTCAGAAAATCTATGATTTTCTGTCAAAGTTAAATTAAATTATCCAGCCACCCTGACCCATAACACATCGACATTTTGTAAACTGCTAAAACTCAAATAGAGGCAACTTATTGAATAACTGTATAATGCAATAACTGTGTAAGCATTTGAAATAAATCATCAGGGAGGTGTACTACTGGAACCCCTTAAAAATGTGAAAATAAACAATTAAAACAACCAAGAATAATTCTGCGACAAATACAGTTCTATACAATATACTTGGTTCATACTTAATACATAAATATTATTATTTAGTTCATATTTAACACTCGGGATGTTTTACTAAGTTAAAGGCGCTATATAAATAAAAGTTATTATTAATAAAGAGAATTCTAATTTGCCTATTTCAATTTTGTAAATGGCTCACTATTTAAAAAAATTATATCATACATTGAAAAATTATTTCTTATTACAAATAGCCAACAAGCCGACAAACTAAAAGCTGTGGGCATAGAGAATAAGCAGTTATGTCAGATAGTTAAGGACTTTCCTACAAACTATTAATAAAGTTGAAAGTTTGCCATATCTCAAGTTAGATAATCATTCCCCTGCCATGTGATAAATAGATTCACTCAAGGCCTCAGCCAATGCTTATGATGTTCTGATGTCAATGTATTCATGAATTATCTACCCCAGGAACAGAATTATTATAGGTTCACACTTCTTCAACATACAGTACCAATGAAATTGTTGATATATAATGGCATTCTGTAAATAGCTAGCAAGTCCTTAACTATCTGACATAACTGCTTATTCTCTATGCCCACAGCTTTTAGTTTGTAGGCTATTTGGCTATTTGTAATAAGAAATAATTTTTCAATGTATGATAGAATTTTTTTAAATAGTGAGCCATTTACAAAATTGAAATGGGCAAATTAGAATTCTCTTTATTAATAATAACTTTTATTTATATAGCGCCTTTAACTTAGTAAAACGTCCCGAGGCACTTCACAGCAGTGTTAAATATGAACTAAATAATAATATTTATGTATTAAGTATGAACCAAGTATATTGTACAGAACTGTATTTGTAGCAGAATTATTCTTGGTTGTTTTAATTGTTTATTTTCACATTTTTAAGGGGTTCCAGTAGTACACCTTCCTGATGATTTATTTCAAACGTTTATATAAAATGATAAAATCAGCCAAATTTAAAAATCAGCTTTCCTCAACATACATTCAGCGAGCAAGAATCAAATAATTTTCTCTCATGTCTCTATCTCTATCACTCCAACCACTTTCCAGGAGTTGTGTGTGAACAATCCCGAACGACTGATCAGTTCAATTTTTTCTTCACCTCATTCATGCCCATTTGATTGGATTTTAGAGATATGCCCATCTGTTGGATTCACAGAAGGCCATATTTTATCAGACTAGTCAATATCTTTATTAAATGTTACCATTGTAGCGCTATTTTCATCAACCCCAATAGGCAAGTGACATTTGATTCAGATAATTTAATTTGTTTAAAAAAAAGTCCTCTCAATTGAGCCAGGCAAGTTTGAGTGTCATAAAATTTACAGCAAATACTCAATAATTTACATTAATGAACCACCTTTATTCTAAATATTGCTTCCATCATTCTCTTGCTCTATGCCTTTTAGAATTTGTCTTTTACACATTTGTTCTTGATTAGAATTACTTCCTAAAATTAAATTAGACCAGCTTTTCTGTTGGCCTGTTCCTACAGTTTTAATAATGAACTTCAGATTAATTAATGGGGAGCCTTTTATGTTTTGCAGTCAGAAGTATCAAATATTTTAGAAATGACACTCAATAAGGTTAAATTGGATAAGACCTGAAAACATTGCAGTGCACGATTAACCCACATCAGTTCATTGTGCTGCAGACAGGAGTTAAATTCATGCTGCCTGCTGATTTCCATGATTGTTGTGAGCAGCCACGCTACCCACGCTGTTCATTGGCTGAACACATCAGCAGGGGGCTTAATATCGTAAGTTGCTAGCGCTACTTAAAAGTAGCCTGTACCTCTTAAAGTGGAGGTGCATTGTGGTTGCTGCAAGTAGTGCCAGAGAGTTAACTGCTTTTCAAGATTTTTTTCAAAGTGGCTCAACCTGTGAGAGAATGTGCACCAAGGTTTTCTGATAATGCATTGAAGATCTTGGTGTAAGACATGGAGAGTAGGAAGGACATCCTGTATCAGCAAGAGGCTTTCCAGTCACATGCTCAGAATGCAGAGGGAAGAAATAGGAGGTCAATGGAAAGAGTATAGCTCCAAGAACATGGATGCAATGCAGGAATAAGTTTAATGATCTGACAAGAGTTGTCAAGATACTGAGTTCAATCTTAAAATGGCAAAACAATGCTCTTTCACATTGTGTGCAGGCTTTCGAGCAGGCTTTCCAGTGCACCAAACATTTGGTTGTGTATGCTCATCAGCTTTCTTCAGAAGCCTGGGCCATCAAAATGCTCTCTGACTTCTCTGCAGCAGAATTAGTATGCAACCTCACCCTCCGGTGAGTTGGCACCTGTGCTATCCTTTCCCTCTCCCCCCCCCCACCCCACCCACCCACCTACCAACACTCTCTATCAATCAGTACTCAATCCTTCAATTCATATGGTTTACCTCACCCTCACACACTTAGCACTGTTGCAAGCCTTACATACACAACTCACAGCTCACACACACTGGCAGCTATTCAATCATGACAACTGCATCACCCAAACATATTGCAGAACACTCACTGACACACTTCCCTCTTTCTTGCAGGAGAAGGTGGTGCATAATAGGAGGAAACACAAAAGAATTCGAGGATAAGCACCCGTTTTAACCTCCTTGGAGGATACAATGCTGGTCATCATGGGAAGGGTCATTGCTGAGGCCGTAGCCACTGGTGGCGCTGAAGGGATCGGCAATGAAGGTCTTTGCATACCTAATCCTCCTTTCTTCCCACTTCTGCCTCATCCCACAATCTCTTCTGACTCACAAGCTGCAGAGGGGGTAAGCACACACTTCTTGCTTTCTTCTCTCTCCTCAACACTGCCCACCCCTTGTCCCTTTTTCATTTCAGGTATCCAAGAACTGGAGCCTTCCCATTCAGTGGAGGAAGAGAAAGAAGAAAGTGAAGATGAAGAGACACGGTCACTCAATCTTATAGTTGCAGCCACCAGCTTAGAGACCGACACATGTATTTTAAAGGCTAGGATAGAGGAGGGGTCTGCATGTGCTGAGACACTGGGCACAAGTGTGCAAGAGCCAGTGCGGGGGGGAAAGGCTAGCACAGGTGCCAGCTCGTTGGAGGGTGAGGTAGCACACTAGTTCTGCTGCAGAGAAGTCGGAAAGGACTTCGATGGCCCAGGCTCCTGAAGAAGGCTGATGAGCATACACAACCAAATGCTTGGTGCACTGGAAAGCCTGATTGAAAGCCTGCACACAATGTCAAGGAGCATGGAGGAGCCCAGCTCCAACTTGGCACAGAACTTTGCGCAGAGCTTGGAACCCATCCTTTCAAACATGGAACAAGTGATCACCTCCAATCAGCACATCTGTAAAACCCATCTTGATATAGCATCTGATGGCCAATGTCATAGCTTCCATCAAAGGCTTGACTGCTACATTGGAATCTCAGACTGCTACCTTGCAAACTCAGACTGTTGCCATCATGGCTCTGGATACCACTTTTGAAAAGGGTTTCCAAGGTGTCACAGCAGCCCAGCATTCTGTTGTCCAACAAATCACCAAGATTGTTGAGGCGTTGCCCCATGAAAGTGGCAGTGGCTCTATGGAACAGGAATCTGTTGTCCTCACTCAGAATAACAGTATTCCTGCTCCCTGCCACTCCGACAGTACCCTTGCTGTTACCTGTCAGCCAGCCAGCCCAAATTGCTGCAGCCCAGACCAAGATGGTGCAAGTCTGTAACTGTGCCCTCTAGGCTCAGAGCTGCTCGAGGATGTCCTCCATAGCCGTCAGCAGTTTCCTCAATTGAAGGTCAGAAGCCTTCCACTACCTGCAGAAGCGCTAGGAAAGATAAGGGTACATGGAAGACAGGCACTAAAGGAATGCACAAATGTGATTTGTTTCTTTTTGTATGCATAATTTAATGAGTGAATTTATAAAATTGGACTTTATTAAGACTGAGAGAATACAAGAAGGTCTGAGATAGGTTTACAGTACATGTGTGTTAATGCATAAAGTGTGGTAAATAAGGTTGGTGAACTGCAGGCACATATAGCCACATGAGAATATGATGTTGTGGCGATAACGGAGGCCTGGCTCAAAAAAGGGCAGGATTGGGTATTAAATATTCCTGGATATAAGGTGTTCAGGAAAAATAGGGAAGGAAAGAAAGTAGCTGGGGTGGCAGTATTGATTTAAGAGAATATTACAGTGCTAGAGGGAAAGGTTGTCATGGAGGTGTCAAGGACGGAATCTATTTGGTTAGAGTTAAGAAACAATAGAGGTGCCATTACACTACTAGGTGTGTTCTATGGGCCTCCAACTAGCGGGAAGTGTCATGTATGTAACCATCATGCAACGGTAATCTTCATGTAACTGTAACCTTCATGCAACTCCTGTACACTGTACATATACCCTAGAAATGCACACCCTGACCACAGGGGGTGAACTTGTGAGAGACACTCCTCACCTGGGTTTCCAGGTATAAACGGGGAGGTCCCACCCAGGGTCCTGGGAATAAAGGTTAAGGTCACATAGTGACTGTGTCTGTAGTACATGCCTCGTGTGAGTTTGTTGTACGGTGCAGGGACACCACATTTGGCGACGAGAAACGGGAATCATCGAACCACGAGGATGGCCACTGGTAGCACAGAGGAACGTTACTGTGTGGGTGAGGGCTGGGATGACTTTATGGAAAGACTCCAGCAGAGCTTTGTCACGAAGGACTGGCTGGGAGCGACAGCGGCTGACAAGCGGAGGGTGCATCTACTGACCAGCTGCGGACCACAGAAGTGTGCGCTGATGAAAGACCTGCTCGCACCCCAAAAGCCAGCGGACAAGTCCTTTGAAGAGCTCAGCCAGCTGATCAGTGAGCAACTCAAGCCAGCAAGTAGCGTACTCATGGCCCGGCACTGGTTCTACACACACCGGCGTCGGGAGGGTCAATACATCTCGGACTTCGTTGCAGACCTGGGGCGCTTGGCCAGTCTCTATAAGTTCACAGATGCCTGCAGGGGGGAGATGTTAAGGGACTTTTTCATTGAGGGCATTAATCATGCCGGGATTTTCAGGAAGCTCATAGAGGCCAAAGACTTGACTTTAGAAGGGGCGGCGTTGATAGCTCAGACCTTCATGGCAGGGGAAGAGGAGACCAAGCTAATTTGCACGCGCAGCCCTGGTCCCAATGTGGCGATGGATCAGGAAGTTAACATTGTGAACGCGGCTAGGGACCCCACAGGCAGGCAAGGGCATTTCGAAACTGCCCAGGCAGCAACAGACTCTAGGATGGGACCGCAACAGGGACAATGGAAAGGGGATCGGCAATTCACGCCATCACGAGGAACAATGCGTCCCGCGATGGGACCATTAATACCCACAACCAGAGTGCTTAGAAACAACCAAATGGGCAATCAGAGAGGAATGCCTGGTAACAGTCCCTTTGTTAACAACAATCTCAGCTCATGCTGGAGATGCGGGGGTAGACATACTGCGAAAAGCTGCAGGTTCCAGCAATATACCTGTCGGATTTGTAACATCAGTGGACACTTAGTCAGGATGTGCAAAAAGGCTGTGGCGAGGCTAATCTGCGAGACAAAGGAACCAGACGAGGCGTCTGCAATGCAGGATGATGCCTGGGGAAAAGCCATGGATGCTGAAGTTCAGTGGGCTCACGTGGCTGACGTCCACAGCTCATACACTAAAATGCCACCCATGATGATGAAAGTTTTATTGAATGGCATCCCGGTGCACATGGAGCTGGATACGGGAGCTAGCCAGTCACTTATGAGCGTCCAACAATTTGAGAGACTATTGTCACACAGAGCTCGCAGGCCCAAACTGGAACGCATTGACACGCAGCTATGGACGTACACCAAAGAGATCATCCCAGTGCTAGGCAGTGCAAACTTGGTGGTAACACATAATGGATCACAGAACCGGCTGCCACTCTGGATCGTCCCGGGAAATGGCCCCGCGCTCTTGGGGAGGAGTTGGCTAGCCGAGATGAATTGGAAATGGGGGGATATGCACGCAATTTCATCTGTGGAGCGAAGTTCATGCTCACAGGTCCTACAAACATTCGGGTCACTGTTTCAACCCAGTGTCGGAACGTTCAAGGGCACTAAAATAGTGATACGCATCTCTCCGGACGCCAGACCAGTGCACCACAAAGCCAGAGCGGTGCCGTATTTAATGCTTGAGAAAATTGAAAGTGAATTAGACAGGCTGCTCAGAGAGGGCATAACTTCGGCCGTTGAATTCAGCGACTGGGCAAGTCCCATCGTTCCTGTCCTTAAAGCAGATGGCTCGGTCAGGATCTGTGGCGACTACAAGGCCACCATCAACCGAGTGTCACTGCAAGACCAATACCCGCTCCCGAGAGCAGAGGACCTTTTTGCCACGCTGGCAGGTGGCAAGTTGTTTACGAAGCTGGACCTCACTTCGGCCTACATGAATCAGGGACTGGCTGAAGAATCCAAGCTTCTGACCACCATCACGACGCATAAGGGATTATTTATCTACAACAGGTGTCCGTTTGGCATTCGTTCGGCGGCAGCTATCTTTCAGCGGAACATGGAAAGCTTGCTCAAATCCATTCCTGGAACAATTGTATTCCAAGACGACATCCTTATAACGGGTCGAGACACCGAGGAACACCTCCACAACCTGGAGGAGGTGCTACGCCGACTGGACCAGGTAGGCTTGCGGCTGTAAAAGGCCAAGTGTGTGTTTTTGGCCCCAGAGGTCGAGTTTTTGGGCAAGAGGGTTGCCACAGACGGTATCCGGCCCACTGAATCAAAAACGGAGGCGATCCGACGGGCGCCCAGGCCCGGCAACACGTTGGAGTTGCGATCATTCCTGGGACTTTTGAACTATTTCGAGAACTTTCTGCTGAACTTAAGCACATTGTTGGAGCCGTTACACATGCTCCTGCGTAAAGGTTGTGAATGGCTTTGGGGGGACTGTCAAGAATGGGCTTTCAATAAGGCGAGGAACCTGCTGTGTTCTAACAAACTGTTGACTTTGTAGGACCCCTACGGGGTTGGGTGTGTGTTGCAGCAGGGTAATGACGACGGCTGACTCCAACCGATGGCTTATGCCTCCAGGTCACTCTCCCAGGCAGAGCGTGGATACAGCATGGTCGAAAAGGAAGCACTCGCTTGTGTTTACGGTGTGAAAAAGATGCACCAGTAGCTTTTCGGTAGATGGTTCGAGCTAGAGACGGACCACAAGCCGTTAACATCCCTGTTGTCAGACAGCAAAGCTGTCAATGCCAATGCGTCAGCTCGCATACAGCGATGGGCTCTCACGCTGGCTGCGTATGACTACACCATACGGCACCGGCCATGCACCGAAAATTGCGCTAACGCGCTCAGCAGGCTCCCATTGCCCACCACTAAGGGGGCAGCGCAGCAAAGCGCTGAGATGGTCATGGCCGTTGAGGCTTTTGACACCGCAGGCTTCCCCATCACAGCCCGCCGGATCAAACTCTGGACCAACAGAGACCCCCTCCTATCCATGATAAAGAAATGTGTCCTGACTGGGCATTGGGCGCCCGCGCACAGGGCGTGCCCCGAGGAGGTCAGACCGTTTCAGAGACGGATGGATGAGCTCTCCATCCAAGCCGACTGCCTGCTATGGGGCAGCTGGGTAGTCATACCCGAGAAAGGCAGAGAAGCATTCATCAGGGAACTCCACAGCGAGCACACTGGCATTGTGTTAATGAAGGCCATTGCCCGGTCACATGTATGGTGGCCGGGGTTTGACTCAGACCTGGAACACTAGGTTCACAGGTGCACAACATGTGCCCAGCTGGGCAATGCCCCCAGGGAGGCCCCACTCAGCCCGTGACCCTGGCCCACCAGGCCATGGTCACGTATTCATGTAGACTATGCGGGCCCGTTCATGGGGAAAATGTTCCTGATAGTTGTCGATGCATACTCGAAATGGATCAAGTGCATCATATTAAACTTGTGCACAGCATCCATCACCGTGGAGAGTCTGCGTACGGTTTTCATGACACACGGCTTGTCGGACATCCTGGTCAGCGACAATGGCCCGTGTTTCACCAGCCATGAATTCCAGGAGTTTATGTCGGGCAATGGTATCAAACACGTCTGGGCAGCGCCGTTCAAGCCGGCTTCCAATGGCCAGGTGGAATGTGCAGTCCAAGTCATAAAACAGGACATGCTACGCAACCAAGGACCCTCCCTTCAGTACCGCCTATTGCGCCTCCTGCTGGCCTACAGGTCCTGCCCGCACTCGCTCACAGGAGTCCCGCCAGCGGAGCTCCTCATGAAACGCACGCTTAAAACGCGGCTGTTCCTCGTTCACCCAGACCTGGCAGACATTGTTGAGGGCAAGCGCCAGTCCCAAACCGAGTTCCATGATCGAAACTCAAGGGGGAGGTGTATAGAAATGAATGACCCGGTATTTGTTCTTAACCATGCTTTCGGACCCAAGTGGCTTGAGGGCACAGTAATTGGCAAAAAAGGGAATAGGGTCATAGTGGTCAGACTAAACAATGGGCAGATATGCCGCAAACACTTGGACCAAAGTAAAGAAAAGGTTCAGCATAGACACGGAGGAACCTGAAGAAGAGCATGAGATTTCACCCACACCACTGCCAGCGGACGAGCAACGAGGACAATCCACAGCATGCACAGTCCCTGCGGCCAGCTCGGACAGGCCGGAATCACCTCAGGTGACAGAGACGCGTGCTGAGACACAACCACCAGAGCCTCAACTGCGGTGCTCCACGAGAGAGCATCGACCACCTGAAAGACTTAACCTTTGACACAAAAATACGTAAGGGGGGAGGTGATGTCATGTATGTAACCATCATGCAACGGTAATCTTCATGTAACTATAACTTTCATGCAACTCCTGTACACTGTACTTATACCCTAGAAATGCCTACCCTGACCACAGGGGGTGAATTTGTGGGAGACACTCCTCACCTGGGTTTCCAGGTATAAAAAGGGAGGTCCCACCCAGGGTCAGCACTCCTTGGTCCTGGGAATAAAGATTAAGGTCACGTAGTGACTGTGTCTGCAGTACATGCCTCGTGTGAGTTTATAGTTCGGTGCAGGGACACCACAGGAAGGATATAGAGGAGCAAATTTGCAGGGAAATTATAGAGATGCGCAAGAACTATAGAATAGCGATAATGGGGAACTTCAACTATTCTAATATAGACTGATATAGTGATAGTGTAAAGGGCAAAGAAGGGGAAGAATTGTGTCCAGGAGAACTTTCTTGATCAGTATGATTCCTGCCCAATGAGGAACGATGCATTGCTGGATCTGGTTCTGGGGATGAGGTGGGTCAACAAGAGCAAGTGGCAGTAGGGGAACAGTTTAGAACAGTGATCACAGTATCATAAGGTTTAGATTAGCTTTGGAAAAAGACAGGAAGCAATCTAGAGTAAAAAAACTTAATTTGAGTAAAGCCAATTTCAGTGGGTTGAGAACGGATCTGGCCCGGGTAAATTGGAATCAAAGATTGGCAGGGAAAACTGTAATCGAACAATGGGCTGCCTTTAAAGAGGAGATGGTCTGGGTACAGTCGAGATACATTCCCACTAGCGGGAAAGGAAGGGAAACCAAAGCCAGAGTTCACTGGATGATGAAATAGGGCAGCGAGTAAGATGAAGCAAAAAAAGGGGGCATATGACAGATGTCAGGTTAAGAATAAAAGTGAGAACCAGGTTGAAGATATAAAGTTCAAAGGGGAAGTGATAAAGGAAATAAGAGTGGCAAAGAGAGAGTATGAGAATAGATTGGCAGCTAACATAAAAGGAAATTCAAAAGTCTTCTCTAGGCATATGGGGCTCAATTTTCCTCAGTGATCTGCGCCATTTTTTTGGAGCAGGCTGCTCTTTTTGACCGAAGTTGAAAAACCAGTTTCCCAATCAATTTGTCACTCAGTTAGTTATAATTTTTTAGGTCAGTTTTTTTTTCAGCCAAAGGTGGCGTAACCAGCCACCTACGTCAATTATGGCCATTTAGGGAACCTTGGCCAGCTGAGAGTTACTCCAGTTGTGCTTAGGCCAGCGTATGTGGCCTGTGCAGAAAAACCTTCCGGAGAGTAAAGGAAATCGGCGCAGCATATGCCCGGACACACTAAAAGAATTGAAAAGCATGTAGTAGCAATTTACCTCCAACCCTGCCCGAAGGCTGTCTGGTCCCATTCTCGGGCCCCGGTGGGGTGTGTGTGTGTGTGTGTTTTATATATCCGGGACTGAGAATGGGACCGGAACGGCAAGTTCTGGTTACTATGGCAGCCCGATCTTTTTGCCGCAGATCAAGGCTCCATCCCCAACACTAAAAATCGGGTTACGTCACGCCAAAATTAAAGAATCCAACGAGAAAACTTTGAATTTTATTGCCGTACTTAGGCCCAAAAAATCGGCCATGTCTCTACAAGTACGCCAAAAAATGCTTTGGAGCAAATTGAGCCCATGAATAGTAAACAGGTAGTAAGAGGAAGGGTGGGGCCGATTAGGGGCCATATGGAGACCTACGCATGGAAGCAGAGGGCATGCAAAGGTACTAAATGAGTACTTTGCATCTGTCTTTATCAAGGAAGATGCCAAGTCATAGTGAAAAAGGAGGTAATTGAGATATTGATGGAATAAAAATGGATAAGGAGGAGATACTTGTAAAGTCCTGTCCCCTCAGTACAGATTCACACGAGGCATGTAGTGAAGTCAAGGTCACTCTGGACCTGCACCTTTATTTCACAGCTCTGGAATGCTGCACTTGCCTGAGACCTGTCCTTATATACCTGTCTCTTGCAAGTGCACCCCTGGTGGTAAGGTATGCTGGTGGTTACAGGTCATATCTTATTACAGTCATGTATAGCATGTTAGGATACAATTATATATAATAATGTAAGATACATGACATCACCCTCTCCCAAGGTCTTATTGTCTTTATAGGTTCAGTCTCTCAGGAGGTCTACGCTCTCGCATGGAGCATCTGAGTTGTGTTCAGTTGTTTGCCTTGGTGTCTGTTTTTCTTTGGGTGTGGTTGCTGGTATTTCGCCTGGGCTGTCTGTTTCGATTTGTGTGATTATTGTTGACTCGCCTGGGCTCTCTGTTGGGATTGCCCTTTCCTCAGGTTGTTCCCTCTATCTGTCCACCAGGTGTGGTGTGAGTTCCACATTGTAGTCTGCCTCTGGTTCCGCAGTGTTGTTGGTAAATCTGCTTTTGACTTGGTCTACATGCCTCCGGCAGTTTTTGCCATTGTCCATTTGTACTACCAGTAGCCTGTTTCCTTCCTTGCCCGTTACTGTACCTGCAAGCGATTTGGGACTCCTGCCATAGTTTAGTACAAACACTTTGTCCCTTATCTCATTCCATCTCCCCCTCGAATTTCTGTCATTGTACTCAGTCAGCTTACGGCGCTTTGCCTCAACGATTTTGTGCATGTCTGGGAGGATTAATGAGAGCTTTGTTTTTAAAGTCCTTTTCATCAACAGTTGCGCGGGGGGGATCCCAGTCAGTGAGTGCGGACGAGATCTGTATGCCAGCAGCAGTTGCGACAGGCGACCCTGCAGTGTGGGACCTTGGATTTTAAGCATGCCTTGTTTAATGATTTGCACTGCTCTCTCCGCCTGGCCGTTGGAGGCCGGCTTGAATGGTGCCGTCTTGACGTGAGTTATGCCATGGTCAATTATAAAGTCTTGGAATTCTGCGCTGGTGAAGCACGGACCATTATCACTGACCAATATGTCAGGGATTCCGTGCATCGCAAACATGGTTGCGAGGCTCTCCACAGTGGTGGAGGTTGTGCTCGAGTTTAAAATGGTGCATTCGATCCACTTTGAAAATGCATCTACAACTACGAGGAACATTTTGCCCATGAATGGGCCCGCATACTCTACGTGCACCCACGACCACGGTTTGGTAGGCCAGGGCCAGGGGCTCAGTGGAGCCTCCCTGGGGGCATTGCTGAGTTGGGCACAAATGGTGCACCTTCGGACGCAGAGCTCCAAGTCTGCGTCAATACCAGGCCACCAGACGTGGGATCTGGCTATGGCCTTCATAGGAACGATCCCCGGGTGCTCGCGATGGAGCTCCTGGACAAATGCCTCTCTGCCTCGCAGAGGCATGACTACTCGGCTGCCCGACATCAGGCAGTCTGCTTGTAGTGATAGCTCATGCATGTGCCTGTGAAAGGGTTTTAATTCCTCGGGGCAGGCATCGCGAGCCTCTGCCCAGTCACCGGTTAGGACACGTCTTTTTACTAAGGATAACGTGGGGTCGCTGGCCGTCCAGGCTCTGATTTGGCGAGCCGTCATGGGCGAACCTGTGGACTCAAAGGCATTGATTGCCATGACTATCTCACAGTCCTGTTCGTCAGACCCTTCCGTGGTTGCCAGGGGTAGCCTGCTGAGCGCGTCGGCACAGTTGTCTGTGCCTGGTCTGTGTCTTATGGTATAGTCGTAGGACGCCAGCATGAGTGCCCACCGTTGAATTCGCGCCGAGGCATTGGCGTTTATTGCCTTGCTCTCGGATAGGAGGGACGTGCTTGTGGTCGGTTTCTAACGCGAACTTGGCCCGAAAAGGTATCGGTGCATCTTTTTGACACCTACATGCATGCGAGCGCCTCCTTCTCTACCATTCCGTACCCGCGCTCCGCCCGCGAAAGTGACCTGGAGGCATAAGCTATGGCTTGTAATTTGCCTGCACTATTGAAATGTTGCAAAACGCACCCGACCCCATACGCTGACGCATCGCATGTGAGAACTAGCTTTTTATCTGGGTCAAAGAAAGTCAAAACACTGTTGGAACACAGAAGGTTGCGTGTCTTATTGAAGGCGCGTTCCTGGGCGTCCCCCCAAAACCAATCACACCCCTTCCTGAGTAGCACGTGGAGAGGCTCCAGCAGCGTGCTTAAGTTCTGCATAAAGTTCCCAAAGTAATTGAGTAGCCCGAGAAAGGCGCGCAGTTCTGAGACATTCCTGGGCCTGGGTGCCAGGCGAATTGCTTCTGTTTTGGACTCTGTTGGGCGGATTCCATCAGCGGCAATCCTTCTGCCCAAAAATTCAACCTCGGGTGCGAGAAACAGGCACTTGGATTTCTTGACTCGTAGGCCTACCCGATCCAACCGCTTTAGTACTTCCTCCAAATTACGGAGATGGGAGTCGGTGTCCCTGCCCGTGATAAGTATGTCGTGTTGAAATACAACTGTCCCCGGGATGGACTTGAGCTGACTCTCCATGTTGCGCTGGAATATGGCAGCTGCCGACCTGATGCTGAATGGGCATCGATTGTACATGAAAAGGCCTCGATGTGTGTTGATGGTGGTGAGTAGCTTGGATTCCTCAGTCAATTCTTGCGTCATATACGCAGATGTGAAGTCTAATTTTGGGAAAAGTTTACCTCCAGCCAATGTGGCAAATAAGTCCTCCGCTCTGGGCAGCGGGTACTGGTCCTGTAGAGAGACTCTGTTTATGGTAGATTTGTAGTCCCCACAGATTCCTACGGATCCATCAGGCTTCATGACTGGGACAATGGGACTTGCCCAGTCGCTAAATTCCACAGGTGATATAATGCCTTCCCGCAGAAGCCTGTCTAGTTCGTGTTCAATCTTTTCCCTCATCACATAGGGTACAGCTCTGGCCTTGTGATGGACTGGTCTAGCATCCTGTGTGATGTAGATTTTGACTTTGGCCCCTTTGAAAGTGCCCACACCTGGCTGAAAGAGATGTTCAAATCGCTTTATAACTGTTGAGCAGGAGGTCCGTTCCTCTAATGACATGGCATGGACATCATTTCCAGTTTAGTTTTGCCAGCCAGCTTCTCCCCAGCAGTGCTGGGGGGTCTCCGGGGACAATCCACAGGGGAAGTCGGTTCACTGTCCATTTGTGTGTGACAGAGAGCCTGGCGCTGTCGAGGACTGGTACGATTTCTTTGGTATAGTCCTTAGTTTGGTGTCGACCCTTGTGAGTTTTGGTCTGTCTCTTTTATGCGGCCACAGTTGTTCAAATTGTTGAGCGCCCACTAGAGATTGACTCGCTCCCATATCCAGCTCCATGTTGACAGATATCCCATTGAGTGGGACCCTCATCATTATAGGAGGCGTCGTGTTGTAGGAGCAGCGGCCATTGATCGTGTTGACCCGCTGTCCATCGGTGTCCCGGGTACTGTCCCCACCATCTTCTGGTCCGCTTTCCGACCAATCCGATTCGTATACCAGCCGAGCTGCTGTTTTTTTGCACATGCGGGCCAAATGCCCTGTCTATTCACAATTTCTGCAAACAGCCTGCTGAAATCGACATCCCCTTGATGAGTGCCCACCCCCACACCTCCAGCACAGACCTGTTCCATTGTTCAAAGTGTTCCCAAAGAATACGCTGCGTCTGGCTGATCTCTCTTGAGCTTCTCTCAGTTTGTAGTTGATTGCTCGCATTGTGGGTTGATGAGGTGTGAACGGCCGTTCCTGTGGCCCTTGATGGCTTCTGCCTGCTGTCGAGAGCTTGTTCTCCCGGTTTTGTCTGTGTGTGGGGGTAGCAGCTTGTTTAGTGCTGTGAACTTCTTGTTCCGATATTTCGTTAGTTGTCGTACCTGCATTGTAAATCAACCTCGTTTCTTCTTCCCCTACCAAGAATATCTGTGCAACCAGTGCTGCTGCCTCTAAGGTCAGGTTCTTGGTCTCTATGAGCTTTTGGAATATGCCTGCGTGGCCTATTCCTTCAATGAAAAAGTCTCTCAGCATTTCTCTCCTCAGTTCATCAGAGAACTCACATAAACTAGCCAACCTCCGCAATTCCGCCACGAAGTCGGGTATGCTCTGGCCCACACAGCGTCTGTAGTTGTAGAACCTGTGTCTGGCCATGTGTAGGCTGCTCGCTGGCTTCAGGTGGTCCCTTACCAGTGTGCTCAGTTCTTCAAACGACTTGCTTGCTGGTTTCTCGGGTGCCAACAGATCCTTCATTAAAGCGTATGTTTTCGAGCCACAGCTGGTCAAGAGATGGGCTCTTCTCTTGTCTGCCTTATCGTCGCCTAACCAGTCTTTGGTTACAAAGCTTTGCTGGAGCCTTTCTATAAAGTCCTCCCAATTGTCTCCCGCATTGTACTTTTCATCTGATCCGTTGTTCGCCATTCTGTGGATTCTGTAATCCCGTAACTCGTCACCTTCCGGAGAGTAAAGGAAATCGGCGCAGCAGATGCCTGGACACACTAAAAGAATTGAAAAGCATGTAGTAGCAACTTACCTCCAACCCTGCCCGAAGGCTGTCTGGTCCCATTCTCGAGGTCCGGTGAGGTGTGTATGTGTGTGTGTGTGTTTTATATATCCGGGACTGAGAATGGGACCGGAACGGCAAGTTCTGGTTACTATGGCAGCCCGATCTTTTTGCCGCAGATCAAGGCTCCATCCCCAACACTAAAAATCGGGTTACGTCACGCCAAAATTAAAGAATCCAACGAGAAAACTTCGAATTTTATTGCCGTACTTAGGCCCAAAAAATCTGCCGTAACTCTACAAGTACGCCAAAAAATGCTTTGGGGCAAATTGAGCCCATGAATTGTAAACAGGTAGTAAGAGGAGGGGTGGGGCCGATTAGGGGCCATATGAAGACCTACGCATGGAGGCAGAGGGCATGCAAAGGTACTAAATGAGTACTTTGCATCTATCTTTATCAAGGAAGATGCCAAGTCATAGTGAAAAAAGGGGTAATTGAGATATTGATGGAATAAAAATGGATAAGGAGGAGATACTTGTAAAGTCCTGTCCCCTCAGTACAGATTCACACGAGGCATGTAGTGAAGTCAAGGTCACTCTGGATCTGCACCTTTATTTCACAGCTCTGGAATGCTGCACTTGCCTGAGACCTGTCCTTATGTTCTTGTCTCTTGCAAGTGCACCCCTGGTGGTCAGGTATGCTGGTGGTTACAGGTCATATCTTATTACAGTCATGTATAGCATGTTAGGATATAGTTATATATAATAATGTAAGATACATGACAATACTAGAAAGGTTGGCTGTATTTAAAGTAGATAAGACACCAGGACTGGATGGGATACATCCTAGGGTGCTGAGGGAAGTAAAGGTCTTCCAATTCTTCTTGAATTTGGGACTGGTGCCAGAGGACTGGAGAATTGCAAATGTTACAGTCTTGTTCAAAAAAGGGTGTAAAGATAAACCCAGCAACGACAGACCAGTCAGTTTAACCTCAGTAGTGGGGAAGCTTTTAGAAATCATAATCTGGAACAAATTTAGTCGTCACATGGACAAGTATGGATTAATTAAGGAAAGCCAGTATGGATTTGTTAAAAGCAAATCGTGTTTAACTAACTTGAATGAGTTTTTTGATTGAGTTAACAGAGAGGGTTGATGAGGGCAATGCAGCTGATGTGGTGAAGCCCATGGAATAAAAGGGACAGTGGCAGCATGGATATGAAATTAGCTAAGTCACAGGAAACAGAGAGTAGGGTGAATGGTTGTTTTTCAGACTGGAGGAAGGTATATAGTGGTGTTCCCCTGGGGTCGGTACTAGGACCACTGCTTTTCTTGATATATTTAATGACTTAGACTTGGGTGTAGAGGGCACAATTTCATAATTTTCAGATGACACAAAACTTGGAAGTATAGTGAATAGTGAGAAGGATAGTGATAGACTTCAAGATGACATAGACAGGCTGGTGAAATGGATGGACATGTGGCAGATGAAATTTAATGCAGCAAGGTGCGAAGTGATACATTTTGGTTGGAAGAATGAGGAGAGGCAATTTAAACTAAAGAGTAGAATTCTAAAGAGGGTGCATAAACATAGGGTATATGTGCACAAATCATTGAAGGTGACAGGGCAGGTTGAGAAAGCAGTTAAAAAAGTGTACGGGATCCTAGGCTTCATAAACCGCCGAGACATAGAGTACAAAAAGAGTGTTAAAAAAACAAGCCTGAAAGCTCTGAGTCTCAATGCAAGGAGCATTCGGAATAAGGTGGACGAATTAACTGCGCAGATTGCTGTTAACGGGTATGATGTAATTGGGATTACAGGGACATGGCTCCAAGGTAACCATGGCTGGGAACTCAACATCCAGGGGTATTCAATATTCAGAAAGGATAGACAGGAAGGAAAAGGAAGTGGGGTAGCATTAATGGTTAAAGAGGAGGTTAACGCAAGAGTAAGGAAGGACATTAGCGTGGATGAAGTGGAATCTATATGGGTAGAGCTGCGAAACACCAAAGGGCAGAAAACATTCGTGGGAGTTGTGTACAGACCACCAAATAATAGTAGGGAGGTTAGGGATGGCATCAAACAGGAAATTAGGGACGCGTGCAATAAGGGTACAGCAGTTACCATGGGTGACTTTAACCTACATATTGATTGGGCTAATCAAACTGGTAGCAATACTGTGGAGGAGGATTTCCTGGAGTGTATAAGGGATGGTTTTCTTGACCAATATGTCGAGGAACCAACTAGAGAGCAGGCCTTCCTCGACTGGGTCTTGTGTAACGAGAGAGGATTAATTAGCAATCTTGTCGAGCATGGCCCCTTGGGGAATAGTGACCATAATATGGTAGAATTCTTCATTAAGATGGAGAGCGACAAAATTAATTCAGAGACTAGGGTCCTGAACTTAAAGAAAGAAAACTTCGATGGTATGAGGCGTGATTTGGCTAGGATAGACTGGCGAATTATACTTAAAGGGTTGATGGTGGATAAGCAATGGCAGAAATTTAAAGATCATATAGATGAACTTCAGCAATTGTACATCCCTGTCTGGTGTAAAAATCAAACAGGAAAGGTGGCACAACCGTGGCTAACAAGGGAAATTAGGGATAGTGTTAAATCCAAGGAAGAGGCATATAAATTGGCCAGAAAAAGCAGCAAACCTGAGGACTGGGAGAAATTTAGAATTCAGCAGAGGAGACGAAGGGTTTAATTAGGAGGGGGAAAATAGAGCATGAGAGTAAGCTTGCAGGGAACATAAAAACTGACTGCAAAAGCTTCTATAGATATGTGAAGAAAAAAAGATTAGTGAAGATTAATGTAGGTCCCTTGCAGTCAGAATCAGGTGAATTCATAATGGGGAACAAGGAAATGGCAGACCAATTGAACAAATATTTTGGTTCTGTCTTCACGAAGGAAGACACGAATAACCTCCCGAAAATACTCGGGGACCGAGGGTCTAGCGAGAAGGAGGAACTGAGGAAAACCTTATTAGCCAAGAAATGGTGTTCGGGAAACTGATGGAACTGAAGGCTGATAAATCCCAAGGGCCTGATAGTCTGCATCCGAGATTAGTTAAGGAAGTGGCCCGAGAAATAGTAGATGCATTGGTGGTTATTTTCCAACATTCCATGAACTCTGGATTAGTACCTATGGATTGGAAGGTAGCTAATGTAACCCCACTTTTTAAAAAAGAAGGGAGAGAGAAAACAGGGAATTATAGACCGGTTAGCCTGACATCGGTGGTGGGGAAAATGCTGGAATCAATTATTAAGGATGTAATAGCAGCGAATTTGGAAAGCAGTAACAGGATCAGTCCAAGTCGGCATGGATTTATGAAAGGGAAATCATGCTTGACAAATCTTCCACAGTTTTTTGAGGATGTAACTAGTAGAGTGGATAAGGGAGAATGAGTGGGTGTGGTGTATTTGGACTTTCAAAAGGCTTTTGACAAGGTCCCACACAAGAGATTAGTGTGCAAAATTAAGGCACATGGTATTGGGTGTAATGTATTGACGTGGATAGAGAAATGGTTGGCAGACAGGAAGCAAACAGTGGGAATAAATGGGTCCTTTTCAGAATGGCAGGCAGTGACTAGTGGGGTGCCGCAAGGTTCAGTGCTAGGACCCCAGCTATTTACAATATACATTATTGATTTGGACGAAGGAATTGAATATCTCCAAATTTGCAGATGGTACTAAGCTGGGTGGCAGTGTGAGCTGTGAGGAGGATGCTAAGAGGCTGAAGGATGATTTGGACAGGTTAGTTGAATGGGCAAACACATGGCAGATGCAGTATAATGTGGATAAATGTGAGGTTATCCACTTTGGTGGCAAAAACAGGAAGGCAGATTATTATCTGAATGGTGACAGATTAGTAAAAGGGGAGGTGCAACGAGACCTGGGTGTCATGGTACATCAGTCACTGAAGGTAGACATGCAGGTGCAGCAGGCAGTAAAGAAAGCAAATGGCATGCTGGCCTTCATAGTGAGAGGATTTGAGTATAGGAGCAGGGAGGTCTTACTGCAGTTGTACAGGGCCTTGGTGAGACCACAAATTGAGTATTGTGGGCATTTTAATTCTCCTAATCTGAGGAAGGACGTGCTTGCTATTGAGGGTATTGTGTTCCGAACACACATGAGGCTGCACACAGGGAGGTTAAAGTAACAGTGACCTCCGTCTTTGATAAGACACTCCAGAGTGAGGAACAGGCCTTAGGGGCCGGCTTATATACAGTGCTCCCAAAGGATGCTGGGATCCCTTTGGACTTCAGGGGATGAGCTGCATGTTGGCGGATCATGGGAGAGCATGCTTTACAGATACACAACACCACTCCACCTCCAAAGTAAAAGTAAAAACTATTTACAAGGTGAGGCGGTCAGGAGCCTTTCTTTCCCTGGTGGACCGCCTCGTTACAAATTTCTGTTCTGGTGTGTTGGCTGTGCCCACGCTGGGCTGGCATGTTGTTGGCCCTGCATGGCTGCTAGGTGAGCCGGCCTTGTTGGGCTGTTGGGCGTGATGGATTCGATTTCCTGCTCCGGCGTGGTGTCATTGATCCTTTGGCTGTGTGTTGTGGGCTCGAAAAAGGTGGTGTCTGCTGTGGGTTGTTCAGGACAGTCTGTGAACTGCAACCTCGTTTGGTCCAGGTGCTTTCTGCAAATTTGTCCATTGTCTAGTTTGACTACAAACATCCTAATCCCTTCTTTAGCTATCACCGTGCCCGCGATCCACTTGGGACCATGTCCATAGTTTAGCACATACACAGGGTCATTCAGATCAATTTCCCGTGACACAGTGGCGCGACCATCGTTTACATTTTGTTGCTACCGCCTGCTCTCTACCTGATCATGCAGGTTGGGGTGAACCAGCGAGAGTCTGGTTTTAAGTGTCCTTTTCATGAGCGAGTGGGGTCTCGTGTGGTAGCTGAGCAGTACTCGGGACAGGCGGGTTTGGAGTGAACCTTCTGTGACTCGTTTAAGGCTCTGTTTGATTGTTTGTACTGCCCGCTCTGCCTGCCCATTGGAGGCTGGTTTAAACGGGGCCGAGGTGACATGTTTGATCCCATTGCGGATCATGAATTCTTTAAATTCAGCACTGGTGAAACATGGCCTGTTGTCACTGACCAGTATGTCATGCAGGCCATGGGTGGCAAACATGGCCCTCAGGCTTTCAATGGTGGCGGTGGTGGTGCTTCCCGACATTATTTCACATTCAATCCATTTTTAAAAAGCATCCACCACCACCAGGAACATTTTACCGAGGAACGGGCCCGCATAGTCGACATGGATCCTCGACCATGGTCTGGGAGGCCAGGACCACAAACTTAGTGGTGCCTCTCTGGGCGCGTTGCTCAACTGAGCACATACACTGCAATGCCGTACACAGGACTCTAAGTCAGAGTCGATACCGGGCCACCACACATGGGATCTGGCTATCGCTTTCATCATTACTATACCCGGGTGTGTGCTGTCGAGATCCGAGATGAACATCTCCCTGCCCTTTTTGGGTAGCACTACGCGGTTACCCCACAACAGGCAGTCTGCCTGAATGGACAGCTCGGCTTGATTGGCTCTTGCATTTCAACGGGGATGCTGGCCCAGTTCCCATGCAGTACACAGTTTTTTACTCGGGACAGCAGAGGATCTTGGCTGGTCCAAGTCCTAATCTGGCAGACTGTGACAAGTGATTTATCATTTCAAACGCTTCCATGACCTTTAACAAGTCTGCGGGCTGCGCCACCATCAACAAGTTTGCAAGCTGTGCCATTTCCACCCCCGTGGTGGGCAATGGTAGTCGACTGAGAGCATCCGCACAGTTCTCGGTGCCTGGCCAGTGGCGGATGATATAGTTATACACTGATAGCGCGAGTGCCCACCTTTGTATGCGGGCTGAGGCATTAGTATTTATCCCCTTGTTTTCAGCAAACAGGGATGTGAGGGGCTTGTGATCGGTTTCCAGCTCAAATTTGAGGCCAAACAGGTATTGATGCATTTTCTTTACCCCAAACACACACGCTAATGCCTCTTTCTCAATAATGCTGTAGGCCCCCTCAGCCTCAGACAAGCTCCTAGAAGCATAGGCGACAGGTTGCAACTTCCCCGCAACGTTAGCTTGTTGTAATACACAGCCGATTCTGTACGACGACGCGTCACATGCTAGCACAAGTCTTTTACCCGGGTTATACAATACAAGCAGCTTGTTGGAACATAAAATGTTTATGGCTTTCTCAAAAGCAATTACTTGGTTTTTTCCCCATACCCAGTTCTCACCTTTGCGCAATAACACATGTAGGGGCTCTAAAAGGGTACTTAACCCCGGTAGGAAGTTACCAAAATAGTTGAGGAGTCCCAGGAATGACCGCAGCTACATGACATTCTGTGGCCTGGGCGTGTTCCTGATAGCGTCTGTCTTGGCGTCTGTGGGGCGAATGCCGTCCGCCGCGATCTTTCTCCCCAAAAACTCCACTTCTGTCGCCATGAAGACGCATTTCGACCTCTTCAGCCGCAGCCCTACGTGATCCAGTCGCTGGAGGACCTCCTCCAGCTTTTGTAGGTGCTCGGCGGTGTCCCGACCCGTGACCAATATGTCATCCTAAAAGACCACCGTGTGTGGTACCGACTTGAGTGGGCTCTCCATGTTTCTCTGGAAGATCGCTGCAGCCGACCGAATTTCAAACGGGCATCTGTTGTTGATGAACAGTACCTTGTGTGTGTTGATGCAGGTGAGGCCCTTCGAAGACTCCTCCAGCTCCTGCGTCATGTAGGCCGAAGTCAGGTCGAGCTTGGTGAACGTCTTGCCTCCTGCCAGCGTCGCAAATAGGTCATCTGTCTTAGGTAGCGGGTATTGGTCCTGTAGCGAGAAACGATTAATAGTTACTTTATAATCGCCTCAAATCCTGACCGTGCCATCACTTTTTTGTACTGGAACAATCGGTCTGGCCCACTCACTGAATTCCACTGGGGAGATGATGCCCTCATCATGTGAGGTACCGCTCGCGCCTTGTGGTGAATGGGTCGTGCCTCTGGGACCAAGTGGATCCGCACCTTCGTCCCGGAAAAGTTTCCAATGCCTGGCTCAAAAAGGGAATGAAATTTTTAAGAAATTGGGTACATGAGGCCTCATCGACATGTGATAGCGCTCGGATGTCATCCCAGTTCCAGCGGATTTTGCCCAGCCAGCTCCTTCCAAGCAGTGTGGGGCCATCGCCCGGGACAATCCAGAGTGGCAGTTCGTGCACCATGCCCTCGTAGGTGACCTTGACCATGGCGCTGCCCGGGACAGTGATAACCTCTTTGGTGTACATTTTCAGTTCGTGTGTGGATGGGGCTCAGGGCTGGTCTGAGTGCCTTGTTGCACCATAGTCTCTCAAACATCTTTTTACTCATGATGGATTGTCTAGCGCCAGTGTCCAGTTCCATGGCTACGGGTAAGCCATTCAATTTTACGATTAGCATTATAGGTGGACATTTCGTCGAAAGTGTGTGCATCCCGAGTACTTCAGCATCTGCCTCCTCTCTCTGAGGCTCGCAATTGCTTTGATCCACCCTGGACCGATCTTCCTCTGCCATGTGGTGGTTAGCAGGTTTTGCAGAGCTTGTAGCTCATTTGCAAGCTCGTTGGAGGTGCCCCATTGTTCCACAGCTCTTACAAACATACCCTTTGAAGTTGCATGAATAGGCTGAATGGAAGCGTCCACAACGCCAACAAGGTGTGAATTGCCTTGCATTCATCCTTTGTTGCGGACTCTGAGTCATCTGGGTCACCTGAGGCCTGCTGGCAGTTGCAGACTCATGGGTTCTGCCCTGTACATTCCTGCTCGCTAACACAGTTCCAGTTAATTTATGAACATTGCTAGCACTTGTGTGCTGAGAGATTTGTTTGGTGTTATCACTGGTGGACATAAACGCTTGTGCTATCGCAATGGCCTTACTGATGGTAGGTGTGTCGACAGTCAAAAGTTTTCGTAGATGGTCTCATGGCCAATGCCCAGTACAAAAAAGTCTCTGAGCATTTGCTCCAGGTAGCCATCAAACTCACATTGTCCTGCAAGTCGCCTTAGCTCGGCGACGTAGCTCGCCACTTCCTGAGCTTCAGATCGCTGGCACGTGTAGAACCAATACCTCGCCACCAGCACGCTCTCCCTTGGGTTAAGATGCTCTCGAACCAATGTACACAGCTCCTCATACGACTTATCTGCGGGTTTTACCAGAGCCAGAAAATTCTTCGTGAGGCTGTAGGTCGGTGCCCCGCAGACTGTGAGGAGGACCACTCTCCTTTTTGCTGCGCTTCCTTCTCCATCCAGCTCATTGGCTACAAAGTACTGGTCTAGCCGTTCGACATAGGCTTCCCAGTCCTCACCCTCTGAGAACTTCTCCAGGATGCCCACAGTTTGCTGCATCTTTGCGTTGGATTCGTATTCTCGTCACCAGTTATTGTGTTCCTAACACAGATGAGGCTGCACACAGGGAGGTTAAAGTAACAGTGACCTCAGTCTTTAATAAGACACTCCAGAGTGAGGAACAGGCCTTAGGGGCCGGCTTATATACAGTGCTCCCAAAGGATGCTGGGATCCCTTGGGACTTCAGGGGATGAGCTCCCTGGTGGCGGAACATGGGAGTGCATGCTTTACAGATACACAACAGAGGGAATGCAGCGAAGGTTCACAAACTAATTCCCGGGATGGAACGACTGGATCAGTTAGGCTTATACTCACTGGAATTTAAAAGAATGAAAGGGGATCTCATAGAAACCTATAAAATTAAGACGGGACTGGACAGCTTAGATGCAGGAAGAATGTTTCCAATGTTGGGGAAGTCCAGAAACAGGGGTCACAGTCCAAGGATAAGGAGTAAGTTATATAGGACCGAGATGAGGAGAAACGTTTTCACCCAGAGGGTGGTGAACCTGTGGAATTCTCTACCACAGAAAGTTGTTGAGTCCAGTTCGTTGGATATATTCAAGAAGGAGTTAGATATGGCCCTTACGGCTAAGGGGATCAGGGTTATGGAGAGAAGGCGGGAGTGGGGTAATGAAGTTGCATGATCAGCCATGATCACATTGAATGGTGGTGCAGGCTCGAAGGGCCGAATGGCCTGCTCCTGCACCTATTTTCTATGTTTTTATGTTTCTAAAAGCAAGGAAGTTCTGATGAACCTTTATAAAACCCTGGTTCGGCCGCAACTGGAGTATTGTGTCCAATTTTGGGCACCTCACTTTAGGAAGGATGTGAAGACCTTAACAGTGGTGCAGAAAAGATTTACAAGAGTGGTTCCAGGGATGAGGGATTTCAGTTACCTGGATAGACTGGAGAAGCTGAGGTTGTTCTCCTTGGAGCAGAGAAGATTGAGAGGAGATTTGATAGAGGTGTTCAAAGTCATGAGGGGTCAAGACAGAGTGGATTGAGATAAACTTTTCCTATTGACGGAAGAGTCAGGAACTCGAGGACACAGATTTAAGGTGATTGGCAGAAGAACCAAAGGTGACATGAGGAAAAACTTTTTTATGCAGCGAGTGGTTAGGATCTGGAATGCACTGCCTGAGAGGATGGTGGAGGTAGATTCAATCATGACTTTCAAAATGGAATTGGATAAGTACCTGAAGGAAAACAAAATTGCAGGGCTATGGGGAAAGGGCGGGGGAGTGGGACTCGCTGAAGTGCTCTTGCAGAGAGGCAGCACAGGCTCGATGGGCCAAATGGCCTCCTTCTGTGCTGTAACCATTCTATGATTCTATGAATTTGCAGTTCCTGGGGGTTTGTATTTTGTGTTGTCAGAAAGAGGACAATGTGTTGGTCAGTGATGGAGGAAACGTAAGGAGTGGGACAGTTGGTCAATGGGGAGCTGCAGTTGAGGTTACAGGTATCGCTCATGAATAATCTGATCATGTAGAACCTGGACAGAAAGGGGTTACAACATTGTAGACTCCCTTCCTCTTCCTCCACTTCCACTTACACTTCCTCTTCTTTTTCCTCCACTTCATATGCACTTCCTCTTCCTCCCTCTTCTAGTAGCTTGTCCAGCTCTGCGTGCCCTCTCTTCATTCTCAGTCATGTTCAGTTCCCAGAGGAAGCCCTGCCTAGCGACCCATGTCTGGAAGCAACTTCTTTCACCACAATATTTTATATCACAAAAAAGTACTGTAAGATCACCCATACCACTGCTGTTGAGTATTTAAACTTTAGCCAAGTATAGGAAACCTCCAAAAACATATAATTACACCAGCCAGAAGAAATAATCCAGCAACTAACCTGCAATTACTTTAGTACCCTTTAAATAACACTGGTGGGGTGTCCTTCATTCTGTTTAATGTCGTGTTCAGTTGTGAGAGGTTAAACAGGGCATTGGCTGGAATGGGGTGTTGGAAATGGCAGAGCTGGCTTCAAATCAGCATTGCACACACATTCACATCATCTGCACTGCACGCTACCGCCGATTGTTAGGTGCGCATGCACAAACCTTTTTACCAAGATGGCATCTTGCGCACTACCTATGGGAAGTGTGCACGCCTATCTCAGACCCCATTTTCTAATCTTAGGTGGCTGCATAACATCCTAAAAGATGGGAACCAATTTTACCCCCTTAGACTAAAATGAAATATTTTTGTTGCTTAATAAATAGTACAAGTCCCAGATAATAGATATGAAATACAGTAGAATATTGGAATAAGATTTCAGTTGGAAAAGGGAAAAATAATTATCTTGAGCACCACAACTGATTTAGATTGCTCTGCAACTTGAGTCTGAAAGCTTTCATCTGAGACAAATTTAATTGAAAAGGTGGTATGTATATCGTTTGCCTGCAATATTACTCAGTCTAGAAAATAGATGGATATATTAGCATAGACATACTAATAGTCACCCATTAGCCTACCTGACAGTACATGTAAGTTTAATTTGTCACATAGATGGAAATCGACATGATGTTTTATCAATAATTCTTCTGAGGCGGTCCCTCGTATCGAGGATGACTTGTTTCCACGCCAAAAACTAATGAGTTCCCAGGTGTTTCAATGAAGGACCTAATATTCCAGGTCCTGAACTACATGTTGAAGGGTGGAAGATGCCTGTGCATGGATTTTTTTAACGTGTGGTAGCTGTTGCACACCAGCCACCACACGGGCTTGACAGAGCCAGGTCTTGGTCCAGTGGCAAGGATTAACCAAGATGACTGGAGACCAGCTCTGCTGCACGGACCTAGTGCGCACACCTATTACAGTGTGGGTTGGCCCATGCTACCCCTGGGCCCTCACCGCTTCTGGGCCCCGAACTCATGCCGCTCCTGCGCCCCAACCTCGTCACTCCACGATCACTCGCCACTCCTGCACCCCGACCACGCCGCTCCTGCTGTATCTGTCCACGCTCCAATCACCGACCTGGATTATGGTGATATCCAATCCAGTCGCCCTCTTCACTGCCGTCACCCTCCTGCACCAGCTTGTGCTGCTCCCTGGAGTGGTACGCCACCATGCTCGCGGCTCCTTGAAAGGAAGGACAGAGATCTTCTCTAGTTTATGACAATTAAAGTCACTTGTATGTTGCCATATTACGTGTGATATGTTTGAAAGTTTGTATGTTCTTTTACAAAAGCCTTTTCACTTCATCAAAATTGCTTATACATAATATAAGCCAAATGGAATGATTAAGTTGTCCAGCATTTGTGCTACTTTAAAGAGTTTAGAATGCTGATTGAATGAAACTCGGTGTAAACACAGAATATCTCTGTTTTTTCTTCCATCCATAAACCACTTTACTCACTTTAACACTGAAAAATGCAGAAGTTTTTCTCTGAAGCAATATGACAAGATAAGATAATGCTCGGGATTCACAAATAAAACTTTAGAATATTCAACACTGGAAATTTGCTATAATAACGGCCCGAAAATTGTGGTCACTCCCTACACACCCGAAGAGGCCTCGCAAATGCGCTGAGAACCGGCTTTTGCGATCTGTCCAAATGTCTTTTGTCGCATCCCCGGGGGAAGGATATTCGTGGGCAGGGATTTTGGCTATTTATCAGCGTAAGAGTTTTAAAACAAAGAAAAATTCAATGTTATTACTTATTTTTATATTAAAAACCCTGAATATGAAAGTAAGTTTCTTTTTAACTCTATTAAAACATATTTTTTATTTCAAAAAAATAATTTTTTCTCTAAAACATTTAATTTAATGCAATTTCTATTAATTTTAAAAAAGTGAAGTGTTTTGTTTATTTATGTTGGTATTTTATTTGATTTTAGGGTATTCTCATTGATAGTAATGGGAGCTCAAAGTTCCAATTACTATGAATGAGAATACTACATTGTGATTGGTGGTCCAGGCCCACATGATCCCAGGATACGCATTTGCTCCTGGAAGTCATGGGCCCGTCCGGTGGACTGCGCAACTAGGCCTCGGAGCACAATTCTACGTTCCTCCGGGACCAGCAGTTATTTTCGTTAAAAAAATGTTGGCAGGAAACCTCCGACCACACTTTTCGGACCAATATTTAGTACGAATAGTATCTCCAAAAAACAAGTGTATGTTCAAAATACACCTATTGAGTTGAAAATAAGTCGGAGTGCAGTTTTCAGAATGAAGGCAACCAAAGTGGATTAATACTCCTTGCTGCATGAGCTTTTTAATATTTCTGTATAGTACTAGCACTGGTCAATGGTAGTTATATAGGGGGCAAAATTGCCTTTTTTTAAGATGTCCATTAGTGCCTCCGGGGGGTGCTAATGGAGCAGAAGAGACTTTTCACCATGAGGGAGGGGGCGCGCTACCAGCTCCCAGGAAATTTCCCAGGAGATTGCGGAGGTACTGCCATGGTAGTGCCACGCCCCGCGGGTAGCAGCCAGGGCCGCGGCGTAACTGGCGAAGCCATCAGAGCCATTGCAGAGTGCGCAGCGGCCCTCCCCTTTAAGCAAAGGGGAGGGGCATGAGACGCGCAGCGCTATGCGGAGCATTCACGTAGTACTGCAGTCCTCTCCCCAGTAGTGCCCCGGGACCTGCCCCTAAAGGAAGTGGAGCACACAAGATTGTGCCAGGCGCAGAAAGTCCCGGCCCCTGCTGGTTGCCTCCATAGTATGTATTTGTTTATTGCGAATAATTAATTTCATAGTTGTACCTGTACATGTAACGTTATAAGTAAATAAATAAATCAGTTTTCCTATTAACTGTTAAATAACCAATGAGGGAGAAAAATAGTTAATGTTTCAGGTTGATGAATCAACCTGAAACGTCAGCCTGGATTTTACGGGACCGATGACGGCACGCCATCGTAAGTCCTCAGAATGACCCCGCAAGTTCCGGGTTTCCGCATGCACTGCACATGTGCAAAAACCTGGAATTTGCAATCTGTCAAATTTTTCCTAAACTGATCGTCCTCATATGCCCCAAAACACTTTCATGGCGCAGAGTTGGGCTATTTGCCCAACTACTGCCTAGTGAATGCCCATAAAACCTTTACACCTGGTAAAAGCAGTTGTAGGGTGTGCTTTTACAAGTGCAAGGCGTAAAATTAAAGTTTTTTAAATGATTAACACATACAAAAACATTTATAAGGGCTAAAAATTCGGGTGCGCCCCGTTTGGGACCGATAACATTCGTGAGGCACGAGAAATTGGGGTTACTGCACCCGAAATGAAGTGGAGTACTAAATCCAGCACTCCACTTCCTTTCTGGGGCGGTAGCAGGGCAGACGGCTCAGCAGTGCTACGCACTGGGCCGTGTAACGCTGCCGCGTAGGAGGGGCTCTTCCCTGAGTTAAAGGGAAGGGCCAAAGCCTCATACTCTGCAAGAAATAAAGAGTCCGGGAAGTGGGGGTGCTGCGCCAACAGCCTGGCACTCAAGCAGAATGCCGGGCTGACCGATCGCGGCATGGACCCCACATCCAAAGTGGCAACGGGACGCACAAGGAAATTGGAATTTCTTTTTAGGCGGCCACCTCCCCTTTAACTTTCACCCCGCTAGCAGCCACCCAGGGGCGCTAACGTCAGGCACAAATGACCCGAATTTCTCCCCCTTAAAATTAGTTCATGTAAATTTGGAGCCAGATTAAATTGTTTTTATTATTTTTCTAAAAATTAGATTTGTTTTAAATGCTTAATGAAAAGGACTTTGAATTAATATTGAACATGGGAATTTTTAAAAATTAGAATTGTGTTAATTATTTCATTATTTGGGTTTTCTCACAAGCTTATGGGGATTCCATTTGTAAATGGAATCCCCATAAGCTTATGAGGAATTGCCCTTTCTAATTGGTTGACTTGGCCCATGTGATCCCAGGGACGCTTCCAAACCGCCTGTGTCTCTGGGATCTGTGGGCCTTTACACAGGATTACGCCTGGAAGCCTAGGATCCGAAGCTCCGGAGCCACCAGGTACTTTCACATTTTTTTTCGGGTCAGAAGCATACTCTGGAGCAATGTCTCCAATCACAAATTTCGGCCCGCTAACTCTGGTTCACTCTTCACAGATGCAGCCTGACTTGCTGAGTATTTCCAGCACTTTCTGTTTTTATTTCAGATTTTCAGCATCCACAGTATTTTGCTTTTGTGTTAAATAACCAAACTTGAAACAATCTGCTTCTCCAGTGGATGCGTAAAGTTCCTAAAAAAATATATTGGTTTATTATTCAAGAAAAGCTTCAAATTGTTTTGTACCTTTTTCTGGAAACTAGAAGAGCATGTTTTATAAATTCTTGAAAAATCTTGACTACTAAAGAAAATTGCACTAATTGTTATTAAATTTTACAAAAGGGGCTAAGAAATGAAAAATTGGGACTGTTTTATTAGAACTGAGAAAATTTTGGGGTGATTTGTTGGGCAATAAATATTATTGTTTAAACTATTGAAGGGATGGTACAGGTAAATAGAAACTAGGCCAAAAATTTGCCAACCTTGCGCACGTTTTTTTGGCGATATTTCGCCGTTTTTAGCGGAAAACGGCATGGCTGAAAATTCGGAGAAATCTTGCAGCGGCTTTTTTAAAATACCGCTGGGGAGAGGACCGCCGCCGTGCAAGACTCAAAATAGCACTGTCGCCAAAAATTTGGCTCAGCGCCCACCCGTATTCTGCGCAAAAATAAAGTCAGGAAAAACCTGCGTTTCAGCCCTTGGAACAGCAGTAGGTATGAAGACCTGCAAAAAAGGTAAGTTAAAGTTTTTATTTTTTAATTCTTTTTCAGCGATTCGATGCTTAAGTGTCTTGTGAATGTTTTGTGATGTTTTATTTTTTGGTTTTTGCTATTTCTTTTGTGTTCCCCCCCCCCACCCCCTCCCAAGACCTCTCTCGCAGTGGCATCGGCCTCGGAGTAAATTTGCAGAAAATTCATGGTTTGCGCCATGAATCCTTCATGCAATGCTGATTTTTACTGCTGCGCAAATTGAAACCTGAATTTTAGGCCTCGTAGCGATAGCGGTATTTTTGACGAAAAAATACCGCTTTCACCAAAAAACAAATTTCTAGCCCAAACTGTTTCCAGTGGCTGAGGGGTCTAGAAGGAGAGGACATAGACATAAGATTAAACAGAAAACAGGAGATTTTTTTTTACATAGAAGGTTGTGAGGCTGAGGAATGCATTACCAGAGCAGAAGCCACTAATACTGACTGGATGTGCCAAACAACCTGTTTCTATGTTGTAATTTCTATGTAGTTTCCTGGGGTCTTTTACATCTACCTGAGAAGGCAGACAGGGTTTCAGTTTAACATCTCATCTGAAAGACAGCGAAACACCTCCTCAGTACTGCACCAAAGTGTGAGCCTAGATTTTGTGTTTAAGTGTTTGGAGTGGGACTTGAACCCACAACCTTCTCATTCAGAGGTAAGAGTGTTCCCACTGAGCCATGGCTAACACTTAAGAAGTGATAGAAGCTTGGGTCAGTTTGGCAATTTGAGGCAGTTGCCCTGTTGGGTAGTTAAACCTTTTTAATTTTTGTTTTGCAGTTTAATTTTCATTGCATGTGAATATTTTTCTTCCAAAATGCCCCTGTGTTTCACAAATTGTTGCGATCTGCAAACATTACAAAAGCTGCTATTTTGTTGTGAAACTGGAATCTCCTTTTCAATTGATTACTGTTTTAAAAGATCTGGATGAATTTTATGAACGCCAAAAGTACTTTACCAAGTTATGTTTATAAAGGTATTCGTTATGTAATTTCTATAACAAAATTGAAACAATAATTTTCTTTAAATTGAGTTAGAAGAATGAGTTATGTACAAAATTCTAATCTACAAAAGAAAATAGTGGTAACGCAAGTATAATGTGAAAGTTTAATATTTTATAATCTAGCAATAAAGGAACAAGAAATAATGGGCATCAAATTGTGACTTACTTTATCAATGTAGGTCAGATGTTTTATTCCTTCAGCAAAAATATGATTAGAGAAACAGATTGCTGAATCAGGCTGCAACACCATTTGTAATTGTCATCCTTTTGACAGTAAATGAAAGTGCTTTGTGGCGGTTAGTTCTGTATACAGATAAATCAATGAATCAATGGCTATAACTGAATAGTGATCGATTGGCCTAATAATTGTTGCATCTTTATTACTAACAGTTCTGAATTGTTCCACAATGTATCTGCCGTAGCTGTGGAGCTATATTTGCACTATGCATATGCGTAGATTGTTACTCTTGCTATAGAAGTGTGATTTAACTGACAACGCAACATTTCAGATGGTTGTATATATGAGAGTGGCAAAAATAGGAAGGGAAATCATTAGAAAGGATGCCACAGTGTAAACACGTGTAGGAATATATTAAAACATGTTTTAATTTGTCATATACCAATAATATTGATGTATAATTTCTCGAGATGAACTAATACACCTATTTTAGAAAGGTAGATCTCATATATACAATTGTATTTGAAGCATTTGTTTAGATATATGTATCCTTTAGATAGATGTAAATTATGCATATATATGCTTTTATCGTAAGTGGATATAATTTATTGTAACCCCCAATCACACTTCCTCAGAAATTTTGGCTGGCTAACAAATAATAAATATAGACACTGACTGTTATTTTCTGGTGAAATAGTTATCACTCAATAAACATCCAGTGATTACAGCAGACATTTAGCAAGGATATCAATCATGGTTCATCAGATGCATGGAACCTGGCTGTTGTGGCACTTGGCATGGCAAAAGAACGAGAGGAAAAATTGAATAAAATTATCCTCATCAATCCTACATTAAATACTATAAAACAGAGATGTATGGGGAAGGTATATATGACAAATTTACTGAAAAGTCTCTTAGAACAGTATTTTTTTAACTAATAAATTTATTTTGCCATTTTCCACAGTCAGTTTGATCAAGATAAGTTTTCTTTTATATAACGGAGTAATTGTAGACAATGACTAAATGCTGTGCAGTGGCCTTCTGCGCAGCACATAGGCAGAACGCTTCTGGGTCATTGGTCCCAACTGCGTCACACCCTGCGACTGGATTGAATAGATTTGCGCATGCGCACAAAAAAAACGTGCAAGTCCAGCTTCGGGATCGGGACCCGGCAGCCGCCTCCATCTTGTTTTGAATTGCCTGGAGCTGGGGAGGGGGGCAGACACAACGGGAGGGGGGAGCAGACACGACGGCGGGGGGGTGCAGACACGACTGGGGGGGGGCAGACACGACGGCGGGGGGGCAGACACGATGGGAGGGGGGCAGACACAACGGCGGGGGGGGCAGACACAACTGGAGGGGGGGACAGACACGACTGGAGGGGGGGCAGACACGACTGGGGGGGGGGCAGACACGACAGCGGCGGGGCAGACACGACTGGAGGGGGGGCAGACAGGACAGGAGGGGGTCAGATATGACTGGAGGGGGGGCAGGCACGACAGGAGGGGGTCAGACATGACAGGAGGGGGTCAGACACGACAGGAGGGGGGTCAGACACGACAGGAGGGGGTCAGACACGACTGGAGGGGGGGCAGACACGATGGGAGGGGGGCAGACACGACGGGGGGGGCAGACACGATGGGGGGGGCAGACACGACTGGAGGGGGGGCAGACACGATGGGAGGGGGGCAGACATGACGGCGGGGGGCAGGCACGACGTGGGGAGCAGACACGATGGGGGGGCAGACATGGTGGGAAGGGGGGGGGCAGACATGATGGGAGTTGCGTCCTTTATCTAAATACTGGCTAGAGTTGGGAGACACACTTCAAAGGCTCATTCTACATAGCCAACTAGTGCCTATAACTACATAGTAAGTTATTATAGCAAAATTGAGACATTTTAGTATAGTAATTTACAATGATCAATGTTGACAGAAAAGCATGATTAAAAATCATCACAATAGGAAACAAGGGCCACAATTTTCACCAATTATCTGCACCGTTTTTTTGGGGTGCACCATTTTTTTTGGAGTAAATTAAAATTTAAATTAAAATCTCCAAATTTCCCCAAAGTTTCTGTGCCAGCGTAATTCACTTAGGTACGATTATTTTAGGCTACGATTTTTTTGTGTCAAAGGGGGCGTAACCTGATGTCCGCGCCAGTTTTGGACATTTAAGCAAGTTTGGCCAACTTAGATTTTTTTCTACGATGGCATATGTGACCACTCCCCAAAAAACCTTCTGGGCACTTAACAAAAATCAGCTCACATTACAAAATTGGCGCCGATAGACGCCATTGTTTTTAGCCAAAGTTTTGGAAGGAGTGAAAAAGGCTATATTTAGACACAAAGAATATGCATCATAAATCTTTATTTTTTGAACGTCAAAAGGGAGAAATTATATCTATTGGGAAGTGTAATAGAATTCTTGAATTTTTGATTTTTGTAAAAGTACCACCCCACCACTGAACCTCCTTACCGGGCTCGAGGGTCAGAGCACTGGCCGGCAGAATCACTCCCTCGCCCGGACACAGGACCTTGGAGCTCAGCTTCAAAAGAAGCCCGGAGGAGGTTGTTGGCTAGCCCCTGTGTCCGTCCAAGGGAGCGATGTTGCCGGCCGGTGCTCCGACCCTGTGTGCATCGAGCCCGGTGAGCAGCAGAGATGGCACAAACATTTCCTTTCTCAGACACAGTGCAAAACTAATAAATATCGCACCCAGTAATAATTGCAATGTGTGTTTGTTCCCCAAATGTCTTCATTGAATGCAAAGCTTCTCGTAGTAAGCAAGCCTATGGCGAATGCGAAGACCAGGGTGTGGTCCATACTAAGGCATCTACCTTGGAGAAAGAGAGGGAAGAAGAGGTGTGAGTGCTTTTTCCTAGTGTTTTGAGGTTGTTGCAAAGCCCCCATAATGTTTCATTATGGGGGCAATATTGACAATGCCATACCTCGTGCAAGCCTTTTGCATGAAGGTGCTGCGGAGGAGACGATCGATTCGACATCATAGAAACATAGAAACATAGAAAATAGGTGCAGGAGTAGGCCATTCGGCCCTTCTAGCCTGCACCGCCATTCAATGAGTTCATGGCTGAACATCGCATGAGGAACTTCAGAACAAGTAGGATGATGGGCAGGAGGCCTTACCCACTTCGGGTATATCGAGACAGGTGTTCATACCTGCACCTGAGTGATGCAGACTGTGTGAGAAGGCTGCGTTTGTGCAAAGAAGTTGTAACCAAGATCTGTGAGTTAGTAAAAGCAGACCTGCAACCTAGAAGTATCAGGAGGACTGCTTTGTTACAGCAAAGGTTACAGCTGCACTTTTATTCTATGCATCTGGATCATTCCAGGACACAATTGGGGATGTGTGCGCCATTTCTCAACATGCAACACATATCTGCATTTGGTAGGTGACTGCTGCACTGTATGCCTGGAGGAATGTCGACATAAAGCTCCCCATGACCACCCAGACAATGCGTGACAGGGCTGTGGGCTTCTCCAGGATTGCTGGCTTCCCAAGGTACAGGTCTGCATTGATTATACCCACATCGTCTTGCGAGCACCTTTGGAGGATTCCGAGATGTACAGGAACAGAAAAGGCTTCCACTTGCTGAATGTGCAGTTCATCTGTGACGATATGCATTGCATCATGGCAGATGATACGAGATACCCTGGGAGCACCGATGATGCTTTCATCTTATGTGAGAGCGCTATATCTGCCATGTTTCAGCAGCAGGCAAAAGGTTTGAGCTGGCTGCTGGGGGACAAAGGGTACAGCCTTGTCACTTGGCTCATGACCTCTCTACGCATAACCCAGACGGAAGCTGAGCGGGAATACATCATGTCGCACATTGTGACATGCAGCATCATAGAGAGGACCATTGGCATCTTGAAGCAGCATTTCCGATGCCTGGACCATTCTGGAGGCTACTTGCAATACATCCCTGAGATTGTTGGCCAGTTCACTGTTGTGTGCTGCATGCTGCATAACTTACCCATCATGAGGCAACAGTAGCTGGTCGTACCTGAGGCGAAAGTGGCTGATGATGAGGAGGAAGAGGCAGATGACGAGGAGGAGGACGAGGAAGCCATGCAACTACACAACCCGGAGCAGGACGGCGGAGGAAGATGGGCTGTCGTGCTCCTTTAACGATTGCTCGAGCCCTGCACCAGCAGTTCATCCGTGACCTCTTTGCTGCCGAAAGGCTCAGTGACAACTATTCCAAATGGATCATGTTTACTGTTTGGACCTGTTCCATCATGTTGAGTTGTGTTAATAATGGAACAAATAATGTAAATGATTCAGTTATAATTTAAAATATATAATTAGGTTTATTCAAAATGTTAGCACTTGTTTGTACTTAACTTTAATAAAAAATATTATTTTTATCAAACTTTAAACTATTCAGTTAAGATCACTTACAAACGTTAAGATCAGTTACAAACTTTTAAACTTGCAAATTAATATCACTTACAAAAAACTCTTAATTTGAGAACATTTAAATAACAATAACATAAGAACAACGGTAACAACAATAATAATAACAACAATAACAACAACAAAAGCAGCAGCAAACAATAGCTGCACCCATCTCTTCTCCACCTTATACTAAGACTGCCCGCTGCACTTGGCCCTGGTTACGCCACCCCTGCCCACTGGCGGTTGCGCAGCCTTTCTTGGGACCAAGCTATTCTTTCATGCATCTCGGGTAATGCGCACTTCTTGTTAATGGGCGTGGGCAGACGGTAATGTGGAACACCCAGCTTGGGCCTCTTCAGCCTCTTCTTCGGCCTGTGGAGGAACCGGCGGCACAGTACTTGAGGTTGGTCTGGGGATTATAGTGGGAGTGGTTGATGCTGTCAATCGCCACAGGGTCTGGGCGTGTTCCCTTATTGCAGCAGCAACCTCCGACATTCCCTCCCTCATGTGCCTTGATAACGTCTCAACTACCTGCGACAGTAAATGCCCATGGAATCCAGAGCAAAGTGGCAAGTTAGATCCAAAATTGGCTCAGAGGCAGGAAGACAAGGTTAATGGTCGATGGGTGTTTTTGCGACTGGGGTTCCAAGGGCTCAGTACTAGGATCCTTGCTTTTTGTGATATACATCAATGATCTAGACTTGAATATAGGGGTTATGATTAAGAAGTTACAGATGATACTAAAATGGGCTGTGTGGTTGATAATGAAGAAGAAAGCTGTGGACTACAGGTAGATATCAATCAACTATTGTAAGGGGAATAGATAGGCGTTTCTGCGGCCGCAATCGAGACTCCAGGATGGTATGTTGCCTCCCTGGTGCAAGGGTCATGGATGTCTCAAGCGGCTACAGGACATTTTGGAGAGGGAGGATGAACAGCCAGTTGTTGTGATGCATATAGGTACCAACAATATAGGTAAAAAATGGGATGAGATCCTACAAGCTGAATTTAGGGAGCTAGGAGTTAAATTAAAAAGCCATGTGTGAGTCAGAGTAGGAATTGTAGGATAGCTAAGATGAATATGTGGCTTGAGGAGTGGTGCAGGAGGGAGGGATTCAAATTCCTGGGTCATTGGAACTGGTTCTGGGGGAGGAGGGACCAGTACAAACCAAATGGTCTGCACCTGGGCAGGACTGGAACCAATGTCCTAGGGGGAGTGTTTGCTAGTGCTGTTGGGGAGGAGTTGAACTAATATGGCAGGGGGATGGGAACCTATGCAGGGAGACACAAGGAAGTAAAATGTGGGCAGAAGCAAAAGATATAAAGAAGAAAAGTAAAAGTGAGGGCAGAGAAACCCAAGGCAAAAAGCAAAAAGGGCCACATTACAGCAAAAGACTAAAGGGACAAAGTGTGTTAAAAAGACAAGCCTGGAAGCTCTTTGCCTCAATGCGAGGAGTATTCATAATAAGGTGGACGAATTAACTGCGCAGGCAGCTATTAACGAATATGATATAATTGGGATTACAGAGACATGGCTCCAGGGTGACCAAGGTTGGGAACTCAACATCCAGGGGTATTCAACATTCAGGAAGGATAGAGCGAAAACAAAAGGAGGTGGGGTAGCGTTGCTGGTTAAAGAGGAAATTAACGCAATAGTAAGGAAGGACATTAGCTTGGATGATGTGGAATCGGTATGGGTAGAGCTGCGGAATACCAAAGGACAGAAAATGTTAGTGGGAGTTGTGTACGGTCCACCAAACAGTAGTAGTGAGGTTGGGGACAGCATCGAACAAGAAATTAGGGATGCGCGCAATAAAGGTACAGCAGTTATAATGAGATTCATGCACAAGGAACCCCAGGTCCCTCTGCACCGCAGCATGTTGTAATTTCTCCCCATTCAAATAATATTCCCTTTTACTGGTTTTTTTTCCAAGGTGGATGACCTCACATTTTCCGACATTGTATTCCATCTGCCAAACCTTAGCCCATTCGCTTAACTCTCTGTGTTCTCTACACAATCCGCTTTCCCACTAATCTTTGTGTCATCTGCAAATTTTGTTACATTACACTTTGTCCCCTCTTCCAGGTCATCTATGTATATTGTAAACAGTTGTGGTCCCAGCACCGATCCCTGTGGCACACCACTAACCACCGATTTCCAACCCGAAAAGGACCCATTTATCCCGACTCTCTGCTTTCTGTTAGCTAGCCAATTCTCTATCCATGCTAATACATTTCCTCTGACTCCACGTACCTTTATCTTCTGCAGTAACCTTTTGTGTGGCACCTTATCGAATGCCTTTTGGAAATCTAAATACACCACATCCATCGGTACACCTCTATCCACCATGCTCGTTATATCCTCAAAGAATTCCAGTAAATTAATTAAACATGATTTCCCCTTCATGAATCCATGTTGCGTCTGCTTGATTGCACTATTCCTATCTAGAGGTCCCGCTTAATGATAGCTTCAAGCATTTTCCCCACTACAGATGTTAAACTAACTGGCCTGTAGTTACCTGCCTTTTGTCTGCCCCCTTTTTAAAACAGAGGCGTTACATTAGCTGCTTTCCAATCCGCTGGTACCTCCCCAGAGTCCAGAGAATTTTGGTAGATTATAACGAATGCATCTGCTATAACTTCCGCCATCTCTTTTAATACCGTGGGATGCATTTCATCAGGACCAGGGGACTTGTTTACCTTGAGTCCCATTAGCCTGTCCAGCACTACCTCCCGAGTGATAGTGATTGTCTCAAGGTCCTCTCTTCCCACATTCCCGTGACCAGCAATTTTTGGCATGGTTTTTTATCTTCCACTGTAAAGCCCAAAGCAAAATAATTGTTTAAGGTCTCAGCCATATCCACATTTCCCATTATTAAATCCCCCTTCTCATCTTCGAAGGGACCAACATTTACTTTAGTCACTCTCTTCCGTTTTATATATTGGTAAAAGCTTTTACTATCTGTTTTTATGTTTTGCGCAAGTTTACTTTCGTAATCTATCTTTCCTTTCTTTATTGCTTTCTTAGTCATTCTTTGCTGTCATTTAACATTTTCCCAATCTTCTAGTTTCCCACTAACCTTGGCCACCTTATACGCATTGGTTTTTAATTTGATACTCTCCTTTATTTCCTTGGTTATCCACGGCTGGTTATCCCTTCTCTTACCGCCCTTCTTTTTCACTGGAATATATTTTTGTTGAGCACTATGAAAGAGCTCCGTAAAAGTCCTCCACTGTTCCTCAATGTCTGTGTTCCCAGTCTACTTTAGCTAACTCTGTCCTCATCTCACTGTAGTCCCCTTTGTTTAAGCAGAGTACGCTCGTTTGAAACATTACTTCCTCACCCTCAATCTGTATTACAAATTCAACCATACTGTGATCACTCATTCCGAGAGGATTTTTTACTCAGATTTGGCTAGGATAGACTGGCGAATGATACTTAAAGGGTTGACGGTGGATAGGCAATGGCAGACATTTAAAGATCACATAGATGAACTTCAACAATTGTACATCCCTGTCTAGCATAAAAATAAAAAGGGGAAGGTGGCTCAACCGTGGCTAACAAGGGAAATTAGGGATAGTGTTAAATCCAAGGAAGAGGCATATAAATTGTCCAGAAAAAGCAGCAAACCTGAGGACTGGGAGAAATTTAGAATTCAGCAGAATAGGACAAAGGGTTTAATTAGGAGGGAGAAAATAGAGTATGAGAGTAAGCTTGCAGGGAACATAAAAACTGACTGCAAAAGCTTCTATAGATATGTGAAGAGAAAACGATTGGTGAAGACAAATGTAGGCCCCTTGCAGTCAGAATCAGGTGAATTTATAATGAGGAACAAAGAAATGGCAGACCAACTGAACAAATACTTTGGTTCTATCTTCACTAAGGAAGACACAAATAACCTTCCAGAAAAGGAGGAACTGAAGGAAATCCTTATTAGTCAGGAAATTGTGTTCGGGAAATTGATGGGATTGAAGGCCCATAAATCCCCAGGGCCTGATAGTCTGCATCCCACAGTACTTAAGGAAGTGGCTCTAGAAATAGTGAATGCATTGGTGGTAATTTTCCAACATTCTGTCGACTCTGGATCAGTTCCTATGGATTGGAGGATAGCTAATGTAACCCCACTTTTTAAAAAAGGAGGGTGAGAGAAAAGAGGGAATTATAGACCGGTTAGCCTGACATCGGTAGTAGGGAAAATGTTGGAATCAATTATTAAAGATGTAATAGCAGCGCGTTTGGAAAGCAATAACAGGATGGGTCCAAGTCAGCATGGATTTATGAAAGGGAAATCATGCTTGACAAATCTTCTAGAATTTTTTGAGGGTGTAACTAGTAGAGTGGATAAGGGAGAACCAGTGGATGTGGTGTATTTGGAGTTTCAAAAGGCTTTTGACAAGGTCCCACACCAGAGATTCGTGTGCAAAATTAAAGCACGTGGTGGTACTGAGATTGCATGTTCAGCCATGAACTCATTGAATGGCGGTGCAGGCTCGAAGGGCCGGATGGCCTACTCCTGCACCTATTTTCTATGTTTCTATGGTATTGGGAGTAATGTATTGACGTGGATAGAGAACTGGTTGGCAGACTGGAAGCAAAGGGTAGGAAACACGGGGCCTTTTCAGAATGGCAGGCAGTGACTAGTGGGGTACCGCAAGGTTCAGTTCTGGGACCCCAGCTATTTACAACATACATTAATGATTTAGACAAAGGAATTTAATGTAATATCTCCAAGTTTGCAGATGACACTAAGCTGGGTGGCAGTGTGAGCTGTGAGGAGGATGCTAAGAGGCTGCAGGGTGACTTGGACAGGTTAGGTGAGTGGGCAAATGCATGCCAGATGCAGTATAATGTAGATAAATGTGAGGTTATCCACTTTGGTGGCAAAAACAGGAAGGCAGAATAGTATCTGAATGGTGACAGATTAGGAAAAGGGGAGGTGCAGCGAGACCTGGGTGTCATGCTGTATCAGTCATTGAAAGTTGGCATGCAGATACAGCAGGCGATGAAGAAGGCAAATGGCATGTTGGCCTTCATAGCGAAAGGATTTGAGTATAGGAGCAGGAAGGTCTTACTGCAGTTGTGCAGGGTCTTGGTGAGGCCACACCTGGAATATTGTGTGCAGTTTTGTTCTCCTAATCTGAGGAAGGACATTCTTGCTATTGAGAGAGTGCAGCGAAGGTTCACCAAACTGATTCCCGGGATGGCAGGACTGACATATGAAGATAGACTGGATCGACTAGTCTTATATTCACTGGAATTTAGAAGAATGAGAGGGGATCTCATAGAAACATATAAAATTCTGACGGGATTGGACAGGTTAGATATAGGAAGAATGTTCCCGATGTTGTGGAAGTCCAGAACCAGGGGTCACAGTCTAAGGATAAGGGGTAAGCCACTTAGGACCGAGATGAGGAGAAACTTCTTCACTCAAAGAATTGTGAACCTGTGGATTTCTCGACCACAGAAAGTTGTTGAGGCCAGTTCGTTAGATATATTCAAATGGTGTGGCCCTTATGGCTAAAGGGATCAAGGGGTATGGAGAGAAAGCGGCAATGGGGTACTGAAGTTGCATGATTAGCCATGATCATATTGAATGGTGGTACATACTGGAAGGGCCGAATGGCCTACTCCTGCACCTATTTTCTATGCTTCTATGTTTCTATGTTTAATCCAGAAAAGTGTGAGTTAATGCATTTTGGGAGGGCTAACAAGGAAAATGGCTAACACATTAAATGGTAGGATACTGAGAAGTGTAGAGGAACAAAGAGAACTTGCAGTACTTGTCTACAGATCCCTGAAAGTAGTAGACCAGGTAGATAAGGCATACGGAATGTTTGCCTTTATTAACCAAGGCATAGAATACAAGAGCAAGGGGGTTATGCTTGAACTGTATAAAACACTGGTTAGGTCACAGCTGGAGTACTGTGTGCAGTTCCGGTCACCACATTACAAGAAGGACGTGATTGCACTGGAGAGGGTACACAGGAGATTTACGAGGATGTTGCAGGGAGTGGAGAATCTAAGCTATGAGGACAGGTTAGATAGACTGGATTTGTTTTCATTGGAACAGAGGAGGCTGAGGGGAGGCCTCATTGAGGTGTATAAAATTATGAGGGGCCAATATCGTGGATAGAAAGGGCCTATTTCACTTAGCAGAGGGGTCAACAACCAGGGGGCATAAATTTAAAATAATTGGTAGAAGGTTTAGAGGGGATTTGAGGGGAAATTTCTTCATGCAGAGGTTGAGGGGATCTGGAACTCACTGCCTGAAAGGGTGGTAGAGGCAGAAACCCTCACCATATTTTAAGAAGTACTTGGATGTGCACTTGAAGTGACGTAACCTGCAGGGTTGCGGACTGAGAGTTGGAAAGTTGGATTAGGCTGGAAAGCCTCTTGTTGGCCGGCGCGGACACGATGGGTCGAAATTGCCTCCTTCCGTGCTGTAAACTTCTATAATTCTATGATTCCCTCCCTCATTAAATAAAGGAGACTATGAAGGCATGAGGGCAGAGTTGGCTAAAGTGGACTTGGAAAATAGATTAAAGTGTAGGATGGTTGATGAACATTGGTGTACATTTAGGGAGATATTTCACAACTCTCAAGAAAAATATATTCCAGTGAGGAGGAAAGGCTGTAAGAGAAAAGAGAGCCATCCGTGGCTAATTAAAGAAATAAAGGATGGTATCCAATTAAAAACAAGGGCATACTATGTGGCCAAAACTAGTGGGAGGACAGAAGATTGGGAGGTGTTTAAAAGCCAGCAAACAATGACTGAAAAAATGATTAAGAAAGGGAAGATAGACTGTGAAATATAAAAACAGCAAGAGTTTTTATAGGTATATAAAAAGGAAAATAGTGGCTGGAATTAAATGTTGGTCCCTCAGAGGATGAGACCAGGGAATTAGTATGGGGAACATGGAGATGGCAGAAACTCTGAACAAATATTTTGTATCAATCTTTACAGTAGAGGACACTAACAATACTCCAACAGTGGATAGTCAAGGGGCTTTAGGGAGGGAAGAACTTAACACAATCACAATCACTAAGGAGGTGATACTCTGTAAGATAACAGGACTAAAGGCAGATAAATACCCTGGACCTGCTGGCTTGCATTCTAGGGTCTTGAGAAGTAGCGGCAGGGATTGTGGATGCATAAGAACATAAGAACATAAGAATTAGAGGAGTAGGCCATCTAGCCCCTCGAGGCTGCTCCGCCATTCAACAAGATCATGGCTGATCTGGCCGTGGTCTCAGCTCCACTTACCCACCCGCTCCTCGTTACGCTTAATTCCCTTATTGGTTAAAAATCTATCTATCTGTGATTTGAATACATTTAATGAGCTAGCCTCAACTGCTTCCTTGTGCAGAGAATTCCACAGATTCACAACCCTCTGGGAGAAGAAATTCCTTCTCAACTCGGTTTTAAATTGGCTCCTGAGGCTGTGCCCCCTAGTTCTAGTCCCCCCGACCAGTGGAAACAACCTCTCTGCCTCTATCTTATCTATCCCTTTCATTATTTTAAATGTTTCTATAAGATCAACCCTCATCCTTCTGAACTCCAATTAGTAAAGACCCAATCTACTCAATCTATCATCATAAGGTAACCCTCTCATCTCCGGAATCAGCCAAGTGAATCGTCTCTGTACCCCCTCCAAAGCTAGTATATCCTTCCTTAAGTAAGGTGACCAAAATTGCATGCAGTACTCCAGGTGCGTCCTCACCAATACCCTATACAGTTGCAGCAGGACCTCCCTGCTTTTGTACTCCATCCCTCTCGCAATGAAGGCCAACATTCCATTCGCCTTCCTGATTACCTGCTGCACCTGCAAACTAACTTTTTGGGATTCATGCACAAGGACCCCCAGGTCCCTCTTCACTGCAGCATGTTGTAATTTCTCCCCATTCAAATAATATTCCCTTTTACTGTTTTATTTTCCAAGGTGGATGACCTCACATTTTCCGACATTGTATTCCATCTGCCAAACCTTAGCCCATTCGCTTAACCTATCTAAATCTCTTTGCAGCCTCTCTGTGTCCTCTACACAACCTGCTTTCCCACTAATCTTTGTGTCATCTGCAAATTTTGTTACACTACACTCTGTCCTCTCTTCCAGGTCATCTATGTATATTGTAAACAGTTGTGGTTCCAGCACCGATCCCTGTGGCACACCACTAACCACCGATTTCCAACCCGAAAAGGACCCATTTATCCCGACTCTCTGCTTTCTGTTAGCCAGCCAATTCTCTATCCATGCTAATACATTTCCGCTGACTCCGCGTACCTTTATCTTCTGCAGTAACCTTTTGTGTGGCACCTTATCGAATGCCTTTTGGAAATCTAAATACACCACATCCATCGGTATACCTCTATCCACCATGCTCATTATATCCTCAAAGAATTCCAGTAAATTAATTAAACATGATTTCCCCTTCATGAATCCATGTTGCGTCTGCTTGATTGCACTATTCCTATCTTGAGGTCCCGCTATTTCTTCCTTAATGATAGCTTCAAGCATTTTCCCCACTACAGATGTTAAACTAACTGGCCTGTAGTTACCTGCCTTTTGTCTGCCCCCTTTTTTAAACAGAGGCGTTATATTAGTTGCTTTCCAATCCGCTGGTATCTCCCCAGAGTCCAGAGAATTTTGGTAGATTATAACGAATGCATCTGCTATAACTTCCGCCATCTCTTTTAATACCCTGGGATGCATTTCATCCGGACCAGGGGACTTGTCTACCTTGAATCCCATTAGCCTGTCCAGCACTACCACCTTAGTGATAGTGATTATCTCAAGGTCCTCCCTTCCCACATTCCTGTGACCAGCAATTTTTGGCATGGTTTTTGTGTCTTCCACTGTGAAGCCTGAAGCAAAATAATTGTTTAAGCTCTCAGCCATTTCCACATTTCCCATTACTAAATCTCCCTTTTCATCTTCTAAGGGACTAACGTTTACTTTCGTCACTCTTTTCCGTTTTATATATCGGTAAAAGCTTTTACTATCCGTTTTTATGTTTTGCGCAAGTTTACTTTCGTAATCTATCTTTCCTTTCTTTATTGCTTTCTTAGTCATTCTTTGCTGTCGTTTAAAATTTTCCCAATCTTCTAGTTTCCCACTAACCTTGGCTACCTTATACGCATTGGTTTTTAATTTGATACTCTCCTTTATTTCCTTGGTTATCCACAGCTGGTTATCCCTTCTCTTACCGCCCTTCTTTTTCACTGGAATATATTTTTGTTGAGCACTATGAAAGAGCTCCTTAAAAGTCCTCCACTGTTCCTCAACTGTGGCACCGTTTAGTCTGTGTTTCCAGTCCACTTTAGCCAACTCTGCCCTCATCCCACTGTAGTCCCCTTTGTTTATGCATGGTATGCTCATTTGATACACTACTTCCTCACCCTCAATCTGTATTACAAATTCAACCATACTGTGATCACTCATTCCGAGAGGATCTTTTACTAGATCGTTTATTATTCCTGTCTCATTACACAGGACCAGATCTAAGATAGCTTGCTCCCTTATAGGTTCTGTAACATACTGTTCTAAGAAACAATCCCGTATGCATTAGAAACATAGAAACATAGAAAATAGGTGCAGGAGTAGGCCATTCGGCCCTTCTAGCCTGCACCGCCATTCAATGAGTTCATGGCTGAACATGCAACTTCAGTACCCCATTCCTGCTTTCTCACCATACCCCTTGATTCCCCTAGTAGTAAGGACTTCATCTAACTCCTTTTTGAATATATTTAGTGAATTGGCCTCAACAACTTTCTGTGGTAGAGAATTCCACAGGTTCACCACTCTCTGGGTGAAGAAATTCCTCCTCATCTCGGTCCTAAATGGCTTCCCCCTTATCCTTAGACTGTGTCCCCTGGTTCTGGACTTCCCCAACATTGGGAACATTCTTCCTGCATCTAACCTGTCTAACCCCGTCAGAATTTTAAACGTTTCTATGAGGTCGCCTCTCATTCTTCTGAACTCCAGTGAATACAAGCCCAGTTGATCCAGTCTTTCTTGATAGGTCAGTCCCGCCATCCCGGGAATCAGTCTGGTGAACCTTCGCTGCACTCCCTCAATAGCAAGAATGTCCTTCCTCAGGTTAGGAGACCAAAACTGTACACAATACTCCAGGTGTGGCCTCACCAAGGCCCTGTACAATTGTAGCAACACCTCCCTGCCCTTGTACTCAAATCCCCTCGCTATGAAGGCCAACATGCCATTTGCTTTCTTAACCGCCTGCTGTACCTGCATGCCAACCTTCAATGACTGATGTACCATGACACCCAGGTCTCTTTGCACCTCCCCTTTTCCTAATCTGTCACCATTCAGATAATAGTCTGTCTCTCTGTTTTTACCACCAAAGTGGATAACCTCACATTTATCCACATTATACTTCATCTGCCATGCATTTGCCCACTCACCTAACCTATCCAAGTCGCTCTGCAGCCTCATAGAATCCTCCTTGCAGCTCACACTGCCACCCAACTTAGTGTCATCCGCAAATTTGGAGATACTACATTTAATCCCCTCGTCTAAATCATTAATGTACAGCGTAAACAGCTGGGGCCCCAGCACAGAACCTTGCGGTACCCCACTAGTCACTATGAATTCTATGAATTCCTCCTCAAGGCTACCCCGTGTGATTTGATTTGACCAATCGATATGTAGGTTAAAATCCCCCATGATTACTGCCGTTCCTTTTTCACATGCCTCCATTATTCCCTTGATTATTGTCCGCCCCACCGTGAAGTTATTATTTGGGGGCCTATAAACTACGCCCACCAGTGACTTTTTCCCCTTACTATCTCTAATCTCCACCCACAGTGATTCAACATTTTGTTCATTAGAGCCAATATCGTCTCTCACAACTGCCCTGATATCATCCTTTATTAACAAAGCTACCCCACCTCCTTTCCCTTCTTGTCTATCTTTCCGAATTGTCAGATACCCCTGTATGTTTAATTCCCAGTCTTGGCCCCCCTGCAACCACGTTTCTGTAATGGCCACCAAATCATATCCATTTGTAATGATTTGTGCCGTCAACTCATTTACTTTATTTCGAATGCTGTGTGCGTTTAGGTCGAGTGTTTTAATACTAGTTTTCAACCATGATTTTTAGTTTTGACCCCTCCTGCAGCCCCTTTATATTCATACATATTGTTCCTTCCTATCACCTTGTGGTTTACACTTACCCCAGTGCTACTCTGCTCTGTTGCCTCCTGCCTTTTGCATTCTTTCTTGGGGTCCTGTTCATCTGAGCTCTCACCCACTCTAACTAGCTCAGAGCCCTCTCCTGGGTTCCGAATACTGCTTGCATTGTGGCTCCGAGCTTTGATGCTTGCCTTTTTATTACACTTTGACCCTTTAGAATTTTGTTGTACAGTGGCCCTTTTTGTTTTTTGCCTTGGATTTCTCTGCCCTCCACTTTTACTCATCTCCTTTCTGTCTTTTGCTTTTGTCTCCATTTTGTTTCCCTCTGTCTCCCTGCATTGGTTCCCAACCCCGTGCAATATTAGTTTAACTCCCCCCCCCCAACAGCACTAGCAAACACTCCTCCAGGACATTGGTTCCGGTCCTGGCCAGGTGCAGACCGTCCGGTTTGTACTGGTCCCACCTCCCCCAGAATCGGTTCCAATGCCCCAGGAATTTGAATCCCTCCCTGCTGCACCACTGCTCAAGCCACGTATTCATCTGAGCTATCCTGCGATTCCTACTCTGACTAGCTCGTGGCACTGGTAACAATCCCGAGATTGGTTGTATTGGTTGTAATTTACCAAAATTGTCTGGATTCAGAGGAGGTCCCAGCAGATTGGAAAACTGCAAATATAACATCCCTATTTAAAAAAGGAGGCAGACAAAAAGCAGGAAACTACAGATCAGTTAGCCTAACATCTCTGGTTGGGAAAATGTTGGAGTATATTATTAAAGAAACAATAGCAGGACATTTTGAAAAGCAAAATTTGGTCAGGCAGAGTCAGCATGGATTTATGAAGAGGAAGTCATGTTTGACAAATTTGCTGGAATTCTTTGAAGCTGCAACGAGCAGGGTGGATAAAGGGGAACCAGTGGATGTGGTGTATTTGGACTTCCAAAAGGCATTTGACAAGGTGCCACATAAAAGGTTACTGCACAAGATAAAAGTTCATGGGGTTGGGGGTAATATATTAGCTTGGATAGAGGATTGGCTAACAAACAGAAAACAGAGTCAGGATAAATGGTTCATTCTCGGGTTGTCAACCAGTAACTAGTGGGGTGCCACAAGGATCAGTGCTGGGACCCCAACTATTTATAATCTATAGTAACGACTTGGAAGAAGGGACTGAGTATAACGTAGCCAAGTTTGCTGATGATATAAAGATGGGAGGAAAAGCAATGTGTGAGGAGGACACAAAAGTCTGCAAAAGGACATAGGCAGGCTAAGTGAGTGGGCAAAAAATTGGCAGGTGGAGTATAATGTTGAAAAGTGTGAGGTCGTGCACTTTGGCAGAAAAAAATCAAAGAGCAGGTTATTATTTGAATGGAGAGAGATTGCAAAGTGCTGCAGTACAACGGGACCTGGGGGTACTTGTGCAAGAAACACCAAAGTTTAGTATGCAGGTACAGCAAGTGATCAGGAAGACCAATGGAATCTTAGCCTTTATCGCAAAGGGGATGGAGTATAAATGCTGGGGAGTCTTGCTACAGTTGTACAGCGTATTGGTGAGGCCACACCTGGAATACTGTGTGCAGTTTTGGTTTCCATATTTACGAAAGGATACATTTGCTTTGGAGGCAGTTCAGAGAAAGTTCACAAGATTGATTCTGGAGATGAGGGGGTTGACTTATGAGGTTAGGTTGAATAGGTTGAGCCTCTACTCATTAGAATTCAGAAGACTGTGATCTTATCGAAACGTATAAGATTATGAGGGAGCTTGACGAGGTGGCTGCAGGGAGCATGTTTCCACTGATAGGGGAGACTAGAACTAGCGGGCATAATCTTAGAATAAGGGGCCGCCCATTTAAAACTGAGATGAGGAAAAATTCCTTCTTTCATGGGGTTGTGGATCTGTGGAACCCACTGCCTCAGAGAGCTGTGGAAGCTGGGACATTGAATAAATTTAAGACAGAAATAGACAGTTTCTTAAATGATAAGGGAATAAGGGGTTATGGGGAGCGGACAGGGAGGTGGACCTGAATCCATGATTGGATCAGCCATGATCGTATTGAATGGTGGAGCAGGCTCGAGGGGCCGTATGGCCTACTCCAGCTCTTATTTCTTATGTTCTTATGTGCCCATACAGCATATCAACTACCTCCGACATTCCATCCCTAATGTTCCCGGGCAGTGTTCCCAATTCTCACGAGAGTGTTGTTAATTCTCCCCACAGCCCCGATGCCTCATCACCCACCCCACTGATTGTGTCCAGGAGTGATTGCATAAGGTCAATGCTCTCCCCACTCATAGCCATTATCTGAACCACGTCTGTTACATCCTGCATCTCAGGAGAGAGCTGTCGAGCTCTCCTTCGCCTCCTCACGTTGGGTGTGGCTCGCTGTAACCCACTGGAACCCACAGCCTCAGACAGTGTGAAACCATGAAATGTCCCACCACTTGGGGGGCTTCATCGTCCCCCTCCCACTCACCCCCATGCTCTTGGTCTGGGAGGTCAGACTGGAAGATGTTCTCCTCTTCAGGCTCGTCCGCATCTGAATCATCATCTGCATCGGCTTCAGCCTCCTCAGGATTGGCCTCAAGTTCTGCAAAATATAACAGAACAGACAAATGGTTAGCAGCAGAGGAGAGGACAGGATGGTATGAGTAGGCACAGACATCGCAGGCAGCAGGCTCATTTGAAGGACCATGATGAATGATAGCACATTGCACTGAAGAGTAGCTGACGGAGACATCCCCATGAACCAAAGCATGGCTAGCCCGCGCAGCACTTAACATTTAGCAAAGCTAGACTGTGGAATTTGCAGGACTTACCCTCTCCCTCTAGTCTGGGCCCAGCTTGTGCAGCGGTGGTTGCTCTTCTCCAGGCAGGACCCATCAATGCAGTAACCCTCTCTTCCATTGGTGCCAGTGGATACAGATTTGCCAGGCCTCCTCTTGTTAGAGTTCTCTCTCTTTTGTTGTGGCCCACCTTTCTCTGCAAAGATATATATACTACTTTTTAGAGAGGGTGTCTTTCTGCTGGGTGGGACATACAGATGGTCACATTTACAATTGCAATTCCAGTGAATAAATGAAAATATTATTTGTACCAACTGCTTGACCAAGGTCCTGCCACTTCTTTTTGCACTGGCCTCCGGACCTCGGGGTGGTCACCATTGCACAGTAATCTTGTGAAAGTTGGTTCCAGCGTTTCTTCATTTCTTTTGGTTTAACTATTATTTGACCTCTGCTGGTGTCCAGCTCATGCGATCGGCCTCACTTACAGTAATCAGGGCATACACTTCGTCCTGTGTGAAATTCTTGGTCCTTGAGCCGCGTTGCATATTACAGCTCCGATTTTTTCCACTCGGAAGAAAAGTTCTCACACAACTGGCTCTTTAAAAATGGCTGAATGCAGACTGAAAGGTGTATTGGGCATGCGCGCCCATACCAATCACGTAGAAAAAGTATTTTCTTTCCCCTCATGCGCAGAAGGGGGCCTCCATTTTTTAGTGCAGACCTTAGGCTCCACCTCCAAAGCTAAAGGATAGGTTGCGTGGCGCCAAATTCAAAAAGTAAAATGGGGAATGTTGCAAGTTTTTTTTTTGGCGTAGCCGGGCCCCAGAAAATGGACATACCTCTTCAACTACACCAAAAAACAGCATTGGGAAAAATTGACCCCAAGGTTTGTAGACAGGAAGTGGGTGCCCTAAACAAGATTTTTAAAATAAAGTGTGTGTGTAGTTGCACATGGGAAGTTAAGGACAAGTTCAGTTTTCAGGTGAAGCAGGCTTTGAAGGCTGTTGATATAATTCAGTCCCCATTTTAAACTCATATGTTCAGCCCTTATTTTTATCTTTCCATTATAAATTCCTATGTCCACAATTATAATGGATACTGCCCATGTAAACTTGTCATGCTGTAGTTACTCCCTCAGGAAGTATGCCAGAGGTAAGCTTTTATATATACCCACATATTGGGGAGTCAGTTAAAGGATGCATTGTGCAATTCAGAGAAGATTAAATTGATCAAGTTTTGCTCTCGTGGTTTTAAGATTCATCCAGTTCCCTTGATTGAGTTAAAACCTTTTAATGCTTGCCAGGGTTATTCACAACTATATGTCTCCTATCATCATTCACAAGACAAGTGATATTTGATGTCCCATGATTTGTTTATTTTTACAGTCTCGAATCACTGGTGGGGCTGGAAAGTCAACTGATGATATTGTTTTTGAGGTGTCAACTGATATCCTCAGTAGGGTGCCTGCAGACTTTGATATTGAGGTTGCTATGAGGAAGTACCCGACTACATACAACCAGAGCATGAACACTGTGCTGGTACAAGAGATGGGTCGGTTTAATAACCTGCTCCGAACAATTAGGAAGTCCTGCATCAACATACAGAAAGCTATTAAGGTTAGTATTGATAGTCATAAGCAATGTGTTATAAACTCTGAAAATTACAATGGGCTTACATCTATACAACACAAAATTGTCTTGTACTTGGCCAAAGATTTTCTGAAAGATGAACCATCCCTGGCTAACTAAGGAAGTAAATTGAAAACAAAGGCATACAATGTTGTGAAGAACAGTGAAAGCCAGAGGATTGGGAAATTTTTAGAAACCAGCAAAGGATGACTAAAAAAATGATGAAGACAGAGAAGATAGCATATGAGAGTAAACTAGCAAGAAATGTAAAAACAGAAAGAGCTTCTACAGGTATATAAAAAGAAAGCGAGTAGCTAAAGTAACTGTTGGTCCCTTCGAGGATGAGACTGGGGAATTAATAATGGGAAACAGGGAAATGGCAGAGACTTTGAACAAATATTTTGTACCGGTCTTCATGGTAGAAGATACTAAAAACATCTCAATAATTGATAATCAAGGAGCTATTGGTGGGTGGGGGGGATCTTAAAACAATCACTATCACTAGAGATAAAGTACTAGGCAAACTAATGGGACTAAAGGTGGACAAGTCCTCTGGACCTGATGGCCTGCATCCTAGGCTCTTAAAAGAATTGGCTGCAGAGATAGTGGATGCAGTGGTTGTAATCTATAAAAATTCCCTGGATTCTGGAGAGGTCCTAGCAAAAGTAATGCCCCTATTTAAGAATGGAGGGAGACAGAAAGCACGAAACGATAGATCAGTTAGCCTAACATCTGTCATTGGGAAAATACTGGAGTCCATCATTAAGGAAGTAGTAGCAGGACATTTAGAAAATCATAATGCAGTCAAGCAGAGTCAGCATGGTTTTATAAAAGCGAAATCATGTTTGACAAATTTGCTGGAGTTCTTTGAGGATGTAACAATAAGGGTGGATAAGGGGGAAACCAGTGGATGTGGTGTATTTGGATTTCCAGGAGGCATTCGATAAGGTGCCACATAAAAGGTTACTGCACAAGATAAAAGTTCACGAGGTTGGGGGTAATATATTAGTGTGGATAGAGGATTGGCTAATGAATAGAAAACAGAGAGTTGGGATAAATGGGTCATTTTCAGGTTGGCAAACTGTAACTAGTGGGATGCCACAGGAATCAGTGCTGGGGCCTCAACTATTTACAATTTATATTAATGACTTGGACGAAGGGACCGAGTGTAACGTAGCCAAATTTGCTGATGATACAAAGATACGTGGGAAAGCAAGTTGTGAGGAGGATGCAAAGAATCTATAAAGGGATATAGACAGGCTCAATGAGTGGGCAAAAGTTTGACAGATGGAGTATAATGTGGGAAAATGTGAGGTTATCCACTTTGGTAGGAAAATAAAAAAGCAAATTACTATTTAATTGGGGAGAGATTACAAAATGCTGCAGCACAGAGGGATCTGGGGGTTTTTGTACATGAAACGCAAAAAATTAGCATGTGGGTACAGCATGTAATCAGGAAGGCAAATGCACTGTTGGTCTTTATTGCAAGGGGGGTGGAATACAAAAGCAGGGAAGTCCTGCTCCGACTGTACAGGGCATTGGTAAGACAACACCTGGAGTACTGCATACAGTTTTGGTCTCCTTATTTGAGGAAGGATATACTGGCATTGGAGACAGTTCAGAGAAGGTTCATGAGGTTGATTCCTGAGATGAACGGGTTGTCATATGAAGAAAGGTTGAACAGGTTGGGCCTATACTCATTGGAGTTTAGAAGAATGAGGGATGATCTTATTTGAAGATACTGAGTGATCTACACAATGATGCAGAGAGGATGTTTCTCCTCATGATGGAATCTAGAACTAGGGGGCATAGTTTCAGAATAAGGGGTCGCCCATTTAAGACTGAAATGAGGAGGAATTTTTTCTCTCAGAGGATCGTGAATCTTTGGAATTCTCTACCCCAGGGAGCTGTGGAGGCTGGGTCTTTGAATATATTTAAGGTGGAAATAGACAAATTTTTGAATGATAAGGGAGTCAAGGGTTATGGGGAGCGGGCGAGGAAGTGGAGTTGAGGCCAGGATCAGATCAGCCATGATCTTATTAAATGGCGGAGCAGGCTCGATGGGTGAAATGGCCTACCCCTGCTCCTATTTCTTATGTTCTTATGTTCTTATGTCTGGTGTTTCCCATGCGGTAGAATTAATACATTTTACAAATTTAAATGATTCAAAGGGTTTTTTTTTAAAAGCAGCATAGTTTCATTCTGGTTCTACCCTCGAGGAGATAGATTTGAGTGAGTGAGGAGAGTGGAGAAGCTGACACAGCCTATGTTTTCAGAGGGACTTGAATTCCAGGTTAAATTCCAACCTATCTGTTTCAGATCCACACATGATTGAGCTATTGCTGTGATATTCAGCATTGCCCTAACCACTGCTCTTTCCAGTTCATGAGATCCATCCTCTCCATCATGCACGGCCACACCAACCCTCTTTACCTCACAGCTGTCCTGGTCTTCACTTCAATTTTATCCTTTATTTAATCAACTACCTTAACAGAAAACGTATTTTTTTCCTTTCAGGTGGCAGTGACTGCAAACTTCTGAGTACTGATGGGGGAGATTGTGCCTCTAGGGAGTGCAGCCAGAACCAAGTCCATGGCACCACAGGTGACTCAGCTACATGGGGGGAGGAAGAAGAATGGAAGAGCTTTAGTGGTAGGAGATTCAATAGTCGGGGGAGCAGACAGGCATTTCTGCGGCCGCAGACGTGACCTCAGGATGGTATGTTGCCTCCCTGGTGCCAGGGTCAAGGATGTCACCGAGCAGCTGCAGAGCATTCTGTGGGAAGAGGGTGAACAGCCAGAGGTTGTGGTCCATATCGGGACCAATGACATAGTTAGAAAGAGGGATGAGGTCCTGCAGGCAGAATTTAGGGAGCAAGAAGAAAGATTAAAAAATAGGACCTCAAAGGTAGTCATCTCCGGATTGCTCACGGTGCCACAAGCTAGTGAATACAGAAATAGCAGGATAGAGCAGATGAATGCATGGTTGGAGAGATGATGCAGGAGGGAGGGCATTAGATTCCTGAGGCATTGGAACCGCTTCTGGGGGAGATGGGACCTGTACAAGCTGGACGGGTTGCACCTCAATAGAGCCGGTACCAATATCCTCGTGGGGTGGGTTTACTAGTGCTGTTGGGAAGGGTTTCAACTAGCTTGGCAGGAGGATGGGAACCTGAGAATAGATTCAGTAAGAAGTGAAGCAAAGTTGGAATTGGAAAGCAAGAATGTAGAAAGTGAATTTGAAGGACAGAGAAAGCAAGGGCTAGAAAGTAGTCGACAAGGAAGTCTTCCTGTACTAAATGGTATATACTTCAATGCAAGAAGTATAGCGAATAAGGCAGATGAGCTGAGAGCACAGGTAGACACTTGGGAGTATGATATAACTACTACAGAGACAAGTATAAAAGAGGGGCAGGTATAGCAGCTCAACATTTCTGGTTACAGGATTTTCAGACGCGATAGAGAGGGGGGTAAAAAGGGAGGGGGGGTCACGGTATTGATTAAAGAAACTATTACAGCTGTGAGGAGGGATAATATGTTAGAGGGATCATTAAACAAGGCCATATGGGTCGAACTAAACAACAAAAATGGGACGATCACACTGCTGGATGTGTATTATAGATCCCCAAACAGTGAAAGGGAGACAGAAGAGCAAATATGTAGGCAAATTTCTGAGAAGTGCAAAAACTATAGGGCAATAATAGTAAGGGATTTTAACTATCCTCATATTAGTGTGAAGGGTATAGAGGGCGCGGAATTCCTAAAATGCATTTAAGATAATTTTTTTAGCCAGTATGTAGCAAGCCCAACATGAGAGGGGCGGTTCTGGATTTAGTTTTAGGGAATGAAGCTGGGCAGGTGGAAAGGGTATCAGTGGAACAGCATTTAGGTGCCAGTGACCATAATTCAGTTATATTTAAGGTAGTTATGGAAAGAACAAGGATAGACCAGGAATAAAAGTTCTAAATTGGGGAAAAGCCAACTTCGCTCAGCTGAGAGGTGATTTAGCCAAAGTGGACTGGAACAGCTACTTGAAGATAAATCAGTGCCAGAGCAGTGGGAGGCACTCAAGGAGGAGATCCGGAGGGTTCAGGCTAAATATGTGCCCTTAAAGAAAAAGGGTGGGACTACCAAACCTAGAGCCCCCCTGGATGTCGAGGGACATACAGGATAGGATAAAGAAAAAAAAGGAAGCTTATGGCAGATGTCAAGGGCTAAATACTGCAGAATCTCTAGAGGAGTATAGAAAGTCCAGGTGTGAAATTAAAAGGGATATTAGGAAAACAAAGAGAGAGCATGAAAAATTCTTGGCTAGTAAAATCAAGGAAAACCCGAAGATGTTTTATAAATATATTAAGAGCAAGCGGATAACTAAAGAAAGGGAAGGGCGTATTAGAGACCAGGAGGGTAATTTGTGTGGAGGTGGAAGATGTGGGTATGGTTCTTAATGAATACTTTGCGTCTGGTTTCACAAAAGAGAAGGGCTATGCAGACACTGCTATCAAGGAGGAGGAGTGTGAAATTTTAAATGAAATAAACATAGTGAGAGAGGAGGTATTGGGGTTCAGCAGCTTTGAAAGCGGATAAGTCCCCAGATCAGGATGTAATGTATGCCAGGTTGTTAAGCAAAGCAAAAGAGGAAATAGCAGAGGCTTTGACCATCATTTTCCAATCCTCTCTGGCTTCAGGTATGGTGCCAGAGGACGGGAGGACTGCTAATGTGGTATCCTTGTTTAAGAAGGGAGAAAGGGATAGACCGAGTAATGACAGGACAGTCAGCCTAACCTCAGTAGTGGGAAAATGATTGGAAAAAATCCTGAAGGACAGGATAAATCTTCATTTAGAAAGACATAGATTAATCAGGAACAGTCAGCACAGATTTGTTAAGGGAAGGTCGTGTCTGACTAACTTGATTTAATTTTTCAAGGAGATAACTAGGAGAGTCGATGAGGGCAGTGCGTATGATGCAGTGTATATGGATTTTAGCAAAGCTTTTGATAAGGTCCCACATGGCAGACTGGTCATGAACGTAAAAGTCCATGGGATCCAGGGCAAAGTGGCAAGTTGGATCCAAAATTGGCTCAGAGGCAGGAAGCAAAGGGTAATAGTTGATGGGTGTGTTTGTGACTGAAAGGATGTTTCCAGTGGGGTTCCCCACGACTCAGTACTGGGTCCCTTGCTTTGTGTGGTATACATCAATAATCTAGACTTGAATATAGGGGGTATGATTAAGAAGTTTGCAGATGATACTAAAATTGGCTCTGTGGTTGATAATGAAGAAGAAAACTGTGGCCTGCAGGAAGATATCAATCAACTGGTCATGTGTGCAGAACAGTGGCAAATGGAATTTAATCTGGAGAAGTGTGATGCAATGTATTTGGGGAGGGCTAACAAGGAAAGGGAATACACATTAAATGGTAGGACACTGAGAAGTGTAAAGGACCTTGGAATGCATGTCCACTGATCTCTGAAAATAGCAGGCCAGGTAGATAATGTGATTAAAAAGCATACGGAATGCTTGCCTTTGTTAGCCGAGGTATAGAATATAAGAGCAGGGGGTTTATGCTTGACTTGTATAAAACAGTGGTTATGCCACAGGTGGAGTATTGCGTGCAGTTCTGGTCACCACATTATAGGAAAGACGTGATTGCACTGGAGATGGTACAGAGGAGATTTACGAGGATGTTGCTGGGAGTGGAGAATCTTAGCTATGAGAACAGATTGGATAGGCTGGGTTTGTTTTCCTTGGCACAGAGGAGGCTGAGGGGAGACCTCATTGAGGTATATAATTATGAGAGGCATAGATATAGTGGATAGAAAGGGCCTATTTCCCTTTGCAGAGGGGTCAACAACCAGAGGGCAGAAATTTAAAATAATTGGTAGAAGGTTTAGAAGGGATTTGAGGGGAAATTTCTTTACAGAACAGGTTGTGGGGCTCTGGAACTCAGTGTCTGATAGGGTGGTAGAGGCAGAAACCCTCACCACATTTAAAAAGTACTTGGATGTGCACACGCAGTGCCGCAACCTGCAGGGTTATGGACCGAGAGCTGGAAAGTGGGATTAGGCTGAATAGCCTCTTGTTGGCCGGCACGGACACGATGGGCCGAAAGGGCCTCCTTCCATGCTTTAAACTTCTATAATTCTATGAATCTATGAATCTTAGATGCCAATGCCTCTTCTGATCTCTCTTCCCCTTCAATTTCTCCTGACCCTATCCCTCCTTCCAGTCTCACTCCTCGCCATATTTTCACTATCCACTCTGACCTTCCCCACCTGACCCTGAACAATCAGGTCTCAGCAAAGGCCTCAGCTTCATTCCCTTACACCCATACCTCAGTGAATTTCAAATTTGATTGATCTGAGCTCTTCATCCTTTGCCTTCACCGTCATGCTTACTTTTCTTGGACTAGAGTGTTTCCCTCGCACATTAGGCTATTTCTCCTGTTTTACAATTTCTGCTCCACCTAGACCCCTTCCTCAGGCCTCTTACCCTCTGTTGATCTTTTCATTGAGAGTTTCTGGCAGGACATCGGCCATTTCAGTTTCTCAACTCTCCTCACGCACTCAAATCTATCTCCCTCTGAACTTGAAGGACTACATTTTCTCGGGTCCAACTCTGACATCATTATTAAATCTGCTGACGAGGGAGGCACTGTTGTTGTTTTAACCTTTTTTTGTTCTAATAAAATTTCTCTCATTTCTCATAACTAAACTTTCCAGCTGATAGTATCATCTCAGTGAATCGCCTCACTGTGGCCTTGATATGCTTCTTAAAAGTATGGGACCCAAAACTGGACAAATTATTTTGTATATATTATCCTAATTTTCCCTCCAGAAATGTGCTATTTCATATTTCTTTGCACTGAATTTCATCTGGCACCTATCTGTCCATAATCTATCTATATCCTACTGAAGTCATTTGCATTCTTTTTCATAGTTTGCCATGCGCCCTAGTTTGTGTTCAAATTTTGATATTGTGCCAGATCATTCGCATATTTTGAGAAGAGTAATGGTTCCAAAACTGGCCCTTAGGGGACATCATTATTTCTATTCCTGCCCTCTTAAAAAATATAACTACCATTAACCACTAACCAGTAATCTCCAACGCTCACTCTTTGCCAGGGCCAACAACTATATTACTTTCCCACTGGATGGCAGCATTCAGAATCAAAGGGCTCTGGGATTTTTTGAAGTTGCTTCCTGGGGTGGGGGGTGTCATCGACTACAAGCATGGAATATCAGGAAAGGATTTAATTCCATCAGTGCTCAGCTGATCAGTGATCAGTGCCATAGAATAAATCAGATCTGTGTCAGGTTTTCAGGCAGATGTCATGATTCCTTCATTCTGCACCAGTCAACTATCCCGCCACTATGCCACCTGTCGTGGAACAATAAAAGATGGCTGCTAGGAGTTAGGATCGACCCCCTCCACATATGCCTAATTATACTCTCCGTAACTCCAGCAGACCCAAAGAGATGAGGTACAACAAGAGCCATGGGACCACCAGAATAATCATTGAGCACACAATTGGGCTCCTGAAGCAATGTTGTCAGGTTCTTGGTTCCAAATATATGATTCCAAAAATTTCAAATCAGCTACATACTTCCTGTCTACAGCTATAGTGGTTAAAAGACAAAATTCACAAATATATGAAGGAAACCTCTGACTGTGGAAAACTGCAGTAAAGATCACGAAAATACATTTCAACATTTAACAGCAGATCATTTTTTTAAAATAGATAAGCTAAGCTTTACATTGATCATTCACTTTTACATTGAAGTCTTTCAATAGATTGTTAGTGAATTTGAACACTAAAAAATATATTTCTTAAATTTATTTCCTGTGCAACTCCTATGGAGAAATGTCAAACTCAAAAGGATATAGGTATATTTCAGCAAAACTGACAATCTGATTAGTCGCCTAGAAAATTAGATCACTTACGTTTTGACTTTTGGGAACATATTGGTGCTTGTCCTTTATATATCCTATTCATAGGCAAAATGTATATTCATGTAGCTCTGCTTGTATGATATGCCTTTGCATATGTTAGACTGAAAAATATGTTTTCTATCTATCTATCTATCTATCTATCTATCTATCTATCTATCTATCTATCTATCTGTCTGTCTGCCTGTCTGTCGATCTGTCGATCTATCCATCCTTCATTTACCCGCCTTTGCTCCATATCCCTTACCTAACAAATCTGAGTCTTGAAAATTTCAATTGAGCCAAAATCCACAGCTTTTTGGGGGAATGAGTTTCCAATTTCCATTACCCATTGCGTGAAAAAGTGCTTCCTGATTTCACTCCTAAAAGGCCTAGCTATAATAGCACAACTATTGCCAAAAAGGCTCCTGAAAACATACAGATAAAAAGCAAGAAAAATGGAGCAAAAAGTCTGGAAATGTTTCATTGACTCTTCTTACTGGTCCCTTTAAATGAGTTTCAGTAGACAGCTAAATTATTCGTAATTCTGGATGCATGTTTTATATGGGTGGATAGGTCACTCAATGTGCACATGTGAACAACAGAAAACTGGATGCACATTAAAATTATGTCGTTGCAGTTTTGTTTAGATATTACAATGATTCTCTTGCAAGTTTCAGATGAAAAGCTTCTGGCTGAAAATATGCATGGTTCAGAGATCTCTGTCCCATTGTCCAATTGATAATGCCCACTACATGTCCAAAAATCAGTCATTACCTTGCACACCTGGCACTCCTATGCAAAGTCTAGGCTACTGTGTCTTTAAAGAATGTGAAACTAACAACAATTTCATTACCCAGTGAAGGTGTGGAAGAAGTCAATTGCACAATTCAGCCATTGTACCTTGAGAAAACTAAAGGCAATGAGCACTGGGGGCATGTGTTCTAAAGAAAGTTAATACATTCAGAATTAAATCATCTGCACATGCGTATTTAGGGTAGCTGCCAAGTAGAAGCAGGAACATGGTGGGAGAAAGGACATAGCTTTAAGGAATAAAAACAGAAAATGCTAGAAATCTCAGCGGGTCAGGCAGTATCTGTGGAGAGAGAAACAGAGTTAACGTTTCAGGTCAATGACCCTTCGTTAGAGTGTGTTCGGAAAGAACAGATTCTGAACAAGCACTGAAAGGGGGAGGGGAAGAAAGAACAAAAGGGAAGGTCTGTGATAGAGTGGAAGACAGGAGAGATTAGAGAGACAAAAGAGATGATGGGCCAAATTGAAATGGTAATGCCAGGAGTTAGAAAAACATTAGTCAAGATAGCGTGTGAATGATGGGATAATGACCAACTGCCATTAGCGACAAGGAGAAAAAAGAAAGAAAGAAACAGGCTCGGCGGGGTGGGGCAGGAGCCAAAGATTGGCAGCAACTACGTTCTGAAATTGTTGAACTCGATGTTGAGTACAGAAGGCTGTAAAGTGCCTAAATGAAAAATGAGGTGCTGTTCCTCGACCTTGCGTTGAGCTTCGTTGGAACAGTATAGGAGACTGAGGACAGAGAGGTCAGAGTAGGAATGGAGTGGAGAATTAAAGTGACAGGCGACCGGAAGCTCAGGGTCACACTTGCTGACTGAACAGAGGTGCTCCGCAAAGCGGTCACCCAATCTACACTTGATCTCCCCAATGTAGAGGAGACCACATTGTAAGCAGCGAATATAGTATACTAAATTGAAAGAAGTACAAGTAAATCGCTGTTTCACCTGGAAGGAGTATTTAGAACCCTGAATAGCGGGAAGGGAGGTGGTATAAGGGCAGGTGTTGTATCTCATGTGCTTGCATGGAAAGGTGCCGTGGGAAGGGGAGGGGCTGCGGGGGTGACTGCGGAATGGACCAGAGTGTCGCGGAGGGAGCGGTCCCTTCAGAATGCTGAGAGGGGAAGTGAGAGGAAGATGTGATTGGTGGGGGATCATGCTGGAGGTAGCGAAAATGGCAAAGGATGATCCGTTGAATGTGGAAGCTGGTGGGGTGAAAGGTGAGGACAAGGGGAACCCTGTCATGGTTCTGAGAGGGAGGGGAAGGGGTGAGAGCAGAGGTACGGGAAATAGAATGGACACAGTCGAGGGCCAAGTTAACCACGGTGGAGGGGAATCATCTGTTGAGGAAAAAGGAAGACATGTCAGAGGCACTAGTGTGAAAGGTGGTGTTGTCAGGGCAGATGCGACGGAGACGGAAAAACTGGGTTAATGGAATGGAGTCCTTACAGGATGGCCCTCGACGGTCCTGATATGAACGAATGCCGACTTGTTTCTGAACCTGAGCTTTTTGCCACTCTTTGCTTTCTTGCATTTGTTTGAGTCTCATTGTTTCTCCTTCCTGCAATGTAGGAAATGCTGTAGCACCTCTGTTGTAGTAGTGTGCTTGTTTGGCATGGTTCCTTTCTTTGTTGACGATGACGCCGTGTATGATTCTTGGTTTGAGTAGTTCATTTGCGATTGGGATGTTTGTCTTTGTGCAGTGACCAAGTAAGCGTTGTGCTGGCGAACTATCAAGACCTTCAGTTGGTGTGTTTCGCCAGATGAGAAGGTTCATGTAGAAGTCACCACAGTCTTTCTTTGTCTTCTTGATTAACCACTTTGCGAGCATAATCGCGTTCTCAACCTTTCCGTTGCTTTGTGGATATTCTGGTGAGCTCGTTGTGTGATCGAATCCATATTTTGTGGCAAAGTTTGTGAACTGTTGTGAATTGAAGGGAGATCCATTGTCGGATTGAGCTTTGTCTGGAATACCATGGTTAGAGAATTGCTCCTTGAGGTATTTTATGATGACAGTGGCATTTTTCTTTTCATGCAGATTGTCTATATCGAAAAAATCCACTGTGCATAAGGAGTCTTTGCCATCGAGTGTGAATATGTCACAACCAATCTTTTCCCAGGGTCTTTGAGGGAGGTTGTGACTTATCAATGGTTCTTTTGGTTGGCTCGATTGATAAGTGTTACATGTTTCACACTTTGAAACATAGTCCTTTATGTGCTGGCCAGTAAACGGATTCTTTTGATGCCAGTGTGAGCAGCATGAAGTCGCTGACAAATGTCGGATCTCAGGGATTTTGGTACGACACAGAGATAGCCTTTGAAGACTATGGGCTAGAACCTCCACTTTTTTGTATGCTTAACGGCCACTTAACGCCCATTTTACCGCTGAAATGACGTATAACGCCCGTATATCGCCCATTTTGGCACAGAAAGGAAACTGACGGGCATTTTTAGGAAACTTATTGCCGAGCGTTACTTTCCCCATGTGCTTAACGCCAGGAAAAAATATTACCACCCGCCCACTTTTTTGGGGCAGAAACAATAGAATGGGCGAAATCAACACTCATAATATCACCCGGCGTTACTTTCCGCACTGATTTAACACCGAGATTCAATATTAACGCCCGCCTACTTTTTTTGTCGTAAAGAGCATATTTACCGAAACTAGCGGCCATGAGATCGCCTAGCGTCAATTTCACCACCTCGCCCACAATATCGCTCGCCCAAAAAAACGTCCACAAAAAGTGGAACTGTTCTGAACGAACACCAGCGGTGTGGCTGGCATTTGTAAAAGCCCAGTCTTACGTGAGGAGCTGATATCTGAATGATTTGCCTGAAAGAGCGTTGATGTGAGTGACAATGCTGACAAACTGCTATGTGTGTGCAGCTCAGACATCAATGGTGCCCATCACCTTAGTGCCAGCTAAAGTTTGCATTGATTGGTGTTAAGTTGTATTTAACCCTTTCATGTTAAGGAATCACCAGTGTGTAATGGTGTAGCTATCTGAGACAATGTTCAATCACAAAAATTTAATACCAACATTGGTCTGAAATCATAAGTATCACAGGCACTAACACCCAACCCCCGCCCACACCCCACTTTTTACACCATTGACATAAATCACATGTTTAACAGGTCCAGCAACACAGAATACAAAGGCAAAGCAGGAGCATGGTCCCCAACCCCCATACATTACAACAAATTGCATACGCCCAGATGGAGATATAACACAGCCATCACCTGCAGACATGCACCTCACTTTCCTTCCCCCTACCCCTTCTCTCCACCTCTACTCCTTCCCCTCCTCGTTCCACGGTGCCTGGCCAAGGAGCTCCTCAGGTGGTGCCTCATTGGGGGGTATGAAGGCAGATGCGGTTGTCGCACAGGTAAGGGAGCGAGGGGTGCCGAGGGGGCAACATTCTCTGATGCAGAAGCAGGATCTTGGTCCTGTCTCTCATCTGTCGTTCGCAGTGGTGGTGCGGAACCTAGGGGTAGTTTGTCGAGCTCGAGGACCACTGGGAGACCTGTGGCGGCAGTGTTCCTGGCTATCGCATCCAGGGACTCCGCCATGCGCGGAATATACTCGGCCATGGTGGCCAGCTGTCGGGATATGCCTCCCAATGCTTCGATGAGCTGGTCACCAATGTCTACAGTCCTCCTGGACATGTCATGTGGCGCTCGTGGAACAGACCTGCTGCGTCCACGAGGCCTCCGCGGGGTCGGCGCCGTCCTGGGGACAAATGGGGTGCCCTGTGGCGAGGTGCTTGGGGCTGGTACCTCCAGAGTGGAGACAGGAATGACCGGAGGATCACTAGATGGCTTTGGGGTGGAATGGATTCTGGAGCATGGCAGTGCAGGTTCCTCGAAGTCCACACTCTCATCTGTGGAGAACAGACCCAGCAGATTTACGGGCGAGAATCGGAGCTCATCAGCATCAGAAATAATAGGATCGTCCACCAACTCCTGCCCCGTGCCCCCATCTTCTGGCCTCTGTGGCCTTGCCTTGGAACATGCTGCTGGCTGCTGCAAAACACAAATGAGGTTATTAGAGGAGAAGGGGGTGCTAGGGTGACAAGGTGAGTCCTGCGCTACACACAGCATAGGCACAACAAAAGCACCACCGCTCTCAAAATCATCACAGACATCACATTTCATGATCATCAACACATTTGCATTCCAATGATTTTCATTAGGCCATCATTATTTCTATGACAATTTTAGAAATCATCTATCATGTATGATTGTTCGGAGATGAGTGGGTGTGGCATCTATTGACTTTACATGACGCAATGGTGTAAGCTTTTTCACGTGGCATCACTTCAGGGTCTGCAGATGCGTCCATGGCTGTCCGGGGGTGCTTCCCCATGAGTGCGAGCACACTCTCCTCCATGTCAGTGATGTCGCTGGGGACTGGTGGCCCCCCACCCATTCGCCTCTGCACGGACCTCATTGTCGATAGCTTCTTCTGTAAAAGGTGACAGGACGACATGGAATGAGATCATTGCATGATATCATTGCTAGGTACTGTCACAGACACTGATACAACACATAACTGACAGATATAATCATGATTATTCTGATAATTATCATTCTTTACCGAAAGAAGGCTTTGAGTAAAACATTCCCGTAAAATGTGAAAGACCTCACATTTGCTGATAATCACTAATGACTGTTACAAATCAAATTATACCTAAGTACATGTAAATCAATGTAATACGTACTCTTGCGGATCCCACAACATAGTTCCATCGTTTGCAGCATTGGTTGCCCTCACGAACCTCGTTGGTCGCCGACGAGATCTGCTATCTCGGCCCATGCGTTTGGGGTGGGCTTCCCACGCCCTCCCTGAGTCAAATCACCCCAGCGTAACTTGACCTCCTGCCTCTTCTGAAAACCTCCTAGCTTTTTTGCGCCCTCCAATGTGCTCCTCTCCCAACTCACTGCTCTCTCCACAGTGTGCTGTGATGCCTTCTCCTCTCTCACCATTATAGGCCAAATTCGGTCAAATATGTGGCTGGTAACAGCTACTTTTTGTTTGCCTACTTGCTGTGAAGCTCTAAAGTCTCCCTCCTTCCACCCAAAGCAGCCACACCACACCCAACCACACCTTCAGTCCCTCTGAGCTCCCTCTCTCTGTGTCTCCTCTTCTGCGCATGTCATGATGACCCTTGACCTCCAGAATCGCGGGAATCGAGCGTTGCCGTGCCGTTGCTAAGGACGGCCACACTTTATCGCAGAAGGTCAAAAAAATTTTATGCTACCACCCATTTTATATCGCTCGCAGTAACGCCCATTTTCAAAAGTGGAGACTAGGTGGTTTGAGAATGGGTGAGAAGCCAGCGATCTAAAAACCCTTTTTTAATGCCCACGCCAGAAATATCGCCCATTCCACAAAAGTGGAGGTTCTAGCTCTATGCCATCCTGTGTTGTGAGTTCGTCACGAAATTTGAAGTATGCATGCGTTTCAGGCGGGCATTCAGGTGTCGTTTCTGGCCATCCCGTTGTGATTTGTTGTATTACCAGTTGTAGTGTAGAGTCACTTGCAGTTGCGCGTTGCATGGTCAGTCCTTGTTTGGAGAGTGGGAGAAAGTCCACCATGTGGATACATTCCACTGCGATTTCTGTCGATGATCTCTCCACGTTTTCGAGGTATGCGTGTGAAAGGGTGTCTGCGAGGTACATTTCTTTTCCTGGTTGATACTTTATTTTGATGTCATATTGGTTGAGCTGAATAAGCAGACGTTGTAATCGCTTGGGTTCTGCAGATAACGGCTTACGTCATATAGCAACCAAAGGCTTATGGTCAGTCCATAGCATGATCTTGTATACATATTGATGGTTTCATTCCATTCCGAAGACTTGAGCAAGCAGCTCCTTTTCGATTTGAGAGTATTGCGCTTCTGCTGGAGTGAGCGCTCAGCTCACGTATGCAATTGGTTGTCCTTGTTGCAGAAGGACAAACCCAAGACCCTTGCTCGAAGAATTTCCTTGACCTTCAGTTGCAAGTTTGTTGTCAAAGTACCTGAGCACCGGAGAATCTGTCACACGTTGTTTGATAGTTTCAAACGTTTTGTCTTGTTCTTCGGTCCATTTATAGACCGTGTCTTTATGAGTAAGCCATTGCAGAGGCTCGCTGAGGTCTGAAAGATCTGGCAAGAATTTTGCAAGGTACTTTTGTCATGCCGACAAATCGTTGTACACTTGCAACATCCTGCGGTTTCTGCATTTCGTTGATTGTGACCACTTTGCGTCCATCACTAGACAGTATGTATCCCATGTATTCCACTTGGGAGCTCTTGTATTCAAACTTATTGAAGTTTAGTTTGATGTTTCGCTCTCTGCATCTCTGCATGAATTTGTGTAAGTTTGCGTCGTGATCGTGATTGGCCCCTTTAAGTGTCTCACTGCATCCAGTGATCAAGATATCATCTGTAATCTTGTAGACTCCATCTAGACCCTCGAGGTTCTGATCTAGCTTCTGGAAGATTTCTGGGGCAGGACTGATGCCGAATGGCATTCTATTATATCGATATTGTCCCCATGGAGTCTGGAAGGTCGTGAGGTAGGAGGACTTTGTGTCTAGTTCACATTGCAAGAAACCCTCCTTGCAGTCTGCTTTAGTCAAGACCTTTACATTTGACATCTGTGGCAAGATGTCATTGATCACAGGAAGTGGATAGTGTGATGTATGTAGCACTCAAATCATTGACTCCACACAGTCTGGTGTTGTTGTAACTTCTGTGACCATGGTCCTTTATTGTGTAACTCCAGAGTGCCCCTCAGGTGTGGTGGGCAGCCTTTTATACTCTGTCTCGCATATACTTTTGGGTCTCCCACCACAGTGCCTCTTGTGGCGCACCATTGTAACTATACATTTAATGTACATGGACAATACATAACATCTCACTCCTCCCTCCCCCCCGCACCAGTTCCAAAAGCAAATTGCCGGTAACCTCGGCCTTGTTGATCCTGGTTGATTTGTGAGTGTGAGTCCATGACCATCCACTTCCCTCTTCCCCCCCATGTAGAGATTATGCTTGCGATTTGGTGCAAGCATGTGGTATTTGCAGTCCTTACAAAAGTCTCTTTGTGGGGACCACCAATGGTGCAAGGCTCCTTTAAGACTCCTGGGTACGTTTCCCTTTTAAGACGCCATTTTGTTTTTCCCACAAGGTTTCTACTGGGCACCGCCATTTTAGGTGGTCTGCTCGTGCCTGCCTGCCTCTCTCTGCAGAACTCTGCTGGCACGAGGCTCGCCACCATCTTGAACTCGCTGTGCTACTGCCTGCTCTCCCTCTCTCTCTCTCTCTCTCTCTAGAGAGAGAGAGAGAGAGAGAGAGAGCCGCCACAGTCTGAACGCACCCGGGAGCCGCAACGCACCGGTCCCCGCACCGACGCATCCTCTGGAGCACCCCACGCAGCTGACCTTTTTGCCCGGGAGCTGCCACACACACACATGTCCTCCGGAGCCGTCCTCCCCACTGCCGCAGCCGATCCTGGACGAGCCCCACTTCTCGGAGAACCGGCCCTCACAACGTCGCCGAGCGAGTCCCGCTCCCGAAACTGCCGATTCACCGCTCCTCCCGCTGCAAGCTCCGCGAACGGCCGCCTCTGCCTGCGGGCCGATGGTGCCTGCTGGAGCAGCCCGACGAAGCCCTTCTCTCTTCTCCAGCTCGGTCGGCGTTGGTGCTGGTTCCAGCGCCTCTTTCTCACTCTCAGACTTTGCAGGGGAGAGTCGACGGCCGCTGCTGCTCTGCCCAACCCCACACACGCTTCCTTCGCTGCCATCCGACCTGAAGGTGGAGGCCTGCTCTGCCTGTGAACACGGGGGACAGCGGTCTGTGGAGGAATGAAGTCTTCCCAGCTCCCACGGACCTTCCCCATCCATCTCCGGCCGAGTAGCGTCGGCCCATCGCCTGCAATGATCCACAAAGGTAAACCGTGCGTCTCGCCACCGTGAGATACCTGCACATCCGCTCTGCCAAGAACAGGTATCGGTTCCTTGGTGTAGGTGCGTAGCTTCGCCGTGACCGGGACCAGCTTAGGTCGTGCAGCTGGGTTGATCCACAGTTTATCAAAAGTTTCCTGATTCATCACCAACTGACCCGACCCCGTGTCCACTTCCATACTTACTGGGACTCCGTTAATCTTGACTTCCATAATCACTGCGGCCGAATCGCGGTACATGTATACAGTCCAAACGCATCATCTTCTTCTACCTGGGGCTGGGATGCCTGTCGAGCCAAACCGCAATGCTCCTCGCTGGATAGCAGATCATCTACCGTCTCCTCAGCCACATGGTGAGTCGTGTTTCTTTTGCACATACGCTGAAGGTGGCCTTTCGTGTGGCAGGTATTGCACGTATACTCCGCAAACCTGCACCGGTGAGCCCCATGGCTTCCTCCGCAGCGCCAGCATGGTTCTTCTCGATTAGCCCCGCTAGGCGGACTCTGAGTTCCAGGACCCTGAGGTCCGTGCTCTCTGCCCTGGGCAGAGCCACGTTCTGCAGTTTTGTCCGTGACGGGCGCTATCCTGTGAATAGTATCTGCCGGGTTCGAGACCGTGTGGATCATCTGCTTGGTGCTGCAGGTCGAGGTCATAAATGCCCGGCTGATGTTGATGGCTTGCTGCAGGCTGACTGTAGGTTCAGTAGATAGCAGACCCTCATGGCCAATCCCCATAACAAAGACGTCTCGCAATGCCTCGTTAAGGTGTGTGCCAAAATCGCATGGCGCCGCAAGTCTCCTGATGTCCGCACCATATTTTGTGACATCCTGGCCCTCAGGTCTGCAGTGGTGGTAGAATTTGTGCCTGGCCGTGAGGATGCTCTCCTTCGGTTTCAGGTGGTTACGAATGAGTGCAATCAGCTGCTCATATGACTTGTCCTTGGCGCTCGCAGGTGCCAGCAAATCCCTAACGAGACAGTAAACCTCATCGCCACAACTGGACAGCAATATCACCTTACGCTTCTCTATCAGTGCGTCCGTGTTCCCTGTCAGGTCGTTTGCTATAAAATAGTACTCAAGCCTTTCCATAAAGGCATCCCAGTCATTACCCTCTGTGAAATGCTTTAGCGTGCCCAAAGCAGCCATGGTTGCGTGAAGAGCTCGTCCGTGCCCTCGTCGCCAATTTGTGATGTATGTAGAACTCAAATCACTGACTCCACACAGTCTGGTGTTGTAGTAACTGCTGTGACCTTGGTCCTTTATTGTGTAACTCCAGAGTGCCCCTCAGGTGTGGTGGGCAGCCTTTTATACTCTGTCTCGCAGGTACTTTCGGGTCTCCCACCACAGTGCCCCTTGTGGCGCACCATTGTAACTATACTTTTAATGTACATGGACAATACATAACAGATAGTATCTACATTTCAGGGCATTGTTCAGATGTTGAGGGTCGATACATACTCGTATCTTTACATTTGGTTTTTGTACTGTCACTAGACTGGATACCCAGTCTGTCAGTTCAAACACTTTCATGATGATTTGTCATTTTTCCAAACGATCGAGTTCCTCTTTTAGCATTTGTTTGATCGCTATTGACACCCGTCTGGGTGGCATAACAGCTGGTGTTGCTGATTCATTAAGTTCAAGGTGAACTGTCCCTGGCATGTGTCCAAGTCCCTTAAACACATCCAGCTACGCATTGTTGACATCAGTTTTTGACGCTAACGAGACGTTTGCCTTGTTCGTAGTTTGCGATTTGTGTAGTTTATTTACCACCGCGATATTCTGATGCTCACTTTTATCAGTTGTAACTGTTGAGCAGTGCATGAGCCAATCAGTGGTGCACTTTGGCCCTCAGTGATCACAAAGGGCACAACGTACTTTTGCTTGTTCTTTGTATTTTCCAGTGGCACATTGCAAGTCCCTGTCACTGGAATGGTTGCATGGTTGTCATATAGTGACAGTATTGTCTGAGATTCTTTTATTTTTAAGCCTTTAGGTAACTAAGAGGTAGCACATTGCATGTGGCCCCACAATCTATTTGCATTTTTACCATTTGACCTTCAATGGAGAAGGTAGCTATAATCTTTGTCCTTGATTGTGCGATCAACATTACCAAGCATCTTTGCAGTCATGACTTCAAAATCAGAATCATAACTCTCTTTATATAGTGCATGAACTTTTAACATCCTTATATTTAGGGTTATGTGTGGACTTCTTCCTCGATCGACTTTTGAGAAAAATTATTTTGTTTGTTGCAACTTGCGCAGGTCTTCCCATATGTTGGGCATTTAGTTTTTGACAGCTCATGTCTTTTGCCACAATATCTGCAATTGTTCATGAACTCTTTGTCTGTGAATTCTTTCTTTGTGGGTTGGGATTTTTGTCTGATAACTTTGATATCTTCAGAGTCTGCATTAGTGAGCTTCATGGATTTAATTTGCGCAACTGTGTGCTTTGTAGCTTTACAGAGCATCACACATTTATCGAGTGTTAGGCTTGATACTTGCAACAGCCTCTTATGCAGAGTGTTAGCAGATATTATGCATGTTATGTATGCAACCCTTTGCAACCTGTATCAAACCGCCACCAGAGGACATACCTGTTGGAGTCCCAAGGGATCCCAGCATCCCTTGGGAGCACTGCATATATGCAGGCCTCCCATGCTGTACCAACACTCTGGAGTTTGAATAAAGGAGCTAAGGTCCTTACTTACGTCTACAGTACTCAGTTACATTGCTTTATTATGAACATAACAACTGGCAACAAGATAACGAACAATCACGCAAAAATACAGAGAACTGTTGGAATCCTGGAGAAATTCTCAGAAGGAGATGATTGGGAGGCCTTTGTGGAGCGACTCAACCAATACTTCATGGCCAATAAGCTGGAAGGGGATGAGAGCGCTGCCAAACGAAGGGCGATCCTCCTCGCCGTCTGTGGGGCAACAACCTATGGCCTCATGAAGAATCGTCTAGCTTTGGTGAAACCAACAACCAAATCATGAAGAACTGTGTACCCTGCTCCGGGAGCACCTAAATCCGAAGGAAAGCGTTCTGATGGCAAGGCATCGATTTTTTGGACTTTCAAAAGGCCTTTGACAAGGTCCCACATAAGAGATTGGTGTGCAAAATCAAAGCACTTGGTATTGAGGGTAATGTACTGGCGTGCATAGAGAATTGGTTGGCAGACAGGAAGCAGAGAGTCGGGATAAACGGGTCCTTTTCGGAATGGGAGGCAGTGACTAGTGGAGTGCCGCAGGGCTCAGTGCTGGGACCCCAGCTCTTTACAATATACATTAATGATTTGGATGAAGGAATTGAATGTAATATCTCCAAGTGTGCAGATGACACTAAACTGGGTGGTGGTGTGAGCTGTGAGGAGGATGCTAAGAGGCTGCAGGGTGATTTGGACAGGTTGGGTGAGTGGGCAAATGCATGGCAGATGCAGTATAATGTGGATAAATGTGAGGTTATCTACTTTGGTGGCAAAGACACGAAGGCAGAATATTATCTGAATGGCAGCAGATTAGGAAAAGGGGAGGTGCAACGAGACCTGGGTGTCATGGTACATCAGTCATTAAAAGTTGCCATGCAGATACAGGAGGCGGTGAAGAAGGCAAATGGCATGTTGGCCTTCATAGCTAGGGGATTTGAGTATAGGAGCAGGGAGGTCTTACTTCAATTGTACAGGGCCTTGGTGAGGCCTCACCTGGAATATTGTGTTCAATTTTGGTCTCCTAATCTGAGGAAGGACGTTCTTGCTATTGAGGGAGTGCAGCGAAGGTTCACCAGACTGATTCCAGGGATGGCTGGACTGACGTGTGAGGAGAGACTGGAGCAACTGGGCCTTTATACACTGGAGTTTAGAAGGATGAGAGGGGATCTCATAGAAACGTATAAGATACTGACGGGACTGGACAGGTTAGATGTGGGAAGAATGTTCCCGATGTTGGGGAAGTCCAGTACCAGGGGACAAAGTCTTATGATAAGGGGTAGGACATTTAGGACTGAGATGAGGAGAAACTTCTTCACTCAGAGAGTTGTTAACCTATGGAATTCCCTGCCACAGAGAGTTGTTGATGCCAGTTCATTGGATATATTCAAGAGGGAGTTAGATATGGCCCTTACGGCTAAAGGGATCAAGCGGTATGGAGAGAAAGCAGGAAAGGGGTACTGAGGTGAATGATCAGCCATGATCTTATTGAATGGTGGTGCAGGCTCGAAGGTCCGAATGGCCTACTCCTGCACCTATTTTCTATGTTTCTATGTTTCTATGTTAACACATGTCAACGGTCTGAAGGCCAGGAAGTGGGGATCTTTGTCGCCGAACTAAGGCGCCTAGCAGGACATTGTGAATTCGATGGATTCCTTGAGCAAATGCTAAGAGACTTTTTTGTGCTTGGCATTGGCCATGAGGTTATCCTTCGCAAACTATTGACTGTTGAAACACCGAACCTGAGCAAAGCTATAACGATAGCCCAGGCATTTATGTCCACTAGCGATAACACCAAACAAATTTTGCAACATAAAGAGGTTTCTGCAAGTACTGTACACAAAGTAACATCGTTTTTGGCAGGGATGCATGTGGCAGAACATACACGCCTGCAGCTGCACGACCTCAGATGACCTAGAGTCTGCCATCAAACGTTAATGCGAGGCAGTTAATACCTTGTTGGCGCTGCGGAGGTGATCATCGAACCCATCAATGCCGCTTCAAACACTATGTGTGCAAAAGCTGTGGAACAATGAGACACCTCCAGTGAATGTGCAGATGAGCTGCAAACCCTGCAAGTTGCAGAGGAGGATCGATCCATGGCGGACCAGGCTGAACTAGAACCGAGGAGGCAGAAGTGTATGGGGTACACACCCTCACCACGAAATGTCTACCGATCATGCTAAAAGTCGAACTAGACGGAATTCCAGTATCCATGGAACTGGACACGGGTGCGAGTCAGTCTATCATGAGCAAAAAGGCCTTGACAGGCTGTGGTGCAACAAGGCACACAGGCCCAAGCTTAACAAACTAAGAACTTACACTAAAGAGCTGATCCCTGTGATTGGCAACGCAGCAGTAAAAGTCTCATATGATGGAGCAGTGCATGAACTCCCACTATGGATTGTACCAGGAGATGGCCCCACACTGTTCGGCAGAAGCTGGCTGGGAAAAATCCGCTGGAACTGGGACAACATCCAAGCGCGCTCGACCATCGGCGACGCCTCATGTGCCCCAGTTCAGAGCAAGTTTCCGTCGTTGTTTGAACCAGGCATCGGAAATTTCTCGGGGGCGAAGGTGCAGATCCACTTGGTTCCCGGTACACGACCCATCCACCAGAAGGCATGGGCAGTACCATATATGATGCGAGAGAAAGTGGAAATTGAGCTGGACAGGCTGCAGCAAGAAGGCATCATCGCGCCGGTGGAGTTCAATGAGTGGGCCAGTCCGATTGTTCCAGTTCTCAAAGGCGATGGCACGGTCAGAATTTGTGGGGACTATAAAGTCGCGATTAACCGTTTTTCGCTACAGGACCTGTACCCGCTACCCAAGGCAGACGACCTATTTGCGACCCTGGCTGGAGGAAAGACATTCACCAAGTTGGACCTGACCTCGGCCTACATGATGCAGGAGCTGGTGGAATCTTCGAAAGGCCTCACCTGCATCAACACACACAAAGGTCTGTTCATCGACAATAGATGCCCGTTTGGGATTCGATCGGCCGCGGCAATTTTTCAAAGGAACCTGGAGAGCCTGCTAAAGTCGGTTCCACGCACCGTGGTTTTCCAGGATGACATATTGGTCACAGGTCGGGACACCATCGAACACTTGAAGTAATCTCAAGTTCCTGCTTGTCTTCCTCTAATTCGTAGGGAAGATTATTGTGGATATCTAGGGCATCGCTGCCAATAGCAGTGATAAACGTTGCAACCCTAACTCTATCTGTTTTTTCCACAATATTCATGATAATTTCACAGCTGTCCAACAGCTGTTTGAATTTTTTCCAGTTGGCTTTCAAGTCGCCAGTCACCTGCAATGGAGGTGGGAGAGGAATGTGCGCGGGAGTTGGCACTGTGATGGTCATGATAGCTCGCTACAATTTAGGACTTTGAGTTTATCACATACATGTATATAGTTCAAATATCCAGAGGACTAGATCACGTCTAACAGTAAAATATCGTGGCCATGTAATTGTTGAAATACTTTTTCAATCAAGGCTCTACAATAACATGCCACTTTAAGTTTACTTTACTAATGCCTCTAGATTATTTTATAAGCTTATGACTATTTATCACCCTTCACATATCCACGCGCGATGTGTAGGAAGCACGCTCTGCACTGCACTGCTTAATGTCGATTTCGATCGAAAAAGTCCAACAGTTTCAATATTTTGGTCGTAGATACGTTCGAAGAAAGATCGGAAGTCTCTGCTTCTGACACCATGTATTGTCTCTTGAATACCCTTAGTTCAACTTAACTCTATTTATTTGGGAGATCTCAGACAGACATGTGGAGCTTAAGATGGCATTCCTTCACAGACCCTCTCTCTCAATACAGCTCCCTGTACCTCCTAGCTAGACTGGCACTGTTATCTATGAACAAAGAGTCTGACTGGATATTGTGAGCTCAAAGTAAAGTGTGACCTTAGTCTTTTATTGCAGGTCTCCAGTGCCTCTCCAGCCTGTGAGGCCTCAAGTACCTGTGCTCCTGAGGGATTGTGGGATCCCTTGGGACTCCAGGGGATGAGCCCTCTGGTGGCTGTACAAGGTATATACAAGTTTACATATATAACAACACTTCCTGCCACCACCGCCCCCCCTCCCCAAAGTCAACAGTGTAACTATTTACTAGGTGAGTCGATCTGGAGCCTTTCTTTCCCTGGTTGATCGTCTCGGTGCAAATGCTGGTTTTGGTGAATCGTTTGTTGGGCCCTCACTGGGCTGCTGTGCAGCTGGCCTTGCTGGGCTGCCTGGTGCGGTGAGTCCTGTTGGGCTGCTGCGGGTGATGGGTTCTGCTTCGTGACCAACCGTAGTGTCGGTTGCCACTGGTGTGTATGTTGGGGGGTCAAAGAAGGTAGGGTCCAAAGTGGGTTGCTCAGGATAGTCTGTGAATCTGAGTTTGATTTGGTCCAAGTGTTTCCGGTGCATGAGTCCATTTGAAAGTTTGACCCGAAACACCCTGCTCCCGTCTTTGGCCACAATGGTGCCGGAAAGCCACTTGGGACCTTGTCCATAATTCAATACAAATACAGGATCATTGATTTCAATTTCGCATGACACATTTGCGCTATCATGATATGCACTTTGATAAAGGTGCCTGCTCTCTACCTGTTCATGTAGATCAGGTTGAACTAACGAGAGCCTTGTCTTAAGTGCCCTTTTCATGAGCAGTTCAGCAGGTGGAATCCCTCGTGAATGAGTGGGGTCTCTTGTGGTAGCTAAGCAGGACTCGGGATAGGCGAGTCTGCAGTGAGCCTTCAGTTAACCTCTTCAAACCCTGCATGATAGTTTGCACTGCTCTCTCTGCCTCACCATTGGATGCTGGTTTGAACGGGGCAGATGTAACATGTTTAATCCCATTACGGGTCATGAACTCTTTGAACTCGGCACTGGTAAAACATGGCCCGTTGTCGCTCACAAGTACATCAGGTAGTCCGTGCGTGGCAAACATGGCCTGCAGGCTTTCAGTGGTGGCAGCGGACGTGCTTGCCGACATTATCTCACATTCAATCCATTTGGAGTACACATCTACAACCACAAGGAACATTTTACCCAAAAACAGACCTGCATAGTCAAAATGGACCCTGGATCACGGTTTGGAGGGCCAAGACCATAAACTTAGTGGCACCTGCCTGGGTGCATTGTGTTAAGTCCTGTCCCTGCAGTACTGACTCACATGAGGCACATGCTGAAGTCAAGGTCACTCAGGACCTGCATCTTTATTACACAGCTCTCGAATGCCACACTTGCCTGAGACCTGTCTTTATATACCTGTGTGGAACAGGTATGCAGTGTCTCCTGCAAGTGCGCCCCTGGTGGTAAGGTATGCTTGTGGTTACAAGTCATATCTAGTTACAGTCATGTATAGCATGGTAAGAAACAGTTATGTACAGTAGTGTGAGATACATGACATCACCCTCCCCCAAGGTCTTATTGTCTTTATAGGTTCAGTCTCTCAGGAGGTCTACGCTCTCGCGTGGAGCGTCTTAGTTGTGGCTCAGTTGTTTGCCTTGGTGCCTGTTTTTCTTTCGGTGTGATTGCTGGTATCTCGCCTGGGCTGTCTGTTTCGTTCAGTATGATTGTTGGTGTCTCGCCTGGGCTGTCTGTTGGGATTGCCCTTTCCTCAGATTGTTCCCTCTGTCTGTCCATCAGGTGTGGTGTAAGTTCCACATTGTAGTCTGCCTCTGGTTCAGCAGTGTTGTTGGTGAATCTACTTTTGACTTGGTCTACATGCCTCCGGCAGGTTTGGCCATTGTCCATTTGTACCACCAGTAGCCTGTTTCCTTCCTTGCCTGTTACTGTCTCTGCAAGCCATTTGGGACCCCTGCCATAGTTTAGCACAAATACTTTGTCCCCTATCTCATTCCACCTCCCCCTCGAATTTGGGTCATGGTACTCAGTTAGCTTACGACGCTTTGCCTCAACGATTTCGTGCATGTCTGGGAGGATTAATGAGAGCCTTGTCTTTAAGGTCCGTTTCATCAACAGTTGCGCAGGGGGAACCCCAGTCAGTGAGTGCGGACATGATCTGTATGCCAGCAGCAGTCGCGACAGGTGGCCCTGCAACGTGGGACCTTGGATTTTAAGCATGCCTTGTTTAATAATTTGCACTGCTCGCTCCGCCTGGCCGTTGGAGGCCGGTTTGAACGGTGCCGTCTTAACGTGATTTATGCTGTAGTCAACTATAAAATCTTGGAATTCTGCGCTGGTGAAGCACGGACCATTATCACTGACCAATATGTCAGAGATTCCGTGTGTTGCAAACATAGTTCCAAGGCTCTCCACAGTGGTGGAGGTTGTGCTCGAGTTTAAAATGGTGCATTCGATCCACTTTAAAAATGCATCTATAACTACGAGGAACATTTTGCCCATGAATGGGCCTGCATAGTCTACGTGCACCCGCGACCACGGTTTGGTGGGCCAGGGCCAGGGGCTCAGGGAGGCCTCCCTGGGGGCATTACTGAGTTGGGCACAAATGGTGCACCGACGGACGCAGAGCTCCAGGTCCGCGCCAATGCCAGGCCACCAGACGTGGGATCTGGCTATGGCCTTCATGAGAACGATCCCCGGGTGCTCGCGGTGGAGCTCCCAGACAAATGCCTCTCTGCCTCGCAGAGGCATAACTACTCGGCTGCCCCACATCAGGCAGTCTGCTTGTAGTGATAGCTCATGCATGCGCCTATGGAAAGGTTTGAACTCCTCGGGGCAGGCATCGTGAGCCTCTGCCCAGTCACCAATTAAGACACATCTTTTTACGAAGGATAATGTGGGGTCGCTGGTCATCTAGGCTCTGATTTGGCGAGCCGTCATGGGCAAACCTGTGGACTCAAAGGCATTGATTACCATGACTATCTCACAGACCTGTTCGTCAGATCCTTCCGTGGTCGCCAGGGGTAGCCTGCTAAGCGCGTCGGCATAGTTGTCTGTGCCTGGCCTGTGCCTTATGGTGTAGTCGTAAGACGCCAGCATGAGTGCCCGCCGTTCAATGCACGCCGAGGCATTGGCGTTTATTGCCTTGCTCTCGGATAGGAGGGACGTGAGGGGCTTGTGGTCGGTTTCTAACGCGAACTTGGCCCCGAAAAGGTATTGGTGCATCTTTTTGACACAGTACACACACGCGAGCGCCTCCTTCTCCACCATACCGTACCCGCGCTCCACCCGCGAAAGTGACCTGGAGGCATAAGCTATGGGTTGTAATTTACCTGCACCACTGACATGTTGTAAAACGCACCCAACCCCGTACGCTGACGCATCACATGTAAGAACTAGCCTTTTACCTGGATCAAAAAAAGCCAAAACACTGTTGGAACATAAAAGGTTGCGTGCCTTATTGAAGGCGGATTCCTGGGCGTCACCCCAAAACCAATCGCACCCCTTTCTGAGTAGCACGTGGAGAGGCTCCAGCAGCGTGATTAGGTTCTGCATAAAGTTCCCAAAGTAATTGAGTAGCCCGAGAAAGGCGTGCAGTTCCGAGACATTCCGGGGCCTGGGTGCCAGGCGAATTGCTTCGGTTTTGGACTCTGTTGGGCGGATTCCATCAGCGGCAATCCTTCTGCCCAAAAATTCAACCTCGGGCGCGAAAAACAGACACTTGGATTTCTTAACTCTTAGGCCTACCCGATCCAACCGCTTTAGTACTTCCTCCAAATTGCGGAGATGGGAGTTGGTGTCCCTGCCCGTGATAAGTATGTCGTCTTGAAATACAACTGTCCCCGGGATGGACTTGAGCAGACTCTCCATGTTGCGCTGGAATATAGCAGCTGCCGACCTGATGCCGAATGGGCATCGATTGAACATGAAAAGGCCTCGATGTGTGTTGATGGTGGTGAGTAGCTGAGACTCTTCGGTCAGTTCTTGCGTCATATACGCAGATGTGAGGTCTAGTTTCGAGAAAAGTTTTCCTCCAGCCAATGTGGCAAATACGTCCTCCGTTCTGGGCAGCGGGTATTGGTCCTGTAGGGAGACTCTGTTTATGGTAGAGTTGTAATCCCCACAGATTCGTACAGATCCATCAGGCTTCATGACTGGGACGATGGGACTTGCCCAGTCGCTAAATTCCACGGCTGAGATAATGCCTTCCCGCAGAAGCCTGTCTAGTTCATGTTCAATCTTTTCCCTCATCACATAGGGCACAGCTCTAGCCTTGTGATGGACCAGTCTAGCATCCTGTGTGATGTAGATTTTGACTTTAGCCCCTTTGAAAGTGCCCACACCTGGCTGAAAGAGATGTTCAAATCGACTTAGAACTGTTGAGCAGGAGGTCCGTTCCTCTAACGACATGGCGTGAACATCATCCCATTTCCAATTTACTTTAGCCAGCCAGCTTCTCCCCAGCAGTGCTGGGAGATCTCCAGGGACAATCCACAGGGAAGTCGGTTCACTGTCCCTTTGTGTGTGACAGAGAGCATGGCGCTGCCAAGGACTGGGACGATTTCTTTGGTATAGGTCCTTAGTTTGGTGTCGACCCTTGTGAGTTTTGGTCTGTTGCTTTTGTGCAGCCACAGCTGTTCAAATTGTTGAGCGCTCATGAGAGACTGACTCGCTCCTGTATCCAACTCCATGTTGACGGGTATCCCATTGAGTAGGACCCTCATCATTATTGGTGGCGTCTTGTTGTAAGAACAGTGGCCATTGATCATGTTGACTTGCTGTACCTCGGTGTCCCGGATACTGTCCCCACCGTCTTCTGGTCCGCTTTCTGACCCTTCCGATTCGTATACCAGCCGAGCTGCCTTTTTTTGCACATGCGGGCCAGATGCCCTGTATAGTTGCAGTTTCTGCAAACGGCATGCTGAAATCGACACCCCCTTGATGAGTGCCTTCCCCCACATCTCCAGCACAGACCGCTTCCATTGTTTCCAAAGGATGAGCTGCGTCTGGCTGATCTCTCTTGAGCTTCTCTCAGTTTGTAGTTGATTGCTCGCATTGTGGGTTGATGAGGTGTGAACGGCTGTTCATGTGGCCCTTGATGGCTTCTGGCGTCATTGCCTGCTGTTGAGGGCCTGCTCTCCTGTCTTTGTCTGTGTGTGGGGGTAGCGGCTTGTTTCACGCTGTGAACCCCTTGTTCAGATATTTCGTTAGTTGTCATACCCGCAGTGTAGATCAACCTCGTTTCTTCTTCTCCTGCCAGAAATGTCTGTGCAACTAGTGCTGCTGCCTCTAGGGTCAAGTTCTTGGTCTCTATGAGCTTTCGGAATATGCCTGCGTGGCCTATTCCTTCAATAAAAAAGTCTCTTAGTACTTCTCTCCTTAGTTCATCGGAGAACTCACATAAGCTAGCCAACCTCCGAAGTTCCGCCATGAAGCCGGGTATGCTCTGGCCAACACAGCGTCTGTAGTTGTAGAACCTGTGTCTGGCCATGTGTAGGCTGCTTGCTGGCTTCAGGTGATCTCTCACCAGTGTGCTCAGCTCTTCAAACGACTTGCTTGCTGGTTTCTCAGGTGCCAGCAGGTCCTTCATTAAGGCCTATGTTTTCAAGCCACAGCTGGTCAAGAGATGGGCTCTTCTCTTGTCTGCCTTATCGTCGCCTAACCAGTCTTTGGTTACAAAGCTTTGCTGGAGCCTTTCTATAAAGTCCTCCCAATTATCTTCAGCATTGTATTTTTCATCTGAGCCGTTGGTCACCATTCTGTGGATTCTGTAATCCCGTAACTCATCGCCACTGTTAAATCCTGTCCTTGCAGTACAGACTCACACGAGGCACATGCTGAAGTCAAGGTCACTCAGGACCTGCACCTTTATTACACAGCTCTCGAATGCCACACTTGCCTGAGACCTGTCTTTATATACCTGTGTGGAACAGGTATCCAGTGTCTACTGCAAGTGCACCCCTGGTGGTAAGGTAAGCTTGTGGTTACAGGTCATATCTAGGTACAGTCATGTACAGCATAGTAAGATACAGTTATGTACAGTAGTGTGAGATACATGACACATTGCTTAACTGCGAGCACACGTTACATCTGTGCATGCAGGATTCTAAGTCCACATCAATACCGGGCCACCACACATGGGATCTGGCTATCGCTTTCATCATTACCTTGCCTGGGTGGGTACTGTGGAGGTCACTGATGAAAGTTTCTCTACCATTCTTGGGGATCACTACCTGATTGTCCCACAGAAGGCAGTCTACCTGTATAGACATTTCACCTTTGCGCCACTGGTACGGCTTTATCTCTTCCTGCATTTCCAGGAGGACACTGGACCAGCTCCCGTGAAGCACACAATTTTTTACTCAGGACAGTAAGGTTTTCTGGCTCATCCAGGTTCCAATTTGTCGGGCTGTGATGGGTGATTGCTTCCATAACCATGACTAAATCTGCGGGCTGCGCCATTTCCACCCCGTGGTGGGCAATGGCAGCCTACTGAGAGCATCGGCACAGTTGCCTATGGCGGATGGCATAGTTGTATGCGGACAACATGAGCGCCCATCTCTGGATGTGGGCCGATGCATTCATATTTATCCCTTTACTCTCGGAAAACAGGGATATTAGTGGTTTATGGTCAGTTTCCAATTCAAATTTTAGCCCAAACAAATATTGATGCATTTTCTTTACCCCATAGACAAACGCTAACGCTTCTTTTTTAATCATGCTGTAGGCTCTCTCAGCCTTAGACAGACTTCTGGATGCATAAGCAACCGGTTGCAATTTCCCAGAATCGTTAGCTTGTTGCAATATACACCCGACGCCGTACGACGACACACCTCATGATAGTAGCAAATGCTTACATGGATCATACAACACAAGCAATTTGTTTGAGCATAATTTTCTAGCTTTTACAAAGGCATTTTCTTGGCTTTTGCCCCAAACCCATTCGCCTCCTTTACACAGTAAGACATGTAGTGGTTCTAACAGTGTGCTGAGACCCGGTAAGAAGTTACCAAAGTAGTTCAGGAGTCCCAGAAACGACCGCAGCTCCGTCACATTCTGTGGCCTCGGTGCGTTCTCGATTGCCTCTGTCTTTGAATCGGTGGGCCTGATGCCGTCCGCCACGATTCTTCTCCACAGGAACTCCACTTCAGGTGCCAGGAAAACGCACTTCGAGCGTTTTAACCTGAGCCCCACGCGGTTGAGTCGACTAAGAATCTCCTCCAGGTTCTGCAGATGCGCGACTGTGTCCCGACCTGTAACCAAGATGTCCTGGAAGACCACCGTGTGCGGGACCGACTTCAGTAAGCTTTCCATGTTTCTCTGGAATGTCGACATGGCTGATCGAATTCCAAACAGGTATCTGTTATAAATGAAGAGACCTTTGTGTGTGTTGATGCAGGAGAGGCCCTTCGATGATTCTTCCAGCTCCTGCTTCATTTAGGCCGAGGTCAAGTCCAGCTTCGTGAACACCTTTCCTCCCGCCAGTGTAGCAAAAAGGTTGTCAGTCTTTGGTAGTTGGTATTGATCTTGCAGGGAGAAACGATTGATAGTTACTTTGTAATCACCACAGATTCTGACGGTGCCGTCTCCCTTGAGGACTGGAACAATCGGACTGGCCCACTCGTTGAATTCGATCGGCGAAATGATGCCCTCTATTTGCAGCCAGTCTAGCTCGATCTCTACTCTTTCTCTCATCATGTACGGTACTGCTCTTGCCTTGTGATGGATGGGTCGTGCCCCCGGAATTAGGTGGATCTGCACTTTTGCTCCTTAGAACTTCACGATGCCTGGTTCGTACAGCGAAGGGAACTTGTTTAAGACCTGGGCACACGAAGTGTCGTCAGCGGACGAGAGTGCTCGGACGTTGTCCCAGTTCCAACCTATCTTTCCTAACTAGCTCCTACCGAGCAGCATGGGACCATCGCCTGGTACCACTCAGAGTGGTAGCTTGTGCGCCGCTCCATCGTAAGAGATCTTTACAGTAGCACTGCCGATTATAGGAATCAGTTCCTTTGTGTAAGTTCTTAGTTTCGTATGAATGGGAGTCAAGACTGGCCTTAAGACCTTGCTGCACTACAATTTTTTGAAAGTCTTTTTGCTCATAAAGGACTGGCTCGGGCCCGTGTCCAGCTCCATTGACACCGGGAGTCCATTTAGTTCAATCTTCAGTATTATCGGGGGACATATACCTCTGCCTCCTCGGTCTGAGGCTGTGGTTCATTGTGATCCGCTGTGGATCTATCCTCCTCTGCAACATGGTGGTTTGCGGTATTAACAGGGTTTGCAGCTCGCCTGCACATATGTTGGAGGTGTCCCATTGTTACACAGCCCTTACAAACGTACCCTTTGAAGCGGCATGAATGGAAACGATGATCACCCTCGCAGCGCCAACAAGGTGTTAATGGCCTTGCATTCATCACCCTTGATGGTGGACTCTGAGACATCTGCGGACGTGCAGCTGCCGGCATGTGTGACCTGACCTGTACGTTGCGATTTGAAAACAACATCACTTTGTTCACAGTACTTGTAGCAGCACTCGTGTGTTGAGAAATTTGCTTAGTATTGTCACTGGTGGCAATGAATGCCTGGGCTATCGCTATGGCTTTACTCAAGGTTGGAGTCTCTACAGTCAAAAGTTTGCGAAGCATCACTTCATGGCCAATGCCAAGTTCGAAAAAGTCTCTGAGCATGTGCTCCAAATGTCCTTCAAATTCGCAATGTCCTGCAAGGCGTCTTAGCTCGGCGACATAACTCGCCACTTCCTGGCCTTCAGACCTTTTGTAGGTGTAGAACCGGTACCTCGCCATCAGAATGCTTTCCTTCAGGTTCAGATGCTCCAAGACCAGTGTGCACAAATCATCGTATGATTTCTCTGTGGGTTTCGCTGGAGCAAGCAGATTTTTCATGAGGCCATATGTTGGTGCCCCACACGGTGAGGAGAATCGCCCTTCGTTTGGCAGTGTTCGCTTCTCCCTACCAGCTTGTTGGCCACGAAGTATTGGTCGAGTCATTCCACGAAGGTTTCCTAATCATCTCCCTCCGAGAGTTTCTCCAGGATACCCATTGTTCTCTGCATTGTTGGGTTCGTCATCTGTATCTCATCACCAGTTGTTATGTATGAACAAAGAGTCTGACTGGATACTGTGAGCTCAAAGTAAAGTGTGACCTTAGTCTTTTATTGCAGGTCTCCAGAGTGCCTCTCCAGCCTGTGAGGTCTCCTTAAGTACCTGTGCTCCCAAGGAATTGTGGGATCCCTTGGGACTCCAGGAGACGAGCACTCTGGTGGCTGTACAATGTATATACACATTTACATATATAACAGGCGCTATACATTATCTCTTTACACCCTGGAAGCAAGATGTCTTGTATCCCAATACATAAAAACAGTGCAGTGACTCATCATGACTTGTAAAGTTTTGTACCTCCCAATCTACAGAGCTCTCCATAGCAACAGTCACCAGCCTTTCAAATGCAATATGAGGTTTGGCCTTTCGCCTTCTATCAAATCTGATGCATGAGCCACACTGTTTCATCAAAGAACTAAGCCAAGTTAAAAACACAATGAATCACGGAGAAAAAGAGAATTGTGCATCTTGAAGTCAAGATTATCAACAATATACCTTAGCCCTCAAATACACTACCCACAAATAGGTTTAACATTGTCTGGTTTTCTGGCAGGATTACCTATGTTATTAGGTTGTGCACATCATTTAGTCTACTACACTGTTTACATTATGCAAATTGTTTCTGCATGGAATTAAATTATTTAAATTTCCTGGGCTAATAAAGCTTTTGTTACTGGTATTGTAGTTAAAAGAGTTATAATATGGCCTCATTTTATGCATTCCACTGGGAGGAAACTTACATTAGATAATTAATTGTATTCAACATTTTCCCCATGAATAACTGTTTAAGACAGCACAAAACACTTACAGATGAGGAAAGCTATTTGGCAAATCCATCAAGTACAACCCAACACTCTGCCGCATTGCTGCTTCTAGCTGTTTCTTAAATTATTCCAAGTTTTAGTCTTTATCACTCTGCCCAGAAGTCTTTCTAAGTGTTGATCACTCTCTGCATGAAGAACCTCCTGACATCAGCTCCAAAGTTACCTTTTACTAGTTTGAACCTGTATCTACCTGTTCTACTCCCACGGTTTACTTTGAGGCAGTATTCTGGTATAACATTTTCCATACCATTTACTTATACAACTCTAGAAGATCACTTCCAGTCTCTCCTGATAACCCAAACCTCTGACACTGAGGATCAGCCTCATGGTTCCTCCCTGCACTGCCCCCAGTACTTGAGTGTCTCCCTTATTTTTCAGTATCACTTACAATATTAGTTGCAGCTTTAGTAGTACCATGTAAGATGTGATGGAATTGTGTTTATTCAGCAACATTCCAATAAATGTTACGTATGGTTTGACCGCCTATCACAGCAGGTGGTAATATAATCTTATTTCTTTGCTCTAACCATGAAACCATAGGCCACAGATTATTCAAATGCAATGATTTGAGTTATTTGATACTAATGTAATTTACTTTTAGATGTTACCTTTCATGGGGCTCAATTTTCCCCAGTGATTTGCGCTGTTTCTTTGGAGCAGGCTGCTCTTTTTGGCCTAAGTTGGAAAAACCACAGTTTCCCCAATCAATTTGCACCAGTGTAACTCAGTTACTTACGATTTTTTTAGGTCAGTTTATTTTTCAGCCAAAGTGGGTGTAACCAGCCACCTGTGCCAATTAGGGAAGTTTGGCCAGCTGAGAGTTACTCCAGTTGTGCTTAGGTTAGCGTATGTGGCCTCTGCTGAAAAATCTTCTGGAGAGTTAAGGAAATCAGCACAACAGATGCCCGGACACACTAAAAGAATTGAAAAACACATAGCAGCAACTTACCTCCAACCCCACCCGAAGGGCTTGCCGGTCCGGTCCCATTCTCGGTCCCCATTCTCTCGGTCCGGTCCCATTTTCGGTCCCCAGTTCAAATACATGAGAGAGAGAGAGAGAGAGAGTGCGAGTCCGGGGACCGAGAATAGGTCCAGACTGGGAGAATGGCGACCGAAAATGGGACCGGACCGGCAAGCCCTTCAGGTGGAGTTGGAGGTAAGTTGCTGCTATGTGTTTTTCAATTCTTTAATGTGTTGGGAGCTGGCTGTATGCTTCACTTTGCAGCCTCAGCTCGCATTGTGTCCCTGGTTACCATGGCAGCCCGATCTTTTTGGCGGAGATCAAGGCGCCACCCCCAAAACTAAAGGTCGGGTTATGCCACGCCAAAATGAAGAAATCCAACGGGGAAAGTTAGAATCGTTTTTTTTGGCATACTTAGGCTCCAAAAAATCGGGCGTAATTCTTCAAGAATGCTAAAAAAAATGCTTTGGGGAAAATTGAGCCCTTCATTTGGTGATGTCTGGAATCTATCAAATCTGAGATTGATAGATTTTTGTTAGGCAAGAGTATTAAAGATTACGGAACCAAAGGTGGGTAGTTGGAGATAAGATACAGATCAGTCTTGATATAATTGAATGGTGGAACAGGCTTGAGGGGTTGAATGGCCTACTCCTGTTCCTATGTTCCTACTTTACAATTTACAATGAACTGAATCTATAAACGTCTATCGAAAAAATGCTGTTGTCACTTGTGTTAGATGTTGGTGCAAAATTTCGTTAATTTGACATTATATATTCTGCAACTTTTTAGGGACTGGTGGTGATGTCTGCTGAACTGGAAGAAGTGGTGCAGAGTATACTGACAGGAAAGATTCCAGGAATGTGGATGAATAAATCATATCCTAGTCTCAAGCCACTTGGCAGCTACATGCATGACTTTTTAGACAGACTGAAATTCTTACAGGTGCGTGCATTCAGAGTACTTTTGCTCTCTAATGGCTTGTATTTTAGTAACCTGTCATTCATCACCCAATCCCTTGTGATACTAATCATTTGAAAATTAACATCACAATAAAAAATTATTAGCTTTTATTGGATTAATTTTAGATAATAGATGTAAGGGCATAATCAGTTAATTTCTGCATCTGTTGTGCACAGTAATCTGCTCAGTCATGCATATAATATACAATTGAGGCAGCTCTCACAACACAACCATGTGAGTCAACTTGGCACATTTCAATTTAATTTACATTAGACAGATGGTGCATCATGAATATGAACACACATCCTGTTGAGGTCTGTAAAATGATAGACATATTGGCCAAATGAAAATATCCTCAAAATAAAGCTTATTCAAAGAGGTTCACAATATGCAAAAGAAGATTATGGCTGGAAAATCTGCAAAAAAAGCACAAAAATTCAATCAATTTTTTAAATGTTGGTGAAAATATACTTCTTTAGTTCTCAGTTCATCAGAATTCAGTAATGACAACATTTCAAGCACTGCTCAAAATACTAATGATCATTTTCAACATTGACTATCTATTCTTTAGTGCCAAACTGATTTACTGTCAATATGCAAAACAGCAATCCGCCCTGCCTATTTCTGCAATCTCTCCAAGATTCTAGTGAGACTGCATTCAGTTTTATGAAGGATCCCATTACTAAGTCTGGCGGAACCTACAGCTAAATTGGGATAACCTACTGAGCTAACACTGGTATACGGGGATGGAAAAGGCCCAAACATGATAAGACATGGGCATCCTAGGCCCAACTATCTTCAGTTGCTTCATTAATGACCTTCCCTCCATCATAAGGTCAGAAGTGGAGCTTTTCACTGATGATTGCACAGTGTTCAGCTGCATTTGTAATTCCTCAGATACTGAAGCAGTTCAAGCCACTGGCAAGTCCTAAACAACATCTAGGCTTGGGCTGATAAGTGCCAACTCTTTTTGGGGGGGGGGGGGAACAAAATAAACATTAGGTCAGGTGCCCCCCGATCTGTGGACCACTCCAGACACTGCTGATAAGTGGCAAGTAACAATCACACCACACAGGTCGCAGGCAATGACTATCTCCAACAAGAGAGAACCTAATCACCTTTCTTATTTAATGGCATTACCATTGCTGAGTCACCAGCAACATCCTGGGGGTCACCATTGACTAGAAATTTAACTAGATCAAGCACTTAAATGCTGTGGCTACTGGTGCAGGTCACAGGCTGGGTATTCTGCCATGAGTGTCTCACCTCCTGACTCCACCAAAGACTCTCCACCACCTCCAAAGCTCAAGGCAGAAATGAGATGGCATACTCTCCACTTGCATGGTTGGGTGCACTCAAGAAGTTTGACACCATCCAGGAACAAAGCAAAAGCTTGATTGGCACCTCATCCACTAGCCTAATTGTTATATATGTAAACATGTAAATACCTTGTGTAACCACCAGAGGGCTCATCCCCTGGAGTCCCAAGGGATCCGACAATCCCTTGGGAGCACCTGTACTCAAGGAGGCCTCACAGGCTGGAGAGGCACTCTGGAGACCTGTAATAAAAGACTAAAGTCACACTTTACTTTGAGCTCACAGTATCTGGTCAGACTCTTTATTCAAACATAACAACTGGCGATGAGATACAGATGACGAACCCAATGATGTAGAGAACAGTTGGCATCCTGGAGAAATTTTGGGAGGGAGATGATTGGGAAACCTTCATGGAGCGACTTGACCAATACTTCATGGCCAATGAGCTGGAAGGAGAAATGAACGCTGCCAAACGAAGGGCGATTCTCCTCACCGTTTGCGGGACACCAACGTATGGCCTCATGAAAAATCTGCTTGCTCCAGTGAAACCCACAGAGAAATCATACGATGATTTGTGCACACTGGTCCGGGAGCATCTGAACCTAAAGGTATGTGTTCTGATGGCGAGGTACCGATTCGACACCTACCAAAGGTCTGAAGGCCAGGAAGTGGCGAGCTATGTCGCCGAGCTAAGACGCCTTTCAGGACATTGCGAATTTGAAGGACATTTGGAGCACATGCTCAGGGACTTCTTTGTACTTGGCATTGGCCATGAAGTGATACTTCGCAAACTTTTGACTGTAGAGACCCCAACCTTGAGTAAAACCATAACGATAGCCCAGGCATTCATTGCCACCAGTGACAACACCAATCAAATCTCTTGGCACACAAGTGCTGCTACAGTACTGTGAACAAAGTAATGTTGTTTTCGAATCGCAACGTACAGGGCAGGCCTCACATACCTGCAGCTGCACGTCCGCAGATGTCTCAGAGTCCACCATCAAGGGTGATGAATGCTAGGCCATTAACACCTGGTTGGCGCTGCGGGAGTGATCATCGTTTCCACTCAAGCCGATTCAAAGGCTATGTTTGCAAGGGCTGTCGAACAATGGGACACCTCCAACGAGTGTGCAGACGAGCTGCTAATCCTGTTAAACCTGTAAACCACCATGTTGCAGAGGAGGACAGATCCACGGCGGATCATGAACCAGAGCCTCAGACCGAGGAGGCAGAGGTATATGAGGTGCACACATTTACCACAAAGTGTTCCCCAATAAGGCTGAAAGTTGAATTAAATGGACTACCGGTGTAAATGGAGCTGGACACGGGCACGAGCCAGTCCATTATGAGCAAAAAGACTTTCGATAAATTGTGGTGCAGCAAGGCCTCAAGGCCAGTCCTGACTCCCATTCGCACTAAACTGAGAACTTATACAAAGGAACTGATTCATGTAATCGGCAGTGCTAGTGTAAAGGTCTCCTACGATGGAGCGGTGCACAAGCTACCACTCTGGGTGGTACCGGGCGATGGTCCCACGCTGCTCGGCAGGAGCTGGTTGGGAAAGATACGCTGGAACTGGGATGATGTCCGAGCACTCTTGTCCGTTGACGACACTTCATGTACCCAAGCTCCCCTCGCTGTTTGAATCAGGCATCGGGACGTTCCAAGGAGCAAAAGTGCAGATCCACCTAATTCCGGGGGCACGACCCATCCATCACAAGGCGAGAGCAGTACCGTACATGATGAGAGAGAGAGTGGAGATTGAGCTGGACTGGCTTCAATGAGAGGGCATCATTTCGCCGATCGAGTTCAACGAGTGGGCCAGTCTGATTGTTCCAGTCCTCAAGGGAGATGGCACCATCAGAATCTGTGATGATTACAAAGTAACTATCAACCATTTCTCCCTGCAGGATCAATACCCGCTATCAAAGGCAGGCGACCTTCTTGCGACACTGGCGGGAGGAAAGACATTCACGAAGCTGGACTTGACCTTGGCCTACATGACGCAGGAGCTGGAGGAATCATCGAAGGGCCTCACCTGCATCAACACACACAAAGTTCTCTTCATTTACATCAGATGCCCGTTTGGGATTTGATCAGCCGCGGCGATATTCCAGAGAAATATGGAAAGCTTACTGAAGTCAGTCCCGCGCACCGTGGTCTTCCAGGACGACATCGTGGTTACAGGTCGGGACACAGTCAAGCATCTGCAGAACCTGGAGGAGGTTCTTAGTCGGCTCAACCGCGTGGGGCTCAGGTTAAAATGCTCGAAGTGCATTTTCCTGTCATCTGAAGTGGAGTTCCTGGGGAGAAGAATCGCGGTGGACGGCATCAGGCCCACCGATTCGAAGACAGAGGCAATCGAGAACGCACCGAGGCCACAGAATGTGACGGAGCTGCGGCCATTTCTGGGACTCCTGAACTGATTTGGTAACTTCTTACTGGGTCCCAGCACACTGCTAGGACCACTGCATGTCTTACTGCGTAAAAGAGATGAATGGGTATGGGGCAAAAGCCAAGAAAATGCATTTGTAAAAGCTAGAAAATTGTTATGCTCAAATAAATTGCTTGTGTTGTATGATCTATGTAAGTGTTTTGTACTAGCATGTGATGCGTCGTCTTACGGTGTCGGGTGTGTATTGCAACAAGCTAATGAATCTGGGAAATTACAACCAGTTGTTTATGCATCCAGAAGTCTATCAAATGCTGAGAGGGCCTACAGCATGATTGAAAAAGAAGCGTTTGCGTGTGTTTATGGGGTAAAGAAAAGGCATCAATACCTGTTTGGGATCAAATGTGAAGCCATTGATATGCCTCTTTTCTGAAAGTAAGGGGATAAATACGAATGAATTGGCCCGCATCCAGAGATGGGCACTCATGTTGTCCGCATACAACTACGCCATCCGTCACAGGCAAGGCACAGAAAACTGTGACGATGCCCTCAGTAGGCTGCCATTGCCCACCACGGGTGTGGAAATGACGCAACCCGCAGATTTAGTTATGGTAATGGAAGCATTCGAGAGTGAGCAATCACCTGTTACCGCCCGACAGATTAGAACCTGGACGAGCCAGGACCCCTTATTGTCCCTAGTAAAAAAATTGTGTGCTTCACGGGAGCTGGTCCAGTATCCCATTAGAAATGCAGAAAGAGATAAAGCCATACCAGCGGCACAAAGATGAAATGTCCATACAGGCAGACTGCCTTCTGTGGGGTAATCGGGTAGTGGTACCCAAAAAGGACAGGGACACTTTCATCAGTGATAACCACAATACCCACCCAGGCATCGTAATGATGAAAGCGATAGCCAGATCCCACATGTGGTGGCCCGGTATCGATGTGGACTTAGAGTCCTGCGTGCACAAATGTAACACACATTCACAGTTAAGCAATGCACCCAGGGAGGCGCCACTAAGTTTATGATCTTGGCCCTCCAAACCGTGGTCCAGGGTCCATGTCGACTATGCAGGCCCCGTCTTGGGTAAAATGTTCCTAGTGGTTGTAGATGCGTATATGAATTGGGGACGGGCACAGTGAGAACATTTTCAAAAACTGACACGACGCTTAAGGCGAGAAATTATTCCTGGAATTTTGTTGATGCCAAGAATGTAACTTTCTTACAGCATTTCACTGCTTTTAATTTTTCTCCTTACTATTGGAAAAGGAGATTTTATTCTGTAATTCCTCTCCTGTACTTAAAGGCTGTTTAAGTTTTCATTTGGGGCAATGTATATCTCCAGGTAAAGACAATAGTAAACTAAAATCAAGGAGTCCACATCAACTAGATCCTGTGTGTGTAATTTTAAATTGTAATTTACCTCATGCGTTTTCAACTTGAAATCCACTGAGTTCATGTCTCTGCAGCTGGGACGGTGGACAGATGATATATTCCCTAATCTGAACCTCCCTTTGCAGCCAACAACAGTGCAATATGTTAATCAGGCAAGACATCTGTCTTATCTTCCTTTCCCTAACTTCAATCCCAAAGTTAATTGCACAGTTGCAGCTTAGAACAAGAACCAAATTGTTATGTCTTTAATACTCTTATGAATAACTCCATGAGGTCTAGTATTGTACTTGGGCTGTTGTGACCTTAGTCCCATTTATTGTAACTCCAGAGTGAGGCACAAGCATGGTGGGCAGCCTTTTATACTGGGCACTGCACACCAATGCAGGTGACCCTCAGGTCTCCCACCGCAGTGCCATCTGGTGACACACCTTATGTGACTATACAGTTAGTATACATGGTCTACAGACATGACATCACTTCCCCCCAAGTCTTTAATGCACATTGACTCATACATTGACGGTGACCTGGGCTTTGCTCTTCCTGGTTGATCATTGGAGGATCGCTTCTAGCTTGGGTGGGTTGGTAGTGAGATTTGTTCCCAGTGGAGGTCCCCATGGTTTCTGGTTGTGAGTCCATGACTACGCCATTCTCCCCACCCCACACAGAGATCATGTTAATGGCCCGTTACATGCAAGTTGCATTCAAGTTCATCACATGGGTTTTACATTTACATCTTGGTACATTTGTTGGGTGGATTACAGTTGCGTTTCTTTTTGTGTGGTACATTTACATGATCAGTACAGGTATATCAGTAAGGTACACAAGGACAGTCTAGTTCCAGCACGGCCGGATGAGATCCGGGTCGTCTGGTGACGGCGTAGCGCCCCATGCTAGTGGGTCTGTGGGCGAGGTGAGCTCATTTTGCTCGAGTTGCCGGAGCTCAGGGCTCTTGCCGTTACTCCTAGTGTCAGGCAGGCCTAAAGACAGCTGATGTGTCTGTGATTTCCCTGTCCTTTTCGTTTGCACAGTGTTGCTGCTGCTCCCTGGGAAGCAGTCTGATCAAGTGAGCGTTTCGTCTAAGCGATGGTGGGGCTGCCTCGTCTTGTCTAGCAGTTCGCAGGGGACTGCTGACTCACTTTCCTTGAGGGCACCGTTGTGAGCACTCTCTAGTTTGGGATCCTGGTTGGTCCAGGTCCCATTTGAGGAGCTGTTGCGGGTGACTCTTCGCTCTTGGGCATTGCCGTGGTGGCGAGTGGTCCACCTGGGTGGTAGACAATGGTAGCCGATTGCGAGCATAGGCGCAGTTTACTGTTTCTGGCCCGTGGCGGTTCATGCCATCGGGTGCCTGCAATGTTAAACCAATCTGAACCGATCAATTGGAATGCCATTTCCTTGTTCCCCATTATGAATTCACCTGATTCTGACTGCAAGAGACCTACATTAGTCTTCACTAATCTTTTTCTCTTCACATATCTATAGAAGCTTTTGCAGTCAGTTTTTATGTTCCCTGCAAACTTACTCTCATACTCTATTTTCCCCCTCCTAATTAAACCCTTTGTCCTCCTCCGCTGAATTCTAAATTTCTCCCAGATCTCAAGTTTGCTGCTTTTTCTGGCCAATTTATATGCCTCTTCCATGGATTTAACACTATCCCTAATTTCCCTTGTTAGCCATAGTTGAGCCACCTTCCCCATTTTATTTTTACTCCAGACAGGGATGTACAATTGTTGAAGTTCATCCATGTGATCTTTAAATGTCTGCCATTGCCTATCCACCGTCAACCCTTTAAATATCATTCGCCAGTCTATCCTAGCCTATTCACGTCTCATACCATTGAAGTTACCTTTCTTTAAGTTCAGGATCCTAGTCTCTGAATTAACTGTGTCACTCTCCATCTTAATGAAGAATTCTACTATTTAATTCTTTAATTCACTTTGGAAAAATCAGAGCTGCAATACAATATGCAACGCAGCTCAAGGACCAAGAATTTCTCACAGGATGAAGTGGAGGCACAAGTTACAGTAATTGAGGCCAGATGGCACGAGCTGGATACCAGCAAAGGTCACATAAAAGTTTCACCAAAAGAAATGAAGAAACGCTGAAACCAACTTGCAGAAGAGTACTGTGCAATAATGACCACCTCGAGGTCTGGAGGCCAGTGCAAAAAGAAGTGGCACGACCTTATTCAAGTAGTTAGTGTAAGTAATATTTTCATTTATTCACTAGAATTGCAATTGTAAATATGACCATCTGAATGTCCCACCCAGCAGAAAGATACCTTCTCTAAAAAGTTATATTTTCATTTTTGCAGAGGAAGGTGGCACACAACAAAAAGGAAAGAACTCGAACAGAAGGAGTCCCGGCAAATCTGCACCCACTGACATCTTGGAAGACAGGGTCCCTGCTTTGATGGGTCCTGCCTGGAAAAAAGCAACCACCACTGCACAAGGTGGACCTAGACTCGAGGGAGAGGGTAATTTCTACAAATTCCACATTCTGGCTTTGCTAAATGTTAAGTACTGCGCGGGCTAGCCCTGCTTCAGTTCATAGGGTTGTCTCTGTCAGCTACGCTTCGGTTGATGCAATGTATTATCATTCATCGTGGTTTTCTTTTCTTATCAGTAGGCATTGTTGCCAAGTTAAATTAATCTAAGTCATGGCGGGAGAGCCCAGAGCCATGTCATGCTCCGTGGGAAGTCAGGGACATTTCCAGTGTCCCTGGCTACTATGTGTGCAGGAAGTGTGTCCAGTTGCAGCTCCTGTCAGACCGCATTGCGGCAGTGGAGCTGTGCATGGACTCACTCTGGAGCATCTGCGAAGCTGAGGACATCATGGATAGCATGTTTAGTGAGCTGGTCACACCGCAGGTAAAGGTTACACAGGCAGATAGGGAATGGGTGACCATCAGGAAGAACAGGGGAAGGAAGGTAGTGCAGGGGTCCCCTGCGGTCACCTCCCTCCAAAACAGATATACCGTTTTGGATACTGTTGAGGGAGGTGGCTTATCAGGGGAAGACAGCAGCAGCCAAATTCATGGCACCAGGGGTGACTCTGCTGCACAGGAGGGCAGAAAAAAGAGTGGGAGAGCTATCGTGATAGGGGATTCTATTGTAAGGGGAATAGATAGGCATTTCTGCGGCCACAAACGAGATTCCAGGATGGTATGTTGCCTCCCTGGTGCAAGAGTCAAGGATGTCTCGGAGCAGTTGCAGGGCATTCTGGAGGAGGAGGATGAACAAACAGCCAGCTGTCGTGATGCATATAGGTACCAACGATATAGGTTAAAAAATGGGATGAGGTCCTCCAAGCTGAATTTAGGGAGCTAGGAGTTAAATTTAAAAGTAGGACCTCAAAGGTAGTAATCTCAGGATTGCTACCAGTGCCACATGCTAGTCAGAGTAGGAATGGCAAGATAGTTCAGCTGAATACGTGGTTTGAGGAATAGTGCAAGGGGGAGGGATTCAAATTCCTGGGACATTGGATCCGGTTCTGGGGGAGGTGGGACCAGTACAAACTGGATGGTCTGTACCTGGGCAGGACCGGAACCAATGTCCTCGGCGGAGTGTTTGCGAGTGCTGTTGGGGAGGGTTTAAACTAATATGGCAGGGAGTTGGGAATCTATGCAGGGAGGCAGAGGGAAGTAAAAAGGGGGCAGAAGCAAAAGGTAGGAAGGAGAAAAGTAAGAGTGGGGGGCAGAGAAATCAAGGGCAAAAATCAAAAAGGGCCACATTACAACATAATTCTAAAAGGCCAAAGAGTGTTAAAAAAACAAGCCAGAAGGCTCTGTGTCTCAATGCGAGGAGCATTCATAATAAGGTGGATGAATTAACTGCGCAGATAGCTATAAACGGATATGATGTAATTGGGATTACAGAAGTATGGCTCCAGAGTAACCAGCTGGGAACTCAACATTCGGGGGTATTCAATATTCAGGAAGGATAGACAGAAAGGAAAAGGAGGTGGGGTAGCATTACTGGTTAAAGAGGAGATTAAAACAATAGTAAGGAAGGACATTAGCTGGGATGATGTGGAATCTATATGGGTAGAGCTGCGAAACACCAAAGGGCAGAAAACATTAGTGGGAGTTGTGTACAGACCACCAAACAGTAGTAGTGAGGTTGGAGATGGCATCAAACAGGAAATTAGGGATGCGTGCAATAAAGGTACAGCAGTTAATCATGGGTGACTTTAATCTACATATAGATTGGGCTAGCCAAACTGGTAGCAATACTGTGGAGGAGGAGTTCCTGGAGTGTATAAGGGATGGTTTTCTAGACCAATATGTCGAGGAACCAATTGGAGAGTAGGCCATCCTAGACTGGGTCTTGTGTAATGAGAGAAGATCAATTAGCAATCTTGTCGTGCAAGGCCCCTTGGGGAAGAGTGACCATAATATGGTAGAATTCTTCATTAAGATGGAGAGTGACACAATTAATTCAGAGATTAGGGTCCTGAACTTAAAGGAAGGTAACTTCAATGGTATGAGACGGAAATTAACTAGGTTAGACTGGAGAATGATACTTAAAGGGTTGACGGTAGATAGGCAATGGCAGACATTTCAAGATCACATGGATGAACTACAACAATTGTACATTCCTCTCTGGTGTGAAAATAATACGGGGAAGGTGGCTCAACTGTGGCTAACAAGAAAAATTAAGGATAGTGTTAAATCCAAGGAAGAGGCAAATAAATTGGCCAAAAAAAGCAGCAAACCTGAGGACCGAGAGAAATTTAGAATGCAGCAGAGGAGGACGAAGGGTTTAATTAGGAGAGGGAAAATAGAGTATGAGAGTAAGCTTGCAGAGAACATAAAAACTGACTGCAAAAGCTTCTATAGATATGTGAAGAGAAAAAGATTAGTGAAGACTAATGTAGGTCCCTTGCAGTCAGAATCAGGTGAATTCATAATGGGGAACAAGGAATTGGCAGACCAATTGAACAAATACTTGGTTCTGTCTTCACTAAGGATGACACAAGGGGACCGAGGGTCGAGCAAGAAGGAGGAACTGGGGGAACTGAGGGAAATCCTTATTGGTTAGTAAATTGTGTTAGGCAAATTGATGGGATTGAAGGCCGATAAATCCCTAGGGCCTGATAGTACTTAAGAAGTAGCCCTAGAAATAGTGGATGCATTGGGGGTCATTTTCCAACATTCCATGGACTCTGGATCAATTCCTACGGATTGGAGGGTAGCTAATGTAACCCCACTTTTTAAAAGAGGAGGGAGAGAGAAAACAGGAAATTATAGACCAGTTAGCCTGACATCGGTAGTGGGGAAAATGCTAGAATCAATTATTAAAGATATAATAGCAGCGCATTTGGAAAGCAGTGACAGAATCGGTCCAAGTCAGCATGGATTTATGAAAGGGAAATCATGCTTGACAAATCTTCTATAATTTTTTGAGGATGTAATTAATAGAGTGGATAAGGGAGGACCAGTGGATGTGGTGTATTTGGACTTTCAAAAGGCTTTTGACAAAGTCCCACACAAGAGATTAGTGTGCAAAATTAAGGCACATGGTATTGGGGGTATTGTATTGATGTGGTTAGAGAACTAGTTGGCAGACAGGAAGCAAAGAGTGAGAATAAACGGGTCCTTTTCAGAATGGCAAGCAGTGACTAGTGGGGTACCACAAGGTTCAGTACTGGGATCCCAGCTATTTATAATATACATCAATGATTTAGATGAAGGAATTGAATGTAATATCTCCAAGTTTGTTGATGACACTAAGCTGGGTGGCAGTGTGAGCTGTGAGGAGGATGCTAAGAGGCTGCAGGGTGACTTGGACAGATTAGGCGAGTGGGCAAATGCATGGCAGATGCAGTGTAATGTGGATAAGTGTGAGGTTATCCACTTTGGTGGTAAAAACAGGAAGGCAGATTATTATCTGAATGGTGAAGTTTAGTAAAAGGGGAGGTGCAACGAGACCTGGATGTCATGGTACATCAATCATTGAAAGTATGCATGCAAGTACAGCAGGCAGTAAAGAAAGCAAATGGCATGTTGGGCTTCATAGCGAGATTATTTGAGTATAGGAGCAGGGAGTTCTTGCTGCAGTTATACAGGGCCTTGGTGAGACCACACCTTGAGTATTGTGTGCAGTTTTGGTCTAATCTGAGGAAGGACATTCTTGCTATTGAGGGAGTGCAGCGAAGGTTCATCAGACTGATTCCCGGGATGGCAGGACTGACATATGAAGAAAGACTGAATCGACTAGGCTTATATTCACTGGAATTGAGAAGAATGAGAGGGGATTCATAGAAGCATATAAAATTCTGACAGGAATGGACAGGTTAGATGCAGGAAGAATGTTCCCGATGTTAGGGAAGTCCAGAACCAGGGGTCACAGTCTAAGGATAAGGGATAAGCCAAATAGGACCGAGATGAGGAGAAACTTTTTCACCCAGAGAATTGTGAACCTGTAGAATTCTCTACCACAGAAAGTTGTTGAGTCCAGTTCGTTGGATATATTCAAACGGGAGTTAGATGTGATCCTTATGGCTAAAGGGATCAGTGGGTATGGAGAGAAGGCAGGAATGGGGTACTGAAGTTGCATGATCAGCCATGATCATATTGAATGGTGGTGCAGGCTCGAAGAGCCAAAAGGCCTGCTCCTGTACCTATTTTCTATGTTTCTATGTTTCTATGTTTCAAATGAGCCTGCTGCCTGCGCTGTGATAGCCTACTCATGCCACCCTGCCCCCTTCTCTGCTCCGAACCATTTGTCTGTTCTGTTATGTTTTGCAGAACTTGAGGCCAACCCTGACGAGGCTGAAGCCGATGCAGAAGAAGATTCAGATGCGGCTGAGCCTGAAGATGAGAACATCTTCCAATCCCACCTTCCAGACCAAAAGCACAGTGGTGAGGGGGAGGGAGAGATGATGGATGGCCCACACTGTTGTACTCACTCTGGAGGAGGTGCAGGTGCCTCCCATTGAGGTGCCACCCTCTTTCCTGAGTGGTACGAGTCTTGGGACATTCCATGGTTTCTCCCAGTCCAAGGCTGGGGATTCCAGTGGGGTGCAGCGAGGCACACCCAGTGCCCCACCGTCTGAACCTGCCAGTTCCAGTGGGATGCAGTGAGCCACACCCAGGGTGAGGAGGGGAAGGTGAGCTCAACAGCACTCTCCTGAGGTGCAGGATCTAACAGATGTGGTTCAGATGATGGCAATGAATGCAGAGAGCATTGACCTTACACGATCATTCCTGGACACCAGCAGTGGGGGAGTGTTGAGGTATCGGGACTGTTGGAAGAAATAACAACACTCTCACGAGAAATGGGAACACTGTCTAGGAACATGAGGGAGGGAATATTGCAGGCAGCTGATACAATGTCGGTGCACATGAGGGAGGGAATGTCGCAGGTAGCTGAAACACTATCGGCAAACATGAGGGAGGGAATGTTGTAGGTAGTTGAGACACTGTCGGGGCACATGAGGGAGGGAATGTCGGAAGTAGCTGCTGCAATAAGGGAACGTGCCTAGACCTTGCGGCCATTGCCAGAGTCAATTGTCACTCCCACTCCAATCACCAGACCAGCCTCTGAAGAGGCCCAAGCCGGGCCTTCCACATTACCACCTGCCCCACCCCATCAAGAAGTGCGTATTACCTGAGATGTTCGAAAGAATAAGCTTGGTACCGACCCGAGAAACGCTGTGCCACTGCCTGCAGGCAGGGATGGAGTCAACAAGACCAAGCGCAGCAGGCGATCTTAGAATAAGGTGGAGGAGAGATGGGTGCAGCCTTTCTTTGCTGCTGTTATTGTTGTTGTTATGTATGTAAACATTACCAATGTGTAAGACTTGTCACCAGGGGGCACACCTGTGGGAGACCCAAGGGTCACCTGCACACCCTGGGCAAGCAGGTATAAAAAGCAGTCTACCATACTGCTCTGGAGTTACATTAAAGAGATCAAGGTCACAACAGTTTGAGCTTACAATATACAGTCTTGTGGAGTTATTCTGAACATAACAGTTGTTGTTGTTGTTCTTAGTATTATTGTTGTTACTGTTGTAACTGTTCTCAAATTAAAAGTTTTTGTAAGTTATGTAAATTTACAAGTTTAAAAGTTTGTAAGTGAAATTAAAGTTTTTACGTGATCTTAACTGAAAACTTTAAAGTTTGATACAAGAATATATTTATTAAAGTTAAGTTAGGTACAAACAAGCATTTGTTAAACTTTTGAATAAAATATATTTTAAATTATAAATGAATCATTTCCATTATTTGTTCCATTATTAACACAACTTTTTGAAGTAAAGCAGAATCATTTCCATTATTTGTTCCATTAACACAACACAACATTATGGAATAGGTCCAAACAGTAAACATGGTCCATTTGGAATAGTTGCCGCTGAGCCTTCAGGCAGCAAAGTGTTCATGAATGAGCTGCTGGTGCAAAGCTCGAGCATTTGTTAAAGGGGCACGGTGGCCCGCCTTCCTCCGCCGTCGTGCTCCGGGTTCAGGTAGTTGCATAGATTCCTCGTTCTCCTCCTCCTCATCATCATCTGCATCTTCCTCCTCATCATCAGCTACTCTCACCTCAGGTGGGTCTTCTACTACCAGCTGCTGCTGCCCCATGATGGCTAAGTTTTGCAGCATGCAGCACACAACAGTGAACTGACCAACAATTTCAGGGGAGTATTGCAAGTAGACTCCGGAATGATCCAGGCATCGGAAACACTGTTTCAAGATGCCAATGGATCTCCCTATTCTGCTGCGAGTTGCAATGTGTGACATGTTGTATTCCCACTTAGCTTCCGTCTCGGTTACGCGTAGGGGGGTCATGAGCCAGGTGACAAGGCCGTACCCTTTGTCCCCCAGCAGCCAGCTCTGCCCTTATGGCTGCTGCTGAAATATGCCAGATATAGCACTCTCGCATAGGATGAACGCATCATGGGTGCTCCCAGGGTATCTCTCATCAACTGACATGATGCGATGCATGTCGTCACACACAAGCTGCACATTAACGGAGTGGAAGCCTTTTCAGTTCCTGTACATCTCGGAATTCTCCAAAGGTACTCGCAAGGTGATGTGGGTACAATCAATGCATACCTGTACCTTCGGGAAGCCAGCAATTCTGGAGAATCCCACAGCCCTTTCACGCATTGCCTAGGAAACTCTATATAGTCATTCTTTCGGGAATGTAGTCCAACAGTCACCTGTCAAAAGCAGATATGTGTTGCATGTTGAGAAATGGCGCACACATCCCCAGTTGTGGCCTGGAATGATCCAGATGCATAGAATGAAAGTGCAGCTGTAACCTTCACTTCAACTGACAAAGCAGTCCTCCTGACACTTCTAGGTTGCAGGTCTGCTTTTACTAACTCACAGATCTCAGGTACAACTTCTTTGCGCAAACGCAGCCTTCCCACACAGTCTGCATCACTCAGGTGCAGGTATGAACACCTGTCTCGATATACCCGACGTGCGTAAGGCCTCCTGCCCATCATCCTATGTGCTCTGAGGTTCCTTATGCGATGATGTCGAATCAATCGTTTCCTCCGCAGCACCAACATGCAGAAGGCTTGCACGAGGTGTGGCATTGTCAGTATTGCCCCATGATTAAATTGTACCTTTGCAAGAAGCTCAAAACAGCAGAACAAGCTTCTTTGTCCTTTCTCTCCCCAAGGTCGACGTCATAGTATGGACCACACCCTGATCTGCGCATGCGCAAAAGGCTTGCTTAGAACAGAAAGCTAGGCATTCAAATGAGGACATTTGGAGCAACGAATTCTAATGCAATTCTTTAATTTTAGATTTTTTGCAAAGTACCACCCCACCACCAACCCAACGTCTCCTCGCCAAGCTCGCAGGTCGGCTGGCAGAATTGTTCCCTTGTACGAACACAGGGGCTCATCAAACACCCATCCTCCCCCCGCCCCCCCCCTCCCCCTCCGGCTTCTTTTGATGCTGCTGCACAGTGTAAGGGTTCTCACCCCTTCAGTTCGGCTTCCACCCCCGCTCCCCCGGGCTTCTTTTGAAGTCGAACCCCAGTGTTCGAGCGAGGGACCAATTCTGCCGGGCCCGGTTTGGAGATGTTCGGCGGTGGCGTGGCATTTTGAAAATAATCCAAAATTAAAGAATTGCATTAGATTTCCATTATCTGCATTTTATGGTTGAAGAAATTAAGCTTCATGATGCATATTTAATGTATTCTTGATTCCCTACAAAACTTTGCCTAAAAACAATGGCGTCTTTCTGCGCCGACTTTTTAAGTTGCACTGGTTTCTCTTAGTGCCCAGAAGGTTTTTTCTGACTGGTCACATACGCCGTTCTAGAAAAAATGTAAGTTGGCCAAACTTGCATAAATGTGAAAAACTGGCGCAGACATCAGGTTACGCCCCCATAACGCAAAATAAAACTTACAAAAATCGTAACTAACTGAATTACGCTGGCGCACAATCTTTGGGGAAACTTGGATATTTTAATTTAGGCCAAAAAAATCGGCGCATGCCAAACAAACGGCGCAGATAACTGGGGAGAATTGAGCCCAGAATTTCTAATATGGTGCAGCAATTCCAATATTGACAATGTCCACAAAATAAATTTCCAGTTAGGTTATGTTAAACAATTCACTAAAAATAACACCAAAAGAGCAAGGGAATGCTGTTTAACAAGTCAGCATAGGCAACTTATGCAGTCCTGTCAATCAGCAACACTATTTTCTTGGTATTGGCAGGAATGCTTGACCTTATCTCTCTCATCTGGAAGGAGGAGAGCATGCCGGGAGATCTCAGAGATGTAGTAATCGTGACCATCTTTTAAAAAGGGGACAAGTCCAACAGCGGCAACTACAGAGGAATCTCCCTATTATTAGCCACTGGGAAGGTCATCACTAGAATCCTCCTCAACCATCTTCTCCCTGTGGCTGAACTCCAAGTCATAGTCAACCTCTTCACCGAGGCGTTCGAAAGCATGGGCTTTGCACTAAACATCCATAAGACAAAGGTCTTCCACCAACCTGACCCCGCCACACAGCACTACCCCCCCAGTCATCAAGATCCATGGCACGGCCCTGGACAACGTGGACCACTTTCCATACCTCGGGAGCCTATTATCAGCAAGGGCAGACATCGACGACGAGGTTCAACACTGCCTCCAGTCCACCAGCGCAGCCTTCGACTGCCTGAGGAAGAGAGTGTTCGAAGATCAGGCCCTCAAATCTGGCACAAAGCTTATGGTCTGCAGGGCTGTAGTGATACCCGCCCTCCTGTATGGCTCAGAGACGTGGACCATATACAGTAGACACCTTAAATCGTTGGAGAAATACCACCAAGATCCTGCAAATCCCCTGGGAGGATAGATGCACCAACGTTAGTGTCCTCGATCAGGCCAACATACCCAGCACTGAAACACCCGTTGGGCGGGCCACATTGTTTGCATGCCTGACACAAGACTCCCAAACCAAGCGCTCTACTCGGAACTCCTACACGGCAAGCAAGCCCCAGGTGGGCAGAGGAAATGTTTCAAGGACACCCTCAAAGCCTCCTTGATAAAATGCAACATCCCCACCGACACCTGGGAGTCCCTGGCCAAAGACTACCCTAAGTGTAGGAAGAGCATCCAGGAGGGCGCTGAGCACCTCGAGTCTCGTCGCCGAGAGCATGCAGAAACCAATGCGGAAAACCAGATTCCCCACCTACCCTTTCCTTCAACGACTGTCCCACCTGTGACGGAGAGTGTAATTCCCGTATTGGACTGTTCAGTCACCTAAGAACTCATTTTTAGAGTGGAAGCAAGTCTTCCTCGATTTCGAAGGACTGCCTATGATGATGATTTCTTGGTAGAATGGTGAGCAAGGACAGTACTAATTCCACAGTGGATGAGCACAGAAGCGTGTGACACTGAGCAATTAAAAGTATACAGTTACAATTTAGAAATAGACGTGAAAACCTGAAACATGTTGACTCCGCCAGATCTCTGAGGTGGGTTTTTATAGTTACTGGCTCAGATTTTCCAGGGCCTATGACCGCGTACATGGTCGTGAGTGCCCCGCAAGTTCCGGGTTTACGCATGCACGAAAATCCGCATCCGGGGAAATGGACATTCGCTGGCGGAGAATAGCCCAACTCTTGCCCAGCGAATACCCATGAAACTCCTATGCCTGGTAAAAGCAGGCAATAAGGCCTTCTTTTACCAGTGTAAGTGTGAAAATAAATATTAAAATAACATTTTTTAAATCATTTTTGTCATGTATCTTACATTATTATATATAACTGTATCCTAACATGCTATATATGACTGTAACAAGATATGACCTGTAACCACCAGCATACCTTACCACCAGGGGTGCACTTGCAAGAGACAGGTATATAAGGACAGGTCTCAGGCAAGTGCAGCATTCCAGAGCTGTGAAATAAAGGTGCAGATCCAGAGTGACCTTGACTTCACTACATGCCTCGTGTGAATCTGTACTGAGGGGACAGGACTTTACAATTTTAACGTTCAAAAACATGTAAAATAAGTTTGTTATTTTTGGCCCCTTGAAAAATGTTTACATTTAGTTTTCAAAAAATTTAATTTTTGTTTTAATTAACTTGTATTTTAATTCATTTTAAACATAATGATTTTTTTAATTTCAATGTTAAAATGTAATTTTTGGGGATTCCTACATTATTCCACATTACAACAATGACTACACTCCAAAAGTACTTCATTGGCTGTAAAGTGCTTTGAGACGTCCGGTGGTCGTGAAAGGTGCTGTATGAATGCATCTTTTTCTTTATTTATTTCCACTTTCTGTTCGGTTGGGCCAGCCCACGTGATCCCAGGGGCGTTTGCGAGCCGCATGCGCTCCTGGGATACATCGACCTTTATGCAGGCGTATGTGTAGAGGCCCAGGAGCATGAGTCTACTTGAGCCCAGGACTATCCGGTAGGTGCGTAGTTATTTTGCGGTTCGAAGTTATCAGCCCGCGGGAAACCACTGACCACAAATTCAGGCCCATTAACTCCTAGGGGTAGAAATTCACCTCCACCCGAAACGGGGTGCACCTACTGTTTTTTGCCGGTCATTATCGTCGCAATGGTTGCGGTGGCCATTGGAGCGAAATTCAGCATTTTTGCTGAAAAAATGGAGCGGAGTGGTATTGGTTGTCGGGAATCGGCAGTTTGCAGCGGTGTGGGTGCGGAATGGCTTTTCGACCGCAAAATTCACCTACTTCTGATTTGTTGCTAACGAGCCAGCTGCTCCCTGGCACTCTTAAAGGACAGGGTTTGCAGCTAGGCCCTGAGCAGGGAAGCCGTTTGAGTGGAGGCCATGGCTAATGCACCAGTAGCAATGAGAGTCACCAGATTTTCCGATGCTGAACTGGAAACTCTCATGGAGGCTGTGGAGGGAAGGAGGTGTGTCCTGTAGCCCGATACAGGCAGACCGACTCGCGATGTGCTCACGAATGCTGGAGAGACATCGCTGTGGAGGTCTCGGGGACCTCCATTCATGACCAGACCGCGACCCAATGCCATAAAAGGCTGAACGACATAATTCGCCTGATGAAAGTGAGTACATGTTCACCCAACTCCTGACCTTCCTTCACCCAACTCCTGACGAGCCTCTCCTTCACCTATTATTTCCCATCTTCACTATATAGTCATTGAAGCAGCATTTAATTGTTGAAGCCTGTATAGATATATATACATATATATATGTGCGTGTGTGTGTATGTGTGTGTGTGTGTGTGCATTCTAGCAATGGAGGCTCCCTTTCATGTCACAGTTACAGCTGCATGTTATGGACACACACTTGTGCACTCATTGCTGTGGCCTCATGACACTGCTACTGAGCAAGCCTTCTTTGTTTTGCAGGCAAAGATTGCTCACAACCGATTGGAGCAACAGAGGACTGGTGATGGTGAGGCAGATATACAGCAGCTCACTCCACTGGAAGAAAGGGTCTAGACACTAGTGGACCCAAATGTTGCCTTCCCTGTGGCCGCCGGTCATGCAAATCCCTCTGGGGGCAGCATGGGTAAGTGAGGCCTTCTTTAATGCCATCTGTCCCTGAAAGCGCCAGGGTCTACCACACATTTGCTTATGATAGTGTGCAAGTTGCAGGTTGCATGCTGCAATGCCCTACCTCCCCCTCACGGCAGTCCTTGTGCCATTTATGCTTGCAGATGAGAGTCCGATTGTGAGCACTGGCAGCCGAAGCCAGGGAGAGGCTGATGATGATATTGGGAGGCCAAGCCAGGAAGACAGCCTTGAGGGCAGTGGCAGCCATGGGCATGAAGAGGCTGATGATGATATTGGGAGCCAAAGCCTGGAGGAGAGCCAAGAGGGCACTGGCAGCCATGGCCATGCCGACACCCTAAAATCCATTGGGAGCACGAGCCTGGACTACACCCTGGAGGCCTGGGCATCTGTTGGCACAATGTCGTATGAGGCGGAGGAAGAGGGGGACACTGCTGGCAGCACCGCATCACTGCTTCCTACAATCAGATACTGGGAGTACGCGGTCCGATCAGTTAGAGATAGCAGAGGGGTCTGCACTGGGTGTTACACCGGGGCGTAGCAGGCTGCAGTATGGTGAGGGGCAAAGAGAATCTTGCGTGTCATCTCTCCAGGGGGACGAGTGCGCACGCGAGTTCTGCTGAGGAAGACTCAGACAAGCCTATTGATGTTGGGGCTTATGAAAGAAGTGTGGAGGCCATGCATTGCCAGATGTTGGGGGCTATGGCAAGGGTGCCGGACAGGCTGTCGCAAGTGGTGGTGAGCGTGGGGGAGTCCACCTCCCGCATTGTGGACAGCTCTACGCATACCATGGAGCCCATCATTGCCAGTGTACAGGCGATGGTGGACTCACAGAGAAATCGCACGGGTCCAGCTATGATGCTGCGACTCATTGGGAAGTGGCGGCTGCCATTACCCCACAGGAGCAAGGGAACAAGCGTATGAGTGCTGCTTTGGATAGGATGGTCGCGGCCCTGGAAGCTCAGAGTGCTCTTATGCATTCTAGGCAACAGGCCACAGAGCAGCTTACTGCTGACCTCTGTGGTGGCTTCGAGACTGTGTTTGCTCTCACGCAGTCTCAGCTGGATGCCATGGGAGACATAGAAACATAGAAAAACATAGAAAATAGGTGCAGGAGTAGGCCATTCGGCCCTTCTAGCCTGCACCGCCATTCAATGAGTTCATGGCTGAACATTCAACTTCAGTACCCCATTCCTGCTTTCTCGCCATACCCCTTGATTCCCCTAGTAGTAAGGACCTCATCTAACTCCTTTTTGAATATATTTAGTGAATTGGCCTCAACAACTTTCTGTGGTAGAGAATTCCACAGGTTCACCACTCTCTGGGTGAAGAAGTTCCTCTGCATCTCGGTCCTAAATGGCTTACCCCTTATCCTTAGACTGTGACCTCTGGTTCTGGACTTCCCCAACATTGGGAACATTCTTCCTGCATCTAACCTGTCTAACCCCGTCAGAATTTTAAATGTTTCTATGAGGTCCCCTCTCATTCTTCTGAACTCCAGTGAATACAAGCCCAGTTGATCCAGTCTTTCTTGATAGGTCAGTCCCGCCATCCCGGGAATCAGTCTGGTGAACCTTCGCTGCACTCCCTCAATAGCAAGAATGTCCTTCCTCAGGTTAGGAGACCAAAACTGTACACAATACTCCAGGTGTGGCCTCACCAATGCCCTGTACAACTGTAGCAACACCTCCCTGCCCCTGTACTCAAATCCCCTTGCTATGAAGGCCGACATGCCATTTGCTTTCTTAACCGCCTGCTGCACCTGCATGCCAACCTTCAATGACTGATGTACCATGACACCCAGGTCTCTTTGCACCTCCCCTTTTCCTAATCTGTCACCATTCAGATAATAGTCTGTCTCTCTGTTTTTACCATCAAAGTGGATAACCTCACATTTATCCACATTATACTTCATCTGCCATGCATTTGCCCACTCACCTAACCTATCCAAGTCGCTCTGCAGCCTCACAGCATCCTCCTCGCAGCTCACACTGCCACCCAACTTAGTGTCATCCGCAAATTTGGAGATACTACATTTAATCCCCTCATCTAAACCTGAGTATTGCCATCATGGCTGGGTCCACAACGGTCCATGGGGGACCTTCCAGTGTCGTGCTACACCACCGACCTGTGCTCCCTCAGATTGGTGGCGATGGTGATGTGCTGCCCCCAGGGAGTGGCGCAGGCTCCTCAGACCAGGATGATGATGTGTTCTCTCAGGATCACACCATTCCTGACCCCAGACCTGTCACTCCGCCATTGCCTCAAAGCATGGATTCGTCCGAACCAATGCCGACTGAACACACCAAGGAGGGTGCTGATCAGTCTGCAGCCGTCCCTTCCAGGGCCAGAGCTGACCGAGGGCATCCTAGAAGGATATCTGTAGCCTCTACACATGAAAAACAGCAACCTTCCCAGACCCATGAGGCAGCCACAGGGGAGACACTGTGGTTTAGTACCAGAATAGCCTTGTGTAAGAGGGGTTATAAGGAGATGCACAAGGGTGAGAATTGATTATGTGTATGTTTTTTGCACCTTTCTTTATTCTGTAATCAATCTTTATTTTGTGTTCCCATATCATTTCACTGTGGGCAATGATGTGTGAAAGGACTCATTGGGATGGCCATGGAAATGTAAATATAAAGGGTGGTGGCCATTAACTCATCGGAAACGAGCAGCAATGAGACGGCTTTGCACTTCCCTTGCAGGGCTTGGATGGCGATGACGCCTCCTGGGTGGACAGCGTCCCACATCCTGGTCCTCCTCCTCCTCCTGCACCTCCTCCTCATGTGCTACTGCTGACTCATCCGCCAACGGCTGGCCCTTCATGATTGCCAGGTTGTGAAACATGCAGCAGACGACCACCAGAGCGGTCCAGGCAATGGAGCCTCTGCTTAAGGATCCCGATGCAGTGCTCAATTAAGCACCTGGTGGCTGAATGAGAGTGGTTGTGGGCTTGCGGTGCAGCAGTCCTGGGATTGTGAAGGGGAGTCAGCAGCAAAGTGAACAGTGGGTAGCCCTTATCTCCAAGGAACCACCCGCAATTTTGGTTCGTCCCAGCAAACGTGCCGGGCACGCCAGTCTGGCGCAGGATGAAGGCATCGTGGCTGCTGCCAGGATACCGGGCATCAACTGCTATGATCTTGTGGTGGTGGTCACACACCAACTGCACGTTGAGAGAGTGGAATCCCTTGCGGTTCATGAACATCTCCGCATTGGTTTGTGATGCCTTCAATGCGACGTGGGCGCAGTCTATGGCACCCTGAACCCTGGGGAAGCCTGCAATACGCACAAATCCAGTCTCCCACTCCATCTGCTTCTCCTTGCTCATCGGGAAAGAAATGTATTCGTGCCTTCTCTTATAGAGAGCATCTGTCATTTGATGAATGGAGCAATGGGCGGAAAACTGAGAAATGTCCAAAATGTCTGCAGTGGCAGATTGGAAAGAGCCAATGGCATAGAATTTTATTGCGATAGTGACTTTGGTTGTGATGGTCAGAGCTGTCCTCAGCCTTGTCTGAGGCTCCAGGTCTGCCCACAGGAGATTGCACAGCTCCGACGATGTACTTCCTGAATCTAAGCCTGCGGAGACATTGGTCCATGAAGGAAAACTGCTGCCTGTATACCCTTGCACGATAGGGCCTTCTTCCCCCAGCTCTATGGTCAGCTCCTCCTATGGCAGCTAGCTCAATGCCTTCTCCCTCATGCTTTTCATGCTCCTCGGGCTCTGCAGCCTGCTGCTGGCAAGCATCTGCCTCCTGTGCATCCTGTCTTCTTTCTATCTCGCCCACTATCTGGTGCGGGGGGGTCAGCGTACCTGACCCTCCTCCTCACAGCAGGTCCTTCCTGGGCATTGAGGTCGGTCGCCATTTCCAGCCCTTTTCTATGTTGGGCACCCATGTCTGCTGCCTCCCTTGCCCACTGTCTCTGGAGCCGTTGGAGATGACGCTGCCTTCTCCTGCATGCCTCCCTGCTGCGCACAATGTGCAGGAGGCATTCTGGTGCCAGCACTGAGCCCATTGCCTCTGTAAGCTCAACCTCCACAATGGGGCCTCTGTGGAGTACAGATTGAAACCCCCAACCCATTAGCATTCAATGCTGCAATGAAAAGGGTGGGTGACAAAGTTTTGAAAACTCCAAAAAATTATCCGCCAAAAAAATGGAGATGCACGCAACACGCCTTTGAAGTCCATTGGCGGTCTTGAGCCGGCACAGTGCACCGACACAAAAAACTGTCGCAGGCACCGACAAGCGGCCAGTTGACTTTGAAAACTGAATTTAGCTTTCGGGCCGGAGAGGCTGCGGTGCATGTTCTGATGACATCTGTAACGATGCATCTGCAGGAGCAGGGATGCAATAGCCACACCACTGAAAAAATCCCCGAGGAGAATTTCGCAAGTGGCAGCTATTCGACCACAAATCGGCAGCCATACATCACTGCCGCATGGCCGCCGCTTACCGACAGCAACAGGCCTTATCGGGAGACTGAATTTCGGCCCCCTAAATTTTAAATCAAATCAGAGAATTCCTCAAGTGGCACAAGTTGTGTATCATAGGACAATTTGATTTTCAGTTTTAATGAAAGTGATAGAGAAACCAAAAATACTTGACAGTCCCAGGAAAGTTGAATACCATAGGAATCAAATTAAGTAGGTTACTGTGATGATTTAAATGTTCTGCAGGGCTTAGTTGAAGATAAGAGAATAAATTAAAGGAGATGATGAGAGCTTCTAAAATTGACTTGATTAACTGTTAACTAGATGATTAAATACTTATTATAGTTGGTTGTGAAGGCTGTTTTATTAGATCCTTAGATGTGTCTCTTTTTAGCAATGATCTTTTAATTAATTATTTTCTCAGGAGAGTTTTATGAATTCGATAGAGCTAAATAATGAATTTATGGAGGAGAGAAATTCCTTTGATATTTAAAATCAGAGTTGAAGAGAGACCATACTTTAAGATAATGTTGATCGTTTAAGGAAGGAATGCTTTATAAGGAAAATAAAGCAAATACTGCAGATGTCAGATATTTGAAATAAAAACAGAAAATGCTGGAATCACTTAGCAGGTCACCCAGCACCTCTAAGAAAAGGAAACATTTTAGATTAACGTTTCAGGTCCATGACCCTTCAGCAGAGTCCTTTCAAAGGCATTCATTACTAGCTGAAAGGAAGAAAAAACATTTTCTGTTAAAAAGGTTGATGAGATGAAAGATGAAATGGAACTGAAGACCAAGACAGCTGTGAAATAAAGTGTGTCGGTGCTGCTGAAGAGAAAGATTGAAAGCATGCATGTGGCCCTACATGGTGGAGAGGGTGGATCACATGACGTGGAAAGAGCAGTGGTTAGATTAATGCTGAATATCACAGATGTCATGCATCCTACACGGCTACTGTTTGTACTATCATAAGGTGTGCCACCAGAGGGCACAGCAGTGGGAGACTTGTAAGTTACCTGTACAGGTGTGCCTGGCCTTGTATAAAAGGCAGGCCACCAGGTGTGATCCTCACTCTGGAGTTATCAATAAAAGACTAAAGTCACTACAGTTCAAGTACAACACATTGCCTCATGGAGTCATTATCAGAGCATACAAGGACATAACAATTGGCGATGAGATTACGGATTTTCACACGGAAATAGCTACCCATGGTACATTGCAGCAGTTCCCCGATGGTGATGATTGGGACGCCTTTGTGGAGAGGCTCGACCATTTCTTCACAGCAAACGACCTGGCAGGAGACAACCCAGCCACACTGGCTGATAAGCGCAGAGCTATCCTGCTAACCAGTTGTGGGCCCACCATCTATGGCCTCGTCAGGGACTTGCTGGCACCAGCGAAGACAATGACCAAAACGTACGAGGAGCTCGTAACACGATGGCCCGAAGGCCAGGAAATCGCGAAATACGCTGCAGACCTCAGCAGGCTGGCGGCACGGTATGATTTCGGCAACTACCTCACCAAAGCGCTGCGGGATATTTTTGTCATTGGAATCGGCCATGAGGGCCTTCTTCATAAGCTACTATCGGCAGATACCACAGTCACACTGCAGAAGGCCATCTCTGTGAGCCAGGCATTCATGACCTTGACCTGCGGCTCTAGGCAGATAACTCACCCTCAGGACTCAAACCCGGCAAATACTGTGCACAGAGTGGTGCCTTTTAGAGGCTGGACTGTAGAACGCGAACCTTCTCAGGGAAGAGAGAACAGGCCCCCGAGTCCCTTAACTCAGAGTCCGCCGAGGGGGGCTAATTGAGTAGCTCCATGTTGGCGTTGTGGAGGGAATCACAGGGCTCACCAGTGCCGTTTTAAAGACTATGTATGCAAAGGCTGCAGCACAAAGGGCCACCTCCAGCGAATGTGTAAGAGAAATATGACTCACTGTGTCGATGAAGAACCTACAGATGGCCATGAATCCAGCGTGGATTATGAAACGATAGGCAGGGAGGCAGCTCAGCCCCATGATGAGGTATATAGCATGTTTACCTGCACCACCGAATGTTCTCCGTTGCGGATGAAAGTCGAGATAGATGGCGTTCCAGTCTTCATGGGAGTGGACAAGGGGGTGAGCCAGTCAGTAATGAATCAAGGAGCCTTTGAGAGGCTATGGGACAATCAGGCTGAACGACCCAAGTTGGTCCCGGTTCAGGCAAAGCTGCGCACCTACACCGATGAACTTGTCCCAGTCTCTGGTATTGCGATGTAAAGGTACTCCATGATGGCGTGGTGCACAAATTACCTCTGTGGATTGTAGCAGGTGATGGACCAACTCTACTCGGAAAGAGGTGGATGGAGAAGATCCATTGGAAATAAGAAGACTTCATCCCTCCAGCAATTGACATCCTCAGCGCTCAGAGGCAAAGCAAGCCCTCACCTGACGTTGGATCCGGCACCAGAGAGCAGACCAGCACAGCACCCGAGGCACAGACCGCTCAGCACGACTGCATGGAGATGATCCAGCTGGGACGACCCGAGCGCACCTTCCAGGCTCCAGTGGCAGGACCTCGGAGAAAGAAAATCGGATCCAGATGCGACTTCACAGTTTCGGAGGCAGAACCCGGGGAGAAGAGGATCACTGCAGTCGACATCATGAATGGAAGAAAGATGGCGCCCGAACCACGAGGTGTTGCGCTGAAGAAAAAGATGGTAGTGGCCAGACCACGAGGAGCAACGCTGATGGAGCAACACATGGCACCAAACGGAGAAGAGGATTGGGGTAAAGAAAGCAAGGCTCTTTTAAAGGAGGCCTGCAACCTACCACACTTAAAGGGACAGTTCCACACACTCAAGCAATGCAATAGCAACTGTGAGTTAGAGATAAAATGTATAATTGATGATCAGAGATGTGTACATGCAATAAGCAAGGAAAAGTCGCGCTATCGTAATCGGAGCTACAGGGCATTCACAATAAGTAAAGAAATGTTGTGCGATGTAGGATTTTAACTGCACACAGCCAATGCAATGGGCAAACACCCATTGGGAGCACACAGCTTCAGCGAGCTACCCAACGCTGTAGCCTGCGTCCCTGGGACCAGAGTTATGCACCATGGAGTGTGGCCACAAGCAGCCAATACACATGAGTTGCAGAGCAACGGTACCGGTAGCGATCGGCTCCATCTCTCAGGCACCCAATGGCATCAACCGCCACAAGCCTGAAAGAGCAAACTGTGCTAAGGCACAGCCCCCAGACCCCATCGCCACCAGGGCCATACAAAGGGTCACCTGCAACTGTCCTCCCAAAGGGGACCGGGACCAGCCAGGATCCCAAACAAAACAACGCCCAGGCTAGCGAGTCAGCAGTTCCCTGTGCACTGCTGGATGACAGCTCTTTAGGGAGTAGCAGCGATCCAGGGCGCAAAGAAAGGACAGGGCAGTCACAGGCATCTGTGAACCTGCCCGAAGCTAGGAGCAACGGCAACAGCCCCAAGAGCAGGCAATGTGAGCCAACCGGGTTCCCACTGCCAGCACGGGGCACCGCACTGCCACCAGACTGCCTGGACACCATCCAGCAGTTCTGGAACTAGCTTGTCCTTACGCACCGGTTACCAATCCCCAGTACGCATCGATAATGTATCTCACCAGTCTAACGTACTTGTCTCACAACTGAACCACAAATGTAATGCAAACTTGTTTTTCTGGACTTGAATGTACATGAATGCAATGAACCTCCGGCATAATCTATATGTGGGGAGGGGGGGGGTGGGCGAGGAATGGAGTGGTCAGGGACACACACAAACAGCAACCACTAGCCCTCTACTGCCAACGAAAAAACAACCACTCACCCAAGATTGAATTGACCCGCTAAGAGTCAACCAGATAGAGCTAAGTCCAGAGCACAGTCAATGCAGAGGCGATTTGCACTAAAGGCTTGGGGGAGAGTGATGTCATGTATCCTACATAGCTACTGTTTGTACTATCACAAGGTGTGCCACTAGAGGGCACAGTAGTGGGAGACTTGTAGGTTACCAGTACAGGTGTGCCTGGCCTAGTATAAAAGGCAGGCCACCAGGTGTGATCCTCACTCTGGAGTTATCAATAAAGGACTAAGGTCACTACAGTTCAAGTACAACACATTGCCTCGTGGAGTCATTATCAGAGCATCCAAGGACATAACAACAGAGATATCTCAGTCATAGGTGGATCCAAAATAGGTAGGATGCGATTTAAGCTGGAATCCACATGGATCCTGATGAACGGTTATAGACCTGAAACGTTAACCTAACTTTTTTTCTTTCTCCAAAGATGCTTGCTGATCTGCTGAGTGATTCCAGCATTTTATACTTTTAAAAAGTTGAAGATGAAGGGATAGTAGCTGTTTTATTTCTCTCACCAAGGATAGCAGTTGCTATTTATTACCTCTTAGTGAAGAGCCTACTGCTCAAATGAGGCATTTCCATTTTTTGTGGTTGCTCTTGAGACTTTGCTGAGGTGCTTTGGAAAGCATCATATGTATAGGGATAAGAATACAGATGGTATTTGAGGGGAAAAAAGCAGATAAAGGGATTACAAAATAGTTGGCAATTTTGTTATATTACAGCTTTTGTGTTGCTGTGAAGCAGTTGCACATTAATGGGAATACAGGAGTCTAATTTGCGAATCAGGTCCCAACCTGATTCTTGAACATATTGAAGCCCGGATGTGAACTATAGCAGGTAGACTTACGATGTTTGGGCTTCGCACATGGTGCAAGAGAACGGAAGAGTGGTGCAAATCCATATCTTAAAAGTAACTATATAATCCATGAGACATTTTGGAAATTATTTTAATGTTATGAGGGAAATTTCACTTCTATCCCATGCTTTCCCAACATTAAAGCTTGTCGGACAGGAATGTGGTGGGAGAAATTCGACTTCCATCTGAAATGGGTGTGAAGTCGGCTGTGTGGCCAGTCTGTTCACCCATTCATGCTGACATGAGACCTGAACCAAATTCATGCTTGGGTCTCATTATGTCATGTATGTACATTCTGTTTGTAGCCACCAGATGGCGTCATTGTTGGAGGTCACAGAGCAGCATGCACATGGTGCTGCTCAGGTATAAAAGGCCAGCCATTTTGAGAGTCAGACAGTTTGAGCCTAAATAAAGCAGAGCCTAGTTTAGTTAAACAGTATTCAGTTTGAACCTTTATTGCAGACTTAACATTTGGCGATGAGAATACATGAACCTTTGTTTGCAAAATGAGCATGATTGGATTTTTAGAGCGATTCGTGGAGGGAGAAGATTGGGCAGACTTTGTGAGCCATTTGAACCAGAACTTCGTGGCCAACAAAATGAAGGGGCTCGGTGCCGGGCCATGTTCCTCACTGTGCAGTTCAAAGATCTACGGTCTGATAAAGAATCTACTCATGCCTAGTGATCCAACAGAGAAAACGTACGAGGAGTTGTGTACATTGGTACAGGAGCACCTCAAGCCAGACGACGGCATCATCATCTCAAGATACAAGATTTATGCACATGTTCGATCGGAGGGCCAGAGCGCAGCGGAATTTGTTGCTGACCTGAGACATCTAACGGGACTGTGCAAGTTCGGGACGGTGTTGGAAGACATGCTGTGGGACTTCTTGGTTATCGGTATCAACCACGAAGTGATGCTGCGCAAACTTCTGGTGGTGGAGGAGTTGGATTTAAAAAGGGCCATCCAGATCGCTCAATCCTGTATGGTGATGGACAGAAGGCTAAAGCAGATAGCAGTGAAAAACCGAACCTCGGCAAGTACTGTAAATGCGATTAGTTCGGCAGAGCGGCACATGGCAGGGACTACCCGGCTGCATTCGTGAAACCTATGGCTGCCTAAAGACCGCCAGCAGGAATGTATCCGACTTCTCCATGTTGGCGTTGTGGGGGAAATCATCGGCACCAGCATTGTGGTTTAAGCAATATAGTTGCAAAGGCTGACTGAAAGTGGGGCATCTCCAGCGCAAGTGTCCACAGATGAGCAAGCAAGCTGCGACACACCATATGGAGGATGAGAGTCAGACTAGCGTGGATTCGGATACGCAATCCGAGATGCCAGATTAAACAAATTTTGATTAACGTGAAGTTTAACGGGATACCGGTATCGATGGAACTGGACACAAGGGTGAGTCAATCGATCATGAACAAGAGGGCATTTTATAAGCTATGGGATACTAAGACTGTGAGGCCCAGGCTGAGCCCTGTTAACGCCAAGCTGCGCACATACACCAAAGAACTGATAAAGGTGATTGGCAGTGCACAAATTAATGTGTCGTATAACGGTGCGGTTCACGAGTTACCGCTGTGGATTGTTCCAGGCAATGGCCCAACGCTGCTCGGTAGGAGCTGGTTGGAGAAAATCAGATGCGACTGGAACGACATAAAGGCATGGTCATCGGAGGAAGATACATGTGCCCAAGTATTGAACAAGTTCCCCTCGCTGTTCGAACCGGATATCGGCAACTTCACGGGAGCCAAGTTGCAGATCCACGTGGACTCAGATGCAAGACCCATCCATCATAAAGCTCGGGCAGTGCCGTATATGATGAGGGAGAAGGTCAAAATTGAACTGGACAGACTCCAGCGTGAAGGGATCATATCACCGATCGAATTTAATGAATGGGCCAGCCCCATTGTTCCTGTGCTTAAAATTGATGGCATAGTCAGAATCTGTGGAGACTACAAGGCTACGATCAACAGGGTTTCGAAATAAGATCAGTACCCCTTACCGAAGGTTGATGACTTGTTTGCGACGCTAACCGGAGGGAAGTCGTTCACAAAACTGGACTTGACGTCGGCCTATATAACACAGGAGTTGGTCGAGACGTCGAAGAGACTTACGTGCATTAACATGCACAAAGGACTGTTTATTTATCACAGGTGCCCTTTCGGAATTCGCTCGGCTGCAGCAATATTTCAGAGGAATATGGAAAGTCGTCTGAAGTCCATTCCCAGAATCGTCGTTTTCCAAGATGACATCCTGGTCATGACTCCAAGGAACATCTGAACAACCTGGAAGAGGTTCTACTGCGTTTGGATAGAGTGGGACTCAGACTGAAATGCTCGAAGTGCGTCTTCATGGCACCGGAGGTCGAATTCCTTGGGAGGAAAATCGCTGCTCATGGCATCAGAACTACTGACGTGAAAACCAAAGCCATCAAGAATGCACCCAAGATGCAGAACATGATGGAGTTGCGTTCGTTCCTGGGCCTACTCAACTATTTTGATAACTTCCTACCTAAATTGAGCACCTTACTAGAACCACTGCACATGCTATTGAGAAAGGGAGACAACTGGGTGTGGGGCGCATCGCAAGACGGAGCTTTCGAGAAAGCCACCAATCTGCTTTGCTCGAACAAGCTGCTGGTACATTATGACCCACGTAAACGTTTAGTTTTGGCCTGTGACGCATCGTCATATGGAATTGATTGCGTACTCCAACAAGCCAATGAATCGGGGAACTTCAACCTGTCGTGTATGCATCCAAAAGTTTGTCTAAAGCAGAAAGAGCCTACAACATGGTAGAAAAAGAAGCTTTAGCGTGTGTGTACAGTGTTAAAAAGATGTATCAATACCTGTTCGATCTGAGGTTCGAATTAGAGACTGATCACAAGCCGCTCATTTCATTGTTTTCCGAGAGCAAAGGTATCATTACCAATGCTTCATCCCGCATCCAAAGGTCAGCGCTGACATTATCTGCCAATGATTATGTCATTCGCCACAGACCTGGCACAGAGAATTGTGCCGATGCTTTGAGCTGGTTGCCGTTGCCCACACTGGAGGTAGAAACGCCACAACCGGTGGATCTAAGGTTAATCATGGATGCTTTTGAGAGTGAAGGAACCCCTGTCACATCTCAACAAGTTAAGACCTGGACCAGCCAGGACCAGATTTTATCGGTGGTAAAGGGTTGCATCCTCAAAGGAGATTGGTCTGCCATACCTAAGCAAATGTGCGAGGAGGCCAAACCGTACATTCATCACAAGGATGAACTGTCTATTCAAGCAGATTGCATATTGTGGGGCAATTGCATTGTAATGCCCAAGAAAGGGAGAGAGAAGTTCATGCATGAGTTGCACAGCACGCATCCTTGTATAGTGATGATGAAGGCCATCGCCAGGTCCCATGTATGATGGTCAGGAATTGATTCTAAGCTGGAAGCATGCGTGCATCAGTGCAACACTTGCATGCAGCTCAGCAAAGCACCAGCGGAATCGCAACTGAGTCTGTGGTCATGGCCATCCAAACCTTGGTCCAGGATCCATGTAAATTTTGCAGGTCCTTTCCTGGGCAAGATATTTTTAGTGGTGGTGGATGCTTATTTGAAGTGGATAGAATGCATAATCATGTCATCCAGCACGTCCATGGCAACCAGAGAGAATCTCAATGTCATGTTCACAACACATGGTCTGCCTGACATAGTGGTGAGTGACAATGGGTCGTGCTTCACCAGTCAAGAGTTTCAGGAGTTTGTGAAACTTAATGGCATAAAACATGTAAGGTCAGCACCGTTCAAGCCTGCATCCAACGGGCAAGCTGAATGTGCAGTACAAATTATCAAACAAAGCATGAGGAGAGTAACCCAAGGGTCACTGCAGACCTGCTTGTCCTGCATACTCCTGAGTTACAGGACAAGGCCCCACACACTCACAGGGGTCTCGCCTGCTGAACTCATGATGAAAAGAGATCAAAAGACCAAGCTATTCCTGGAGAACCCGGATTTAAATAATCATGTTGAATACAGAAGACAAAGTCAACAAGGGTACCATGATCGCGCAACTGTGTCATGCGAGATTTCTGTTAATGATCCTGTATATCTGTTGAACTATGGTCAGGGTCCCAAATGGATCGCTGGTACGGTCATGGCCAAGGAGGGCAACTGAGTATTCATTATTAAGCTCAAGAATGGATAAACTTGCAGGAAACACATGGATCAGACAAAGCTGAGGCACACAGGCAAGCCAGAACAGTCGTCCGAAGAAACCATCGACAACCAACCAACCTACCAGCAGTCTTCAGAGGACTCAAGGGTCATCAGTGAATCCGGGATTTCCATCATGGACCTGTTCAATAAAAATGGACTTGCAATTCCTGACATGGCCACTCCCACCCCCAACAAATCAGTCATCCAGCCATCAGCCACAACAGACCCCGCACACTCACCCAAGGCTGGAATCGAACTGAGATGGTCAACCCGAGAGCACAAAGCACTGGACCGTCTCAACCTGTGAAAGACTGTGATAAGATCTCAGAGGGGTGTATTGTCATGTATGTATATTCTGTTTGTAGCCACCAGATGACGTCATTGTTGGAGGCCACTGAGCAGCACGCACATGGTGCTGCTCAGGAAAAAAGACCAGCCATTTTGAGAGTCAGCCACTTTGGACCTAAATGAAGCAGAGCCAAGTTGTACCTTGCTCAGTTAAACAGGACTCAGTTTGAACCTTTATTGCATGCTTAACACATTACCACGATACCAGCGAGCTACGGGCATCAAATGGACAATCCGCTGCAATTCGCTGGTTCTGGATGGCACAGTATCGGGCAAGTCATATGCTGACCCGGCCAGCAGGAAGGTAGGTCCGGGTGGGGGGGGGAAACCGATCATGTGGAGGGGGCAGCCCGGGGTGGCAGCAGCCCATGTTATTCCTGTGGAGGCTGGAGGAGCACTCATTTACCTTTTTGGAGCAACTTCCTCTTCACCACCTGGTGCAACTAGGTGCAGCATGCCTGCCGCATACTCCGCCACTTTTACCTGAATTTTGTACTACCAGTATAGGATACCAATTTGCATATTAAAGCAGTCTTATGCCTTTTTAATGTGGGCAGGCTGCTTGCCCATGTATAGACCCGACTAAATAGTGCATCAGGTGTCAATGGTGCGGCCAAGATCCGCCCCGCCGATTTTCAATTATTGGCTGCCCCTTCTTATGAGATACAAAATAGAAAGCCGTGAGTTAAATTTCTCTCCCGTGATTTCTGAATGTGTTACAATAGCAGGGCACTCTATTTGAACTCTGCATGTGGTGGGCTTCAATATCACATGTCATCTTTCCTAAGTTTATCTTTGGGGGAATTTTAGTTTCCTTCGCCCGGTGGAAATTGGAAAAATCGGGAATTAAAATCAAATCAGTGCACTCCACTGTTTTCTTGGCTGGTTGAGACACCTGCCTGACTCAGGCAGGAGTGCCATGAATACATGCAAATCGGGATCGTATGATGTCGTTAGGACCTGGTTGTAATTTTAACTGCCTGCTGAGTGGCGTGTCTGCTGTGGACACTCTACTCAGTTAAAACCGCCGGGCACAAGTACGCAGAACAAATAGAAGTGTTCCTGTTTAGGTGTTAGACAATATCCTTGCATTGGTGTGATATACAAGTTCATTATTAAAACATGTAATTGAAGAAATTTTTTTTTTTTAAATGTTTGAGGTACTGGAGGTACCAAATTAAAGGTTTGTAGATAATGGCACCACTAATAACCCGGAGCTGCCTTGGGAGTAGAGGGGACCGATATCGCGTGGGAAACCCAGAAGTCAGTTCAGCGCGTCTGTCTGTGGCATTTTAACGCAGCCAGCTCATTATCATTTTATTTCATGATGAGGATCTGCATGGCACAATCTCAACTGGAATATTTAAAGGGCCAATCCAAAGATGGAATTTGGAGGAGTTGTGAGTTGGAAGCAAGAGAAGACGAACTGTGAGAATGGATTCAGGATGGTCAAAGACTGCATCCCGCTTTAATGATGCCTTCTTTAATGTACTGCTGGGGCAGTGAGGAGCTGGAGAGAGATACCCAGCAATGGGTGCAGGAAACCTGCTGCTGCCACAAATAAGACGTGACTTGAGGTGGCCCAGGAGATCAGCAGCAGGAGCATTGTGCCACGCTCCTGGATTCAGTGCAGGAAGCGCTTTAATGACCTAACCAGGCCAGCAAAAGTAAGTACAGTTCACATTCCCTACATCTTCTGTGCCCATCAAACCCCCGCCCCCCCACACCCTCCCCCACCCCCACTCTGCCTCATCAAACCTACATCACATCACTTCCTCACATCCCCATCCATCCATCCATCCACTACTGCGACTCACCATCAGCCTTATGCAATTTGATGCCTCTCCCTGATAGTCACCCTCACCAAATGCAATCCATTCATTGGGTTAAAATATGTCATTACAGTCATTCATAGGTCTGCTCTTTCACCCATTGAAGGAGAAGGGAGTGAAAAACACATGGGAGAGGGAGAGAGTTGGAGGGGTAGTCCTCCACAGATCACACAGCTAACAACTGCAGATCAGTGGCATCTCAGCATCCCTTGCCTGGGGAGATGGGGACTCTGCAGCTACCTCGTGACAGAATCAAATATAATACACACACATAGAAACTTAGAAACATAGAAAATAGGTGCAGGAGCAGGCCATTCAGCCCTTCTAGCCTGCACCGCCATTCAATGAGTTCATGGCTGAACATGCAACTTCAGTACCCCCTTCCTGCTTTCAAGCCATACCCCTTGATCCCCCGAGTAGTAAGGACTTCATCTAACTCCCTTTTGAATGTATTTAGTGAATTGGCCTCAACTACTTTCTGTGGTAGAGAATTCCACAGCTTCACCACTCTCTGGGTGAAGAAGTTTCTCCTTATCTCGGTCCTAAATGGCTTACCCCTTATCCTTAGACTGTGACCCCTGGTTCTGGACTTCCCCAACATTGGGAACATTCTTCCTGCATCCAACCTGTCCAAACCTGTCAGAATTTTAAACGTTTCTATGAGGTCCCCTCTCACTCTTCTGAACTCCAGTGAATACAAGCCCAGTTGATCCAGTCTTTCTTGATAGGTCAGTCCCACCATCCCGGGTATCAGTCTGGTGAATCTTCGCTGCACTCCCTCAATAGCAAGAATGTCCTTCCTCAAGTTAGGAGACCAAAACTGTACACAATACTCCAGGTGTGGCCTCACCAAGGCCCTGTACAACTGTAGCAACACCTCCCTGCCCCTGTACTCAAATCCCCTCGCTATGAAGGCCAACATGCCATTTGCTTTCTTAACCGCCTGCTGTACCTGCATGCCAATCTTCAATGACTGATGTACCATGACACCCAGGTCTCGTTGCACCTTCCCTTTTCCTAATCTGTCACCATTCAGATAATAGTCTGTCTCTCTGTTTTTACCACCAAAGTGGATAACCTCACATTTATCCACATTATACTTTATCTGCCACGCATTTGCCCACTCACCTAACCTATCCAAGTCACTCTGCAGCCTCATAGCATCCTCCTCGCAGCTCACACTGCCACCCAACTTAGTGTCATCCGCAAATTTGGAGATACTACATTTAATCCCCTCCTCTAAATCATTAATGTACAATGTAAACAACTGGGGCCCCAGCACAGAACCCTGCGGTACCCCACTAGTCACTGCCTGCCATTCCGAAAAGTACCCATTTACTCCTACTCTTTGCTTCCTGTCTGACAACCAGTTCTCAATCCACGTCAGCACACTACCCCCAATCCCATGTGCTTTAACTTTGCACATTAATCTCCTGTGTGGGACCTTGTCGAAAGCCTTCTGAAAGTCCAAATATACCACATCAACTGGTACTCCTTTGTCCACTTTATTGGAAACATCCTCAAAAAATTCCAGAAGATTTGTCAAGCATGATCTCCCTTTCACAAATCCATGCTGACTTGGACCTATCATGTCACCATTTTCCAAATGCGCTGCTATGACATCCTTCATAATTGATTCCATCATGTTACCCACTACTGAGGTCAGGCTGACCGGTCTATAATTCCCTGCTTTCTCTCTCCTTTTTTAAAAAGTGGGGTTACATTGGCTACCCTCCACTCGATAGGAACTGATCCAGAGTCAATGGAATGTTGGAAAATGACTGTCAATGCATCCGCTATTTCCAAGGCCACCTCCTTAAGTACTCTGGGATGCAGTCCATCAGGCCCTGGGGATTTATCGGCCTTCAATCCCATCAATTTCCCCAACACAATTTCCCGACTAATAAAGATTTCCCTCAGTTCCTCCTCCTTACTAGACCCTCTTACCACTTTTATATCTGGAAGGTTGTTTGTGTCCTCCTTAGTGAATACTGAACCAAAGTACTTGTTCAATTGGTCTGCCATTTCTTTGTTCCCCGTTATGACTTCCCCTGATTCTGACTGCAGGGGACCTACGTTTGTCTTTACTAACCTTTTTCTCTTTACATACCTATAGAAACTTTTGCAATCCGCCTTAATGTTCCCTGCAAGCTTCTTCTCGTACTCCATTTTCCCTGCCCTAATCAAACCCTTTGTCCTCCTCTGCTGAGTTCTAAATTTCTCCCAGTCCCCAGGTTCGCTGCTATTTCTGGCCAATTTGTATGCCATTTCCTTGGCTTTAATACTATCCCTGATTTCCCTCGATAGCCACGGTTGAGCCACCTTCCCTTTTTTATTTTTACGCCAGACAGGAATGTACAATTGTTGTAATTCATCCATGCGGTCTCTAAATGTCTGCCATTGCCCATCCACAGTCAACCCCTTAAGTATCATTAGCCAATCTATCTTAGCCAATTCATGCCTCATACCTTCAAAGTTACCCTTCTTTAAGTTCTGGACCATGGTCTCTGAATTAACTGTTTCATTCTCCATCCTAATGCAGAATTCCACCATATTATGGTCACTCTTCCCCAAGGGGCCTCACACAATGAGATTGCTAATTAATCCTCTCTCATTACACAACACCCAGTCTAAGATGGCCTCCCCCCTAGTTGGTTCCTCGACATATTGGTCTAGAAAACCATCCCTTATGCACTCCAGGAAATCCTCCATCGTATTGCTTCCAGTTTGGCTGGCCCAATCTATGTGCATATTAAAGTCACCCATTATAACTGCTGCACCTTTATTGCATGCACTCCTAATTTCCTGTTTGATGCCCTCCCCAACATCACTACTACTGTTTGGAGGTCTGTACACAACTCCCACTAACGATTTTTGCCCTTTAGTGTTCTGCAGCTCTACCCATATAGATTCCACATCATCCAAGCTAATGTCTTTCCTAACTATTGCATTAATCTCCTCTTTAACCAGCAATGCTACCCCACCTCCTTTTCCTTTTATTCTATCCTTCCTGAATGTTGAATACCCCTGGATGTTGAGTTCCCAGCCCTGATCATCCTGGAGCCACGTCTCCGTAATCCCAATCACATCATATTTGTTAACATCTATTTGCACAGTTAATTCATCCACCTTATTGTGGATACTCCTTGCATTAAGACACAAAGCCTTCAGGCTTGCTTTTTTAATACCCTTTGTCCTTTTAGAATTTTGCTGTACAGTGGCCCTTTTTGTTCTTTGCCTTGGGTTTCTCTGCCCTCCACTTTTCCTCATCTCCTTTCTGTCTTTTGCTTTTGCCTCATTTTTGTCTCCCTCTGTCTCCCTGCATAGGTTCCCATCCCCCTGCAATATTAGTTTAACTCCTCCCCAACATCACTGGCAAACACTCCCCCTTGGACATTGGTTCCGGTCCTGCCCAGGTGCAGACCATCCGGTTTGTACTGGTCCCACCTCCCCCAGAACCGGTTCCAATGCCCCAAGAATTTGAATCCCTCCCTGCTGCACCACTGCTCAAGCCATGTATTCATCTGCGCTATCCTGCGATTCCTACTCAGACTAGCACGTGGCACTGGTAGCAATCCCGAGATTACTACTTTTGAGGTCCTACTTTTTAATTTAGCTCCTAGCTCCTTAAATTCTTTTCGTAGGACCTCATCCCTTTTTTTACCTATGTCGTTGGTACCAATGTGCACCACGACAACTGGCTGTTCTCCCTCCCATTTCAGAATGTCCTGCACCCTCTCCGAGACATCCTTGACCCTTGCACCAGGGAGGCAACATACCATCCTGGAGTCTCGGTTGCGTCCGCAGAAACACCTGTCTATTCCCCTCACCATCGAATCCCCTATCACTATCGCTCTCCCACTCTTTTTCCTGCCTTCCTGTGCAGCAGAGCCACCTACGGTGCCATGAACATGGCTGCTGCTGCCCTCCCCTGATGAGTCATCCTCCCCAACAGTACCCAAAGTGGTGTATCTGTTTTGCAGGGGGATGACCACAGGGGACCCTTGCACTATCTTTCTTGCACTGCTCTTCCTGCTGGTCTTCCATTCCCTATCTGGCTGTGGACCCTTCTCCTGCGGTAAGACCAACTCACTACACGTGATACTCACGTCAATCTCAGCATCGTGGATGCTCCAGAGTGAATCCACCCTCAGCTCCAATTCCGCAACGCGGACCGTCAAGAGTTCGAGGCAGATACACTTCCCACACACATAGCGCCCAGGGACACCGGAAGTGTCCCCGAGTTCCCACATGGTACAGGAGGAGCATATCACATGGCCGAGCTCTCCTGCCATGTCTTAACCTTAGATACCCTTAAATTGGTAATAACAATGTTACAGTTCACTTACTGATATAAAAAAGAAAAGAAAAGCTACTCGCCAATCACCAGCCAATCACTTACCTCATGTCATACAACACTCAGGAATGTTGACTTGATTTCAGCAGGGAATGAAATGTGATCATCTTCATAATAAGTTGCACTATGCCAGTACTAATTCATATTTATCTCCTGTAAAGTCCTTAGTCTACAGTATGAAACCACACGAGGCACATTCTGGGGACAAGGTCACTCTGTGACCTTAACTCTTTATTCACAGGACTCCAAAGACGATGACCCTGTGTGGGACCTCCCTTTTTATCCCTGCTTAATCAGGTAAGGAGTGTCTCCCACAAGTTCACCCCTTGTGGTCAAGGTGTGCATCTAGGTTGAGTGTATACAGTAATACAGTGGTGTTACATTGTGGTTACATACATGACATCACCTCCCCGCCCCCCCAAAGTCTTTTTGGGATCATAGGTTTAGTCTTTCAGGTGGTCTACGCTCCCTCGTGGAGCGCCGCAGTTGGGGCTCTGGTTGTTGGACACTGACGTGAGTGTCTGTCACCTGTGGTGATTCCGGCCTGTCCGGGCTGACCGCAGGGACTGTGCATTCTTCTGATTGCTCTTGTTGCTCATTCACTGGCGGTGTTGTGAACTCCATCTCATGGTCTTCTTCAGGTTCCTCCGTGTCAATGCTGAACCTTTTTTTTACTTGGTCCAGATGCTTACGGCATAACTGACCATTGTTAAGTTTTTACCACGATGATCCTATTCCCCTCTTTGTCAATTACAGTGCCCTCAAGCCATTTGGGCCCCATGGCGTGATTGAGGACGAATACAGGATCATTTATTTCTATTCATCTCCCCCTCGAATTACGGTCATGGTACTCGTTTTGTGACTTGCGCTTGCCCTCAACTATGTCGGTCAGGATTGGGTGAATGAGGGACAACCGAGTTTTGAGTGTCCATTTCATTAGTAGCTCTGCGGGCGGGACCCCCGTGAGCGAGTGCGGTCGGGATCTATAGGCCAGCAGGAGACGCGATAGGCGGCATTGTAGGGAGGGTCCTTGAATCCTGAGCATACCTTGCTAATGATTTGGACCGCACGTTCCGCCTGGCCATTGGAGGCCGGCTTGAACGGCGCAGTCCTGACGTGGTTGATGCCATTGCCTGACATAAACTCTCGGAATTTGCAGCTTGTGAAACACGGGCCATTATCACTAACCAGGATGTCCGGCAAGCCATGGGTTGCAAAGATCGCACGTAGGCTTTCCACGGTGGTGGATGACGTGCATGAATTCAGAAAGATGCACTCGATCCATTTCAAGTACGCATCTACCACAATAAGGAACATCTTACCCATGAACAGGCCCACGTAGTCAACATGAATGCGTGACCATGGCCTGGTGGGCCAGGGCCACAGGCTGAGCGGGGCCTCCCTGGGGGCATTATCCAGCTGGGCACATGTCGTGCACCTACGAACACAGTGTACCAGGTCTGAATCAATTCCAGGCCACCAAACGTGTGACCGGGCAATGGCCCTCATCAGCACAATACCTGAGTGCTCACTGTGGAGTTCCCTGATGAATGCCTCCCTGCCCTTCTGGGGCATAACTACCCGGCTGCATCATAGTAGGCAGTCGGCTTGGATGGAGAGCTCATCCATCCGCCTGTGGAACAGTCTGACCTCCTCAGGGCATGCTCCGTGTGCGGGCGCCCAATCCCCAGTCGGGACACATTTCTTAATCAGGGATAGGAGGGGATCTCTGTTTGTCCAGATTTTGATCTGGCGGGCTGTGATGTTGGAGCCTGCGCTGTCAAAGGCATCGACAGCCATGACCATCTCGGCGCTTTGCTCCGCTGCCCCCTCAGTGGTGGCCAATGGAAGCCTGCTGAGCACGTCCGCGCAATTTTCAGTGCTGGGCCGGTGCCGGATGGAGTAGTCATAAGCAGCCAGCGTGAGAGCCCATCGCTGTATGCGAGCTGATGCGTTGGCATTGATAGTCTTGCTGTCTGACAACAGGGATGTTAATGGCTTGTGGTCCGTCTCTAATTCAAACTTCCTACCAAAGAGGTACTGATGCATTTTTTTTACACCATAGACACATGCAAGCGCATCCTTCTCGACCATCCCATATCCCCGTTCTGCTTGAGAGCGCGACCTGGAGGCATACACCACCGGTTGTAGCTGATCCTCAGCATTGCCCTGCTGCAACACGCATCCAACCCCATAGGACGATGCATCACATGTCAGAACCAATTTTTTACAGGGGTCGTACAGGGCCAACAAAAGCCCGTTCCTGACAGTCCCCCCAAAACCAATCGCAACCCTTACGCAGGAGCACGTGAAGCAGCTCCAACAACGTGCTCAAGTTCGGCAGAAAGTTCCCGAAATAGTTCAACAGTCCCAGGAATGAACGCAACTCCGATGTGTTGCAGGGCCTGGATGCTCATCGACTCACCTCTATTTTGGATTCGGTGGGCCGAATCCCACCTGCAGCAACCCTCCTGCCCAGAAACTCAGCCTCAGGAGCTAAGAACACACATTTAGACTTCTTGAGTCGCAGGCCTACCCGGTCCAGTCGGCGTGGCATCTCCTCCAGGTTGTGGAGGTGTTCCTCGGTGTCTCAACCCGTGATGAGGATGTCATCCTGGAATACGATCGTTCCAGGAATGGATTTAAGCAGGCTTTCCATGTTTCATTGAAAAATCGCGGCCGCTGATCGAATGCTAAATGGGCACCTGTTATAAACAAACAGTCCCTTGTGCGTGGTGATGGTGGTCAGTAGTTTAGATTCGTCGGTCAGTTCCTGGGTCATATAGGCTGAAGTGAGGTCCAACTTGGTGAACAGCTTGCCGCCTGCCAGCGTGGCGAAGAGGTCCTCCGCTCTCGGGAGCGGGTATTGATCTTGTAGGGACACCCGATTGATGATGGCCTTGTAGTCGCCACAGATCCTGACAGAGCCATCCACTTTTAGGATGGGAACGATGGGGCTCGCCCAGTCACTGAATTCAACAGGCGAGATGATGCCCTCTCTCAATAGCCGGTCCAATTCGCTCTCGATCTTTCCCCGCATCACATACGGCACCGCTCTGGCTTTGTGGTGCACTGGCCTGGCATCCGGGGTGATGTGTATCACTACTTTAGTGCCTTTGAAAGTCCCGACGCCAGGTTGGAATAGTGAATCGAATTGTTGTAGGACTTGTGAGCACGAACTTCGCTCCACAGATGAAATTGCGTGAACATCCCCCCATTTCCAGTTCATCCCGGCTAACCAGCTCCTCCCAAACAGTGCGGGACCATTGCCCGGGACAATCCAGAGCGGCAGCCGATTCACTAACCCATTGTGTGTGACAGACAACATTGCACTGCCTAGCACCGGAATGATTTCTTTAGTGTAAGTCCGTAATTGTGTCTCAATACGTGCTAATTTGGGTCTACTGGCTTTAAGTGGCCATAGCTTCTCAAATTGCTGAACACCCATGAGTGACTGGCTGGCCCTAGTGTCCAGCTCCATGTGTACTGGGATACCGTTTAATAAAACACTCATCATCATTGGTGGCGTTTTGGTGTGTGAACTGTGAATATTCGCTACATGGACCTGCTGAACCTTGGCGTCCATCGATTTGCCCCAAAAGTCATCCTGCCTCAAAGAACCCTCTTCTGGTCCATCCGCCTCATATATTAGTCTGGTTGCAGACTTCCTGCACATTTGAGCTAAGTGGCCACTGAGATTGCAGTTCCTGCAGACAAACTGTTGAAATCTGCAAAATCTAGCTGAGTGTTTTCCCCCACACCTCCAGCATGAGTTAAAGTTTCCATTGTTGGGAACAAAAGGACTATGGCCAGGCATTCCACGCTGACTGTCCCTTTGACTGCTCTTAAGTACCCTATTGGTGGGTGTCAATGGCCCCATCCCGGGCCGCATTGTCCACTGTGATGGCGTGAATGTCCGTTCAGCCTGCCATTGTCTCTGTTGAAGTCCTACTCTGGGGTCTATTGCTGCCTGGGAAGTGTCCGACTGCCCCTGCCTGCCTGCGGGGCTCTGAGTCGCATTGATGATGTTGACTCCCTGATCCATCACCGCGTCAGTGGCAGAATTGCGCGCGTATATTATTTTCGTCTCTTCCTCCCCCGCCATGAAAGTTTGATCTATCAATGCCGCCGCTTCCAAGGTCAAATCATTGGTCTCAATTAATTTGCGGAAAATTCCCACATGACCGATGCCCTCGATAAAGAAGTCCCTTAGCATCTCCCCCCTGCAGACGACTGTGAACTTAGAGGCTGGCCAAACGCCAGAGGTCCGCTACGAAGTCCGGTATGCTCTGTCCTTCATGACGTCAGTGGGTGTAGAATCTGTGTCGGGCCATATGTATGCTACTCGCCGGTTTGAGGTGCTCCCCGATCAATTTGCTAAGTTCTTCAAAGGTTTTGTCCGCATGATTTTCGGGTTCTAGTAAGTCCTTCATGAGCGCGTAAGTCTTTGGTCCGCAGCTGGTCAAAAGATGAGTCCTTCGCTTGCCGGCCGCTGCATCCCCCAGCCATTCTTTCGTAACGAAGCTTTGCTGAAGCCTCTCGACAAAATCGTCCCAGTCTTCCCCAACACAGTACCGTTCCTCTGTGCTACCGGTGGCCATTATCGTGGGTCGTGAATTCCCGTTTCTCGTCCTTACTCTACAGTATGAAACCACAAGAGGCACATTCTGGGGACAAGGTCACTCTGTGACCTTAACTCTTTATTCACAGGACTCCAAAGACAATGACCTTGCGTGGGACCTCCCTTTTTATACCTGTGTGATCAGGTAAGGAGTGTCTCCCACAAGTTCACCCCTTGTGGTCAAGGTGTGCATCTAGGTTGAGTGTATACAGTAATACAGTGGTGTTACATTGTGGTTACATGCATGACATCTCCGACAGGGCCTTCACATGTGCAGCGGCGACCATGGACCTCATGGCGACGACTCCTCAGAGGAGCTCACTCCCTCTGAGCTTACATCATCACAGGACTCCTGCTTACCATGCACCAGCTCAGATACTCACACTTCGGTGGGACCAGTTAGACAGATACTTGGGCTTTCACCTGGTGACTCATGCTTCACAAATGAGCAAGAGCAGACAGTGGTTGCAGGGACAGCTGTGAAGAGTTCACATCAGAGGGTACAGCACTCTCCATGCTTTGAATTACAATATGCAGATGACGCTTGCGTTTGCGCGCACATGGTGGCCAAATTCCAAGCCATTGTTGACACCTTCACTGAAGCGTATGAGTATTTCGGGGCTTACATTAGAAATCCGTAAGACAAAGGTTCTCTACCAACCTGCCCCCACCACACATACTGCTCCCCGATTATCAAGATCCATGACGACACCTTGGACAATATGGACTACTTTCCATACCTTGGGAGCCTACTATTAGCAAGGACGGACATCGATGACAAAGTCCAACACCACCTTCAGTGAGCCAGTGCAGCTTTCAGCCGCCTGAGGAAATGAGTGTTCGAAGACCAGGATCTCAAACCCGGCACCAAGCTCATGGTCTACAGAGCAGTAGTGATACCAGCCCTCCTATATGCCTCAGAGACATGGACTATATACAGTAGGCACATTAAAGCACTGGAGAAGTACCACCAATGCTGCCTCTGCACAATCCTTCAAATTCATTGGCAGGATAGTCGCACCAACATCAGCGTTCTCTCTCAGGCTAATATCCCCAGCATCGAGGCATTGACTACGCTCGACCAGCTCCGATGGACAGACCACATTGTCCATATGCCTGATACTAGACTCCCGAAACAAGCACTCTACTCCGAGCTACGTCATGGCAGGCAAGTCCCAGGAGGGCAGTGAAAACTCTTCAAGGACTGACTCAAAGCCTCTTTGAAAAAATGTAACATTCCTGTCGACTCTTGGGAATCCCTGGCCCAAATCCGCTCAAAGTGGAGGAGAAGCAGCCGAGAAGGCGCTGAACACTTCAAGTCTCTTCGCCGGGAGCACGTGGAAGCCAAGTACAAACAACGGAAGGAGTGTACGATAAATCAAGCACCCCACCCACCCGTCCCTCCAATCACCATCTGCCCCACCTGTGACAGAGACTGTATATCCCGCATTTGTCTCATCAGTCACCTTAGAACTCATTTTAGTGTGGAAGCAAGTCATCCTCGACTCCGGGGGTCTGCCTCAGAAGAAGAAGGAGACCCTGGGAGCTGTCGATGACAATGATAATCATTGAGGAGCAGCAGAGACTGTGTGATGTACTGACAGGTCTTTCAAGCACAATGACCATGATTGCGGAAAGAATGGAGCAATCTGCCTTGAGCATGGGTGGGATGATGTCACAGGGCACTGTGACTATGTCTTCTTGCATGGATAGAGTGGCCAACTCCGAGGAACATCAAACGCGGTGATAAAATGAGTCCATGCACGCCTTGACCACGGCCATGTGCACCCTGGATGCCAATAGGTCTGCCGCCTTAAATACCTTAGCCTTGGCCTTACAACACTGCACCAAGCTGTCATCCAGCAGAGTGGCTGCACTGAAGTTGGCTGGGCAGTTCTGTCAAAAGGCCATTGACCTTAAATGTTAACTCTGTTTCTCTCTCCACAAATGCTGCCTGACCTACTGAGTATTTCCAGCATTTTTGTTTTTATTTCAGATTTCTAGCACCCGCAGTATTTAGCTTTAGTAAAACTTTGCAGTTGCACAAGGTTATGCACATTGGTGTAAGAAAATATTTTATGTCGTGAAGTTTCCGTTCTTTAGTAGAATCAGGTTAATTTTATTAGTTTGCACCAGTTTTCCATCTTGTCCATTCTTGGTTGCTGGGTGGCAAGTCACCTTTTAACTTGTTTGATGATGAATGGGAAGACATAGATTTATGGGGACCAATGCGGGGATGCACAAGGGGTGGTTGATTGTTTGCCGAACTGCTTTGTGTCTGTGGCATTGTGGGGGGTGGGGAGGTGTACGGGAAGAGTGTCCATTGCATGTGCTTCTGACATTGGTCCACTGGTGCAATCTAAGGGCATCCCTGGCACCCCAGGCAGCAATGTGAGCAGCTGGTGCTGCATTGCCCTCATCATCTTCCTCTTTATCATCTTTCACTTCTTCCTCCTCTTCCTCTTCAGAATCATCCACAGACAATCTGTGCTTTGCACCTTGTTCCTCCTGCAAGTCCAAACCTCGCTGATGCGCAAAGTTGTGCAAAGTGCATCACGCCACAACCATTCTTGATATCCTGGCTGGTGCATAGAGAAGGGTGCCTCTGATCTGTCTAGGCACTTGAAGTGCATTTTCAGCATGCCAACGGCTTGTTTGCTCACATATCTGGTGGTGATATGGCATTCATTGTAGCGCTGTTAGGCTTCAAAGTTCAAGTTTCTGATGGGTGTCGTCAACCAAGTTTGAAGTGGGTATCCCTTGAGTTAAGTATCAAACAACTCCACGATGCTAAGTACGGTGAGCTAGTTCAGGCATGACCTTACTCCAGTTTATTTATTCTCAAAGTGAGGATTCAACATGGCTGCCAACATTATATACACGGCTTGCATGTGTCTGCCAGCGACCATTAGGACTCCGACAGTCGCGCCCTCTAGTGGCAGGTAAAACCCAGTTAACATACATAACATCATTCCCCCCAAAGTCCTTGGTACAGGTTGTATTTACAAGTTGAGAAGGTCCGGGGCCTTCCGCTCCCTGTTTGATCTTCTCAGTTCGAACCCAAGCTTGGGTGAGTTAGTAGGACCATTGCTGCATTGCGGAGCAGTCGGTCTGACAGGACTGTCGGGGATGGTAGGTTCGTCTTCGTGAATGACAATGGTCAACTGGTTGGATGTGTGTTGGTTGGTTGATGATGATGTCATCTTCAATTTGTTCCGGGTTGTCTGTAAATCGCAGTTTGGTTTGGTCGATGTGCCTCTTGCATGTTTGGCCACTTAACAGTTTGCCTACAAACATCCTGTTCCCCTCGGCCAAAACCGTCCCAGCAACCCACTTTGGACCATGACCAAAATTCAGGACAAAGACAGGGTCATGAACAGCAATGTCACGTGATATGGCCGTGCGATCGTGGTACCATTGCCTTCTGGTTTCGACATGATCATTGAGATCTGGGTGTACAAGGGAGAGCCTGGTTTTGAGGCCTCTCTTCATTAACAGCTCGGCAGGATGGACCCCGATGAGCAAGTGGGGTCTCGTCCGGTAACTGAGCAGAATGAGGGACAAGCGGGTCTGTAGGGAGCCGTGAGTCACGTGTTTTAGGTTCTGCTTAATGGTTTGGACAGCCCGCTCCGCTTGACCATTAGACGCAGGTTTGAAAGGGCAGACCTAACATGCTTGATGCCATTACGGGTAATAAACTCGTGGAACTCTGAACTGGTGAAATATGGTCCGTTGTCGCTGACAAGGACGTCGGGCAGGCCATGAGTGGCGAACATGGGCCAGAGGCTTTCAATAGTGGCTGTGGACATGCTGGATGACATGATTATGCATTCAATCCATTTGGAGTAAGTGTCCACTACCACTAAAAACATTTTGCTGAGAAAGGGGCCGGCGAAGTCTGTGGATCCTTGACCACGGTTTGGATGGCCATGACAACAGACTCAGCGGAGCCTCCACAGGTGCGTTATTCAGTTGTATGCAAGTGTTGCACTAATGCATGCATGACTCCAAGTCTAAGTCAATGCTGGGCCACCAAACGTGAGACCTGGCAATGGCCTTCATCATGACAATGCCTGGATGGGTAATCTCGCACAAAAGTTTCTCTGCCTTTTTTTGGCATAACAACACGATTACCCCATAACAGACAATCAGACTGAATAGACAATTCATCTTTGTGGTGGCTATAAGGCTTAATTTCATCCTGCATGTCCTTGGGAATGGCAGACCAATTTCCATTTAGGACACACCTTTTTACATTTCACAGTACAGGATCCTGGCTGGTTGAGGTCCAAATTTGGCGAGCCATGACGGGTGACCCCTCACTCTCGAAGGCATCCATGACTAGCAGCAAGTCTGCGGGCAGTGGCATTTCCACCCCGCTTGTGGGCAATGGTAGCCGGCTAAGCGCATCAGCAGTTTTCAGTGCCTGTTTTGTGACGGATGACATAATCATAAGCGGATAATGTCAGTGCCAATCTTTGGATGCAGGATTGGTGTTTATACCTTTGCTCTCAGAAAACAAAGAAATGAGTGACTTGAGGTCTGTTTCAAGCTCAAACCGAAGCCCAAACAGCTATTAGCGCGTTTTCCTAACCCCATATACGCATGTTAAAATTCTTTCTCTACCATGCTATAGCCTGTTTCAGCCTTAGACAGACTTCTGGACACGTATGCAACTGGTTGGAGTTTGCCTGATACATTGACTTGCTGGAGCACACAACTGACCCCATATGATGAGGCGTCGCAGGCCAGCACTAACCACTTACATGGGTCATAGTGTACCAGTAATTTATTGGAACATAGCAGGTTCCTGGCCTTCTCAAAGGCTCTGTCTTGAGATTTGCCCCAAACCCAGTCGTTACCCTTTCTCAGCAACATCTGCAAGGCCTCTAGCAATGTGCTCAAACTTGGTAGAAAGTTACCGAAATAGTCGAGAAGACCCAGGAACGAACGCAGTTCCGTCACACTCTGGGGTCTGGGTGCACTCTTGATGGCCTCTGTCTGTGAGTCCGTAGGCCTGATGCCGTTTGCTGCAATCTTTCTCCCCAGGAATTTGACATCTGGTGCCACGAAAATGTACTTGGAGCGTTTTAACCTGAGTCCCACTCTGTTCAGACAATGTAGAACCTCTTCCAGGTTGTGCAGGTATTCGGTGGCGTCACGACCGGTGATCAGGATGTCATCTTGTCATCTTGGGTGACCAACAGGAAGAGCAGTGGAAGGAAGGTAGTGCAGGGGTCCCCTGCGGCCATCCCTCTGCAAAACATATACACCCCTTTGGGTACTGTTGAGGGGGATGACTCATCAGGGGACAGCAGCAGCAGCCATGTTCATGGCACCGTGGGTGGCTCTGCTGCACAGGAGAGCAGGAAAAAAGTGGGAAAGCTATAGTGGTAGGGGATTCTATTGTAACGGGAGTAGATAAGTGTTTCTGCAGCCGCAATCGAGACTCCAGGATGGTATGTTGCCTCCCTGGTGCAAGGGTCCAGGATGTCTCGGAACAGCTGCAGGACATTTTGAAGGGGGAGGATGAACAGCCAGTTGTTGTGGAGCATATAGGTACCAACGATATAGGTAAAAAACAGGATGAGGTCCTCCAAGACGGAATTAGGGAGCTAGGAGCTAAATTAAAAAGGACCTCAAAGGTAGTAATCTCAGTGTCACGTGCTAATCAGAGTAGGAATTGCAGGATAGCTCAGATGAATACATGGCTTGAGGAGTGGTGCAGAAGGGAGGGATTCAAATTCCTGGGGCATTGGAACCGGTTCTGGGGGAGATGGGACCAGTACAAACCGGATGGTCTGCACCTGGGCAGGACCGGAACCAATGTCCTAGGGGGAGTGTTTGCTAGTGCTGTTGGGGAGGGATTAAACTAATATGGCAGGGAGATGGGAACCTATGCAGGGAAACAGAGGGAAGTAGAATGAGGGCAGAAGCAAAAGATACAAAGGAGAAAAGTCAAAGTGGAGGGCAGAGAAACCCAAGGCAAAAAGCAAAACGGGCCACATTACAGCAAAATTCTAAAGGGGCAAAGTGTGTTTAAAAAGACAAGCCTGAAGGCTCTGTGCCTCAATGTGAGGAGGATTCGGAATAAGGTGGACGAATTAACTGCACAGGCAGCAATTAACGAATATGATATAATTGGCATCACGGAGACATGGCTCCAGGGTGACAAAGGTTGGGAACTCAACATCCAGGGGTATTCAACATTCAGGAAGGATAGACGGAAAGGAAAAAAAGGTAGGGTGGCGTTGCTGGCTAAAGAGGAAATTAACACAATAGTAAGGAAGGACATTAGCTTGGATGATCTGGAATTGATATGGGTGGAGCTACAGAATACCAAAGGGCAGAAAACGCGAGTGGGAGTTGTGTACAGACCACCAAACAGTAGTAGTGAGGTTGGGGACAGCATCAAACAAGAAATTAGGGATGCGTGCAATAAAGGTACAGCAGTTATCATGGGCGACCTCAATCTACATATAAATTGGGCTAACCAAACTGGTAGCAATGCGGTGGAGGAGGATTTCCTGGAGTGTATTACGGATGGTTTTCTAGACCAATATGTCGAGGAACCAACTAGAGGGCTGGCCAGCCTAGACTGGGTGATGTGTAATGAGAAAGGACTAATTAGCAATCTTGTTGTGTAACGCCCCTTGTGGAAGAGTGACCATAATATGGTAGAATTCTTGATTAAGATGGAGAGTGACACAGTTAATTCAGAGACTAGGGTCCTGAACTTAAGGAAAGCTAACTTCGATGGTATTGAGATGTCAATTGGCTAGAATAGACTGGTGAATGATACTAAAAGGGTTGACGGTGGATAGGCAATGGCAAACATTTAAAGATCACATGGATGAACTTTAACAATTGTACATCCCTGTCTGGAATAAAAATAAAATGGGGAAGGTGGCTGAACCGTGGCTAATGAGGAAAATTAACGATAGTGTTACCTCCAAGGAAGAGGCATATAAATTAGCCAGAAAAAGCAGCAAACCTGAGGACTGGGAGAAATTTAGAATTCAGCAGAGGAGGACAAAGGGTCTAATTAGGAGGGGGAAAATAGAGTATGAGAGGAAGCTTGCTGTGAACATAAAAACTGACTGCAAAAGCTTTGATAGATATGTGAAGAGAAAAAGATTAGTGAAGACAAACGTAGGTCCCTTGCAGTCAGATTCAGGTGAATTTATAATGGAGAACAAAGAAATGGCAGACCAGTTGAACAACTACTTTGGTTCTGTCTTCATGAAGGAAGACACAAATAACCTTCCGGAAATACTAGGGGACCGAAGGCCTAGTGAGAAGGAGGAACTGAAGGAAATCCTTATCAGGTGGGAAATTGTGTTAGGAAAATTGATGGGATTGAAGGCCGATAAATTCCCGGGTCCTGATGATCTGCATCCCAGAGTACTTAAGGAAGTGGCCCTAGAAATAGTGGATGCATTGGTGATCCATTTTCCAACAGCCTATTGATTCTGGATCAGTTCCTATGGACTGGAGGGTACCTAATGTAAGCCCACTTTTTAAAAAAGGAGGGAGAGTGAAAACGGGGAATTTTCGACCGGTTAGCCTAACATCAGTAGTGGGGAAAATGTTGGAATCAGTTATTAAAGATGAAGTAGCAGCGCACTTGGAAATCAGTGACAGGATCGGTCCAAGTCAGCATGGATTTATGAAAGGGAAATCATGCTTGACAAAACTTATAGAATTTTTTGAGGATGTAACTAGTAGAGTGGACAAAGGAGAACCAGTGGATGTGGTGTATTTGGACTTTCAAAAGGCTTTTGACAAGGTCCCACACAAGAGATTGGTGTGCAAAATTAAAGCACATGGTATCGGGGGTAATGTACTGACATGGATAGAGAACTGGTTGGCAGACGGGAAGCAGATAGTCGGGATAAATGGGTCCTTTTCAGAATGGCAGGCAGTGACTAGTGGGGTGCCGCAGGGCTCAATGCTGGATCCCCAGCTATTTACAATATACATTAGTGATTTAGATGAAGGCATTGAGTGTAATATCTCCACATTTGCGGATGGCACTAAACTGGGTGGCGGTGTGAGCTGTGAGGAGGATGCTAAGAAGCTGCAGGGTGACGAGAACAGGTTAGGTGAGTGGGCAAATGCATGGCAGATGCAGTATAATGTGGATAAATGTGAGATTATCCACTTTGGTGGCAAAAACACGAAGGCAGAATATTATCTGAATGGCAGCAGATTTGGAAAAGGGGAGGTGCAATGAGACCAGGGTGTCACGGTACATCAGTCATTGAAAGTTGGCATGCAGGTACAGCAGGCGGTGAAGAAGGCAAATGGTATGTTGGCCTTCATAGATAGGGGATTTGAGTATAGGAGCAGGGAGGTCTTACTACAGTTGTACAGGGTCTTGGTGAAGCCTCACCTGGAATATTGTGTTCAGTTTTTGTCTCCTAACTTGAGGAAGCAAGTTCTTGCTATTGAGGGAGTGCAGCGAAGGTTCACCAGACTGATTCCCAGGATAGCAGGACTGACATATGAGGAGAGATTGGATCGACTGGGCCTGTATTCACTGGAGTTTAGAAGGATGAGAGGGGATCTCATAGAAACATATAAAATTCTGATGGGCCTGGACAGGTTAGATGCTGGAAGAATGTTCCCGATGTTGGGGAAGTCCAGAACCAGGGGACACAGTCCAAGGGGTAAGCCATTTAGGACTGAGATGAGGAGAAACTTCTTCACTCAGAGAGTTGTTAACCTGTGGAATTCCCTACCGTAGAGAGTTGTTGATGCCAGTTCATGTATTCAAGAGGGGGTTAGATATGGCCCTTAGGGCTGAAGGGGTCAAGGGGTATGGAGAGAAAGCAGGAAAGTAGTGCTGAAGTGAATGATCAGCCATGATCTTATTGAATGGTGGTGCAGGCTCGAAGGGCTGAATGGCCTACTCCTGCACCTATTTTCTATGTTTTTATGTTTCTACGATGGTTCTCGGGACGGACTTCAGCAAACCCTCCACGTTTCTCTGAAATATGACTGCCCCGAGCGAATTCCAAAAGGGCATCAGTGGTATATAAACAGCCCTTTGTGCATGTTGATGCACGTCAGTTTGTTCGAAAATTCGACCAGCTCCTGTGTCATGTAAACGGAGGTCAGGTCCAATTTGGTGAACGACTTCACCCTCGCTAGTGTTGCAAACAGGTTGTCAGCCTTGGGTAACGGGTACTGATCCTGTATCGAGAGTCGGTTGATTGTTACCTTGTAGTCGCCGCAGATCCTGACCGTGCCATCACTTTTCAACACCGGGACAATTGGACTGGCCCATTCGCTGAACTCGACTAGTGATATGATTCCTGTTGTGTATCTGTAAAGCATGCACTCCCATGTTCTGCCATTGGGGAGCGCATCCCCTGAAGACCCAAGGGATCCAAGCATCCCCTGGGAGCACTGTATATAAGCCGGCCCCTAAGGCCTGTTACTCACTCTGGAGTCTCTTAATAAAGACTGAGGTCACTGTTACTTTAACCTCCCTGTGTGCAGTCTCATCTGTGTTAGGAACACAATAACTGACGACGAGTACATGAATCCAACACAAAGATGCAGAAAACTGTGTGCATCCTGGAGAAATTCTCAGAGGGTGAGGACTGGGAAGTCTATGTCGAATGGCTAGACTAGCACTTTGAGCCAACAAGCTGGACGGAGACGGAAACGCTGCAAAAAGGAGAGCGGTCCTCCTCACGGTCTGCGGGGCACCGACCTACAGCCTCATGAAGAATCTTCTGGCTCTGGTGAAACCCACAGATAAGTCGCATGAAGAGCTGTGTACACTGGTTCGGGAGCATCTTAACCTGAGGGAGAGCGTGCTGATGGCGAGGTATCGGTTCTTTACGTACCAGCGATCTGAAGGTCAGGAGGTGGCAAGCTACATCGCCGAGCTAAGGCGACTTGCAGGACAATGTGAGTTTGATGGCGACCTGGAGCAGATGCTCAGAGACTTTTTTGTACTGGGCATTGGCCATGAGACCAGCCTATGAAAACTTTTGACTGCAGAGACACCGACCCTCAGTAAGGCCATTGCGATAGCACAGGCGTTTATGTCCACCAGTGATAACACCAAACAAATCTCTCAGCACACAAGTGCTAGCAATGTTCATAAATTAACTGGAACTGTGTTAGCGAGCAGGAATGTACAGGGCAGAACCCACGAGTCTGCAACTGCCAGCAGGCCTCAGGTGACCCAGGTGACTCAGAGTCCGCAACAAAGGATGAATGCAAGGCAATTCACATCTTGTTGGTGTTGTGGAGGCTTCCATTCAGCCTATTCATGTCGCTTCAAAGGGTATGTTTGCAAGAGCTGTCGAACAATGCGGCACCTCCAACGAGCTTGCAGACAAGCTGCAAGCTCTGCAAAACCTGCTAACCACCATGTGGCAGAGGAAGATCGGTCCATGGTGGATCAAAGCAATTTCGAGCCTCAGAGAGAGGAGGCAGATGCTGAAGTACACGGGGTGCATATATTTTCAAAGAAATGTCCACCTATAATGCTAAATGTAAAATTGAATGTCTTACCCATAGCCGTGGAACTGGACACCGGCGCTAGCCAATCCATCATGAGTAAAAAGATGTTTGAGAGATTGTGGTGCAACAAGGCACTCAGACCAGCCCTGAGCCCCATCCACAAGAAACTGGGAACGCACACCGAAGAGCTTATCACTGTCCGGGGCAGCGCCACAGTCAAGGTCACCTACGAAGGTACGGTGCACGAACTGCCACTCTGGATTGTCCCGGGCGATGGCCCCACACTGCTTGGAAGGAGCTGGCTGGGCAAAATCCGCTGGAACTGGGATGACATCGAGCACTATCACATGTCGATGAGGCCTCATGTACCCAGGTTCTTAACAAATTTCCTTCCCTTTTTGAGCCAGGCATTGGAAACTTTTCCGGGGCAAAGGTGTGGATCCACTTGGTCCCAGAGGCATGACCCATTCACCACAAGGCGCAAACGGTACCTCACATGATGAGGGAGAGAGTGGAAATCGAGCTGGACAGGCTGCAACGCGAGGGCATCATCCCCCCAGTGAAATTCAATGAGTGGGCCAGCCCGATTGTTCCAGTACTAAAAAGTGATGGCACGGTCAGGATTTGCGGCGATTATAAAGTAACTATTAATCGTTTCTCGCTACAGGACCAATACCTGCTACCTAAGGCAGACGACCTATTTGCGATGCTGGCAGGAGGCAACACGTTCACCAAGCTCGACCTGACTTCGGCCAACATGATGCAGGAGCTGGAGGAGTCTTCGAATGGCCTCACCTGCATCAACACGCTCAAGGGACTGTTCATCTACAACAGATGCCCGTTTGGAATTCGGTCGGCTGCAGCGATCTTCCAGAGAAACATGGAGAGCCTACTCAAATCGGTACCATGCACAGTGGTTTTCAGGACGACATATTGGTCATGGGTCGGGACACCGTCGAACACCTACAAAACCTGAAGGAGGTCCTCCAGCAACTGGATCGCGTAGGGCTGCGGCTGAAGAGGTCGAAATGCGTCTTCATGGCAACAGAAGTGGAGTTTTTGGGGACAAAGATCGCGGTGGACGGCATTCGGCCCACAACCTCTGTCTTTGCGTCTATCAGGAACGCGCCCAGGCCACAGAACGTCACGGAGCTGCGGTCGTTCCTGGGACTCCTCAACTATTTTGGTAACTTCCTACCGGGGTTAAGCACCCTCTTAGAGCTCCTACGTGTTATTGCGTAAAGGTGAGAACTGGGTATGGGGAAAAAAATCAAGTAATTGCTTTTGAGAAACATTTTATGCTCCATCAAGCTGCTTGTATTGTATAACCCGTGTAAAAGACTCATGCTAGCATGTGATGCGTCGTCGTACGGAGTCGGGTGTGTATTACAACAACATAACGTTGCGGGGAAGTTGCAACCTGTCGCCTATGCTTCCAGGAGCTTGTCTAAGGCCGAGAGGGCCTACAGCATGATTGAGAAAGAGGCATTAGTGTGTGTGTGTGTGTGTGTGTGTTCGGGGTAAAAAAAATGCATCAGTACCTGTTTGGCCTCAAGTTTGAGCTGGAAACCGAACACAAGCCCCTCATATCCCTGTTCGCTGAAAACAAGGGGATAAATACTAATGCCTCAGCCCGCATACAAAGGTGGGCACTCGCGCTATCAGCATATAACTATACCATCCGCCACAGGCCAGGCACCGAGAACTGTGCAGATGCTCTCAGTCGACTACCATTGCCCACCACGGGGGTGGAAATGGCACAGCCTGCAAACTTGTTGATGGTAGCGCAGCCCGCAGACTTGTTGATGGTCATGGAAGCATTTAAAAATGATAAATCACCTGTCATGGCCCACCAGATTAGGACTTGGACCAGCCAAGATCCTCTGCTGTCCCTAGTAAAAAACTGTGTACTGCATGGGAGCTGGGCCAGCATCCCCGTTGAAATGCAAGAGCTAATCAAGCCGTTCCAGCGGTGAAAGGACGAGCTGTCCATTCAGGCAGACTGCCTTTGTCGGGTAACCACATAGTGCTACCCAAAAAGGGCAGGGAGACGTTCATCTTGGATCTCCACAGCACACACCCGGGTATAGTAATGATGAAAGCGATAGCCAGATCCCACGTGTGGTGGCCCGGTATCGACTCTGACTTAGAGTCCTGTGTATGGCAATGCAGCGTGTGTGCTCAGTGGAGCAACGTGCCCAGAGAGGCACCACTAAGTTTGTGGTCCTGGCCCTTCAGACCATGGTCGAGGATCCATGTCGACTATGGGGCCCGTTTGTCAGTAAAATGTTCCTGGTGGTGGTGGTGGATGTTTTATCAAACTGGATTAAATGTGAAATAATGTCGGGAAGCACCGGGAAGCACCGCCACCACCACCATTGAAAGCCTGAGGGCCATGTTTGCCACTGACGGCCTGCCTGACATACTGGTCAGTGACAACGAGACATGTTTCACTGCCGAATTTAAAGAATTCATGACCCACAATGGGATCAAACATGTCACCTCGGCCCCGTTTATAGCAGCCGCCAATGGGCAGGCAGAGAGGGCAGTACAAACAATCAAACAGAGCCTTAAACGAGTCACAGAAGGCTCACTCCAAACCCACCTGTCTCGAGTACTGCTCAGCTACCGCACGAGACCCCACTCGCTCACAGGGTTGCTCCCAGCTGAGCTATTCATGAAAAGGACACTTAAAACCAGACTTTCGCTGGTTCACCCCAACCTGCATGATCAGGTAGAGAGCAGGCGGCAGCAACAAAATGTAAACGATGGTCGCACCACTGTGTCACGGGAAATTGATCTGAATGACCCTGTGTATGTGCTAATCTATGGAGATGGTCCCAAGTGGATCGCCGGCACGGTGATAGCTAAAGAAGGGAATAGGGTGTTAGTAGTGGACAAATTTTCAAAAAGCACCTGGACCAAACGAGGATGCGGTTCACAGACTGCCCTGAACAACCCACAGCAGACACCACCTCTTTTGAGCCCACAACATACACCCAAAGGATCAACGACACCACGCCGGACCAGGAAATCGAACCCATCACGCCCAACAGCCCAGCAAGGCCAGGCTCACCAAGCAGCCCTGCAGTGCCAACAACACGCCAGCCCAGCGAGGGCACAGTCAACACACCAGAACAGACATTTGTACTGAGGTCCATCAGGGAAAGAAAGGCTCCCGATCGCCTAACTTTGTAAATAGTTTTCACTTTGACTTTGGTGGGGAGTGATGTTGTGTATCCGTAAAGCATGCACTCCCATGTTCCGCCACCATGGAGTGCATCCCCTGAAGTCCCAGGGCATCCTAGCATTCCTTGGTAGCACTGTAAATAAGCCGACCCCTAAGGCCTGTTACTCACTCTGGAGTGCCTTATTAAATACTGAGGTCACTGTTACTTTGACCTCCCTGTGTGCAGTCTCATCTGTGTTCGGAACACGATAATTTCTTCCTGTTGAAGTCGGTCCAGTTCGATCTTGACCTTCTCCCTCATCATGTACGCAACTGCCCGAGCTTTGTGATGGACGGGCCTTGCATCCGGGCCTATGTGGATCTGCACCTTGGCTCCCATGAAGTTGCCGATGCCTAGTTCGAACAACGAGGGAAACTTGCTCAGCACTTGAGCAGATGAAGTATTACCCACTGATGATAAGGCTTTAATATCGTTCCAGTTCCATTTAATTTTCTCAAGCCAATTTCTGCCAAACAGCATTGGGCCATTGCCTGGAACGATCCACAACGATAATTCATGCACGGCGCCATCGTACAATACCTTTACTGCCACGCAGCCAATGACTGGTATGAGCTCTTTGATGTATGTATGCAGCTTCGCATTGATTGGGCTCAGTTTTTGCTTTAGTGTTCCACAGCTTTTCGAAAGCCCTCTGGCTCATTATTGACTAAATCGCACCCGTGTCCAATTCCATGGATACTGGAACCCCATTTAATTTAACTTCCAGCATTATTGGAATCCTTCCCCCCTCACCCCCCTACCTGCTATCAGGTTAGCTTGGCTGCAGTCTTGTGCTGTCGGACTTCCCGCCCGACAGGCCTCTAGCCTGTCAATCAGGCTGGCTGTGGGCAGGAAACCTACAGAAAAAATGTTAAAGACGTCCAAGGCCTGTATTTCCAGGTTTCCAGACCTCAAAACAGGACCCCTGCATGATCGGGCCTTCAAGCTACAATCCAGGCCTTTCATTCCACTTATCCAGGTTAAATTTTAGCCCAGGTCCCAGAGGTGAAAGAAGCTAATAGACAAATCCAGATTTCATATTGAATCTATTTTTTATTTTGCTCTAGTTTAAAATGACTTTTCTGTTTCTCCGTATCACTACTGAGTAGCAGGAAAACTATTCCCAGAATCCATCAGTATTACAATGACCCTGAAATTCTACAGATAGATCACAAATCTCTGGCCTTACGCTGGGAGGAGACTGGTGTAAGGAGCTGGAAATAGCTGTTTACACTGATTCTTTTAAGTTTCTGACAGGCACCTGCCGCATTTGCAGCAGGAGGACAGAATAACTTCCACATGATTCAGTACCTCTACAACCAGTCACTGCAGAGTGACTTATTCAACTTGGACATTTTTGGTCCCTCTGGGGAAACTACTACTCTCCTGATAGCTCAGTGTGATTAAAACTCTCGTAAATTCAACAGTGCAACCATGCAAGATAATGCCAGAAGCATTGGTCCCAATATTTACAAGGAGAGAGCAGGAATGTCTGTCAGTAGGTGGGAAATCCGTAAATGCTGGGAAAGCGGAGGTCCTGCCGAATTTAATGGCAGGACCTCGTTAAAAATGTTTTACTCCATTTTCTGCCTGGCAGCCTGACCGATTGATGACTGGCCAGCTGCTGGGTGCCGGGCCGGAAAGTCTGTGGTGGAAGGCAGCAGCTGGGAACCACTGAAATGGTCCCCGGCAATCAAGTAGATTGGGGGTCATGGGGGGGAGGGGCTCAGAGCACGACAGAGAGACAGGAGGGAGAGATAGTCAGTGGGGGGAAACATCAGATCGCTGAAGGGAGAGATATGGGGGGGGGTGGGGTAAGAGGTTGCGGGGAGGTGTGGAGACTGCAACGGGGGGAAAGATCACAGCAGGTTTGCTTGAGGGACCAGGGGATAAGCACTCCTACTCTTCTCAGCCCACAAGCTGTGCTGGAAAAGCACTTACCAGCAGGGACTGGCAGTTCTCGCCTCTCTTTAGCTGCTGGGTTTCCCGAGCCCCAGGAAACCCATGCTGAAGGCATTAATTCGTAATCGCTGACAATATCTGAGTCACGAAGCCTCATTTAAATATTTTAATTAACGACCAACCTCTCCAGAGTAGGTTATTCGGCCAACCCCAAACCCGCTGCCATTAAACCAGCGTATTTGTACTGGGTTGGGGTAGAGTTTCTCACTTTTAACAATTTAACCCTCCTCCAATCCAAGGCACAGTGCCACCTGTCCTGGTGAATGAGTGGGTTCGGGGAAGGGTGTTAAAATGACCCCCATTGTAAGTCATTTTCTGAAAACATAGATGCATTAATTTACCCTGCCTTGCAGGCATGCAAGTTAAAAGTAATTTATCGTGGCAAAGGGTATCAAAAGAACAAAAATCTGCTAACTAAAAATTAACTTCAATTCTTTCACTCGTACTAGCAGATCTCCTGTGTAATTATTTACAGGTAGTCTTGGAGCATAACTGTTACATTTAACTGCAATCCTGGCCAGTCTCGAAGGCCACCGCTCTAGATAGGCAAATCCAGTTAATTGTAGCGAGTTGCAAACTGAGAGCCAGTCAGAGTGTAGGTCAATGATTGGATTTGTTCTCTTTCTTTAAAAAGATTGTTATACGCCTGTAATGAAGTGTGACATCTGCGTGTAATGGATGCAGACAACAAACATTGATGCAAAACAATCTCAAAAAGCTTGAAAAGACTGAATTAAAGTTTTCTTCATATTTGAAGCCCACCTGGAATTATGTATGTTATAAAGACTGTTAGGAGGTAACTTTCAATTTGGATATAGTTAGAAATCTGCCGGTTGTGGATTGGTTGTCTGTCATACAACCACTTAATTTTCTTTTCCATTGAAATCAAAGAAGATAGGGCAGGGTGTATAATGATTGGCCAATTCGCAGCTTCCAGCTTTCTACCCGGGTCCAAAGTGAAAATTACTCCCTTTTTGTTGTCGCTTAAATCTAAGATTTATTTCCTGTACAACCGTCCAGGCCTAATATTGCTCTACTAGCATTACAGGGTTGCCATGTGAAGAAGCGAGTGGTAAGCCTTACCTCTGTGGCCCCCTCAGATCAGAGAGTCTGACAGAGCCGAGCAGCAAAGCAAGCGAGGCGGTGAAGTCAAGTGTTCCTTTTTTCCCCACTCTCCCATCAGTCCTCCAGGCCTGGAGGCTGCTGTTCTCAGACTGTTTCCCAGCAGGGTGTGGACCTATGCCACGGGTACAACCAGCCATACTAATGACCTACCCACCAAATTTAGGCAGCTGAACAAGCAGACTGGACCTCAGGCAGGGTCTACCTGTCTAGTGCCCAGACCATTGGGCGTGGAATATCAGAACTATAATGTTTGATGCTTTTGAGTAAAAGCATGAATTATAGCTCAGCTACTACATTCAGTCCAAATACAAACTTGAACAAAATTAGAAGCAGGAACTACATGAATATATTTATTTATTTCTATGCCTTAGAATTCTAAAGATAGGTGATATACAACCAGAGCATAAATTGATTCCATTGCACATGAATAAGAACTTGTTTGAGATGAATATACTTAATTTGATTGTTTTGTCTCTTCTTCAATATGTCAGGACTGGTTTGAAGTTGGAGCCCCTCCTGTCTTCTGGTTGTCTGGTTTTTTCTTTACTCAAGCTTTTCTAACAGGGGGCCAGCAAAATTATGCCAGAAAATACACCATTCCCATCGACCTGCTCACATTTGACTATGAAGTACTGGAGGACAAGATGTACAGGCTTCCCCCGCAAGATGGTAAGAGAAACACAACTTTAACCTGTAATAGTATTGTCACTGCAACTTTGGTAAAGTGCCATATTTGGTGTCAAGTGACACGTCGTGCTACCGAACATGAGCATTATTCAAAAATGAAAAAGTAAGATTTGCATTTATATAGTGTCTTTTGGACATCCCAAAGTACTTTACAGTCAATAAAGTACTTTTTTGAAATTTAGTCAATGCTGTAATCTCGGGATTGCTACCAGTGCCACGTGCTAGTCAGAGTAGAAATCGCAGGATAGCTCAGATGAATACGTGGCTTGAGCAGTGGTGCAGCAGGGAGGGATTCAAATTCCTGGGGCATTAGAACCGGTTCTGGGGGAGGTGGGACCAGTACAAACCGGACGGTCTGCACTGAGGGAGGACTGGAACCAATGTCCAAGGGAGAGTGTTTGCTAGTGCTGTTGGGGAGGAGTTAAACTAATATGGCAGGGGGATGGGAACCAATGCAGGGAGACAGAGGGAAACAAATTGGAGACAGAAGCAAAAGACAGAAAGGAAATGAGTAAAAGTGGAGGGAAGAGAAACCCAAGGCAAAAAACAAAAAGGGCCACTTTGCAGCAAAATTCTAAAGGGTCTAAGTGTGTTAAAAAGGCAAGCCTGAAGGTTCTGTGCCTCAATGCGAGGAGTATTCAGAATAAGGTGGACGAATTAACTGTGCAGATAGCAGTTAACGGATACAATGTGGTTGGCATCACGGAGACATGGCTCCAGGGTGACCAAGGCTGGGAACTCAACATCCAAGGGTACTCAACATTTAGGAAGGATAGACAGAAAGGAAAAGGAGGTGGGGTGGCGTTGCTGGTTAAAGAGGAAATTAAGGCAATTGTAATGAAAGACATTAGGTTGGATGATGTGGAATCGGTATGGGTGGAACTACGGAATACCCAAGGGGCAGAAAACGCTAGTGAGAGTTGTGTACAGACCTCCAAACAGTAGTCGTGATGTTGGGGAGGGCATCAAACAGGAAATTAGGGGTGCATGCAATAAAGGTGCAGCAGTTATCATGGGTGACTTTAATATGCATATAGATTGGGCTAACCAAACTGGAAACAATACGGTGGAGGAGGATTTCCTGGAGTGCATAAGGGATGGTTTTTTAGACCAATATATCGAGGAACCAACTAGGGGGGAGGCCATCTTAGTCTAGATGCTGTGTAATGAGAGAGGATTAATTAGCAATCTCGTTGTGCGAGGCCCCTTGGGGAAGAGTGACCATAATATGGTGGAATTCTACATTAGGATGGAGAATGAAACAGTTAATTCAGAGACCATGGTCCAGAACTTAAAGAAGGGTAACTTTGAAGGTATGAAGCATGAATTGGCTAGGATAGATTGGCAAATGATGCTTAAGGGGTTGACAGTGGATGGGCAATGGCAGACATTTAGAGACCGCATGGATGAACTACAACAATTGTACATCCCTGTTTGGCGTAAAATAAAAAAGGGAAGGTGGCTCAACCGTGGCTATCAAGGGAAATCAGGGATGGTATTAAAGCCAAGGAAGTGGCATACAAATTGGCCAGAAATAGCAGCGAACCCGGGGACTGGGAGAAATTTAGAACCCAGCAGAGGAGGACAAAGGGTTTGATTAGGGCAGGGAAAATAGAGTACGAGAGGAAGCTTGCAGGGAACATTAAAACGGACTGCAAAAGTTTTTATAGATATGTAAAGAGAAAAAGATTAGTAAAGCCAAACGTAGGTCCCCTGCAGTCAGAATCAGGGGAAGTCATAACTGGGAACAAAGAAATGACAGACCAATTGAACAAGTACTTTGGTTCAGTATTCACTAAGGAGGACACAAACAACTTTCCGGATATAAAGGGGGTCAGAGGGTCTAGTAAGAAGGAGGAACTGTGGGAAATCCTTATTAGTCGGGAAATTGTGTTGGGGAAATTGATAGAATGAAGGCCGATAAATCCCCAGGGCCTGATGGTCTGCATCCCAGAGTACTTAAGGAGATGGCCTTGGAAATAGCAGATGCATTGACAGTCATTTTCCAACATTCCATAGACTCTGGATCAGTTCATATGGAGTGGAGGGTAGCCAATGTAACCCAACTTTTTAAAAAAAGGAGGGAGAGAGAAAACACGGAATTATAGACTGGTCAGCCTGACATCAGTATTGGGTAAAATGATGGAATCAATTATTAAGGATGTCATAGCAGCGCATTTGGAAAGAGGTGACATGATAGGTCCAAATCAGCATGGATTTGTGAAAGGGAAATCATGCTTGACAAATCTTCTGGAATTTTTTGAGGATGTTTCCAGTAGAGTGGACAAGGGAGAACCAGTTGATGTGGTGTATTTGGACTTTCAGAAGGCTTTCGACAAGGTCCCACACAAGAGATTAATGTGCAAAGTTAAAGCACATGGATTGGGGGTAGTGTGCTGACGTGGATTGAGAACTGGTTGGCAGACAGGAAGCAAAGAGTAGGAGTAAATGGGTACTTTTCAGAATGGCATGCAGTAACTAGTGGGATACCGCAAGGTTCTGTGCCGGGCTGTTTATATTGTACATTAATGATTTAGACGAGGGGATTAAATGTAGTATCTCCAAATTTGCGGATGACACTAAGTTGGGTGGCAGTGTGAGCTGCGAGGAGGATGCTATGAGGCTGCAGAGTGACTTGGATAGGTTAGGTGAGTGGGCAAATGCATGGCAGATGAAGTATAATGTGGATAAATGTGAGGTTATCCACTTTGGTGGTAAAAACAGAGAGACAGATTAGGAAAAGGGGAGGTGCAACGAGACCTGGGTGTCATGATCCATCAGTCACTGAAGGTTGGCATGCAGGTACAGCAGGCGGTTAAGAAAGCAAATGGCATGTTGGCCTTCATAGCGAGGGGATTTGAGTACAGGGGCAGGAAGGTGTTACTACAGTTGTACAGGGCCTTGGTGAGGCCACACCTGGGGTATTGTGTACAGTTTTGGTCTCCTAACTTCAGGAAGGACGTTCTTGCTATTGAGGGAGTGCAGCGAAGGTTCACCAGACTGATTCCCGGGATGGCGGGACTGGCATATCAAGAAAGACTGGATCAACTGGGCTTGTATTCACTGGAGTTTAGACGAATGAGAGGGAATCTCATAGAAACGTTTAAAATTCTGACGGGTTTAGACAGGGTAGATGCAGGAAGAATGTTCCCAATGTTGGGGAAGTCCAGAACCAGGGGTCACAGCCTAAGGATAAGGGGTAAGCCATTTAAGACCGAGATAAGGAGGAACTTCTTCACCCAGAGAGTGGTGAACCTGTGGAATTCTCTACCACAGAAAGTTGTTGAGGCCAATTCACTAAATATATTCAAGAAGGAATTCGATGTAGTCCTTACTGCTAGGGGGATCTAGGGGTATGGCGAGAAAGCAGGAATGGGGGACTGAAGTTGCATGTTCAGCCATGAACTCATTGAATGGCGGTGCAGGCTCGAAGGGCCGAATGGCCTGCACCTATTTTCTATGTTTCTATGTCAATGGAATATATGAAATGTGGCAGCCAATTTGCGCACAGCAAGCTTCCACAAGCAATGTGATAATGACCAGATTATCTGTTTTTAGTGATGTTGATTGAGGGATAAATATTTTCTGGGACACTGGGGATAACTCCCCTGCTCTTATTCGAAATAGTGCCATAGGATATTTCACGTCCACCTGAGAGAGCAGGCGGAGCCTCAGTTAAACGTCTCATCCATTACTGCACAAGATAAGAGCTCACAAGGTTGGTGGTAATATATTAGCATGGAAAGAGAATTGGCTAACGAACAGAAAATATAGAGTTTGGATAAATGGTTCATTTTCCGATTGGCAAATTGTAACTAGTGGGGTGCCCAGGGATCAGTGCTGGGGCTTCAACTATTTACAATCTATATTAATGACTTGGATGTAGGAACCGAGTGTAATGTAGCCAAGTTTGCTGATGATACAAAGATGGGTGGGAATGCAAGTTGTGAGGAGGACACAAAGGGCCCAAAATTCAGTACCGCTGGAAAGCTGGTGCTTCCCCCCCACCTTTTTGTGGTCATTAGCGCCAAAATTTTTTGGTGGCTGGGCCACGCCATATTCAGCTGCAAAAGTGAACAAATGGGTTCCAGCACTAATGAACCCTTCCAAAGTGGAATTTTCACCAGTGTGGCTGTCTTAATTTGAGCGTTATCACCACTGAGAAATTCAGAATGCAGGTATGGGTTTCTAATGAGCTAGCTGCTAGGCCAGGGCTTGCAGCAAGGCCCTGAGCGGGGGGAAGGAGTTTGGAAGGATGGCTGGTGTAAGAGGTGCAAGGAGAGCCAACAGGTTCACCAATATGGAGCTGAAGACACTGATGAATGGCGTGGAGGACAGAAGAATAATTCTGTTTCCTAACGTGGGAGACCTGGCAGACATAATGCATGCAGGGGAGGAGTCATGCATCTCCATATATGTGAGGATGCACCCACCCAGGAGGGCGCTGGCCAGTCTGCACCCGGCCCTTCCAGGGTGGCTATGGGTCAACACCTCCTAGCTCTGAGGCGACGGGGATCCTCCTCCTCCTCCTTCTGCACTTCCTCCTCCTCAGGTGGTACTGCTGGCTCGACCTCCAGCAGCTGTCTCCTCATGATGGCCAGGTTGCGCAGCATACAGCAGACCATGACAATTATGGAGACCCATTGAGGAGAGTACTGTTGGGTGCCACCAGAGTGATCCAGGCACCGGAATCTCTGCTTAAGGATGCCTATGCACTGCTCGATGATGCACCTGGTGGCACAATAAGCGTCATTGTATGCATGCTCTGGCGCTGTCCTGGGGTTCCGCAGAGGAGTGAGCAACCAAGTGGACAGGGGATATCTCTTGTCCCCAAGCAGCCAACCGCAATCCTGATTCGGGCCGGTGAAGACGGCGGGCACACTGGTCTGGCGCAGAATGAACGAATCATGGCTGCTGCCTCCCTTGCCCGCTGCCTGTCTGCAAAGTGCTGATGGCGATGCCATCTCCTGCGTGCCGTCCTGCTTCTGAGCAGGTGTACCAGGTGTCGCTCTCCCAACACGCCTCCCATCCCCAGGGTGAACCCTGCCAAGCAGGTCTCTGCAGCCCACAGGACTTCACTAAAGAGTCCGACCTGAAAGTTGTACAAAAGTATGTGCAAACCTCTGAGCAGCACTCAGCAGGTTGAATGGAGCCAAAACAATTTATAAAACTATTAAAAGATAAATACAGTGGATACTGTAATCTTAAATAAAATCACTAATAATTAATAAAACGATTTCCCTACCAAAGGGCCCCGACCCCTGCAACACTCCAGCGATGTCCCGTTCGAGCACCGACTCGAATACCTTGCGGGGGCACCGCTGGGAAAAGTCTTACCTTTTTGCAGTTGAAAATCCCTGTCCTTGCTGCTTTTTAGCGACCCACACACTGCAGAGCTCTCCGCTGGAAAGTCTCCTTTACAGCGGCTTCATCGTGTCGTTTCTGGCGGAAGTGCACACCGCTCAAAACCCCCCTAGCTAAATATGGCTCGGGGAGGGAAAAGCATCCGACCACAGTGATTGATTTTATCAGTTGCCCTCCCAAACTCCACGATAGCTGTCCCTTCGGGGATGGTGAATTTCGAACCCAAAGAATCTGCAAAGGGATAGAGACAGGCTAAATGAGTGGGCAGACATTTAGCAGATGGAGTACAGGGCTGAATTTTGGCCAGGAGTTGCTCCGTTTTTTTTGGAGTAACTTGGTTTTTCTGGCGTAACTTAAAAATCCCCATTTTCCCCAATCAATTTGCACCAGTGTAACTGAGTTAGTTACGATTTTTTTTTAGGTTCATTTTTTTTTCCCAAAAGGGGGCGTTACCAGCCACCTACGCCAGTTCTGCCCATTTAGGCAACTTTGGCCAGCTAATAGTTACTCCATTTCTACTTCCGCCAGCATATGTGGCCACTTCAGAATTAAAGAAATTGGCGCAGGTAGGTGCATCGGAGGCCATTCGGCCTGGGATGGGGCGGAAAGGGAAGCGGCGATGACCTGCACCTAAAGCATCAAGCCTTACAAACCACCAAACCTTGCAAACAAAAAGTTCTAAGAATTCAAAGTAAGTCCTACCTTCATCTTCAAACTCGGCCCGGGAAGACAGCGGGCCGGCTGGTGCGGGAGGCCACACGGCCTGGGCTAGGAGCGGGGCAATACACTGGGAGGCCATTCGACCTGGGCTAGGGGCAGGAGCGATGGAACTGGCCAGCATCGGGGCCCACAGAGCGGCTGCAGCAAGCAAATCAATGGAGAGGCTGGGCGGGGGGGGTGGAGGGAGGGAGAGAGCTGGCAAACATCTGGGGACAAAGAGGGAGAGGCTGCAATTCAACGGAGAGGCTGGGAGGGAGGGAGGGAGAGAGGTCACAAGACTCAAGGGGGGAGAGGAGAGGACAAAAGACCTTTGGGTGTGATCCATCCATACAGACCTTGGGGGGAGAGAGAGAGAACTGTAAACCTGTACTGACTGCTTTCCTGCCATTTTGACCTTAAAAGTTTAACTTTAAGTCTGGGGGCAATACTGACAATGCCATACTTTTTGCAAGCGTTCTGAATCATTGTGCTACGTAGGAGACAATTGATTAGAGCTCATCACATCAGGAACATCAGAGCCCATAGGCTCCTGGGCAGGAGGCCTTGCCCACCTCGGCAATTTCGAGTCAGGAGTTAATACCTGCACCTGAGTGTTGCAGAATGTGTCAGAAGGCTGCGTTTCTACAGAGAAGTTGTCTGCGAGATCTGTAAGTTGCTGAGACCAGACCTACAGCTGAGAAGCGGCAGGTGGACTGCTTTGTCTGTTGAAGTGAAGGTTACAGCTGCGCTTTCATTCTATGCCTCTGGATCATTTCAAGCTACAACTGGAGATGTGTGTGCCATCTCGCAACATGCAATACATGTCTCCATTCACCAGGTCACGGCTGCACTGTATGCGCGGAGGAATGACTTCATCAAGTTCCCAATGACTGGTCAAGCAATCCATGACAGGGCTGTGGGATTCTCAAGAATTGCTGGCTTCCCAAAGGTACAGGGCTGCATTGATCGTACCTACATCGCCTTGAGAGCACTGTGGAGGATGCCGAGCTGTTCAGGAATAGAAAAGGCTTCCATTCCATTAATGTGCAGCTCGTGTGTGACAACATGCATCACATCATGTCAGTCAATGCAAGATACCCTGGCAGCACCCATGATGCATTCATCCTACACGATAGCGTTATATCTGATATGTTTCAGCAGCAGCCAGAAGAGCAGAGCTGGCTACTGGGAGACAAAGGGTACGGCCTCGCCACCTGGCTCATGACGCCCCTACGCACAACCCGGACGGAAGCTGACCATCAATACAACATGTCGCACATTACGATGCGCATCATCATAGAGAGGATCATTGACATCTTGAAACAGTGTTTCCGATGCCTGGCTCATTCCGGAGGCTACTTGCAATACTCCCCTGAGATTGTCGGTCAGTTCACTGTTGTGTGCTGCATGCTGCATAACTTAACCATTATGAGGTAGCAGCAGCTGATAGTGGAAGAAGACCCACCTGCAGTGAGAGTGGCTGATGATAATGATTTGGAAGATGACGAGCAGGAGGAGGTGGTAGAGGAGGATGATGATGAGGATGAGGAAACCATGCAAGTGCTTGAGGCCGGAGCACGACGTCAGAGGAGGGCGGGCCATCGTGCTCCTTTAACGATTGCTCGAGCCTTGCGCCAGCAACTCATCCGTGAATGCTTTACTGATGCCTGAGGGCTCAGCGACAACTATTCCACATGGACATGTTTATTTTTTGGAGCTGTTCCGTAATGTTGTGTTGTGTTGGAGGATGCTATGAGGCTGCAAAGCGACTTGGATAGGTTAGGTGAGTGGGCAAATGCATGGCAGATGAAGTATAATGTGGATAAATGTGAGGTTATCCACTTTGGTGGTAAAAACAGAGAGACAGACTATTATCTGAATGGTGACAGATTAGGAAAAGGGGAGGTGCAACGAGACCTGGGTGTCATGGTACATCAGTCATTGAAGGTTGGCATGCAGGTACAGCAGGCGGTTAAGAAAGCAAATGACATGTTGGCCTTCATAGCGAGGGGATTTGAGTACAGGGGCAGGGAGGTGTTGCTACAGTTGTACAGGGCCTTGGTGAGGCCACACCTGGAGTATTGTGTACAGTTTTGGTCTCCTAACTTGAGGAAGGACATTCTTGCTATTGAGGGAGTGCAGCAAAGGTTTACCAGACTGATTCCCGGGATGGTGGGACTGACCTATTAAGAAAGACTGGATCAACTGGGCTTGTATTCACTGGAGTTCAGAAGAATGAGAGGGGACCTCATAGAAACATTTAAAATTCTGATGGGTTTAGACAAATTAGCTGCAGGAAGAATGTTCCCAATGTTGGGGAAGTCCAGAACCAGGGGTCACAGTCTAAGGATAAGGGGTAAGCCATTTAGGACCGAGATGAGGAGAAACTTCTTCACCCAGAGAGTGGTGAACCTGTGGAATTCTCTACCCCAGAAAGTTGTTGAGGCCAATTCACTAAATATATTCAAAAAGGAGTTCAATGAAGTCCTTACTACTCGGGGGATCAAGGGGTATGGCGAGACAGCAAGAATGGGGTACTGAAGTTGCATGTTCAGCCATGAACTCATTGAATGGCAGTGCAGGCTAGAAGGGCCGAATGGCCTACTCCTGCACCTATTTTCTATGTTTCTAAGTTTCTATGTTAATGGAACATGATTCAGTTTTAACGTAAAATATATTTTATTCAAAAGTTTACAATGTACTTAACTTTAATGTAATAAAATAATTCTTGTATCAAACTTTACTGTAATATGATTCTTTAAGATCATTTAAAAACTTTAAGGTCACTTATAAAGTTGTAAATTTACATAACTTAAAAAATACTTTCAATGTGAGAACATTCATAGTGAGGGGATTTGAGTACAGGGGCAGGGAGGTGTTACTACAGTTGTACAGGGCCTTGGTGAGGCCACACCTGGAGTATTGTGTCCAGTTTTTGTCTCCTAACTTGAGGAAGGACATTCTTGCTATTGAGGGAGTGCAGCGAAGGTTCACCAGACTGATTCCCGGGATGGCGGGACTGACATATCAAGAAAGACTGGACCAACTGGGCTTGCATTCACTGGAGTTCAGAAGAATGAGAGGGGATCTCATAGAAACGTTTAAAATTCTGACGGGTTCAGACAGGTTAGTTGCAGGAAGAATGTTCCCAATGTTGGGGAAGTCCAGAACCAGGGGTCACAGTCTAAGGATAAGGGGTATGCCATTTAGGACCGAGATGAGGAGAAACTTCTTCACCCAGAGAGTGGCGAACCTGTGGAATTCTCTACCACAGAAAGTTGTTGAGGCCAATTCACTAAATATATTCAAGAAGGAGTTCGATGTAATCCTTACTACTAGGGGGATCAAGGGGTGTGGCGAGAAAGCAGGAATGGGGTACTGAAGTTGCATGTTCAGCCATGAACTCATTGAATGGCAGTGCAGGCTCGAAGGGCCGAATGGCCTACTCCTGCACCTATTTTCTATGTTTCTATGTTTACAACAGTCGCATCAACAACAACAGCAGCAGCAGCAAAGAAAGGCTGCACCCATCTCTCACCCCCTTAGCCTAACACCGCCCGCCGTGCTTGGTCTTGGACTCTCCAGCACCACTGCCCACAAGCGGTGGCACAGTGATTTTGGGCTTGGTACCAAGCTTATTCCTTCTAACATCTCGGTGAATGTGCACTTCTTCATGGGTGATAGGGGTCAGGTGTTAATGTGGAGGGCCCGGCTTGGGTCTCTTCAGAGGCTGGTGTGGGGATTGCAGTGGGAGTGGCAGTTGATTCTGTCAATGGGCGCGGGGTCTGGCCATGTTCCCTTATTGCCGCAGCTAACTCACACATGCCCTCCCTCATGCACCCTGACAGTATCTCAGCGGACTGAAACATTCCCTCCCTGATGGCCTGTGTCATTGCCAGTGTGGTCCTTTCCACTACCTCTGACATTCCCTCCCTCATGGACTCTATTCTCGCACTGATGTTCCCGGATATCGTTCCCATTTCCCGTGCTATTGCTGTTACTTCTCCCGACAGTCCTGCTACCTCATCACTCACCCCACTGATGGTGTCCAAGAGTGATCGGGTAAGGTCAATGTTCTCCGCACTCAATGCCATGATCTGAACCACATCTGTTGCATTCTGCATCTCAGGAGAGCTTGGTCGATTTCTCCTTCCCCTCATCCTGGGTCTGCCTCGTGGCATCCCAGTGGGAGTCGCAGGCTCGGATGGTGTGGCCCTTGGTGTTACATGCTGTATCCCACCACTGGAACCCGCAACCTCAGACGGTGGGGCCCTGGGTGTTACATGCTGCATCCCACTACTGGGACCCGCAACCTCGGACGGTGAGAAACCAAGGAATGTCCCACCAGAACTCAAACCACTAGTCATAGAATGGCTGAAGCTAAGGAATGTCCCACTAGAACTCAAATCACTAGTCAAGGAAGGGGCTGGCAACTCCGATAACTACACATGCTCGAAATTAAGTATGTAAGTGGAGGCTTCATCCAGCTGACCCAACTCCCCCTCACCCCCATGTTGGTTTGGAGGGTTGGCTTCGAAGATGTTCTCGTGCTCAGGCGCATCCACGTCTGAATCTTCTGCATCTTCAGGATTGGCATCAGGTTCTGCAAAATATAACAGAACAGTCAAATGTTTAGCAGCAGAGGAGGGGGCAGGATGGGTGACATGAGTAGGATCACACATAGCAGGCCAGTCAGCGGGTTGATTTGAAGGACCACGATGAATTTTCAGGACTTACCCTCTCCCTCGAGTGTGGGCCCAGCTTGTGCAGTACTGATTGATTTTCTCCAGGTAGGACCCATCAAAGCAGCGACCCTCTCTTCCAAGGGTGTCAGTGGCTGCAGATTTGGCACGCCTCCTCCTGGTCGATTTCTTTCCCTTTTGTTGTGGGACAATTTCTTCTGCAAAGATGAAAATGCAACTTTTTAGAGAGGGTGTATTTCTGCTGGATGAGACATATACAGCTGGTCACATTTACAATTGCAATTGTATTGAATAAATGAAAATATTACTTACACTAACTATTTGACCAAGGTCCTGCCATTTCCTTTTACACTGGCTTCCAGATCTCTTGGTGTTCACCAATGCGCAGAAATCTTCTGCAACTTGGTTCCAGCGTTCCTTCATTTCTTTGGGTGGCACTTTTGTGCGACCTCTGCTGGTATCCAGCTCCGGCCATCTGGTCTCAATGACATTAACTAGTATCTCCATTTCGTCATGCAACAAATTATTTGTTCTTGGTCCATGTTGCTGCATTGCTTTATTGCTGCAGCTGCTCTGAGACACTTACAGCACTTTTCCAATGCTCTTAGACACACAGTGAGTTTTCCAAACACACTGTCCTTATTTTGCATGCAGCAGTGATTTTTACAAATACAGCACTCCTTCTGGCACTTTTGCTGGAATGATTTTACCAAACAGAGCACTGCTTCTAGAATTCAGCAGTTAATTTCGTACCACAGCACTCCTTCTGGCACCAAAACACAAGCAGCCTAGCTCTTTAAAAATGGCCAATTGCCAACTTTCAGCGCTACTGTTCATGCGCGGACATCACCAGCGGACTCCACTGCGCATGTGCCGATGTCCCGGCACAATTTTCGGCGCAGAACGCTGGCTCCACCCCCAACTCGACTGGCCACACTGTGCGACTGCAGTGAAGAGGCCGGACAGCAGCAAAAGTGGCAACAAAATTTTTCGCCACACCTCAGAACGGAGAAAAGCGGCGTAACTCCGGTAAACGGGCTCAGCCAAAATTGAGGCCATAATGTGGGAAAGTGTGAGATTATCCACTTTGACAGGAAAAATAAAAAAGCACATTATTATTTAAATTGAGAGGGATTTCAAAATGCCGCAGTACAGAGGGACCTGGGGGTCCTTGTGCATGAAACACAAAACGTTAGTATGCAGATATAGCAAGTAATCAGGATGCCAAATGGAATGTTGGCCTTTATTGCAAGGTGGATAGAGTATAAAAGCAGGGACGTCCTGCTACAACTGTACAGGGTATTGGTGAGACCACACCTAGAGTACTGCGTACAGTTTTGGTCTCCTTATTTAAGGAGGGATATACTTGCATTGGAGGCAATTCAGAGAAGGCTCACTAGGTTGATTCCTGAGATGAAGGGGTTGACATATGAAGAAAGGTTGAGCAGGTTGGACCTATACTCATTGGATTTTAGAAGAATGAGAGGTGATCTTATTGAAAAATATAAGATACTGAGGGGGCTCGACAAGGTAGATGCAGAAAGGATGTTTCCACTCGTGCGGGAATCTAGAACTAGAGGGCATAGTTTCAGAATAAGGCGTCGCCCACTTAGAACTGAGAAGAGGAGGAATTTCTTCTCTCAGAGGATCGTAAATCTGTGGAATTCTCTGCCCCAGAGAGCTGTGGAGGCTGGATCATTTAATATATTTAAGATGGAAATAGACAGATTTTGAAAGATAAGGGAGTGAAGGATTATGGACAGTGGGAAGGAAAGTGGAGCTGAGCCCAAGATCAGATCAGCCATTATCTTACTAAATGGCGAGGGGCCAAATGGCCTACTCCTGCTCCTATTTCTTATGTTCATATCCAAAAGACAGCACCTCTCACAATGCAGCACTCCCTAGATTATTGTCTCTGGAGTGGGACTTGAACCCATAAAATTCTGATTGAGAGAACATAAGAACATAAGAAATAGGAGCAGGAGTAGGCCATACAGCCCCTCGAGCCTGCTCCGCCATTTAATATGATCATGGCTGATCCGATCATGGACTCAGGTCCACTTCCCTGCCCGCTCCCCATAACCCCTTATCGGTTAAGAAGCTGTCTATCTCTGTCTTAAATCTACTCAATGATCCAGCTTCCACAACTCTCTGACGCAGCTAATTTCACAGATTTACAACTCTCTGAGAGAAGAAATTCCTTATCTCAGTTTTAAATGGGCGGCCCCTTATTCTAAGATTATGCCGCCTAGTTCTAGTCACCCCTATCCGTGGAAACATCCTCTCTGCATCCACCTTGTTAAGCCCCCTCATAATCTTATACATTTCGATAAAATCACCTTTCATTTTTCTGAATTCCAATGAGTAGAGACCCATCCTCGTGAACCTTTCCTCATAAGGCAACACCCTCACCTCCGGAATCAACCTAGTGAACCTTCCCTGAACTGCCTCCAAAGCAAGTATATCCTTTCGTAAATATGGAAACCAAAACTGCACGCAGTATTCCAGGTGTGGCCTCACCAATACCCTGTATAACTGTAGCAAGACTTCCCTGCTTTTATACTCCATCCCCTTTGCAATAAAGGCCAAGATTCCATTGGCCTTCCTGATCACTTGCTGTACCTGAATATTATTGTACAGGTCTTGCTGTATGTGGGGACGGACAGTTTCATTATCTGAGGAGTTGTGAATGGAACTGAACACTCTGCAATCATCAGCGAAAATCCCCACTTCTGACCTTGGATGAAGGGAAGGTCACTGATGAAGCAGCTGAAGATGGTTGGGCCTAGGACACTGCCCTGGGGAACTCCTGCAGCGATGTCCTGGGGCTGTGATGACTGGCCTCCAACAACCAGAACAACCTCCCTTTGTGCTAGGTATAACTCTAGCCAGTGGAGAGTTTTCCCTCTGGTTCGCACTGACTTCAATTTTACTAGGGCTCCTTGATGCCACACTTGGTCAAATGCTGCCTTGATGTCAAGGGCAGTTATTCTTACCTTACCTCTGGAATTCAATTCTTTTTTCCATGTTTGAGCATGGCTACCAACCAAGCCACGACTGACACTAAAATGGAATGCTTGTATTTTATTCCCAAATTTCATGATTGAAAACTTTGCTGAAATCTGTAAGAATTTGCATAGTACATTAATTTTATTGCTGATATACTGTATTTAGTTTTGTCATTCCTAAGACAACAGCAATCTGTTGTAATTGCTATAACTATTGCTTTGGAAGCAAAATTACTGGGGACAAATTTATGAATGCAGGCTCACAAGCCATGCGTGCTGGAAGTATACATTCAGTATACATTCAGTAATCACAGGTGCAATCGTCAAGATTTTCTGTCCATTAAATATTTTGCTTAATCAGCCCTATTGTGTGATCATTAGATTGTTACGCCCCCTTTAAGTTACTGTATTTTTACTCCTTTGAACGCTCGCAACACTTGTGCATAGCTCCAATCTGAAGTCAGCTTCTTTAGTGAGTCAGCTTCTGCAGTAAACCCAGAAGTGAGTCACTGTGGAAGAATTTCAGGCCATTTGCTATCCACACTTCAGTATTGGGCCCAATATGGTTTGCAGTGCAGTGTGGTAGAATAGTGAGAGAATGATATGATCCTGAACTCGACTGAGCTCCTAATCTCATGGATGCAAATATGGCAGACTCCAAGCAGCAAGGTATCTCCCATCAGAGGGGAGGGGGGAGAAAATTGGACTGAAATCCTCACCAGACAGTTCACCAAACAGTTCTTGTGAATTTTCTGGTAGTGGACAACGAGTAGATGTTAGTCTGAGAGCAGGGTGCCTGCCTCACTCTATCGGCTCAAGAAATATTTAATCCACAGGCACTAGTAATAGAAGCAAACTGGAGGCAACATACCTCTTATGTTTCATATTAGGGTAAACACGCCAAAAGCACCCACACATAATTATGAAAAAGAACAAAATAACTACAACATCCAGTACTGAGTGGCTAGCTGAATCGTGCCAATGATGAATGCTGTGTGTATGTGATTCAGAATTGGTTTTATGGGTGTGGCATCTTTACTGGTCTCCTCTTGATAAATGTAAAAGCTTGTGGCACAACTTCACCTGGATTTAAAACTTCATACCAATTGTCTAAAAACACAATTTTACCATTAAGAAACAGGTTTATGTTTTGAAGGTCACACTTGCTAGAAATTACAGCATAACATTAGGGTACAATTTGATCTGAGATATACCTAGATGGTACCTTATACAAACTTAATCATACCTATTTTATGATTGCCTCACTGTTATCCTTTCAAATTTAATTGGGGATACCATGATGCGAGTTAGAATACATTTGCAAGACAGGCTGCACTTTGCGCAATATTGTTACAGCATGACATGAAAGTAGTATAATTTATTAAGCATTAAAAGACCTGTTTATATTTTTTGTCTGTGCTTTGATCAAGTAGCTATAAAATAATTGTTTGTGTGCTGTAGTGGGTCAGCACGCTGCTGCTTAATTTGACTATGTCTGATTGTCTGAAAGCACCATTTTCAAAACATTTTATTGAAGACATCTTACATGGCAGTAGTTCAACAAATTACAAAACATCTGGCACATAATCACTATTAGTTACATTGCAACAAAAATGAAAATATATTCCTACTTACAATATTTTCAGTTGCAAAACCAAAATGGTGTTTTCTGTTTTATCAAAACTGAGCATGGGGCTAGCTTGCTCAATTTTCCGCCTCTAAATAGAGGAACATCGAGAAGCTAAATATATAACAATGAATAGTCAGCATAGATTTCAAAAGGGAAAATCGTGCTTGACAGACATTGAGTTTTTTGAAGTGGTAACAGAGAGAATAAACCAGGGTAATGCAGTAGATGTAGTTTATCTAGATTTTCAAAAGGCCTTCAATAAGGTACCCCATAATAGACTAATGAATAAGGTCAAATAATGTGGAGTCAGGGGACAAGTAGCAGAATGGATAGCTAGCTTCAAGACAGAAAACAGAGAGTGGGAGTAAAGGGTAGCTATTCACAGTGGCAGAAGATGGGTAGTGGTGTTCCACAAGGATCAATGCTGGGACCACTGTTATCCACAATCTATATTGACGATTTAGACTTTGGAATTAAAAACAAAATTTCTAAATTTGCGGCTGACACCAAATTGGAGGGGATAGTCAATACTGAGGAGGACTGCAATAAATTACAGGAGGACATTAATAAAGGATGCGCTTATTTGTACTGCCAAAAAGGCCAACATGCTTTACCCTTTGTTTCTGATTGGTCCCCTTGGAGGATAAGCCACACCCTGAAGTTTCACAGAAATGTGTCACTGGAACCGCCCATCCCAAGGTCGCACTGACTTTGCAAATTGTAATTCGATCCACTTTGACTTCCTGAAGTGACAAAGGACAGAGCTCCCTAGAAGACAGCAAGAACCAGCCAAAGTCCTGTACCACAGTCCAAGTACATCCCTCCCCCAGCCAAAGTGCCTTACCCCAGCACAAGTGCATGCCTCCCCCAGCCAAAGTGCCTTACCCCAGCCCAAGTGCATGCCTCCCCCAGCCGAAGTGTCTTACCCCAGTCCAAGTACATCCCTCCTCTAGCCAAAGTGCCTTACCCAAGCCCAAGTGCATGCCTCCCCTAGCCAAAGTACCTTACCCCAGCACATGTGTATTCTCCACTCCCCCCCGCCTCCCCCCGCACCATAGATGGGGCATTGTGCATGGATTGTTAACAGGTTTATTGGATATGAAGTGAATAATGACAGTGTCATGACTTCTGGATATCATTCACTCCAATGATGTCCCTTATAGGGGGTTGGAAGAACGTGATCCGTCTTCCCTAGTTCCCTCTCTCCCCTCCGATCCCCTCCCCCGTGTCTCTCTTTCCCCCCCCCGCCCCAGGCTCTCTCTCTCTCTCTTCCCCTCCCCCCCCGCCCCGTGGCTGCTTGCAACTCGCAGCCTACGGGAGGCTTGGGGCTCAGCGGGCTCAGGGCTCGGGGCTCAGCGGGGGACTCGGGGCTCAGCAGGGGACTCGGGGCTCAGCAGGGAGCTCGGGGCTCAGTGGGAGGCTTGGGGCTCAGTGGGGGGCTCAGAGCTCAGCGGGAGGCTCAGGACTCGGGGCTCAGCGGGGAGCTCGGGGCTCAGTGGGAGGCTCAGGACTCGGGGCTCAGCAGGGAGCTCGGGGCTAAGTGGGAGGCTTGGGGCTCAGTGGGGGGCTCAGAGCTCAGCGGGAGGCTCAGGACTCGGGGCTCAGCAGGGAGCTCGGGGCTCAGTGGGAGGCTTGAGGCTCAGTGGGGGGCTCAGAGCTCAGCGGGAGGCTCAGGACTCGGGGCTCAGCGGGGAGCTCGGGGCTCAGTGGGAGGCTCAGGACTCGGGGCTCAGCAGGGAGCTCGGGGCTCAGTGGGAGACTTGGGGCTCACAGGATGCTCAGGGCCCAGTTGGAGGCTCGGGGCCCGATCAGAGGCTCGAGACCCGCAGCTCAGTGGGAGGCGCGGTCAGTGGTCGGTCGGAGGAGCAGCAGCTCTGTTGGAGAACTCGTGGAGCAACAACGCGGTCAGACTGATTGCAGGGTCCCACTTCCGGTTCCAGTTTCGGGCGGGAGGCATCGGGGGCAGAGTTTCAAGAGGACGCAGGCACAGAAGGACAGAACAAGTGTAGTACAAATAGTCAGTCCCTTAATAAACTTGCAGAATGGGCATTTAATTGGCAAATGAAATTCAACACAGATAAATGTGAGGTATTACATTTTGGTAGAAAGAATAGGGAGGTCACTTATTACTTGGAGGGGTGAATCTGGGTGGGGTAGAGGAGCAAAAGGATCTCGCAGTACAAATACACAAATCACTAAAAATAGCGACACAGGTTAACAAGGCCATAAAAAAGCAAACCAGGCATTTGGGTTTATTTATAGAGGGATAGAATTGAAAAGTAGTAAAGTTATGCTAAATTTGTATCAAACCTTGGTTAGACCACACTTGGATTATTGCGTACAATTCTGGTTGCCATATTATAAAAAGGATGTGGAGGCACTAGAGGGGGTGCAGAGAAGATTTACAAGGATGATACCAGAAATGCAAGGGTATACCTATCAGGAAAGGATAAACAGGCTAGGTCTCTTTTCACTTGAAAAGAGGCTGAGGGTGACCTAATTGAGGTCTTTAAAATTATGAAAGGTTTTGATAAAGTAGATAGAATGAATGTTTCCACTTGTGGGGAAGAGCAAAACTAGAGGCCATCAATATAAGACAGTCACCAAGAAATCAAATAGGGACTTCAGAAGAAACTTCTTTACCCAGAGAGTGGTGCGAATGTGGAACTCGCTACCACAGGCAGTAGTTGAGGCAAATATTATAGTTGCATTCAAGGGGAGGCTAGATAAGCATATGAGGGAGCAGGAAATAGAGGGTTATGCTGATAGAGTTAGATAATGAAAGATGAGAGGAGACTCGAGTGGAGCATAAACGCCGACATGTCGTGGTTGGGCTGAATGGCCTGTTTCTGTGCTGTATATCCTATGTAAATCGCACAGCTAGCTATCCGGGTACAGCAGCTTTCCACGCACATTATATTAAGGACTCAGGAAAAGTGCGTAGTGGGCCGAAAAGGCCGCCACCATGTTCATTGGAGCCATCACATGGGCAGCCCTATGTAAGGTCATAAGACCCTGATTAACATATATTACTGAGGCTCCACTTGGAATCAGGCAGGCACCTCCGCCTCTGAAAAAAACAGTAGGGTTGATCTTGCTGCTGGATGGGAATAATGCGGCAAATAAAAGTGCTTGATTTTAATTCCTGTTCTGGCTGGTTTCTGTTGGGCGAAGCAAGTTAAAACTTCCTCTTGTATTTTAGTAATAACATTATTAAATTAAGAAGCAATTTCAACATTTTTATTTTAAAAATTCATAAGAACTTCAATTCTGTTCTACTGTTGTCTTTTCTCCTAATCTTTCTTTCCCAATCTCTTTCCTACAATCACTATTTTGACTTTGATTTTTTTACACTTTCTTCCTTATACAATCTTTGGGTCTAATTTACAACTTAATTTACTTTTGAGTTTGCCTCTTTCTGTACTTGATGGATCCAACCACTGTTGCTAAGCCGTCATCTACATCTTTGAAATTTAGTGCTTACATAAGAATATAAGAAATAGGAGTCGGCCATACGGCCCCGCGAGCCTGCTCCACCATTTAATACAATCATGGCTTATCCGATCATGGACTCAGGTCCACTTCTCTGCCTGCTCCCCATAACCCCTTATTCTCTTATTGGTTAAGAAACTGTCTATCTCTGCTTTAAATTTATTCAATGTCCCAGCTTTCACAGCTCTCTGAGGCAGCAAATTCCACAGATTTACAACCCTCTGAGAGAAGAAATTCCTACTAATCTCAGTTTTAAATGGGCGGCCCTTTATTCTAGAAACATAGAAACATAGAAAAATAGTTGCAGGAGTAGGCCATTCGGCCTTCGAGCCTGCACCACCATTCAATAAGATCATAGCTGATCATTCACCTCAGTACCCCTTTCCTGCTTTCTCTCCATACCCATAAGGGCCATATCCAACTCCCTCTTGAATATATCTAACGAACTGGCATCAACAACTCTCTGCGGTAGGGAATTCCACAGGTTAACAACTCTCTGAGTGAAGAAGTTTCTCCTCATTTCAGTCCTAAATGGCTTAGACTGTGACTCTTGATTCTGGACTCCCCCAACATCGGGAACATTCTTCCTGCATCTAACCTGTCCAGTCCTGTCAGAATTTTATATGTTTCTATGAGATCCCCTCTCATTCTTCTAAACTTCAGTGAATACAGGCCCAATCGATCCAGTCTCTCCTCATATGTCAGTCCTGCCATCCCAGGAATCAGTCTGGTGAACCTTCACTGCACTCCCTCAATAGCAAGAACGTCCTTCCTCGTCCCGTTAGCGGGAGTCGTTCATTTTGCCGCAACCAGTCGGTGAGTCGTTAGTGCCCCGTATTGCCTCCCCCCCCCCCCACCAGAGACGACAATGAGAGGAGCTAAGAAGGCCAATTTTCAGGCCTTAATGTTTCATTGGTGCAAGATGTCCAAGCCCTTCATTTTGTGAGAGTATTTGGGGCTCTCCTGCTGAGAGTTCTTCTCCCCCTCCTCCTCCCTTTTCCAACAACTTGTCCTGCTCTGTGTTGTCTCTGCTCATTTTCTCTGTAATGCTGTAGGCAAGTGGAATGTCTACTACTGCATCCATGTCTTGGAGCAAGTGGTCTGTGCAGAATCTTTGAAGTCAGCAAAAAGTCATTCAGCATCTGCCTCATCACTCCCTGCAGACTTTAGCAACTTTACATAACTCTTAAATCCACCAAACACTGCTACAAACATAGCAAAAGCCAGTGGCAATTAACCTGTAAATAGTTGATGATCCCTTTAAATAGCGCTGGTGGGGGTCCATCCTGCTGCTGAACACGTGTGTAGCTGTGCAAGCTTAAGAGAGAGTTAGCTGGAGTGATGAGCTGATTGATGTCACGATCTGCCTACTCTGAATAATTCCAGTATATGCTCCCTGCGCCTGTGCTAACACTCTACCCAAGATGGTGTCCAGCATGGCCAACACCAGAAGTGTGCGTGCATGCTGGGGGAACCAATTTTGAAACCAAAATGGCACTCAAAGCACTCAAACAACGGGCGCTACAGAGCTGAATTTTGCAGCCTAAGTTTCTGCACAAGTGTGATTTTGAATTGAATAAAATATAATGGACGAGAAATGTAATCTTTTGTATATTATTAATGCCAGCCAAATGTATCTCACAGTTATTCAAGGTCTCCACTTATGGCAAGTTGTCATTTGTCAAAGGAAAAGCTTTGCAAATATGGAGGATGAAAAGTCAGAAAAGAGGATTTTGGAATAATCGAGTCTAGAGATTACAGAAGCATGGATAAGGGTTTCAGTGCCAGAGGGTCTGAAATAGGGGTGGAGGTGGGAAAAGTTACACAGTAAAAATATGCAGAAATATTGTACAGTTAGAAATTTATTTGCTCAGCTTATTCTAACTTGGGGACACCACAACTAACTAAATACAAAATAATACAGCACACTTTATAAGCAAATATATGTTTCTATCATGTTATAGAATGTTCATTAGCCAACATCTCATTATAACAAACTAAATTGCCACCTTCTGAGAACAGTACCTAAATGTGTAAACAATTGTGTTACCATTAAATGTCATTGTAGAATGAAAATATAAATGGAAATGAATCTCAAAGGAAAAGGGTGCTGCGTGTAATAGAGACATAGCAAGAAATATATAAAGATAATTGCACAGTAAGGGAATAAAACCAGGGGACAGAATAAAATCAAGAATTAACCAAAAATCTATTAACTGATTAAAAATGGTTTATAAGACAGGAAAGGCATGGTGTTGAAATGTTGCTTGCAGACATCACCTTGAATGACAGGGGAATGAGGCACATTCACCTTGTGTTTTATGAATGCCAAGAGTTAAAATAAATGCATAAAAAACAAATTACAAACAGCAGCAATTTTACTGACAGTTTTTCAGAAAGCTGATGTGTGGTGTGAATATTTATCAAATGTATTGTATTATTTTGTAAGACAATATGATGTTAGGTAGTTGCAGATTCCTTGGATTTCCACCTATTTTCATCTGTGTAACCTTGCCCACCTCCACACTTACTTTAAACCCTCTGGCAATGAAATGCTTATCCATGCTTTTGTAATCTCTAGACTCAGCTGTTCCATGACCCTCTTTTCTGGCTTATTATCCTCTACAATCTCCAAATTGTCCTAAACATAGCCACCCATATTGTGTCCCTCACTAAGTCTCACCCGTCCATCATTCCTGTTTCCCATAGGTCAACATTTGTTTCCTGTCTAATTCCATTTGTGAAGCGATTTGCGGCAATTTCTACTTTCAAGGTGTGATGTATATGCAAGTTGTTGTTGTAAATGAATGTGAGATCTTTTTTAAATAGGAAATAATTTTTTTTAAATGTTGCAAAATTAAAGTTTACATTTCCTTCTTACATTGCCACTAAACCTGTAAACCTCTATACCCTGTTGAATCAAGAATTATGTTTATTTACTGAATGTTTTCTTCACCTGACTCTTCACACACTGCATTAGGCAGTAAACTAGTTGAGAAGTTAATGGCCGCGATTTTATGAACCTCGGCGAGTCTGTAGCGGGTCCCGACCTCACTGCTGTCCCCATCCCACGACAAGATAAGAGCTCCCTGATTGATGAGTAGGCTGAGGCATTGCCAAGTGTGGCGCTGAGTCCAAATCGAGGTTTGATTTCACCATGGAATAAAAAGCAGCCAAGTGACAGGAAGCAGAGAGTAGTGGTGAATAGTTGTTTTTCAGACTGGAGGAAGGTATACAGTGGTGTTCCCCAGGGGTTGGTTCTAGGACCACTGCTTTTCTTTATATATATTAATGATTTGGATGTGGGTGTACAGGGCACAAATTCAAAATTTGCAGATGACACAAAACTTGGACGTATAATGAACAGTGAGGAGGATAGTGAAAGACTTCAAGATAGGTTGGTGGACACGTGGCAGATGAAATTTAATGCAGAAAAGTGGGAAGTGATAAATTTTGGTAGGAGAGGAAATATAAACTAAAGGGTACAATCCTAAAGGGGGATGCATGAACAGAGAGAGTTATATGGGGTATATGTGCCCAAATCGTTGAAGGTGGCCAGGCAGGTTGAGAAAGCAGTTAAAAAAGCTTACATAATCCTGGGCTTCATGAATAGAGGCATAGAGTTCAAAAGCGTGGAAGTTATGATGAACCTGTATAAAACGCTGGTTCGGCCTCAATTAGAATATTGTGTCCAATTCTGGGCACCGCAATTTAGGAAGGATGTGAAGGTCTTAGAGAGGGTGCAGAAAATGTTTCCAGGGATGAGGGACTTCAGTTGCATGGATAGACTGGAGAAGCTGGGGTTGTTCTTCCTAGAGCAGAGAAGAGTGAGAGGAGATTTGATAGAGGTGTTCAAAATTATGAGGGGTCTGGACAGAGTAGATAGAGAGAAACTGTCTCATTGGCAGAAGGGTCGAGAACCAGAGGACACAGATTTAAGGTGATTGGCAAAACAACCAAAGGCGACATAAGAAAAAACATTTTTGCACAGCGAGTATTTAGGATCTGGAATGCAATGCCTGAAAGGGTGGTTAAGGCAGACTCAATCATGGCTTTCCAAAGGGAATTGAATAAGTAGCTGAAGGAAAAAAAAATGCAGGACTACGGAGAAAGGACGGGGGAATGGGACTAGCTGAAGTGCTCTTGCAGAGAGCCGGCATGGTGCCGATGGGCCGAATGGCCGCCTTCCGTGCTGTAACCAATCTATGATTCAATGATTCCTCTGATCACTGCTGAGTTATGGGCTGTGGCAAGAGTTGTACAATTGATCTTGGCCCAGAGAGAGGCGGAACATGAATTGTGGATTCCTGCTACTGATCACTGGCCAGTGTTTCCTGGTGGAAGTTGTGTCAATGTCGGATAAGGAGTCTCTTAACTGTTACTTATTCATTTGCCTCATGTTCTTTCCTATTCTTTTCAATCTTGGTGTTGTCCTTCCCTATAGCCCATCACCTAGGTAACAATAAGCCTACAGAAAAATGTAGTAAGACCTTAGTTAGAGTCTTGTATTGTCAGCAGTGCAGATGGAAGCTTAAAATTACAAAGAGATATTAATAGATTAAGCGAATGGATGAAACAGATTTCAATGTCGGCAAATGTGAGGTCATCCATTTTGGACCAAAAGAGGATAGAGGATAGAACAGGGTACATTCTAAATGGTGAATAGCTAAAAACAGTGGAGGTCCAAAGAGAATTGGGGGTCCAGGTACATAGATCATTAAAATGTCATGAACCGGCACAGAAACTAATCAAAAAAGCTAATGGACTACTGGCCTTCATATCTAGAGGACTAGAATACAAGGGGGTAGAAGTTATGCTGTAGCTCTCCAAAAGCCCTGGTTAGAACACCCCTGAAGTACTGTGAGCAGTTCTGGCACCGCTCATTAGGAAGGATATATTGGCCTTGGAGTGGGAGCAGCGTAGATTTACCAGAACTCCTGGACTCTAAAGGTTAAATTGTGAGGAGGGATCACACAAATTAGGGTTGTATTCCCTGGAATTTAGAAGGTTAAGGAGTGATCTGATTGATGTTTTCAAGATATTAAGGGGAACAGATAGGGTAGATAGAGAGTAACTATTTCTGCTGGTTGGGGAGTCTAGAACTAGGGGGCATAGTCTAAAAATTAGAGTCAGACCTTTCAAGAGTGCAATTAGGAAACACTTCTATACACAAAGGAGGTAGCAGTTTGGAACTTTCTTCTGCAAATGGCAATTGATGCTAGATCAATTGTTAATTTTAAATCAGGGATTGATAGATTTTTGTTAACCAAAGATATTAAGGGATATGGAGCAAAGGCAGGTATATGGAGACAGGTCATAGATCAGCCATGATCTCATTGAATGGCGGGACAGGCTTGAGGGGCTGAATGGCCTCCTCCTGTTCCCAATACTGTCATTATCATCATCATCATAGGCAGTCCCTCGAAGTTGAGGATGACTTGCTTCCACTCTAAAAGTGAGTTCTCAGGTGACTGATGAGTCCAATGCGGGACCTACAGTCTCTTGTCACAGGTGAGGCAGACAGTGGTTGAAGGAAAGGGTGGTTGGGGAGCCTGGGTTGACGCACGCTCCTTCCGCTGTCTACTCTTGGTTTCTGCTTGTCCTCGTCGATGGGATTCGAGGTGCTCAGTGCCCTCCCAGATGCTCTTCCTCCATTTTGGGTGGTCGTGGGCCAGGGATTCCCAGGAGTCGGTGGGGATGTTGCATTTTGTCAAGGAGGCTTTGAGGGTGTTCTTGAAGCATTTCCTCTGCCCATTTGGGGCTCACGCCATGTCGAAGCTCCACAGATAGTGCTTGCTTTGGGAGTCCAGTGTCGTGCATGCAGGCGATGTGACCCGCCCAATGGAGCTGATCGAGTGTGGTCAATGTTTCAATGCTGGGGATGTTGGCCTGAGCAAGAACACTGACGGTGCGTCTGTTCTGCCAATGGATTTGCAGGATATGGTGGTACTTCTCCAACGTTTTGAGGTTTCTGCTGTATATAGTCCACGTCTCTGAGCCATATAGGAGGGCAGGTATCACTACTGACCATGAGCTTGGTGGCAGATTTGATGTCCTGGTCTTCAAACACACTCTTCCTCAGGCGACTGAAGGTTGCGCTGGCGCATTGAAGGCGGTGTTGGACCTCGTCGTCAATGTCTGCTCTTGCTGACAGTAGGCTCCTGAGGTATAGAAAATGGTCCAGGTTGTCCAAGGCCTCGCCATGGATTTTGATAATCGGGGGGGGCAGTGCTGTGTGGCGGGATCATGTTGGTAGAGGACCTTTGTCTTACGGATGTTTAGCGTACGCCTCGGTGAAGGTGTTGACAATAGCTTGGAGTTCAGCCTCAGAGTGTGCGCAGATGCAAGCGTCATCTGCATACTGTAGTTCAATGATAGATGATGGACAACCTTGGATCTGGCCTGGAGACAGCGGAGGTTGAATTGATTCCCATCTGTTCTATAATTTAGCTCCTCTCTGGCGGGAAGCTTGCTAAGGGTGAGATGTAGTATTGCAGCAAGAAAGATCAAAAAGAGTGTTGGTGTGATAACGCAGCCTTGCTTGACCCCATTCCGCACGTGGATTGGGTCTGTGGTGGATCTATTGGTCAGGATCACAACTTGCATGTCATCGTGGAGCAAACCGAGGATGTTGACAAATTTTTGAGGGTAGCCGAAATGGAGGAGGATGCTCCATAATCCCTCATGGTTGACAGTGTCAAAGACCTTTGTGAGGTCAAAGAAGGTCATGTACAAGAGTTAGTGCTGTTCCCTGCATTTCTCTTGTAGTTGTCGCGTGGAGAAGATCATGTCTGTTGTACCCCTTTCGTGGACAGAAACTGCATTGCGATTCTGGGAGGAGCACTTCAGCCACAGGGATAAGACAATTGAGGAGGATTCTTGCAATGATTTTCCCAGTAGCCAACAGCAGGGAGATTCCTCTGTAGTTACTGTAGTCGGATTTGTCCCCTTTTTTGAAGCTGGTCATGATTACGGCATCCCTGAAATCTCTTGGCATGCTCTCCTCCTTCCAGATAAGAGAAATGAGGTCATGTATTCATGCCAAAAGTGCTTCTCCGCCATGCTTTAGTGCTTCAGCGGGAATTTCATCTGCTCCTGTTGCCTTGTTATTCTTCATAGAAACATAGAAAATAGGTGCAGGAGTAGGTCATTTAGCCCTTCGAGCCTGCACCGCCATTCAATGAGTTCATGGCTGAACATGCAACTTCAGTACCCCATTACCGCTTTCTCGCCATACCCTTTGATTCCCCCTAGTAGTAAGGACTACATCTAACTCCTTTTTGAATATATTTAGTGAATTGGCCTCAACAACTTTCTGTGGTAGGGAATTTCACAGGTTCACCACTCTCTGGGTGAAGAAGTTTCTCCTCATCTCGGTCCTAAATGGCTTTCCCCTTATCCTTAGACTGTGGCCCCTGGTTCTGGACTTCCCCAACATTAATAAGAACATAAGAACATAAGAACATAAGAACATAACATAACAACTTCAGCTGACAGATGGCCTTTTCTACCTCATGCCGGGCTGGGGTTGTGCTGAGATGGTGGTGGGTAGCATGCTGTGGGATGGAGTTGAAGACACCAACGTTGAAGGCAGAGTCTCGGTTAAGGAGATTTTTGACATGCTCCTTCCAATAGGCACTGACTGCCTCTCTGTCCTTGATGAGTACCTCACCGTTCTTGGCCAGCAGTAGGATAGGGCTTTTGGTAAACAATCCACTAATGATTTTAATTGCCTCTCCCGCCACTGCGTGCGGGTCTGCTCAGCGCTGACAGACCTGACATTTGGTAAAGGTGCGTGGCGGTGGGTTGACAGCGGGGTCAAGACCTCACTGGGGAAAAAAACACTTCCCCCACTTGACCTGCCACGAATCGCGCCTGTTGAACCCCTGGAAAATCCAACCCAATAGCTCTGAATTTGCGGTTGGGGTATGACGCCAAACTGTCATACTGCCTTTGAAATTGACCGCATGAGGAAAACCTGAAGTTGCGGTCTGTTGATGACACACCCACCCCCACAGAGCCGGCAATCAGTGAAATCTCGTAAATCATTGAAACTGATGAAAACTTCAGCTCTTCTGCAGTAATTACGCTGTTAAATTCCTCACTAAAAGATCGACCCAATGGGATTAGGTGTAACTGGGGTTTTAACAACGTATTGACTGTTAAGAAAAGTTTAAGGGCCTGAAAAACTAATTTTAATTTTGTGCAGTGTGAAATTTGTCCATTTTAATTGTTAACCTATGGAATTCCCTGCCGCAGAGAGTTGTTGATGCCAGCTCATTGGATGTATTCAAGAGGGAGTTAGATATGGCCCTTACGGCTAAGGGGATCAAGGGGTTTGGAGAGAAAGCAGGAAAGGGGTACTGAGGGAATGATCAGCCATGATCTTTTTGAATGGTGGTGCGGGCTCGAAGGGCCGAATGGCCTACTCCTGCACCTATTTTCTATGTTTCTATGTTTCTGTGCAACATTCTTGGCAGTGTTGACCAACAGGTTAACAACTCTCTGAGTGAAGAAGTTTTTCCTCATCTCAGTCCTAAATGGCCTACCCCTTATCCTAAGAATGTGTCCCCTGGTTTTGGACTTCCCCAACAGATTTGTCTCACTGTATCCTTCTCAAGCGTAACAAGATACAGAAAGTTGACCAATGCTCAAGTAGTTGTGGATCTCTGAAAGATTCCCTTTACCTTGCAGATAGACCCCACTATTCCATAAACTATGGGCTAGAAATTCGGTACTCGGCGATAATTGTATTTTTTCACCAAAAAATATCGTTTTCGCAATGCTATTGCTATGAGGCCGTAAATTCAAGGTTTGATTTGAGCAGCGGTACATGAGGATTTGCAGCGCAAACCGCAATCCTCGGCAACTTTAGTCTAAGGCTTATAACGCTGTGAGTTGGGCCTAGGGAGGACGGAAAAACACTTAAAAATAAATTGGATAAAACAAAAAAAAATTCACAAAACATTTACAAGACACTTATCTAGCGAATTGCTGCAAAAGAATTAAGAAATAAAAACTTTAACTTACCTTTTTTGCAGGTCTTCATACCGCTGCTTCAAGGGCTGCAACGCAGCTTTTTCTCTGGTGGTCATTTTCGCCCTAAATACAGGTGCGCTGTGAGCCAAATTTTTGGCGAAAGCAATATTTCGAGTCTTGCACAGCGGCGCTCCTCTCTCCAGCGGTATTTCAAAAGCGCCGCCGCAAAACGTCTCCGAATTTTCCGCCGACCGGGATTTGACCAAAGAAGGTGAAAAAGCACCAAAAACCCGATCGCAAAATTGCCAAATTTCTAGCCCATATGTCTTTCTGATTTGAACTATATCGTAAGTCTGCAGCTCTGAAAGAAACAATATATATGCTATGGCCAGAATTTTCCGGGGTGTCAGCAGGCGGGATCGGTGGTGGGTCGGATGTGAAAGTGTTTTTATTTGACAGCGGGTCGGGAACCCACCGCAACGCACCTGGAACCCACCACAACATGCCTGGAACCCGCCGCAACACGCCTTTCCCAAAGCCCTGAGCAGACCTGATAGGCAGCAATGGGTAACTCAGTTAAACTCATTATAATGTACTTAACAGACCCTTAACAGGCTTTTTCAACTTACTTATTAACTTTAACTTCATGGCCATGGAAACCACACTGTTCAGGGACCATGTCTGTCAACCTGAGGTGGGAGCTCAGTGGCCATTGCTCCAGCTGATTCATTGACAGCTTCAAAAGTACAGTAAAAGCTTCCACCTGACAGAGATCACTTTCCTCAGCCACAAGTTGTTCCTTACTACATTTCCACAACAGATTCAGCATGCTGCAAGTCTTTCCACAAGTCTCCATCCAATCTCACCTCATTACCTCTCTCACCATTCACAGATCACTTCTGTCATTTGTACTTCACCTGCCATCTATTCCATCAGCATGGGTGCCCTTTATACTCTCTCACCTTGCTCCTCAGAATCAGACTATAATGAGCCCCAACACCAACAGCACCAGGCACACCAACAGCACCAACAACAACAACAACACAAACCTTATCCGTAATCACCTGATGCTGCACAGGAAACAGGACATCATGTGCACAGCAAAGATTTCACAAACAGCAATGAGATACATGACCAGATAATGTTTGTTGATGCTGCTGGTTGAGCGAGGAATGTTGGCCAGAATATCTTGTATTTGAAGGGTGAAAGCAGGGGGCACATTTTATGGGAATGATATGGTGGGGAAATTAGACTCCTGATGGATAAACCAGCATGGGCCTAATGATTGGCTTTATTTTCAGTTCGGAACACCATTTATAAACAAATAACACACTATTTTTCAATAGTAGCTGTAATTTTATATGTGTAACTTTTAATTCCTGGCAGCAAAAAGATTTTTAAAAATATCAAAATTCATTTTAGAGATCCTGGGAACTTTATTAAAATTAAAACAACAACTTGCATTTATATAGTGCCTTTAACATGGAAACATATCCTCAGGCACTTCACAGGAGCATTATCAAACAAAATTTGTCACCGGGATACAAAAGGAGATATTAAGGCAGATGACCAAAAGCTTGGTCAAAGTGGTAGGTTTTAAGGAGCATCTTAAAGGAGGAGAGTGGCAGAGAGACAGAGAGGTTTAGGGAGGGAATTCCAAAGCTTCAGGTCTAGGCAGCTGACGGCATGGCCGCCAATGGTGGAGTGATTAAAATCGGGGGATGTGCAAGAGGCCAGGATTGGAGGATCACAGAGATCTTGGAGGATTGTAGAGCTGGAGAAGTTACAGAGATGGGGGGGGGCGGTGGGTGGGGGCAAGGCCATGGAGGGATTTGAAAACAAGGATAAAAAATTTTAAATCGAGGCGTTGTCGGACAGGAGCCAATATCAATCCGTGAGCACAGAGATGATGGGTGAACACGACTTGGTGTGAATTGGTATACGGGCAGCAGAGTTTTGGATGAACTCCAGTTTATGTAGGGTACGGTAGGGTGGAAGATGGAAAGCCAGCAAGGAGAGCATTGGAATGGACAAGTCTAGAGGTAACAAAGGCATGGATGAGGACTTCAGCAGCAGGGAGTGACTTAGGTGATGTTACAGAGGTAGAAGTAGGCGGCCATGGTGATGGAACGGATATGTAGTGAAGAAGTGAAGAGTCAGTATGGTTTTATGAAAGGGAAATCATGTTTGACAAATTTGCTGCCATTCTTTGAGGATGTAATGATCAGGGTGGATAAGGGGGAACCAATGGATGTGGTGTATTTGGATTTCCAGAAGGCATTCGATAAGGTGCCACATAAAAGGTTACTGCACAAGATAAAAGTTCACGGGGTTGGGGTAATGGTGCAGAAATCCCGCTTTCTTCTTCCCGTGGGTGTTCGACTAAAAATAGGAGAAAAGATGCGCACTTAACTTTTGGTCAAACGCTCACCAGAGATCCCGGTCCTGAGGCCTCCTCTTCTTGCGCAACGTTCACATTGGGACGTCCGTAGGAGCCACTTGGGCTTGGACACCCAATCACGGTAAAGTATTTTCTCATTCATAGTAATAGGAGTTTCGTAAGTCTGAAACTCCAATTACTATGAATGAGAAACACCCCCCAAACATCCAAACACTACATAAAACATTAAAATAAACACCTCACATACATACATTATAGAAATTAAAGTTGATAGAAATTTTTTTGAAAAAAAAAATTTGCTGATTTTTAAAAAAAGTTTTAATTATGGTTTAAAATAAAATGACCTGAGTGGGCAGGGTTTTTAACATAAATATGTATTTAAAATGTTTTTTAATATGTTTTTGATATGTTTTTAAACTATAACGCTGGTAAAAGTAGGCCATGCACCTGCTTTTACCAGGCGCAAGAGTGTTAAGGACATTCGCAGGGCAATAGATGGGCAAATAGCCCAATCTCTGCTGTGGGAATGTCTTTTTCCCCGAGATGCAGCCATCTGTCAAGCCAGAAACTTAACAGATCGGAAAAGCCGGTTTTTGGCGCATGCTTGTCCACTTTGGCAGAAAAAAATAGAAAAGCAAATTATAATGTAAATGGAGAAAAATTACAAAGTGCTGCTTTGGGGGTCCTTGTGCATGAAACACAAAAAGTTAGTATGCAGGTACAGCAAGTAATCAGGAAGGCAAATGGAATGTTGGCCTTTATTGCAAGGGGGATAGAGTATAAAAGCAGAGAAGTCCTGCTACAACTGTACAGGGTATTGGTGAGGACACACCTAGAGTACTGCATACAGTTTTGGTCTCTGTATTTAAGGAAGAATATACTTGCATTGGAGGCTGTTCAGAGAAGGTTCACTAGGTCGATTCTGGAGATGAGGGGGTTGACTTATGAAGATAGGTTGAGTAGGTTGGGCCTTTACTCATTGGACTTCAGAAGAATGAGAGGTGATCTTATCGAAACATAGAAAATAAGGAGGGGGTTCAACAAGGTGAATGCAGAGAGGATATTTCTATTCATAGGGGAAACTAAAACTAGGGGACATAGTCTCAAGCTAAGGGGCTGCCCAACTTAAAACTGAGTTGGGGAGGATTTTGTTCTCTCAGAGGGTTGTAAATCTATGGAATTCTCTGCCCCAGAGAGCTGTGGAGGCTGGGTCATTGAATATATTTAGGGTGGAGATAGACAGATTTTTGAGCGATAATAGAATAATAGGTTTGGGGAGCAGGCAGGGAAGTGGAGCTGAGTCCATGATCTTATTAAATGGCAGAGCATGCTCAAGAGGCCAGGTGACCTACTCCTGCTCCTATTTCTTATGTTCTTATGTTCTTAGGACACTAAGGTTGTGAGCGGTCTGGTTCAACCTCAGACAGTTGCCAGGGAAAAGGATGAAGTCGGAGGCTAAGGAACGGAGTTTGTGGTGGAGACCAGAGACAATGGCTTTGTTCTTCTATTTAGTTGGAGGAGATTTCTGCGCATCAGTACTGGTCTTGAAAAAAGAAGGCTGAGGGGGTGACCTAATAGAGGTCTTTAAAATTATGAGAGGTTTTGATACAGTAGACAGGGAGAATGTTTCCACTTGTGAGGAAGAGCAAAGCTAGAGGCCATCATTATAAAATAATCATCAAGAAATCCAATAGGGAATTCAGAAGGAACTTCTTTACCCAGAGTGTGGAGAGAATGTGGAACTCGTTACCACAGGGAGTAGTTGAGGCTAATAGTATAAATGCATTTAAGGGGAAGCTAGATAAGCATATGAAGCAGAAGGATAGAGCTATATGAGGAAGGATGGGAGGAGGCTTGAGTGGAGCATAAACGCCGGCATGGACTGGTTGGGCCAAATGGTTTATTTCCTTGCCATACATTCTATGTACTGATTCTGGAATAGTGAGTAGTTTTGGCAGAGGAGAGCAGGACCCGATAGTGCTTTATGTGGCCCAGCCACATCTGGCGATGAATGGCTAAACCAGTTGTTCATCATAAACGTTCACGTCTGCATTACTTGGACTTAAGAGAACAGAAATGAGGGCCTTCCCAGGGGAATGATGAGGGTGAAAATGATTTTACTGGAAACAAGGGCACCAAAAGTAAAGGTGAGGGTGTGATTGAGCAGGTCAGTAGTTGCAGAAATATCATGGTGAATAGAGGGTCAAAAGGCCAAACAGTTGGGAATTTGAATGTACAGTCGTAAGTGACTTGACTGAGAGTTTTTTCCAGGGTCGGACACAGTCAGAAGTGGAGTTGGAAGGTGGAAGGGAGGTATAGGTGGAGAGCGATACAAGGAACTGATCAGAGATTGACACAATGGGAGTAGAGAGGCCATGTGAGTTGTCAAGGTCAAGGGGGTGGCTTTGAATATGGGTAGGGGAATTTATATAGAGGGAGAGATTAAGGGAGTATGAGGGCAATCAACTCAGAGGAGTGAGTTGAGATGGAGGTTAAAATCGGCAAAGATAAGATGGCTGAGGGAGGAAAGCAGTGAAGATATCTCGGTGAAAAATTTGGCATGGTACTTGGGTGGGCAGTAGATAACGAAGATTTTAAATGAGAGGTGAGGAGTGGAACAAGGAGAAGGTGTCAGAGGAGTCGGGGCACAGACCAAGGTGTGATTTGATCACAAGAGCCACACTGCCACCACAGCGGTTTTGGTGGGGCAAATGGTGGAAGGTATAGCCAGGAGGAGAGGTTTCCAAAAGGAGGAAGGTGTCATCATCCATCAGCCAGGTTTTCCACCATGGCCACGATGCTGATTCAATCTTCCACAATAAGCTCATGGATAGCAAGGGTCTTGTTCACCAGTGAACGGACATTCTGGAAGGAGATGCAGGGGGTGATAGCTGATCCGCAGAGTCATCACTGGGATGTGTGAGTTGGACGGGGAGGAGATTGACAAGATTAGTACCCAGCGGGTGCACTTTGTGGGAAGGTCAGTGAGAGAGTAGGAGAAGGCAACAGGGGTTACTGCTTGTATGTGTCATGTCTGTAATACTCTTATGAATGACTCCATGAGGTCTAGTATTATATTTGAGCTGTTGTGACCTTAGTCCTATTTATTGTAACTCCAGAGTGAGGCACAAGCATGGTGGGCAGCCTTTTATACTGGACCCTGCACACCTATGCGGGTGACCCTCGGGTCTCTCACCGCAGTGCCCTCTGGTGGCACACCTCATGTGACTATACAGTTAGTATACATGGTCTACATACATGACATCACTTCCCCCCAAGTCTTTAATGCACATTGACTCGTACATTGACGGTGATCTGGGCTTTGCTCTTCCTGGTTGACCATTGGAGGGTCGCTTCTACTTGGGTGGGTTGGTAGTGAGATTTGTTGCCAGTGGAGGTCCCCATGGTTTCTGGTTGTGAGTCCATGACTAATCCATTCTCCCCCCCACACAGAGATCATGTTAATGGCCCGTTACATGCAAGTTGCATTCAAGTTCATCACATGGGTTTTACATTTACATCTTGGTACATTTGTTGGGTGGATTACAGTTGTGTTTCTTTTTGTGTGGTACATTTACATGATCAGTACAGGTATATCAGTAAGGTACACAAGGACAGTCTAGTTCCAGCACGGCCAGATGAGATCCGGGTCGTCTGGTGACGGCGCAGCGACCCATGCTAGTGGGTCTGTGGGCGAGCTGAGCTCATTTTGCTCGAGTTGCCGGAGTTCAGGATTCTTGCCGTTACTCCTAGTGTCGGGCAGGCCCAAAGACAGCTGATGTGTCTGTGACCTCCCTGTCCTTTTCGTTTGCACAATGTCGCTGCTGCTCCCTGGGAAGCGGTCTGAGCGAGTGAGCGTTTAGTCTAAGCGACGGTGGGGCTGCCTCGTCTTGTCTAGCAGTTCACAGGGGATTACTGACTTGCTTTCCTTGAGGGCACCGTTGTGAGCACTCTCTAGTTTAGGATCCTGGCTGGTCGAGGTCACGTTTGGAGGAGTCGTTGCGGGTGACCCTTCGCTCTTGGGCATTGCCGTGGTGGTGAGTGGGTTTGTGGGCTGCGCCGTTTCCACCTGGCTGGTGGGCGATGGTAGCCGACTGCGAGCATAGGCGCAGTTTACTGTTTCCCCCGTGGCGGTTCATGCCATCGGATGCCTGCAATGTTAAACCGATCTGAGGCAGGGTATCGCTACCGGTGCCTCTGCACTCCGGGGATCGTTTACTCTGCGGCTTGTCTGCTTCTGTCAGCTGTGAGGACACTTTATGATACATTGTTCTGGTCCCGGGAACGCAGGCTACAGCATTGGGTAGCCCGCTGGACCTGTATACGACTGTTAGGGGTTCGCCTGCTACATTGGCTGATTGCAATTTGCACCCGACATCGCTCAACAACATTTTGCTCGTTACAGCTGGACTTTTACATTGGTTATTAATTTCAAGCAGTTCATTCAAAAATGGCGGGTTGCTGGCCTCCTTTAAAATAGCCTTACTACTTTTACCCCAAACGTCTTCCTTGCGTGGAACCACGTGTCATTGCTCCATTAGCGTTGCACCTCGTGGTTTAGATGCCATCTTTTCCTGTCCATGGTGTCGATTGCCGCGATCTTCTTTCCCAGGGATTCTGCCACTGAAGCTGGGAAGGCGCCCTTGGATCCAATCTTCCTCCCCAGGAGTCCTGCCACTGAAACCGGGACTTGTGCGTTCAGGTCGTGTCGGCCGGATCATCGCCACGCAGTCGTAATGAGTGGTCTGTGCCTCGGGGGCTGCGTGGATCTGCTCTCCGGTGCCTGGTCCAACCGAAGGTGGGGGCTTGCTCTGCCTCTGAGCACGGGGGATGTCGACCGCTGGAGGGATGAAGTCTTCCCAGTTCCAATGACTCTTCCCCATCCATCTTTTTCCAAGTAGCGTTGGTCCATCACCTGAAACAATCCACAATGGTAAATTGTGCACCGTGCCATCATGGGATACACTTACATCTGCGCTACCAACAACTGATTTCAGTTCCTTGGTGTTGGTGCGCAGCTTTGCCTGAACCGGGACCAGCTTGGGTCGTTCAGCTTGATTGTTCCATGGCCTCTCAAAGGCTTCCTGGCTCATCACTGACTGGCTCGCTCCCGTGTCCACTTCCATGAAGACTGGAACGCCGTTTATCTCGACTTCCATCTTCACTGGAGGACAATCGGTGGTGCAGGTATACACTCCATACACTTTTTCTTGGGGCTGAGCTGCCTCTCTGGCCAAATCATCATATTCCCTGTCATGTATTCAACTGTTACTGTAATCCATGTATAAACTGACTTAAGTTGTACACCATGAGAACACTGACCACGAGGTGGTGAACTTGTGGGAGACACTCCTAACCTGGACTTTCAGGTATAAAAGGGGAAGCACCACCCATCTTTTCCACTTCAGTGCTGGCTAATAAAGGTTACTGGTCACAGATTAACTTTCTATCTAGCATGGGCCTCGTGTGCATTTGTACTGTATAGTAAGGACATATTATTGGCAACGAGAAACTGGGATTTAAACCACGCGAGCATGGTCACTAGCAGCACAGACGAGAGGTACTGTGTTGGTGATGATTGGGACGATTTTATTGAGAGATTACAGCAAAGTTTCATCACTAAGGAATGGCTGGGACAGGATTCGGCCGACAAATGCAGGGCTCATCTCCTGACCGTTTGTGGATCCAGGACGTACTCCCTGATGAAGGACATTCTAGCGCCAGAGAAGCCAGCGGACAAGACTTTTGAAGAGCTCAGTAAGTTGATCAGGGGACACTTTAAACTGGCGAGCAGCATGCACATGGTGAGACACCGGTTTTACACGCACCGGTGGCGAGAAGGGCAAAGTGTTCCAGACTTCGTGGCAGATCTCCAGCGACTGGAGAGCCTATGTAAGTTCCCAGATGTATGCAAAGCGGAGATGCCGCGAGACTTTTTTATTGAGGGCATCGGGCACACTGGGGTTTTTAGGAAACTGATTGAGACCAAAGACTTGACCCTGGGATCAGCAGCTTTGATGGCCCAGACATTTATCTCGGGGGAGGAAGAGACCAGAACGATATTTGACAAAAGTCTTGGTTTAAATGCAGCAAATAGACAGGGAGTCAACATTGTTAACGCGGCACACAGTTCTCCAGGCTGACAGGAGCAATCGGACATGCCCGAGCATGTAGTCGAACCCAAAGGGGGAATTCAACAGAGACAATGGCTAGCTGAACGGCGATTCATGCCATCGCAAGGGACAATGCGGCCAGTAATGGGGTCATCAACACCTGTCAATGGTGCGTTTAAGGACAGTTACAGAGAGAGTCAGAGACGATCGACTGGTAATGGACCTTTTGTTTCCAACAGTGTCTCATGTTGGAGCTGTGGAGGCAAACACACAGCCAGAGCTTGCAGGTATCAGCAATTTACCTGCAGAAACTGCAACGTCAGTGGTCACTTGGCGCGTATGTGCAGGAAGCCTGCAGCCAGGTTGATGTATGAGGAGGACGGGCCCGATGTAAGCCCTACGAGGCCAAATGGACACTGGGGGAAATCGCTGGAAGCTGAAGTTCAGCGAGTTCATGTGGAGCACATATACACATATACACAGTTCATACACCATGACGCCACCAATAATGATGAAAGTGCTCCTCAATGGCATCCCAGTATCAATGGAGCGAGACACGGGGGCCAGCCAGTCCCTGATAAGTATCAAACAGTTCGACAAGTTGTGGGCGTCCAAAGCCAGGAGGCCAAAATTATTGCCGATTGACGCACAGCTACGGACATACACAAAGCAGATCATTACGGTGCTAGGCAGCGCCACGGTAGTCGTGACCCACAAAGATTCAGAGAACAGGTTGCCACTCTGGATTGTCCCGAGGGATGGTCCTGCACTGCTGGGGAGGAGTTGGCTTGCTGTCATGAACTGGAAATGGGGCGATGTCAATGCAATTTCTTCTGTGGAGTGAATATCATGCTCACAGGTCCTGGACAAATTTAACTCACTATTTCAACCCGGCATTGGCACTTTCATGGGGACCAAGGTAGTGATTCACATAAACCCGGATGCCAGGCCAGTACACCACAAGGCCAGAGCGGTGCCGTACGTGATGTGGGAAAAGATAGAAGGTTTATTGGACCACCTGGTGAGGGAAGGCATCATCTCGCCAGTCGAATTCAGTGACTCGGCGAGCCCGATTGTGCCGGTGCTCAAGGCGGATGGGTCGGTCAGGATATGTGGTGATTACAAGGCCACCATCAATCGGGTGTCACTCCAAGACCAGTACCCGCTACCGAGAGCGGAAGACCTCTTTGCAACGCTATCCGGTGGCAAATTTTTTTCAAAATTGGACCTGACCTCAGCTTACATGACCCAGGAGCTGGCGAGTGAGTCGAAGAAGCTGAGCACCATCACGACACACAAGGGGTTGTTTGAGTACAACAGATGTCCATTCGGGATTCGTTCGGCTGCCGCGATCTTCCAACGAAATATGGAAAGTCTCCTCAAGTCGATTCCAAGGACAGTGGTTTTTCAAGATGACATCCTCATCACGGGTTGCGATATGAAAAACACCTCCACAACCTGGAGGAGGTGCTACGCAGACTGGACCGGGTAGGTCTGCGACTGAAAAAGGCGAAGTGCGTCTTCCTAGCCCCAGAGGTAGAATTCCTGGGGCTGAGTGTAGCCGCAGACGGGATCAGATCTACTGCATCCAAAACGGAAGTGATCCAGAGAGCACCCAGACCCCGTAACACGACGGAGCTGCGTTCGTTCCTGGGGCTTCTGAACTATTTTGGTAACTTTCTTCCCAAATTGAGCACGCTGTTAGAGCCGCTACACGTGCTCCTATGCAAAGGTCGTGAATGGGTCTGGGGGGACAGCCAGGAAAGGGCTTTTGATAGAGCACGCAATTTGTTATGGTCCAACAATCTGTTAACGCTATATGACCCATGTAAGAAACTTGTTTTAACGTGCGATGCGTCGTTCTATGGGGTCGGGTGTGTGTTGCAGCATGTTAATGCCAAGGGTCAGTTACAGCCGGTAGCTTATGCCTCCAGAAGTCTGTCCCAGGCAGAAAGGGATTACGGGATGGTAGAAAAGGAAGCGCTTGCATGTGTATATGCAGTAAAAAAAATGCACCAGTACCTGTTCGGCAGGAAATTTGAGCTGGAAACAGATCATAAACCCCTAATGTCCCTTTTGGCCGACAACAAGGCCATAAATACAAATGCGTCAGCCCGCATACAGAGGTGGGCACTCGCATTAGCCGCCTATGACTATACAATTCGGCATAGTGAAAACTGCGCCGATGCACTCAGCAGGCTCCCACTAGCCACCACCGAGGGGGCAACCGAGCATGCTGCTGAGATGGTCATGGCTGTTGAAGCTTTCGAAAGTGAAGGCTTACCTGTGACAGCCCGTCAGATCAAAGTCTGGACAAATAGAGACCCGCTACTGTCTTTAGTCAAGAAATGTTTCCTGAATGGGGACTGGGCAGCCACGTACGGGGCATGCCCTGAGGAATTTAAACCATTTCACAGGCGCAAGGATGAACTCTCGATTCAGGCCGATTGCCTACTATGGGGAAACCAAGTAGTCATGCCCCAGATGGGCAGAGAGGCGCTCATCCGAGAACTCCACAAAGAGCACCCGGGCATTGTCATGATGAAGCCAATTGCCAGGTCACACGTTTGGTGGCCAGGGATAGACGCAGACTTGGAACTTTGTGTTCGCAGGTGCAACACGTGTGCCCAGCTGGGCAATGCGCCCAGGGAAGACCCCCTTAGCCCCTGGTCCTGACCCGCCAAGCCATGGTCATGCATCCATGTGGACTACGCAGGTCCTTTCATGGGAAAAATGTTTTTGGTTGTAGTAGACGCCTACTCCAAATGGATCGAGTGTGACATTCTCAATTCAAGCACATCCTCTGCCATGGTCGAAGGTCTACGGGCAATGTTCGCCACCCATGGTCTACCGGACATCTTGGTCAGCGACAATGGCCCGTGCTTTACAAGCATTAAATTCCAGTACTTCATGGCAGGAAATGGAATCAACCATGTCAGAACGGCACCGTTCAAGCTGGCCTCAAACGGCCAGGCGGAACGAGCAGTGCAGATAATCAAACAGGGGATGATCAGAATCCAAGGGGGTTCCCTACAAAGCCGCTTATCACGCCTCCTGTTGGCCAATAGATCCTGACCACACTCGCTCACAGGGGTTCCACCCGCAAAGCTGCTAATGAAAAGGATGCTCAAAACCAGGTTATCCCTTATACACCCCACCATGAAAGAAATTGTTGAGAGCAGGCACCGGTCACAATGTGACTACCATGACGGGAATGCAAGGGCGCGATGTATTGATGTCAATGACCCTGTCTTCATCCTCAACTATGCTGCAGAGTCCAAATGACTCGCAGGCTCTGTGATTGCCAAAGAGGGGAATAGGATTCTGGTAGTAAAACTTACCAATGGTCAAATCTGCTGCAAACACGTGGATCAAACAAAAAGGAGGTTCGGCAACCCTATAGAAGAAGCAGAGGAAGAACACGTTGTAGAGTTCACTCCACCACAGGTGACCGAACACCAGATCCAAGTGGAGGAGAGTCAAGTCACTGTGGGCAGTCCAGATAGGCCTGAGGCACCGCAAACAGCAGACACTCAGGCCAGCGCCCAATAACCGGAGCCCCAACTCAGGTGCTCTGCAAGGGAGTGTAAACCACCAGAGAGACTTAACCTGTGATCCCAATAAGACTTTGGCGGGGAGGTGATGTCATGTATTCAACTGTCATTGTAATCCATATATAAACTGACCTAAGTTGTACACCGTGAGAACACTGACCATTTGGTGGTGAACTTGTGGGAGACACTCCTAACCTGGACTTTCAGGTATAAAAGGGGAAGCTCCACCCATCTTCTCTACTTCAGTGCTGGCTAATAAAGGTTACTGGTCACGGAGTGATCTTAACTCTAGTATGGACCTCTTGTGCATTTGTACTGTATAGTAAGGACATATTACTCCCTGCTGGATTCAAAGTCATCTACCGACTCCTCTGCTAGACGGTGAGTCATATTTCTTTTACACATACGCTGGAGATGGCTCTTCGTGTTATAGGCTTTGCATACGTACTCAGCAAACCGACACTGGTGAGCCCTATGGTTTCCTCCGCAACGCTAGCATGGTGCTACTCGATTAGCACCCCTCGGCGGACTCTGAGTTCTGGAACCCTGAGGTCTGTGCTCTCTGCCCTGGGCAGAGCCACGTTCTACAGTCTTGCCTGTGAAAGGCACCATTCTGTGTACAGTACTTGCTGGATTTGAGTCCACAGGATGAATAATGTGCTTGGTGCTGCAGGTTGAGGTCATGAACGCCTGACTGATGCTGATGGCCTTCTGCAGGTTGACTGTGGTGTTGGCAGATAACAGCTTGTGAAGGAGGCCCTCATGGCCAATTCCTATAAAGAAGATGTCTCGCAATGCTCCGGTGAGGTGCATGCCAAAATCACATGGTGCCGCAAGTCTCCTGAGGTCAGCAGCATATTTTGCAATCTCCTGGCCCTCAGGTCTGCGGTGAGTGTAGAATCTGTGCCTGGCCGTGAGGATGCTATCTTTTGGTTTTAGTTGGTCGCGAATTAGTTCAGTCAACTCATCGTATATCTTATCCTTGACCTTCGTGGGTGCCAGCAAGTCTCTGATGAGGCGGTAGACCTCGGGGCCACAACTGGTCAGCAGTATAGCCTTGCGCTTCTCCGCCGATGCGTCCGTCTCCCCTGCCAGTTCGTTTGCCACGAAATATAGCTCGAGCCTTTCCGTGAAGGCATCCCAATCATCACATAAGAACATAAGAACATAAGAATTAGGAACAGGAGTAGGCCATCTAGCCCCTCGAGCCAGCTCCGCCATTCTACAAGATCATGGCTGATCTGGCCGTGGACTCAGCTCCACTTACCCACCCGCTCCCCATAACCCTTAATTCCCTTATTGGTTAAAAATCTATCTATCCGTGACTTGACTACATTCAATGAGCTAGCCTCAACTGCTTCCTTGGGCAGAGAATTCCACAGATTCACAACTCTCTGGGAGAAGAAATTCCTTCTCAACTCGGTTTTAAATTGGCTCCCCCGTATTTTGAGGCTGTGCCCCCTAGTTCTAGTCTTCCCGACCAGTGGAAACAACCTCTCTGCCTCTATCTTGTCTATCCCTTTCATTATTTTAAATGTTTTTATAAGATCACCCCTCATCCTTCTGAACTCCAACGAGTAAAGACCCAGTCTACTCAATCTATCATCATAAGGTAACCCCCTCATCTCGGAATCAGCCTAGTGAATCGTCTCTGTACCCCCTTCAAAGCTAGTATATCCTTCCTTAAGTAAGGTGACCAAAACTGCACTCAGTACTCCAGGTGCGGCCTCACCAATACCCTATACAGTTGCAGCAGGACCTCCCTGCTTTTGTACTCCATCCCTCTCACAATGAAGGCCAACATTCCATTCGCCTTCCTGATTACCTGCTGCACCTGCAAACTAACTTTTTGGGATTCATGCACAAGGACCAGGAGATTTACTCGGCCGCGTCCTCCGCCAGGATCAACTGGGAGAAATGTTCCGGACTCCTGGTGGGTCAGTGGCGGGTGGACTCCCTGCCGGAGGAGCTCAGGTCTTTTGCCTGGAGCACGACCCATCTCCTCTATCTGGGAGTCTACCTTAGCCCCGACGAGGGAGCCTGGCCGGCGAACTGGCAGGAGCTGGAGGCCAAGGTCGCCGCTCACCTAGGGCGCTGGACAGGACTGCTCCGAGTGCTGTCCTACAGGGGTCGAGCGCTAGTCATAAACCAGCTGGTGGCCGCAATGTTGTGGTACCGGCTGGTCACTTTGACCCCTCCCCCTGCGTTTGTCGCCAAGATACAGAAGAAGCTGGTGGACTTCTTCTAGAACAACAGGAAGCACTGGGTCTCTGCCGCGGTCCTGAGTCTCCCGCTTGAGGAGGGCGGTCAGTCGTTGGTGTGCGTCAGCGCCCAGCTCGCGACTTTCCGTCTTCAGACCCTGCAGAGATACCTTTACGTCGAGCCCCCTCCTAGGTGGTGTGCTCTGGCGAGGTATTTCTTCCGCCAGCAGCTCGACCTCAATTATGACACGCAGCTCCTGTTTGTGAACTTGGGGGGTGCCAGGACCGCCCTCCGGGAGCTGCCTGTCTTTTACAGGGAACTCATCAGGGTCTGGAACAAAGTCTCCACCAAGCGCAGCTCTCCGCCGGCTGGAGTGGCGGCCGTCCTGCAGGAACCGCTGCTCGGGAATCCGTACCTCCACGGCCGAGGTTTTATGTGGCGGTCGGAAGAGAGGGCTGTGGCTGGTGAGGTGACCAGGGTCAGGGACCTGCTCGATGGCGGAGGAGCGGGCTGGATGGCGCCAGACACGCTGGCGCAGCGCCTAAATTCTGCCAACGTCCGCCACGCGGCCGATGCCATCGAGTCGCTAAAAACAGCTCTGGGCCCTGACTCCGTTAGGTGCATCGAGGAGGCTCAAGCACGTGGGGAGATCCCGTCCGAACTGACCCCCGTCCGGACGGAATTCCTCATCGGCGCCAAACCCCGGAACCTCCCTCGGGGGCCGGCGCCTCTCGGGGAAATCCCCTCCGTGCCTTTCAGTTCCGCGCGGAGGGGTTTCCTGTACGGGCTGCTCCTGCACACCCTCAACTTTGCCATCCTCGCCGGCCGTCCGGACACGCCATGGCGTACCATCTTGCCGTCCGGAGGAGGCGGGGGTCCCCGATGGAGGGCACTCTACGCAGGGGTCCTCCCACTATTCATCGGGGACTTGGCCTGGAGGGTGGTGCACGGAGCAGTGCCGTGCAATAAATTTTTAAGCCGGTTCACGGACTCCCAGGCCGCCTGCAATTTCTGCGGTCTGGAGGAGTCCGTGTTCCATGTTTTTATTGAGTGCACAAGGTTGCAGCCCCTGTTCCATTATTTGAAGGGGCTGCTCCTGAAATTCTGGCTGCACTTCAGTCCCACACTCCTGATCTTTGGGCACCCTGTGCGGAGGGGAGCGGGTAGGTCCGAAGGCCTCCTCGTAGGACTGCTCCTGGGCACGGCCAAGGGTGCCATCAGCCGGTCCAGGCAGCGGGCGGTCGAGGGGGTCGTTCAACCTGACTGCCTGCCTCTCTTCCGCTCTTACATCCGGTCCAGGGTGTCCTTGGAGATGGAGCACGCGGTGTCCACCGGTACGCTCGCGGCCTTCCGCGAGAGGTGGGCACCGGAGGGACTGGAGTGCATCATCACGCCCGACAACCAAATTTTAATTTGATTTTACGTTTTTTAAGTTTAATTTGTCTTAATTGCCGGTGCTTTTAGTGTCCCCCTTCCCTTTTATAGGGGGCACTGGGGAAAATTGTGATTTTAGTGCCCAAAAAAAAAAAAAAGAAAAACAAAAAAAAAAAGAGGGGGGGGGGAAAAAAAAGGGCCTTGTAAATGTCTGGAGTGTCACCCAGGTCGGGTGGCACCGTTTAATGTTTTAATGTTTTGCAGGTAAACTCAAAAGAGTTTCATGCACAAGGACCAGGAGATTTACTCGGCCGCGTCCTCCGCCAGGATCAACTGGGAGAAATGTTCCGGACTCCTGGTGGGTCAGTGGCGGGTGGACTCCCTGCTGGAGGAGCTCAGGCCTTTTGCCTGGAGCACGACCCATCTCCTCTATCTGGGAGTCTACCTTAGCCCCGACGAGGGAGCCTGGCCGGCGAACTGGCAGGAGCTGGAGGCCAAGGTTGCCGCTCGCCTAGGGCGCTGGACAGGACTGCTCCGAGTGCTGTCCTACAGGGGTCGAGCGCTAGTCATAAACCAGCTGGTGGCCGCAATGCTGTGGTACCGGCTGGTCACTTTGACCCCTCCCCCTGCGTTTGTCGCCAAGATACAGAAGAAGCTGGTGGACTTCTTCTGGAACAACAGGAAGCACTGGGTCTCTGCCGCGGTCTTGAGTCTCCCGCTTGAGGAGGGCGGTCAGTCATTGGTGTGCGTCAGCGCCCAGCTCGCGACTTTCCGTCTTCAGACCCTGCAGAGATACCTTTACGTCGAGCCCCCTCCTAGGTGGTGTGCTCTGGCGAGGTATTTCTTCCGCCAGCAGCGCGACCTCAATTATGACACGCAGCTCCTGTTTGTGAACTTGGGGGGTGCCAGGACCGCCCTCCGGGAGCTGCCTGTCTTTTACAGGGAACTCATCAGGGTCTGGAACAAAGTCTCCACCAAGCACAGCTCTCCGCCGGCTGGAGTGGCGGCCGTCCTGCAGGAACCGCTGCTCGGGAATCCGTACCTCCACGGCCGAGGTTTTATGTGGCGGTCGGAAGAGAGGGCTGTGGCTGGTGAGGTGACCAGGGTCAGGGACCTGCTCGATGGCGGAGGAGCGGGCTGGATGGCGCCAGACACGCTGGTGCGGCGCCTAAATTCTGCCAACGTCCGCCACGCGGCCGATGCCATCGAGTCGCTAAAAACAGCTCTGGGCCCTGACTCCGTTAGGTGCATCGAGGAGGCTCAAGCACGTGGGGAGATCCCGTCCGAACTGACCCCCGTCCGGACGGAATTCCTCATCGGCGCCAAACCCCGGAACCTCCCTCGGGGGCCGGCGCCTCACAACTTGAGCCGCCTCGGGGAAATCCCCTCCGTGCCTTTCAGTTCCGCGCGGAGGGGTTTCCTGTACGGGCTGCTCCTGCACACCCTCAACTTTGCCATTCTTGCCGGCCGTCCGGACACGCCATGGCGTACCATCTTGCCGTCCGGAGGAGGCGGGGGTCCCCGATGGAGGGCACTCTACGCAGGGGTCCTCCCACTATTCATCGGGGACTTGGCCTGGAGGGTGGTGCACGGAGCAGTGCCGTGCAACAAATTTTTAAGCCGGTTCACGGACTCCCAGGCCGCCTGCAATTTCTGCGGTCTGGAAGAGTCCGTGTTCCATGTTTTTATGGAATGCACAAGGTTGCAGCCCCTGTTTTATTATTTGAAGGGGCTGCTCCTGAAATTCTGGCTGCACTTCAGTCCCACTCTCCTGATCTTTGGGCACCCTGTGCGGAGGGGAGCGGGTAGGTCCGAAGGCCTCCTCGTAGGACTGCTCCTGGGCACGGCCAAGGGTGCCATCAGCCGGTCCAGGCAGCGGGCGGTCGAGGGGGTCGTTCAACCTGACTGCCTGCCGCTCTTACATCCGGTCCAGGGTGTCCTTGGAGATGGAGCACGCGGTGTCCACCGGTACGCTTGCGGCCTTCCGCGAGAGGTGGGCACCGGAGGGACTGGAGTGCATCATCACGCCCGGCAACCAAATTTTAATTTGATTTTACGTTTTTAAGTTTAATTTGTTTTAATTGCCGGTGCTTTTAGTGTCCCCCTTCCCTTTTATAGGGGGCACTGGGGAAAATTGTGATTTTAGTGCCCCAAAAAAAAACCAAAAAAAGAAAAACACAAAAAAAAGGGGGAAAAAAAAAGGGCCTTGTAAATGTCTGGAGTGTCACCCAGGTCGGGTGGCACCGTTTAATGTTTTATGTTTTTGCAGGTGAACTCCAAAAAGAGTTTCATGCACAAGGACCCCCAGGTCCCTCTGCACCGCAGCATGTTGTAATTTCTCCCCATTCAAATAATATTCCCTTTTACTGTTTTTTTTCCCAAGGTGGATGACCTCACACTTTCCGACATTGTATTCCATCTGCCAAACCTTAGCCCATTCGCTTAACCTATTTAAATCTCTTTGCAGCCTCTCTGTGTCCTCTGCACAAGCCGCTTTCCCACTAATCTTTGTGTCATCTGCAAATTTTGTTACACTACACTCTGTCCCCTCTTCCAGGTCATCTATGTATATTGTAAACATTTGTGGTCCCAGCATCGATCCCTGTGGCACACTACTAACCACCGATTTCCAACCCGAAAAGGACCCATTTATCCTGACTCTCTGCTTTCTGTTAGCCAATTCTCTATCCATGCTAATACATTTCCTGTGACTTCGCCAAACTTTATCTTCTGCAGTAACCTTTTGTGTGGCACCTTATCAAATGCCTTTTGGAAATCTAAATACACCACATCCATCGGTACACCTCTATCCACCATGCTCGTTATATCTTCAAAGAATTCCAGTAAATTAGTTAAACATGATTTCCCTTTCATGAATCCATGTTGCGTCTGCTTGATTGCACTATTCCTATCTAGATGTCCCGCTATTTCTTCCTTAATGATCGTTTCAAGCATTTTCCTCACAACAGATGTTAAACTAACCGGCCTATAGTTACCTGCCTTTTGTCTGCCCCCTTTTTTAAACAGAGGCGTTACATTAGCTGCTTTCCAATCCGCTGGTACCTCCCCAGAGTCCAGAGAATCACCCTCTGCGAAGTATTTTAATGTGCCAAAGGTATCCTTGATCGTGTGAAAGTCCTTAGTCTCGTCGCCAGTTATTATGTCTGTGATGTACTTATGAATGACTCCACGAGGCAATGTGTTGTACTCAAACTGTAGTGACCTTGGTCCTTTATTCCGAACTCCAGAGTGAGACACAAGCATGGTGGGCAGCCTTTTATACTGGCTCCTGCACACCTGTCAGGTGACCCTCAGGTCTCCCACCGCAGTGCCCTCTGGTGGCACACCTTATGTGACTATACAGTTAGTATACATGGTCTACATACACGACAGCATGGAGGCAGTGACGAGTGCCTCGATGGGCCCTTCGGAGGCACGGAGGGAAGCTGTAGCTTATGTAAGAGGGAGTCATGCCTGGGGCGGCGGCAGGTGAGTCGGAAGGTTGGGGAGTGCTGAAGAAGGGTTAGGGGAGGGATTTGGAATGGCAGAGTACTCAAGAGAGGAGAAATGAAAGGAGGTATGAGTAGAAGAGAGAGGGCCTAGGAGGGGTAAAACAAAAAGATGTAAAAATGGGAAGTAGAATTGAAGGGCTTCAGTCTGAAGTGGCAGCCAAAATGCGCACGTGAATAAATACAGGGGCACTCAAATTACAAAGGCCTAGTTCCATAACAAGATAAGGATAGATATGTCCTGGTAATAAACAGGGCAAGAGAGAGGAGACAATAGGAGGCAGTCCAGAGTTAAAGTCAAAGGGCTGGATTTTTGGTCGTCTGCCATTCCCTGCTAGCAATGGCGGTGATAAGCACTTCCGAATGGGCGACCAGCTTCCAGTCGCCCGCTGGGACATTTGGGGCGTGGAGCTTTACCACTCAGAAGAGGCGAGCTGGTATGCAACGCGCCTGGTTGCGACACCAGCTCGACTTTTGGCTGTCGCCCGATCTGTAGCGCTCCCTACTGGGACCGCCTGTGAAAGATGGCGGTCCGAGCTGCAGCAGCCACAGTGAGGTAAGTAATGTTGACCTCAAGTAAGTCTGATTGTTTTTAAAACATTTTTTGTGATTTATGTTGTGGAGGTGTGAGTTATTTATTGGGAATGTTTTTGGTGTTTTCTTTCTTTTTTTCCCCCCCAGGTCTCTCTTAGAGCGCTCCGAGGCCGGCTGTTTAGCTTGGGATTTTCACTTGCTCAGCCGGCCTACACCCTAAAAGAGGTGTGTAATGCCTCCATTAGCACTCCACCCCACTCTCATGGCCCAGCTGATGAATTTTGCTGACTGAGGTGCAAACTGTTCCCAGGCGCAAACTTTACCGCCTCGCCACCATTACCGTAATGAGAAGAACCGAAAATTCAGCCCAAAGATCCTGTGTTGGGATAAAGTTGATGTAGGTAGGGCGGAGTCAGCTTGGAGCTGATAATAGAGTTTAAAGTTTTGTGCATTTGGTCAGCAAACTTTAACATTTGTTATTTTATATTTAGGTGTCTACGTACGAGGCCTCTTTATAGATGGAGCACGCTGGGATAGGAATGAAAGAAAACTGGTGGAATCATATCCCAAAATCCTCTATGATACAATGCCTGTAGTAAGTAGCATCTGGGCTTGTTACTGAAAGTGTATATTTGTAGTCCTGACTAAAACTCTGATGCGATTTGATGCAATATTTAATTGCACAAAACATTAAAAATGAATTCTTAAGTCGCCAGTGGCAGTTGGAAGTTATGAATGTTCAGAATGGAAAAAGCTGAGCTTTCCAGAATTAAATTAACAGTTGTAGCAGGCAAAAAAAATCAAGGGCAGGACTCCAAATTCTGATCATTACTGGTGCAGTCAAGCAGCAGGGATCAGAGCAAACCAGTGTCTTACCACATCTGGTGTGATCAGTGGCACAGAAAAGAAAAGAAAATGTTTGATGACTGGTTACCCATGACCACTGATCTTTTTTTTCACCAATTCAAAAGCATCAATGCCCAGAGACACAGAGAATACGTACTCCCACTGCCCACAGAGATTGTGATATTCTCAGGCATATGTCAAATGCTCCAGGCACCCTGCAATATATTTAATTTTCCAAGTTTCTCCTTGATACATGCTTCACAGATGTTTACTTATGCTGTAGATTGAGGAGGTAAAATGACTGTATCAGCATTTGTCTGCAGTTTTCATTTGTGAACTCTGAGTTGAAGAACATGGAACACCACTGCCATTTTCTGATTCTCTATACTTCTAACCTATCTAACCCTTTAAAAGGAACTACCCATTCTTTACCTTCTACATATATAGGTAAATTATTTCTTTGAATTCTTCTTATCATCCTGCCTTTCTATTAGCCTTACACATTTAATATTTTAATTATCCACCAGTCTTTTTTAAGACTTCACATCCTTAATATATTTTATTTTCGTGCACCTTTTTAAAATTATTTTTTGCTTCCTTATTCAGCCAGTTTATACGCAGGGTTAGAATCATACAATTATACAGCACATTAGGCCATTCGGCCCATCGTATATGTGCTGGCTCTTTGAAAGAGCCATTCAATTCGTCCTTTATTAAAGAAGTAGTAGCAGGCCGTTTGGAAAAGCATAATTCGGTCAGGCAGAGTCAGCATGGATTTATGAAGGGGAAGTCCTGTTTGACAAATTTGCAGGAATTCTTTGAGGATGTAACAAACAGGGAGGATGAAGGGGAACCAGTGGATGTGGTGTATTTGGACTTCCAGAAAGCATTTGACAGGTGCCACATAAAAGGTTACTGCACAAGATAAAAGTTCACGGGGTTGGGGGTAATATATTAGCATGGATAGAGGATTGGTTAATGAATAGAAAACAGAGAGTCGGGATAAATCGTTCATTCTCGGGTTGGCAATCAGCAACTAGTGGGGTGACGCAGGGATCAGTGCTGCGACTCCAATTATTTACAATCTATGTTAACTGTAAAGTCCTGTCCCCTCAGTACAGATTCACACGAGGCATGTAGTGAAGTCAAGGTCACTCTGGACCTGCACCTTTATTTCACAGCTCTAGAATGCTGCACTTGCCTGAGACCTGTCCTTGTATACCTGTCTCTTGCAAGTGCACCCCTGGTGGTAAGGTAAACTGGTGGTTACAGGTCATATCTTATTTTGTCATGTATAGCATGTTAGGATACAGTTATATATAATAATGTAAGATATATGACATCACCCTCCCCCAAGGTCTTATTGTCTTTATTGGTTCAGCCTCTCAGGTGGTCTACGCTCCCGCGTGGAGCATCTGAGTTGTGGTTCAGTTGTTTGCCTTGGTGTCTGTTTTTCTTTGGGTGTGGTTGCTGGTATCTCGCCTGGGCTGTCTGTTTCGATTTGTGTGATTGTTGTTGACTTGCCTGGGCTGTCTGTTGGGATTGCCCTTTCCTCAGGTTGTTCCTTCTGTCTGTCCACCAGGTGTGGTGCGAGTTCCACATTGTAGTCTGCCTCTGGTTCCGCACTGTTGTTGGTAAATCTGCTTTTGACTTGGTCTACATGCCTCCGACAGGTTTTGCCATTGTCCATTTGTACTACCAGTAGCCTGTTTCCTTCCTTGCTCATTACTGTCCCTGCAAGCCATTTGGGACCCCTGCCATAGTTTAGTACAAACACTTTGTCCCCTATCTCATTCCATCTCCCCCTCGAATTTCTGTCATGGTACTCAGTCAGCTTACGGCGCTTTGCCTCAATGATTTTGTGCATGTCTGGGAGGATTAATGAGAGCCTTGTTTTTAAAGTCCTTTTCATCAACAGTTGCGCGGGGGGATCCCAGTCAGTGAGTGCGGACGAGATCTGTATGCCAGCAGCAGTCGCGACAGGTGACCCTGCAGCGTGGGACTTTGGATTTTAAGCATGCCTTGTTTAATGATTTGCACTGCTCTCTCCGCCTGGCCGTTGGAGGCCGGCTTGAACGGTGCCGTCTTGACGTGAGTTATGCAGTGGTCAATTATAAAGTCTTGGAATTCTGCGCTGGTGAAGGACTATTGTCACTGACCAATGTGTCAGGCATTCCGTGTGTTCCAAACATGGTTGCAAGACTCTCCACAGTGGTGGAGGTTGTGCTCGAGTTTAAAATGGTGCATTCGATCCACTTTGAAAATGCATCTACAACTACGAGGAACATTTTGCCCATGAATGGGCCCGCATAGTCTACGTGCACCCGCAACCACGGTTTGGTAGGCCACGGGCTCAGTGGAGCCTCCCTGGGGAAATTGCTGAATTGGGCACAAATGGTGCACCTTCGGACGCAGAGCTCCAAGTCCGCGTCAATACCAGGCCACCAGACGTGGGATCTGGCTATGGCCTTCATAAGAACGATCCCCGGGTGCTCGCGGTGGAGCTCCTGGACAAATGCCTCTCTGCCTCGCAGAGGCATGACTACTCGGCTGCCCCACATCAGGCAGTCTGCTTGTAGTGATAGCTCATGCATGCGCCTGCGAAAGGGTTTTAATTCCTCGGAGCAGGCATCGCGAGCCTCTGCCCAGTCACCGGTTAGGACACATCTTTTTACTAAGGATAACGTGGGGTCGCAGGCCGTCCAGGCTCTGATTTGGCGAGCCATCATGGGCGAACCTGTGGGCTCAAAGGCATTGATTGCCATGACTATCTCACAGTCCTGTTCGTCAGACCCTTCCGTGGTCGCCAGGGGTAGCCTGCTGAGCGCGTCGGCACAGTTGTCTGTGCCTGGTCTGTGCCTTATTGTGTAGTCGTAGGACGCCAGCATGAGTGCCCACTGTTAAATTCGCGCCGAGGCATTGGCGTTTATTGCCTTGCTCTCGGATAGGAGGGACATGAGGGGCTTGTGGTCGGTTTCTAACGCGAACTTGGCCCCGAAAAGGTATTGGTGCATCTTTTTGACACCGTACACGCACGCGAGCGCCTCCTTCTCTACCATTCCGTACCCGCGCTCCGACCGCGAAAGTGACCTGGAGGCATAAGCTATGGGTTGTAATTTGCCCGCACTATTGACATGTTGCAAAATGCACCCGCCCCCATACGCTGACGCATTGCATGTGAGAACTAGCTTTTTACCTGGGTCAAAGAAAGTCAAAACACTGTTGGAACACAGAAGGTTGCATGTCTTATTGAAGGCGTGTTCCTGGGCGTCTCCCCAAAACCAATCACACCCCTTCCTGAGTAACACGTGGAGAGGCTCCAGCAGCGTGCTTAAGTTCTGCATAAAGTTCCCAAAGTAATTGAGTAGCCCGAGAAAGGCGCGCAGTTCTGAGACATTCCGGGGCCTGGGTGCCAGGCGAATTGCTTCTGTTTTGGACTCTGTTGGGCGGATTCCATCAGCGGCAATCCTTCTGCCCAAAAATTCAACCTCGGGTGCGAGAAACAGGCACTTGGATTTCTTGACTCGTAGGCTACCCGATCCAACCGCTTTAGTACTTCCTCCAAATTACGAAGATGGGAGTCGGTGTCCCTGCCCATGATAAGTATGTCGTCTTGAAATACAACTGTCCCCGGGATGGACTTGAGCAGACTCTCCATGTTGCACTGGAACATGGCAGCTGCCGACCTGATGCCGAATGGGCATCGATTGTACATGAAAAGGCCTCGATGTGTGTTGATGGTGGTGAGCAGCTTGGATTCCTCGGTCAATTCTTGCGTCATATACGCAGATGTGAGGTCTAATTTTGAGTAAAGTTTACCTCCAGCCAATGTGGCAAATAAGTCCTCCGCTCTGGGCAGCGGGTACTGGTCCTGTAGGGAGACTCTGTTTATGGTAGATTTGTAGTCCCCACAGATTCCTTCGGATCCATCGGGCTTCACGACTGAGGCGATGGGACTTGCCCAGTCGCTAAATTCCACAGGTGATATAATGCCTTCCCGCAGAAGCCTGTCTAGTTCGTGTTCAATCTTTTCCCTCATCACATAGGGTACAGTTCTGGCCTTGTGATGGACTGGTCTAGCATCCTGTGTGATGTAGATTTTGACTTTGGCCCCTTTGAAAGTGCCCACACCTGGCTGAAAGAGATGTTCAAATCGCTTTATAACTGTTGAGCAGGAGGTCCGTTCCTCGAATGACATGGCATGGACATCATCCCATTGCCAGCCAGCTTCTCCCCAGCAGTGCTGGGGGGTCTCCGGGGACAGTCCACAGGGGAAGTCGGTTCACTGTCTCTTTGTGTGTGACAGAGAGCATGGCGCTGCCAAGGACTGGTACGATTTCTTTGGTATAGGTCCTTAGTGAGTTTTGTGAGTTTTGGTCTGTCTCTTTTATGCGGGCACAGTTGTTCAAATTGTTCAGCGCCCATGAGAGATTGACTCGCTCTTGTATCCAGCTCCATGTTGACAGATATCCCATTGAGTAGGACCCTCATCATTATAGGAGGCGTCCTGTTGTAGGAGCAGCGGCCATTGATCGTGTTGACCCGCTGTACATCAGTATCCCGGGTACTGTCCCCACCATCTTCTGGTCCGCTTTCCGACCCATCCGATTCGTATACCAGCCGAGCTGCCGTTTATTTGCACATGCAGGCCAAATGCCCTCTATATTCACAATTTCTGCAAACAGCCTGCTGAAATCGACATCCTCTTGACGAGTGCCCACCCCCACACCTCCAGCACAGACCTGTTCTATTGTTTAAAGTGTTCCCAAAGAATGAGTCTGCATCTGACTGATCTCTCTTGAGCTTCTCTCAGTTTGTAGTTGATAGAAACATAGAAAATAGGTGCAGGAGCAGGCCATTCATCCCTTCTAGCCTGCACCGCCATTCAATGAGTTCATGGCTGAACATGAAACTTCAGTATCCCCTTCCTACTTTCTCGCCATACCCCTTGATCCCCCGAGTAGTAAGGGCTTCATCTAACTCCCTTTTGAATATATTTAGTGAATTGGCCTCAACTACTTTCTGTGGTAGAGAATTCCACAGGTTCACCACTCTCTGGGTGAAGAAGTTTCTCCTCATCTCGGTCCTAAATGGCTTACCCCTTATCCTTATACTGTGACCCCTGGTTCTGGACTTCCCCAACATTGGGAACATTCTTCCTGCATCCAACCTGTCCAAACCCGTCAGAATTTTAAACGTTTCTATGAGGGCCCCTCTCACTCTTCTGAACTCCAGTGAATACAAGCCCAGTTGATCCAGTCTTTCTTGATAGGTCAGTCCCACCATCCCAGGAATCAGTCTGGTGAATCTTCGCTGCACTCCCTCAATAGCAAGAACGTCCTTCCTCAAGTTAGGAGACCAAAACTGTACACAATACTCCAGGTGTGGCCTCACCAAGGCCCTATACAACTGTAGCAACACCTCCCTGCCCCTGTACTCAAATCCCCTCGCTATGAAGGCCAACATGCCATTTGCTTTCTTAACCGCCTGCTGTACCTGCATGCCAACCTTCAATGACTGATGTACCATGACACCCAGGTCTCACTGCACCTTCCCCCTTCCTAATCTGTCACCATTCAGATAATAGTCTGTCTCTCTGTTTTTACCACCAAAGTGGATAACCTCACATTTATCCACATTATACTTCATCTGCCACGCATTTGCCCACTCACCTAACCTATCCAAGTCACTCTGCAGCCTCATAGCATCCTCCTCGCAGCTCACACTGCCACCCAACTTAGTGTCATCCTCAAATTTGGAGATACTACATTTAATCCCCTCGTCTAAATCATTAATGTACAATGTAAACAGCTGGGGCCCCAGCACAAAACCTTGCGGTACCCCACTAGTCACTGCCTGCCATTCTGAAAAGTACCCATTTACTCCTACTCTTTGCTTCCTGTCTGACAACCAGTTCTCAATCCACGTCAGCACACTACCCCCAATCCCAAGTGCTTTAACTTTGCACATTAATCTCCTGTGTGGGACCTTGTCGAAAGCCTTCTGAAAGTCCAACTGGTTCTCCTTTGTCCACTTTACTGGAAACATCCTCAAAAAATTCCAGAAGATTTGTCAAGCATGATCTCCCTTTCACAAATCCATGCTGACTTGGACCTATCATGTCACCATTTTCCAAATGCGCTGCTATGACATCCTTAATAATTGATTCCATCATTTTACCCACTACTGAGGTCAGGCTGACCGGTCTATAATTCCCTGCTTTCTCTCTCTCTCCTTTTTTAAAAAGTGGGGTTACATTGGCTACCCTCCACTCCATAGGAACTGATCCAGAGTCAATGGAATGTTGGAAAATGACTGTCAATGCATCCGCTATTTCCAAGGCCACCTCCTTAAGTACTCTGGGATGCAGTCCATCAGGCCCTGGGGATTTATCGGCCTTCAATCCCATCAATTTCCCCAACACAATTTCCCGACTAATAAAGATTTCCCTCAGTTCCTCCTCCTTACTAGACCCTCTGACCCCTTTTATATCCGGAAGGTTGTTTGTGTCCTCCTTAGTGAATACTGAACCAAAGTACTTGTTCAATTGGTCTGCCATTTCTTTGTTCCCCGTTATGACTTCCCCTGATTCTGACTGCAGGGGACCTATGTTTGTCTTTACTAACCTTTTTCTCTTTACATACCTATAGAAACTTTTGCAATCCGCCTTAATGTTCCCTGCAAGCTTCTTCTCGTACTCCATTTTCCCTGCCCTAATCAAACCCTTTGTCCTCCTCTGTTGATTGCTCGCATTGTGGGTTGATGAGGTGTGAACGGCCGTTCCTGTGGCCTTTGATGGCTTCTGCCTGCTGTCGAAAACCTGTTCTCCCGGTTTTGTCTGTGTGTGGGGGTAGCAGCTTGTTTAGTGCTGTGAACTTCTTGTTCCAATATTTCGTTAGTTGTCGTACCTGCACTGTAAATCAACCTCGTTTCTTCTTCCCCTACCAAGAATGTTTGTGCAACCAGTGCCGCTGCCTCTAAGGTCAGGTTCTTGGTCTCTATGAGCTTTCGAAATATGCCTGCGTGGCCTATTCCTTCAATGAAAAAGTCTCTCAGCATTTCTCTCCTCAGTTCATCGGAGAACTCACATAAACTAGCCAACCTCCGAAGTTCCGCCACGAAGTCGGGTATGCTCTGGCCCACACAGCGTCTGTAGTTGTAGAACCTGTGTTTGGCCATGTGTAGGCTGCTCGCTGGCTTCAGGTGGTCTCTTACCAGTGTGCTCAATTCTTCAAACGACTTGCTTGCTGATTTCTCGGGTGCCAACAGATCCTTCATTAAAGCGTATGTTTTTGAGCCACAGCTGGTCAAGAGATGGGCTCTTCTCTTGTCTGCCTTATCGTCGCCTAACCAGCCTTTGGTTACAAAGCTTTGCTGGAGCCTTTCTATAAAGTCCTCCCAATTGTCTCCCGCATTGTACTTTTCATCTGATCCGTTGTTCGCCATTCTGTGGATTCTGTAATCCCGTAACCTGTCGCCACTGTAAAGTCCTGTCCCCTCAGTACAGATTCACACGAGGCATGTAGTGAAGTCAAGGTCACTCTGGACCTGCACCTTCATTTCACAGCTCTGGAACCTGCACTTGCCTGAGACCTGTGCTTATATATCTGTCTCTTGCAAGTGCACCCCTGGTGGTAAGGTATGCTGGTGGTTACAGGTCATATCTTATTACAATCATGTATAGCATGTTAGGATACAGTTATATAGCATTTGACAAGGTGCCACATAAAAGGTTACTGCACAAGATAAAAGTTCACGGGGTTGGGGGTAATATATTAGCATGGATAGAGGATTGGCTAATGAATAGAAAACAGAGAGTCGGGATAAATCGTTCATTCTCGGGTTGGCAGTCAGCAACTAGTGGGGTGCTGCAGGGATCAGTGCTGCGACCCCAATTATTTACAATCTATGTTAACGACTTGGAAGAAGCGACTGAGTGTAATGTAACCAAGTTTGCTGACGATACACAGATGGAAGCAAAAGCAATGTATAAGGACATAAAAAATCTGTAAAAGGACATTGACAGGCTAAGTGAGTGGGCAAAAATTTGGCAGATGGAGTATAATGTTGGAAAGTGTGAGGTCATGCACTTTGGCAGAATAAAATCAAAGAGCAAGTTATTATTTAAATAGAGAAAGATTGCAAAGTGCTGCAGTACAGCGGGACCCGGGGGTACTTGTGCATGAATCACAAAAGGTTCGTATGCAGTTACATCAAGTGATCAGGATGGCCAATGGAATCTTGGCCTTTATTGCAAAGGGGATGGAGGATAAAAGCAGCGAAGTCTTGCTACAGTCCCTCATCACTGGTATCATTCTGCTAAATCTCCTCTGCAATCTCTCCAAGGCATTCTTCCTAAAGTATGGTGTCCAGAATTTGACACAATACTCTCGCTGAGGCCTAACCTGATTTATAAAGACACCATAAGTTTCTTGCTTTTGTACTCTATGCCTCTATTCATAAAACCAAGGATTCCGTATGCTTTTTTAAGTCATATCAGCTTTCTCTACCACCTTCAAAGATTTGTGTATCTGAACCTACAGGTCTCTCTGTTTCAAACTTCTAGAAAACATTGCATGTAAAAGTGTTTTCTAACTTCACTCCTGAAAGATCTGGCTCTAATTTTTGGGCTATATTCCCTAGTCCTAGATTCCCTAACCAACAGAAATAGTTTATCTCTATCTACTCTATCAGTTCCCCTTGATGAACAGTCTAAATTCCAGGGAATATTACCCTAATTTGTGTAATCGCTCCTTGAAATTTAACCTTTGGAGTCCAGGTTGCACTCCTTCCAAGGCCAATATATCCTTCCTAAGGTGTGTGTGGGGCGTTTAGGGCACTAGAAACAGAAATTATACAAGTGCCCCCTGGCTAAAAGGGGGGCGGAGGGGGGGGGGCACTAAAACCGGCAAATTAAACAAATTAAACTTTAAACTTAAATGTTCAAATTTAAATTTGGTTGCCGGGGATGATGATGCACTCCAGTTCCTCCGGCGCCTACCTCTCGCAGAAGGCCATGAGCGTACCGGTGGACACCGCATGCTCCATCTCCAGAAACACCCTGGCTCGGATGTAACCGTGGAAGAGAGGCAGGCAGTCGGGCTGAACGGTACTAAGGTGTGGTGCCTAGAACTGAACTCCAGGTGTGGTCTAACAATGGCTTTGTATAGCTCAGGGCAAATCAATCTTGGAGAGGGGATCTCAAACAGGTGTCAGGTCCTTTATTGAATATGCAAAGAACTGAATATCCAATTGCTCGACATTCAAGTTGCAACTTTTCAGGTGTGAAGATGGACAATCGAAGCTTAATAACAAGTGATCAGGAAAGCCAATGGAATCTTGGCCTTTATTGCAAAGGGGATGGAGTATAAAAGCAGGGAAGTCTTGTTACAGCTATACAGGGTATTGGTGAGGCCACACCTGGAATACTGCGCACAGTTTTGGTTTCCATATTTAAGACAGGATATACTTGCTTTGGAGGCAGTTCAGAGAAGGTTCACTCGAATGATTCCGGAGATGAGGGGGTTGACTTGAGGAAAAGTTTAGTAGGTTGGACATCTACTCATTGGAATTCAGAAGAATGAGAGGTGATCTTATCGAAACGTATAAGATTATGAGGAGGCTTGACAAGGTGGATGCAGAGAGAATGTTTCCACTGATAGGGGAGACTAGAACTAGGGGGCATAATCTTAGCAGTGCATTTGGAAAGCAGTGACAGGATCGGTCCAAGTTAGCATGGATTTGTAATTTTTGTAATTTTCTGCTTCCATCAACACGGCTTACAATGTCACCTATTTTTGTGTCATCGGCAATCTTGGATATGTGGCTCTCTATCCAATCATCTAAGTCATTAATAAATATGGTGAATAGTCGAGGCCCCAACCCTATGGGACACCACTAGTCACAATCTGCCAAATAATTTTCCTATTATTCCTACTCTGTCTCCTGCCGCTCAGCCAATTTTGTAACCAGATCAATAATTTGCTTCGATTCCATGAGCTTCAATCTTATCCAGTAGTTTCTTATAAGGGATTTTATTGTCTGCCTTCTGGAAGTCTATGTAAATAATATCCATTGACATGCCCCTGTCCACTACTTTGTTACCTCTTCAAAAAATTCAATCAGGTTCCATGCTGGCTCTTTCTGATCAGCTGAAAATATTCAAGGTGTTTAGTCACACTCTATCCTTAATTACAGACTTTAGTAATTTCCCAACAACAGATGTTCGGCCAACCAATTCCTTGGTTTCCCTCCTTCACCTTTCTTGCATAGCGGAGTGACGTATACAATTTTCTAATCTAAAGTAACAGTTCCTGAATCGGGAGAACTTTGGAAGATTATAGTTAAGGCATCTGTAAAGTTCTCACCTACTTCCTTTAAAACTCTGGGATGGAAACCATCTGGGTCCTGGGAGTTTGTCACTCTAGCACCATTCATTTCTTCATTACTGTTATTTTCTTTACATTAATTTTGGTGAGTCCTCGTACCTGATTCAATATTAGTTTCCTTGGGATGGCCGGCATGCTATCCTATCTCTCCACTGTAACTACTGACACCATTTCCTTATTTCATTTACAATACCGTTATAAGTTTTCACGGGGCCCACATTGCTCCTAACCACCCTCTTTTTTCCCAATATTGCAAAAGAATTGTTGGTTTTGATATCCCTTGCAAGCAATGTTCTCTCTTAATTTTTTTTGGATGTGCGCCCTCTTTATTAGGCTGCACAGACCATACATAATATCATGCATGTGCGGATTTTCACATTGGAAAGCCAGCGAGCCGGATGCCTGGGAGGTCCCGAGTGCTACATATCTGAAAGGGAACATTGCTTACAAGTTTCTTTTCATACTCCATTTTCGTAGCTCTTACTATCTGTTTTGTCATTTTTTTTGTTCTTTGTTTCTCTCCCAGTCACCAAGATCTGTGCTATTTAAGATCTGTGCTATTTTTGTGTGTTTGTTCTTTTCGTTATATGTTGTCCCTTACCTCTTGTCATCCATGGCTTGTTTTTATTGGCAAGTGGCGCTCTTGCCCCTTAGGGGTATAAACTGATTCTATATCACGTTAAATTCCTTTTTGAATACCTCCCAACTGATCTTCTGTCGATTTAACCATAAATTTTCTCAGTTTACTGTAGACAGTCTCGTTCTTATCCCATTGCAGTCAACCTTACCTAAATCGAGAATCTTAGCAGCTGTTTCATGTTTCTCCCTTTCAACATTGAATGCGATCATTTTATGAACGCTATTAGATAAATGTACATGCACCGTTAGGCTGTTAACTAAATCTGGCTAATTACTCATTATTAAATCTAATATGGCCTACCCCCTTGTTGGTTCTAGGACATAGGAACATAAGAAATAGGAGCAGGAGTAGGCCATCTGGCCCCTTGAGCCTGCTCCGCCATTTAATAAAATCATGGCTAATCTGATCATGGACTCAGCTCCACTTCCCTTCCCGCTTCCCATAACCCTTTATTCCCTTATTACCCAAAAATCTATCTCCACCTTAAATATATTCAATGACCCAGCCGCCACAGCTCTCTGGGGCAGAGAATTCCATAGATTTACAACCCTCAGAGAAGAAATTCCTCATCTCAGTTTTAAATGGGCGGCCCCTTATTCTGAGACTATGTCCCCTAGTTTTAGTTTCCTCTATGAGTGGAAGTATCCTCTCTGCATCCACCTTGTCGAGCCCCCTCATTATCTTATGTTTTGATAAGATCACCTCTCATTCTTCTGAACTCCAATGTGTATAGGCGCAACCTATCTTCATATGTTAACCCCCTCATCTCCAGTATCAACCAAGTGAACCTTCTCTGAACAGCCTCCTATGCAAGTATATCCTTCCTTAAATACAGAGACCAAAACTGTACAGTACTCTAGGTGTGGCCTCACCAATACCCTGTACAGTTGTAGCAGGATTTCGGTGCTTTTATACTCTATCCCCCTTGCAATAAAGGCCAACATTCAATTTGCATTCCTGATTACTTGCTGTACCTGCATACTAACTTTTTTTGTGTTTCGTGCACAAGTAACCCCAGGTTCCTCTGTACTGCAGCATGTTGCAATTTTTCTCCATTTAAATTATAATTTGCTTTTCTATTTTTTCTGCCAAAGTGGATAACCTTACATTTTCCCACATTATACGCCATCTGTCAAATTTTTGCCCACTCACTTAGACTGTCTATATCCCTTTGCAGATTTTTTGTGTCCTTCTCACAATTTGCTTTCCCACCAATCTTTGTATCATCAGCAAACTTGGCCACATTGCATTTGGTCCCTTCATCCAAGTCATTAATATAGATTGTAAATAGTTGAGGCCCCAGCACCGATCCCTGCGGCACCCCATTAGTTATTGTTTGCCAACCGGAAAATGACCCATTTATCCCAACTCTGTTTTCTGTTAGATAGCCAATCCTCTATCCATGCTAATATATTACCCACAACCCTGTGCAGTAATCTTTTATGTGGCACCTTATCGAATGCCTTCTGGAAATCCAAATACACATCTACCGTTTCCCCTTATCCACCCTGCTCGATACATCCTCAAAGAACTTCAGCAAATTCGTCAAACATGATTTCCCTTTCATAAAATCATGCCGACTCTGCTTGATTGTCCTGCTATTGCTTCTTTAATAATGGACTCCAGCATTTTCCCAACAACAGATGTTAGGCTAACTAGTCGATAGTTTTCTGCTTTCTGTCTGCCTCCTTTTTTAAATAGGACCATTACATTCGCGGTTTTCCAATCCGCTGGGACCTCCCCTGAATCCAGGGAATTTTGGTAGATTACAACCAATACATCCAGTATCTCTGCAGCCACTTCTTTTAAGACCCTATGATGCAAGCCATCAGGTCCAGGCGACTTGTCCACCTTTAGTCCCATTATTTTACCGAGTACTACTTCTTTAGTGATGGTGATTGTATTAAATTCCTCCCTCCCTACAGCCCCTTGATGATCCACTATTGGGATGCTCTTAGTGTCTTCTATCATGAAGACTGATACAAAATATTTGTTCAAAGTCTCTGCCATTTCTGTCTCCCACTAGTAATTCCCCAGTCTCATCCTCTAAGGGACGAACATTTACTTCAGTTACTCTTTTCCTTTTTATGTACCTGTAGAAACTCTTACTGCTAGTTTACTTTCATAATCTATCTTGCCTTTCTATTATTTTTTTAGTCGTTCTTTGTTGGCTTTTAAAAGTTTCCCAATCCTCTGGCCTTCCACTAGTCTTAGCCACTTTGTATGCCCTGGTTTTCAATTTGATACCATCCTTTATTTCCTTAGTTAGCCACAGATGGTTATTCCTTCTGTTAGACTTTCCTTCTCATTGGAATATATTTTTGTTGAGAGTTATGAAATATCTCCTTAAATGTCTGCCACTGCTCAACCGTCCCACATTTCAATCTATTTTTCCAGTCGACTTTAGCTAACTCTGCCCTCATACCTTTGTAGTTTCTTTTGTTTAAGCTTAGGACACTGGTTTGAGATCCAACTTTCTCACCTTGCAACTGAATTTGAAATTCAACCATGCTATGGTCACTCATTCCTAGAGGATCCTTTACTAGGAGATCATTTATTAATCCTGTCTCATTACACAGTACCAGATCTAAGATAGCCTGTTCCCTGGTTGGTTCCATAACATACTGTTCAAGGAAACTATCCCGCATACACACTATGAACTCTTCCTCAAAGCTACCCTGGCCAATTTGCTTTGTCCAATCAATATGATGGTTAAAATCGCCCATGATTATTGTCATTCCTTTTTTTACAAGCCTCCATCATTTCTTGATTTATACACCGTCCAACAGTATAGTTACTGTTTGGGGGCCTATAGACTTGCCCTGCAGTGACTTTTCCCCCTTATTATTCCTTATCTCCACCCAAACTGATTCAACATCTTGATCTTCTGAGCCAATATTGTTTCTCACTAATGCACTGATCTCATCCTTTACTAACAGAGTTACCCCACCTCCTTTTCCTTTCTGTCTGTCCTTCCGAATTGTCAAATATCCATAATATTTAGTTCCCAGCCTTGGTCACCTTGCAACCACGTCTCTGTAATGGCTATCAGATCATACCCATTTGTATCTATCTGTGCCGTCAGCTCATCTATTTTGTTACGAATGCTGCGTGCATTCAGATAAAGATCTTTTAAATTTGTTTTTTTACCATTTTTTTCTTGCTTTGACCCACTTTCTGATGCACTTTTATGTTTGTACATTCTGTCCCTTCCTGTCACGCTCTGGTTTTCATTTCCCCCAGTACTACCCTGCTCTTTTGCCTTCTCCTTATTCTTTGACTGTTTAAATTTCCGCTCAACTGAACCTTCCCGCCCCCACTAATTAGTTTAAAGCCATCTCTACAGCCCTAGGTTATTCGATTCACCAGGACCCAAGTCCCAGCACAGTCTAAGTGGAGCCCGTCCCAAAGGAACAGCTCCCTTTTACCCCAGTATTGGTGCCAGTGTCCCACGAACCAAAACCCATTTCTCCCACACCAGTCTTTGAGCCATGTGTTTAACTCTCTGATCTTATTTACCCTATGGAAATTTGCTCGTGGCTCAGGTAGTAATTCAGAGATTATTACCTTTGTATATCTGCTTTTTAAAATTTGGCCCCTGCATACTGTTGCAGAAAACTATCACATCAAAAGCACTAATATTCAATAAATATTTCATGTTTTTATTTTGCTTTTCTTTGACAGATGTGGCTAAAGCCTTGTAAAAGATCAGAAATCTCTCCGCATCCTGTTTACATCGCCCCAGTTTACAAGACCAGTGAGAGAAGAGGTACATTATCTACAACTGGACATTCCACTAACTTTGTGATTGCTATGCGTATCCCTTCTGACCAGCCCTCTGAACACTGGATTGGCCGTGGTGTTGCTCTACTCTGTCAGCTTAATTCTTAATAATGCTATTTTGTGCACTAAATTACAGCTAGAAGTTTGCTAATATGTTCAGTGCTCAAACCTCATTTTGTATTTGGCACAAGTACAAGCCTTGGTGAAAATGTTCTTAAATATCTGCCTCAAATGTGTAACAATTAGGATTTCAGGAAACTACTCGCTTTCTATTTCTCAACCGTATATTTCTGGCTAATCAATTTTGTTGGTATATTTCCTGCAGAAATTTTAACGTAATTTTGTTGCAGCATTAATACAATAAAACAATAGCTTTGCATTGCCAGGAATTTATTAAGTAAAACTTCAAAGAACCAGTTTCATTCATACATTAGTATAATACAAGCTTATAACATCAAAATGTTTCTTTAGTGATAAACAAAATGCTTTTTAATTTCACTTGTAACAAACACAAAGTCTATGGTACCTTAACACTGAAACCTTTCATCTAAACTTCAAATTAACTGGTTAGGTTCCATAATCTTTGGCTTTAACAATGAATTATTAAGTTGAATAATCAACATCCACAAGAATCACAGGTTCCACTAACTCACATTTATCATATTTTGGCCAGTTGCACTTGATCACATATGATCGATTACATTGATTTATACAGTGACAAAAAGGGAAATGTCACACAGTGACAGGCAAATATGGGCTTACAAAAATCAACTCCAAACTAATACATACAGCAAGCAATCTAGCTGATCACTTAGGATAGCAAACATGGTTTCTGAGGTATTACAAATGGAGGGAGGAATGTTAAAAGTGAATGATAAATGAATCCAATGGACAATGTCAGCAATTAAGTAATAACATACACCATTTTAAAAACTAAATTGGAATCTGCTAAATTGTGTGCGCGACACTGGAGATATGATCTCATAAAAACAGCACCATGAATCCAGATGGCATTACAGTTGGTGACTGCCATCCATAAACAAACACCTAACACAATGCATGCGAAAGGAAGTATTCTAAACAGCTGTTACAAATACATTACTTATCCTGATCTAACTGTGCTAAATACTTATTCAAGCATTGATTTTGTCTTCTCCAGACATTTTAAAAAGTTGATTATTTAAGTTTCCATACTGAACCACGGAGGTAACCGTGCATCAAACCAACCTACAAACAGCTGCTGTTGTGAAAAGTAATCTATTGTGCAACAAATATCTGTCACAATTTGCTTTGCAAAATCCATGTACCACTGAATTGTTACATAAGGCAAACAAGACCACACATTATTTGTCATCAAAACTGTTAAAACATTAGAAGTGGATTACAATTTGATCCTCAAAAATGGCAATAAGCAGCATAATGGTAAACCCACAGAGCATCCCAGCGTTCTGTAGAGCAAAGTGTCCAAACTTAGCCCGACTACGGTTATCTGTTGGACGGTGTAGCATTTCTGGTAACTGGAAAGGGAAAAAAAAACTCAATTAGAGCCCAATCTACTGCATCTGCCCTTCCACTGTAAATCAATTGAAAGCTTGAGTCCACATTTTATCAATATGAACCATGCAAGTGCCCATTTGCACGGTACGGGAAGTTCATAAACTTAGGAAACTTTAGCCCTGAAATCCCGGTTCTGGGCTTCCTGCGGGCGGGCACCTAAAAAGAGAAAAGACGCGCACTCACCTTCTGCTCAGGTGCCCACCAGCGATTGCAGGTTTAGGCCTCTTCTGCATGTGCATTGGAGCGCATGCACGTCTGAACGTACACAGAGCTGGAGTCACGTGGGCCTGGACACCCTATCAAGGTAAAGTAATCTCTCATTCATAATAATGGGAACTCCGTAAATAGTTCATTATTATGGATGAGAACCACCTCCCCCCCACCACCGCCAAACACCTAAACACAAAAAAAATATACATTTTTCCAATTTTTTGGTAAGTTTTGTAATTAGTTTTTAAAATAAATTTATCTTAGTGGACAGGATTTTTAATATAAAAATGTGTTTTTTAAATTTTATTTTAATATGTTTATGTTTTAAAACTCTTACACTTGTAAAAGTAGGCTATGTGCCTGCTTTTACCAGGCACAAGAGTTTTAAGGACATTCGCTGGACAAGACATGGGCAAATGGCGCAATCTCGCCCATGCGAATGTCCTTGCTGCTGCGATGCATTGGATTGGTCAAGCCAGAACGTGACAGATTGTAAAAGCTGGTTTCTGGCTCATGTGCATCAAAAACCAGCTTTTGCGATGCCTTCCCGGGTCCATACACACTCCGTACGGACCCGGGGAGACCGGGATTTCATGCCCATTAACTTCTTCAAACACTTATGAAAATAATCTTGGTTGAAATTTATTAAGAGTGCTGTTTAGAATAAAAATGGTAATGAATAAATGTTGCATAACTGTCAAACTTATACTGTCTATTTTCTAGCAGCTTATAAGAAACAAATCAATGATGCATTTTGTGCTTCACATGTATTGTGCTTCATAGGATTTCAACAGCATGCAGTGAAATCAACAAAAAGCCTAAAGTACAAACTTTTGATCACAAGCCCTAAAACAAGATGTTCTCCACTTAGTACTTTTAAAATAGAATCAAATGCAAAAATTACATAAAGAACATTTTACAAGGACAGAATCAGTAACATTCCAAACTCATTAAATTACTATTTAATTTTAACAAGCATGGAAACTATGGGCCCAAGTTTCCACATGCGCCTAGAACGGCGCAGTCTCGACCTAGACGCCCGTTTTTCGCGCCACAAAGTGCGCCTAAAAAAATCCTCGGTATTCTCCACCTACTTGCAGGTCCTCTGGCCCTCAGCGCAGCCAGCACGAGCTGTGGGGGGGCGGAGCCAAGTCCCTGCGCTGAAAACAGTGCCGGGACCTCTGCACATGCGCACTACAGTGGCCACGCAAGTGCAGCAGCTCCAGGGGCCGAACTGTGTGGGAGGAGCCCGAAGCACGTAGCCCCTAGCCCTGGCTGAATGGCCTCACTGGGGCTGCGTGAATAAGGCTCCTCCCATGGCCAGCTCCTGCTCCCCTCCCCCGACCAGACCTGACACTCGCCCCGCCCCCCCGCCTTCGGACCAGACCCGACACCCGCTCCCCCCCCCCGGACCAGACCCGGCACCCGCCCTACCCTGCCTCCAGACCAGACCCGACACCCGCTCCCCACCCCCCCGCTGCCTCTGGACCAGACCTGACACCCGCTCCCCCCCCCCCCGCCTCCGGACCAGACCAGACCCGACACCCGCTCCCCGCCTCCGGACCAGACCCAACACCCGCGCCCCACCCCACCCCCGACTGACCCGACCCGCGCTCCTGTTCCCGCTCCCCCGACTGGACCCAACCCGACTCCCGGACTGGATCCGACCTGACCTCCCCCCCCCTCCCTCCCCCTCTCTCTCTCTCTCCCCCCTCTCTCTCTCTCTCTCTCTCTCTCTCTCTCTCTCCTCTCCCCCCCCCCCCTCCCCCCCCCCCCCGCCCCCGACCCGACCCAACCCAACCCAACCCAACGCCACCTACCTGTAAATCTGGTGCTGTGGACGGGCCGGCAGCCTTCGGTCCTGAAAGGCCTGCCTGAAGCACTTTCACACAGGTAAGAAGATGGTTTATTTAATCTTTTCTTTGCTTATAAATGTTAATTCAGGTTGGATTTATTTGTATAATATTTGTATAAGTATAAATAAGGATTTATTATAGACTTCCCGCCCCCCCCCCCCACCTCGTTCTGGACGCCTAATTTGTAACCTGCGCCTGATTTTTTAATGTGTAGAACAGGTTTTTTCAGTGCTACAAAAATCTTCACTTGCTCCATTCTACTTTAGTTTGGAGTACGTTTTCACTGTGGAAACTTTCAAATCAGGCGTCAGTGGCCGGACACGCCCCCTTTTGAAGAAAAAATTCTGTTCCAAAGTAGAACTGTTCTACCTGACTAGAACTGCAGAAAAAAAAATGTGGAGAATTGCGATTTCTAAGATAGTCTGTTCTCCACCAGTTGCTCCTAAAAATCAGGCGCAAATCATGTGGAAACTTGGGCCCTATAACTCATAAGTGCATCATGCAGTTTTCAAGAATTTCACTTATGTACAGGGACAACCTATTGATCAATCTCAACTAATAGATTTGTTTATTTCACAGGGTTTTTTTTTAAAAAGAGGTTTCACATATGTGAATTAAAAAAAATGTGGTGACATCTTTACTTATGCACAACAAATGCTTGCACTTGATCAGGAGTTCCCATGGTGGAAGACTTCAGCAGGAAATGCATGTCCCATCACTATGAATGAAAGATACATATTAAATAGCTAAATCTGTTTTACCTCAGGTTGACTTTGTACTGACAGAGGGTTATGAATGCAGTACAAAGACTTTTAAGTAATAGATTAAAAGATTCTTCATCATTGTTCCTGGATCAAATATTTCAAATTTCTCTCCAGTGTCCCAAGTGGCCAGAGCAGCTGCTCTACGTTAACAGAAACAAATTGAAATCTTTCAACTTCTAAGTGGGAATAGGGCTATCTAATTGCTTTAGTTTAGGCAGAATTTCACTGCAGGGTAGTAACATATCCTCCACAAATTCTTACAACAACACTCCATGGCGACCCTTGACAGACTAGAACCCAGCCATGTGTAGGTGCTTACTTTTGAATTATACATTTATAAGTCAGGTTTCCTGAAGTTCTTCCAGCAGATTCCATTGTTACTGGCCTTTCGTTACAGATGCAGTAATTTTGCGCAAACTACATTCGATGGCTGTTTGCATGTGATACAACACAATGAACAATCACTGCCTGAAGGCACACTGCTGCCTGGTTACACATCATAATGCCTTCAGTGGCCTATCCAGAGAAATAACTTGCATAAGTAAACCTTTATATTTAATAAATCATCATCAACTCCAGTACACCTGATCCTTGACATTAATTCCACATCAATATGCATAACTGAAATCACTCAACATAGTTTTTCAGCCTTAATTTTTCTTCTGCAGAGAAAATTAACCTGGCAAATTCTTGCAGCAGATGTAGCTTATCTGTGCTGTAGGCTAAACTGAAACTTGGTTGCAGTCCAAACCGTTATAGATGGGAACTCTTGGGATGACTCCTGAGAATGTCTTGTGAATGTTAAGATACAATGGACTGGAGATAACTGCAAACAATATAATAAATATTTTTGATTCTTTGGGTATAAATTTCTATGCGTTGTCGCAATTTTTCAGGTACAAAACAGACTTCAATCTGCGCAGTACCCACTGCTAAATTTATGGGGCTCTGATACTGGGGGACCAGAGTGGGAGCCTAAAACAGGCATTAGGCTGTTACATATTTAAGGGGTGTAATGCCTGCTGAAGGACTCCATAAAAAGATTTGAAGGTGATGAGCAGAGCAGGCATCGGGCCGACCTCGATCAGGATTCGTCAATGGCCCCCACATCCACCAATGAAAGGTAGGTGACAATTATTATTTTTTGTTATAAATATTTCCTGTGGTGTGCTCCTCTACAGGAAAAGCAATTGCTGCCCATCTCCGCAGAGCCCTCTCGATTCCCCCCCCTACCCCTCCGGACTCCCTCCCAGGATTTACCCAAGGGCCACTGCCGGTGAGGCAGGCGGCCCAACATTGATTTCTTCACTCGGGCGAGCTGCCTGTAGAGGTGTGACCAGCACCGACAGCTCGTGCCAACTTTATCGATGAGTCCCAGGACCAATTTCCTTTGATCCTTGGTCCGGGCGCATGCTGGTCCAGGGCTCAGAACAAACTCTAGCCCTTTTAGTCTTTTGCCTGCTTTTGAATACATTGAAGAGGGGACTGAAATTTCTTGGTTTTTATTTGTACTTTTACAACTCTGGGAATGAAAGGTAAAATGAGAAGTCTAAGCACAGTACTGGATATGTAATTTCCCAATAGAAATTCATCTAATAGAACTGCAAATCAGCATATGGAATTAAAAACATATTCAGACAATGTAAAGATAAAAATTAACTGGCAAATTGAAAAATCTTCAGATGATATTATCTAAGTCCACTATTCAATATGAACTATCATGCTATCTGAATAGGAGCCAATAGATACAAGAACAAAAAAAATACGAGTTTCATAATGGTCCTCACATCTTCTAACTAGTTGTCATTAATGAGCTGTGCACCTCGGACTTATTACCTATCCAAATGTTACTGGTTTTGAAAACGCCTTCAGTTGGAAAGCAAAGCTTTTTTAAAAACAATGAAGATGCTCTACGGGATCCTCCTTCCAAAGGCGAGCTCAATTACAACAAAGATTTCTAGGTTGAGCTCATTGAGTAACAAACTCATTGGGCTGGATTTACCTCTCTCCAGTGGAGGCCATCAGGGCGGTGCTTCCACCCACCATGCCGACTACAACCCATTTTCCTAGTTTGGGGCCGTTTGTGTATGCAGGATCCCCACCAGCAAGAGGGAGGAAAATGTGAGTGGTACTGCTTCAATAGCACCACAGGAAATGGAGGCCAAAGGGGCCAAATTTAAAAGCACCTTGAAGATTTGGCTGCAGCCTCAATGTTAGGCTTCAGACTGAGCCAAGGCTTAACAAATGTCAGTGATTGGGGCCTGAGGAGGGAGAGTTGCCTACTACTGGGATCATACTCTCCCTTCATAAGGGGTGTCAGCTGACCACCTGCTACTGCCCGAGGGACTACCACCACCCCTCTTCTGGAGGTCCCAGGGGTCAGCTGTGGAAACTAGACAAAAATCGGCTGTTTTGCCGGATTCTGCTTTCCTCCCACCTTATCATTTACACGCGGCAGGGTGATGACTGGGTGGCCGGTGACCTTCCTTGCTCCTGGAGAGGGGAAAATTCAGAACATGGCAAGAAGTAATATTTAAGGAAACTATAACATGCACCCATCCATATTGTGAGCATCATGCATTTTGCATTTGCAGTGTTTGTTTTGGAAAACTTTCATTTTATGTTTGACTTTAATGTAAATGAGTACCATAGTTTTGCTTGATGAAAATGGATTTTTATAGATCATTAAACCCACCTCTCCGCAGTGATTTTTTAAAAATTCAACCAAATCAGTATGCACATAAGAAGTTGGTAAGTACTAGAGAAAGTAAAGTCTCATTTGAACGAGAGCATTTACAAACTTTTAATTGCCCTCTTAAATTTCTAATGCATTTTTAAATTGGCAATTAAAATAACTACTAAACTATTTAGTAAATTTAGCATGAAAAGAAAAGGAATTTGGAAAAACAAAATAAAGTTGATCATTTCAGGCAGTCAAAAAAAATGAAAGTACACTGATGGAAGTAGTGAGACGATTTAGAATAAGAACCAACCTGCTTGTTCTTACTTCATTATTACCCACAGCTGGGACTTGGAGCAAATTGCAACGTGCAATTTTGTTTACAGCCAATGTATATTTGCATAACACTTTACATAATTGCTAATAACAAACATTTAATTGATCATATCTCACCTCACATTTGGGTATTGCAATAGAAACTTCTATCGAGGTTTTTACTCGTCATTACAGAATAAATAAGTACCAGCAAACTAATGTATTATTCATTCCCAAGGATGCTTTTAAGTACACCGATTTATTAAAGATGTAATTTTTGAAGATCACGGCAAAAAAAAACCCTGCAAGCTAATTTAAAATTAGGTTCAATTTAATTAGTTCAGATCAGACCTTTTTAACAGAACATCTGTTCAATGAATTATTTCCATGGTATTACTCACCATATCCACCAATGCCACATATAGGAACATGCCCGCAGTGATGGCAAAGATCCATTGGGTTAAATTATGAGTATACTGTCCCACGGCTATACCTATTACTACACCAACATATGCCAGCAGAGCCGACAGGAGGTTGTAAACAATGGCCTGTTTCACAGACATTCCGGCATTAATCAGAACAGCAAAATCACCTGGTGAGAGGAAAATAAAATTACTAGTGAATCAAGTTGTCCTCTGGGTTTTATTTGTTTTACGTTCTATTTAGTTTAGATCAGACTTTTTCTTTAGCTACTCAACAGATTCTGAAACACTCACACAATTCGATTATCTCTATAATTTTCATTTCAGAATGCTTTTAATACCCCATTACAAAATAAGTGCCTTATTAAGTCACATGTTGATCCCCATCAACAAGGAGGAAAAATGTTGACTTTAGCACTCCCGTCATTGATCTTCATGTGCCAGAAGCATACATCAGAAATTCTGGTGCATGCAGGAATTACTGATATACACTGCACATAGTTCTGTGCGGGAAGCGCTAAATTCACCCGTATTGCATTCATGAATGCTCTTCAGCTGAACTCTCAGCTCACAGACATAAAGATATGTACATACATATAAACATCACCATGTATATATTCTATTTAAAATGAACAAACAAAAAGCTTATTCTTGTATTTCACACCAATGTATATAGTGGGATAAAAGGACAAGCATCATGTTGAAAATGGGAGTGCTGTTATATATTTCAAAGTAACATATCTTGCACAGCATGGCCATTTGGAAATATACCCATGTCTACACCAAATACTTAACATGTTTTTATATTGATATTCAAGCTCTGATTGCTTAGCACAAATCACCCACAGTCAGCACCAGGTAAACCGGTCATTGTTTTAGACCAACAGCGACAGAGACCAGTTTTTCCACTAGGTATTCTTGGCTGCCTCCAGTCTTATTGGACTGCAGCTCATTCCAGTTTCAATGCTGAGGATCGCGATGTTATGTCAATAGCAGCCCCATTATCTCCAAAATGATGTCATGATGCAAGACATAAATACTCCACGTGCTGGCTAAAATGTCGTGGTCAGCCAATGCACGCGAGATCCCCATTGTGCCATTGCTTTACAGGAAGACCAGCTGCACAATACAAACTAAATGCAGGTCAGAGACTCGATTTGCTTGCTCTCCAGAGAGCCAGCTGCAATATTAACAGCTGCTTAGTTTAAAATTGCCTAGTTCCTTACATACTACAAGCTTGAAGAATAAAACAGGGTCCTGTTGATTCAAAGTAATACCATTTTGATCTGATTCAAGTGAAATTACATATATTAATCCTACAACTACTTCCATGTAAATAGCAATTTAATATAGAAAAGCATCGCAAGGTACATTAATAAAGGTGTAAGGAAAAAATGGCCACTGAGCCAAAGGAAATAATAGGTAGAGTGACTAAAAACATAATCTATGAAGTGAGTTTTAAGGAGGGTCTTAAGAAGGAGAGGGTGGTGAAGAGTGGAGGCATTGATGGAGGGAATTGCAGTCTGGGGCTTAGGTGCCTGTAGGCACAGATGCCAGTTGTGGAGTTAAGGGGAGAGAGGTCAGTACCAAAGGAATGAAGAATTTGAAGGGGGAGGAGAAAGAGAGGTAGTAGTAGCACTGGTGGATGTTAGGAAGGGAGGGGAGAGGCTAAGGAGGGATTTAAACACAAAAGGTTAAAAAGTTAATTTAAGGCTTTGGAGGACAGGGAGCCATTGCAGGTTATCCAGACAGGATTGATAATGTAGCTGAATTTTACGGAGTGTGGAGGATTTGAGGCTACACAGGAAAACATTAGAAAGTAAAACACTATTAACATTTTTTATTTCACAGTTTCTTTTTTATTTTGCTGTTTCTATGAAGAAGATGTTGAGTGAATTAGAACAAAGTTTGGAAAAAGAGACTATATTATGAATTTCAGCTCCATAAATTTTCAATTATTGGTTGATGGATTATTACAGGATCATAGGAATCCAAAACACATTGCAAGGGCCAGAGAGGCAAGGGCTGGATATTCATCCATATGCAAACCAGTAAAACAGCGTCATTTACAGATGTCTAGCAAGCTTACACACTGACACTGACCTGCTTGAGCCAGTGCTGTGACTGAAGTTGAAGAGAAGCCTCATCTTAATGAAACGAATTATATGTGACATTAAGTGATGGCTGAGAAAACTGTGCTAAACAAGTCCTTTGGGAAGCTCTGATAGTGGAGACTTCTTGACCAATATCCTTTTTTCTCTTGAAATACATGAACTTGTGTCAAGTGGGCAAGCTTACCAGCTGGGAGTATTCTCAACAAGTCTTACTGTCAAAGTTGACTTAGATTGATACTGGCACCAAAGCCAAGGTGGGCACTTTGAACAATATTAGTGGCTGCACTGGTGGAAATTAATTACCTCAATAACAGGCAGACATTTGAATGCATTGGTCGCAAGACCTAAATGGTCAGTGGCTGAACCTAAATGTTTAGCTGACATGCGCCCAATACTGATGGAGGTTTTGTGGGCATCATAGAACCCCCAACATCGCCTTAGAGGAAAGATGTGATTGCACTTGAAAAGGTGCAGAGGAGATTTACAAGAATGTTGCCTAGGCTGGAGAATTTTGGCTATGAGGAAATTTGGAGATGCTGAGTCTGTTTTCTTTGGAACAGAGAAGGCTGAGGGGAGTCCTGATTGAGGTGTATAAAATTATGAGGGGCCTGGATAGAATGGATAGGAAGGACCTGTTTCCCTTGGCAGAGGGGTCAACAACCAGGGGACATAGATTTAAAGTAATCGGGGGGAGGTTTTGAGAAGATACGAGGGGAACTTTCTTCACCCAGAGGGTAGTGGGGGTCTGGAACTCACTGCCTGAAAAGTTGGGAGAGGCAGAAACCCTCAACACATTTAAAAAACACTTGTATGTGCACTTAAAGTGCCGTAACCTACAGGTATGGACCAAGAGCTGGAAAGTGGGATTAAGCCGGATAGTTCTTGGACGGCCAGCGTGGACACGATGGGCCGAAATGGCCTCCTTCGGGTGCTGTAAATTTCTATGATTCCTTTCCAGAAGTTAATTTGCCTTTGCACCAGAAGAATCAAGCTTCACACCCCGTAACCAGAAGAGTCCTTCAGCGAATGAGTTAGTTGCAATGAACTTTGTACTGAGTGTAGAGACTTTATGCTTTTAAAAATCATACAACAGAACACAACATAGAGAAGCACATGCTGGGAAACAAGAACATGCAATGTAGATTTTGAAGCTGTCAGTTGGTATCAGCAGGAGCTGTACAGTTGTGAACTGGGACCAACTGATGTGGGCAAGATTGCATTGGTCATTTAGCACAAAACTTCATAATAAAGTGGCAAATTCAAAAATAACTTTTAAAAGTACTTAAATAAGCTCTAAGAAAGAATATAAGTCAATACAAGACAAAAGAACTAAACATTATTAGCTATTTGAATTTTTTACCATGTAAGATGACAGAAAAGTATTCTATGACAATGGGAAAGCAAGATCAGGGCACAGCTCAGATCAAAATAATATATACAACAAAGTGGGGAAGATTACCTTATGGCACACGGCATAAATTTCTTAAAAGAACAGTACCATAGTGATTCTCTTTATATGAAAACTAGACGTTCCTATTTCTATGAAGTGGTTGAATAAATGAAGTACAATAGGTAATTCTAATATGGTACCCAGTATTTCCATGCCGTTAGTGAGAAAATTATACATAAAGTAGATCTCCTATGGCATTACTCACAGTGAGTATAGAATACTATTTTGTAATAGGTGTGTTATAAACAAAGTATGATGGGGGAAAGTGTGACAGGAAAAGCGTTCAGAAAGTAAGGGCAACATGTATTGGAAGTACCATTATATGCACAACTTTTATTATATTGCTATACAGCACAATATACTTGCTGCCTTTTTGTTCAAATCAAGACCACATAAGACAAGAACATAATGTTACATTTAACTGGTACCATGCCAGCCCTGGAATACTTAATATAGACACTGGCTGAAAAGATGAAAAGGGCTTTATTTCTGACCGTTGTTGTTTCTTCCACTGTAGAGTACAAAAATGCAAAGACATTTAAAAAAAAAATCAAAAATGGCACTAATCTTTCAACAAGCAGGTTCAATAGAGTAGTGTGACTTTTCTTCAACTATATCATGGAAATCCAACATTTTGTGCTCTCAAACGGGCCTTAAGGATGGATAGTGACATGACCATAATATATTAATTCAGTATACTTGAACCAAACACTAAATTAAAGTTCATATATTCTACACAGCATTGCACAAGACAAATAGAAGATACATTTAACAGCAGTTATTAAGCCCTCAAATAGCACAGGCTAATATATAGCTCTGAAAATATTTATTTTGGGATAAATACTACACTTTCCCACAGCCAACAGGAAAGATATTTTTAGTATGATAAAACCATCATTAATGCTACCCCTACTAAAAGGCTTGGAAAAGCAAACAGAGTCTCTATATTACTATCTCTCATTGTAACATCTGTAATTAAAGAACACAAATCCTTGCGTCTAATTTTCCAGAAATTCCTAATACTATTAGCATTTTAATTGACCGCCAGATTTCTTCTTTTAAATAAAAAGAGCCCTTTCATCGATACAAAATTCAGTTTGTTGACCTGGAGGCCTAACATCATATTTGGGAGTAACCACAGTGCTGGAATCACTGAATCCTTTTGTTCTATCCCATCCCTTAGAGTGGGAGAAGAAAAGGAAACTAGCTTTTAAAATAAAACTTACCCCCTATACTGCAGTTTTATTCATCAAACATATTGCACAGACATTTCAGCATTCTCCATGACAAGAGAAGGAAATGCTAGATCTGTATTTTTAACATTAACACTTCATTAGTGAACAAGGAGGAAGAAGTGAGATAATCACAGAACCTTTGGGAAGAAAAAAATAGAAAGGTGTTATTGGCAAAAAAAACAACTATGTAAAAGGAAGGCTAAAAGCATTTGCTAAAAATCAACATGGAATCTCACTGGCACTATTTCAGTACCAATTCACGCCCCCAGCTGGGAGCATTGGAAGCATGAAAATTAACTATATGACCTAGAAATTTGTTTGCACTCATTGCCGAGTGCAAACAGAGCAGTGATAATGACCACCACGCCTAAACTGATGGGCGGGAGGACCATGCGATATTGGTCCTCTTGCATCATTAGGAGACAGCTGATATACTGCAGACACTAGTCACACACCAAGAGGTAGATTGACGGCTACAATCAAGAGCTAAATCGGCCGGCTGGGCTGCTGATCAAAGGCTTACGGTAAACGTAGGGGGGAAAGAAGAGAGAAGAAAAGAGCCAGAAGGAGCACTCCTGCTCCACCTGGCTCCACATACACGTAGGTTTTAAAAACTTCTTTCTTCTGCAGCCTCCAGCAGTCCCGTTAACAACCGCTGATTAGATTGCTGTAGAAACAAACAAAAAAATTGTCAGAGGTAGCACAGTTCAAGCTCTGATGGGTTTTTCCCCAATATGGCAGAAGGGACCTGCGACAAGCATGGGACTATACTTTGCAAGGATCCCCTTGCCACTGGACCGAGTCCTTGCTCCGTCAAGCCTGTATGGTGACTGGTGTGCAACGGCCACTCCACGTTAAAAGAATTCACGCACAGGCATCTTCCACTGTTTAAAATGAGTTCATCAATCACCTGAGTACTCATTTTTAGTGTGGAAGCAAGGCAGACTCCAAGGGACTGCCTATGATGGTGATTCTTTGCATTTTTAAATACTCCCAACACTGATTTTAGGCTGTTGCCAGCAATGCCTGAATGCAATGTGGTCCAATGTGGCAGCAGACATGCAGTCTCCGTAAGACCCCGGCATGTATTATTGGACCCTTCAGTGCTTGATGTGCGCTGAGCAATCCAACTTTTTCCTTACTAATACTAACACTACTGCTAGAGAAAGGACAAAATAAGCAGATTCCAGAGATCCAAGCAGCAACTTAACAACTAAATTTCTTGCGGGTGCATTCAAAGCCTTTAATATTTTGTTTAAAGGAAATATCAGTAAAACAGCGTTTTGTAGAGTTGTATACATATGTTGGGCCGGAATTTGTGGTCAGCAGCGAAGCAAAAGCGGTTGCTGCTGGTCCCGAAGTATGCTTCGCACAAGGATCTCATGATCCCTGTGTCGAGAAATTTGGGTTTTATGACCTTCGATTCAAATGAAAGTTAATGGGAACCCCCTTGTGCGAACTGCTGTGACATCAACAGGCTGTCCAAGCAACCAATCAAAACGCAAACAAGTAAGCGCTTCAAATTCGAACCAAAGCACTGTGTAATTGTAATAAGACTCTCTTACTCTTGTATTCCAATTGCCTTGCAATAAAGGCCAGCATGCCATTTGCCTTCCATTTGCTTGTTGTACCTTCATGCTAACTTTCTATGTTTCCTGTATGAGAACACCTAAATCTCTCTGAAAATCAACATTTAATAGTTTCTCACCATTTAAAAAATATTTTGTTTTTCTATTCTTCCTCCAAAATGAATAACCTCACATTTTCCCACATTATACTCCATCTGCCATCTTATTGCCCACACACTTAACATGTCTATATCCCTTTGCAGGCTCTTTGTGTCCTCCACACAGTTTACTTTCCCACCTAGCTTTGTATCGTTAGCAAACTTGGATACATTGCACTCGGTCCCACCATCGAAGATAGATTCTGAATAGCTGAGACCCAAGCACTGATCCTTGTGGCACCCCACTAGTTGCAGCCTGCCAACCTGAAAATGATCCGTTCATTCCCACTCTGTTTTCTGTCCGTTAACCAATCCTCTATCTATGCTGATATATTACCCCAACCCAATGAGTCCTTACTTGCATAGCAATCTTTTATTCGGCACCTTATTGAATGCCTTTTGGAAATCCAAAAATACTACAACCACTGGTTCCTCTTTATCTGCCCTGCTAATTGCATCCTTAAAAAACTCTTAAATTTGTTAAACACGATTTCCCTTTCATAAAACCTTGTTGACTCTGCCTAATCATATTATGATTTTCTAAGTGCCGTTACCACATTTTCCCCCGACGACTGATGTCAGGCTAACTGGCCTGCAGTTCCCAGTTTTTTCTTTCCCCACTTTGTTGAATAGCATGGTTACATTTATTACCTTCCAATCCACTAGGACCATTCTGGAATCTAGGGAATATTGGAAGATCACAACCAATGCATCCACTGTCTCTGCAGCCACCTCTTTTAGAACCCTAGGATGGAGGCCATCAGGTCCAGGGTATTTGTCAGCTTTTAGTCCCATTAGTTTCTCAAGTACTTTTTCTCTACTGATATTAATTATTTTAAGTTCCTCACTCTTATTAGCCCCTTGGTTCCCCACTATTTTTAGTATGCTTTTTGTGTCTTCGACTGTGAAGACAGATACAATATATTTGTTTAAAGTCTCTTTCATTTCCTTATTCCCCATTATAATTTCACCTGTCTCAGCCTCTAAGGGATCAACGCTTCCTTTTGCTACGATACATGTGGAAGCTCTTATAATCTGTTTTTATATTTCTTGCTAGTTTACTCTGGCATTCTATTTTCGCCCTTTGTATCATTTTTTTGGTCATCCTTTGCTGGTTTCTAAAGCTCTCCCAATCCTCAGGCTTAATACTATTCTTCACAACATTATAAGCCTCCTCTTTTAATCTAATACTATCCTTAACGTCTTTAGTTAGCCACAGATCGATCACTTTTTCCGTGGAGTTTTCATTTCTCAATCGAATGTGTATTCATTGAGAATTTTGGAATATGTCTTTAAATGTTTGCTTATCTCCCATCATGCCTTTTAATCTAATTTCTCAATCTACCTTAGCCAACTCGCCCTCATATCTATGTAATTGGCTTTACTTAAGTTTTTACGGTGCTAGTTTTGGACCGCAGTATTTCACTCTCAAACTCGGTGAAATTCTATCATATTATGATCCTGAGAGGATCCTTTACTATGAGAGTACTAATTAACCCTGTCTTATTACACAATACAAGATCTAAAATAGCCTGTTCACTGGTTGGTTCCACGAAGTATTGTTCTAGGAAACTGCCTTGAATGCATTCCATGAACTCGTCTGCCAGACTATCTTTGCCAATTTGATTTGCCAAGTCTATATGAAGATTAAAGTCCCCCATGATTATTGTATTACCTTTGTTACAAGCTCCTATTATTTGTTGATTAATATGTCAATGGCATAGCTACTGTTTGGAGGCCTATAAACTACTGCCACCAGTGTTTTCTGCCCCTTGTTATTTCTTATCTCCACCCATATTGATTCTGCTTCCTGATCTTTAGAGCCAAGATCCTCTCTCGCTACTGTCCTCATGTCATCCTTTATTATCAGGGCTATCCCCCCAGTCCTTTTCCATTCTGCCTGTCTTTTTGAAACGTCAAGTACTCTGGAATACTTAGTTCCCAACTTTGGTCACCTCGCAATCACACCTCTGTTATGGCTATTAGATCCAAGCCATTTAACTCCAGTTCTGCCACTAATTCATCTATCTTGCTTTCTGCATTCAGATAAGGAGCCTTAATTTTAACTTTTTACCTTTATTCCCCACTTTCACCTTATTCGCTGATGCACTATTACCGTTATACTCTCTGGGGCCGAAATTGGCCAATGCATGGGGCGGACAATCTGGCGATTTTCAGCACTTTGTTTCGAGTTTCCGATCGGAGCGGTGCTGGTGTTGGGATGGGGCGGAAATGCGGGTGGGTTGGAGCAGCAGTCATCAGCAGGGTGGAAGTGGGGGCAAGTCGCTCCAAGTCATCAGTGCTGTGCTGATGACGTCAGCGCTTTGCTGATGACATCACAACATCCCTCCCCTTCAGTTAAAGGGGAGTGCTGCTGCCAACTCTGCAGCTAATTTAGTGACAAACACTGGGTCAACCAGGGAGGGTTTTGGTTGGGCCAGCAGATTGGCACCCAAGAGGGGGTGCCAGGCTGCCTGTTGGCGGCCCAGCCGAACCCGTGGGCATAATTGTCGGCCCGAGTTGCAAGTTAGCCGACAAGAAAAAATAAAAATTGAGTCGCCGGCAGTGTGACCGCCCCTTTAAGGGCGGATGCACAGCCCAGCCACACACAGCCTCCTGCTGGGGAAAGCTGTCAGAGGCACCGACGGCGCTCCTGCGAGGCAATTTCCCACGGGAGACGGAAAGCGGGACGCTGCTGGTTGGTAAGAGGGCGGCACGTGCCCGATGCGGCTGGAAAACGGACAGGACGGTCCCATACACCGCTCCAAAAATAAAGGAGGGCAATTTACAAAATGGCGGCCCCTCTGCGCTGACTAAGTGGTGAGTCCTTACTGACCGGTGGTCGCCTTTTTGAGGCGGTCATAGGTCTTATAGAATGGGCAATTTCGGCCCCTCTGTCCCTTCCCGTCACACTCTGCTTATCTTTACCCAAATGGCTACACTGCTCCATTGCCGTGACTTTTCTCTTTAGATTTCTAAATTTTCCCTCACCTGACCCATCGCCTCCTTTTTACTTTAAAGCCCTATCTACGGCCTCAGTTATTCGATTCACCACGATGCTAGCCCCAGCTCGGTTTAAGTGAAGCCTGTCCCAACGGAACATTCCCTGGATTCTGCGACGGTCCCAGCGAATTAGAAAACCGCAAATGTAACACTGCTTTTTAAAAAAAGAGGCAGACAGAAAGCAGGAAACTATAGACCAGTTAGCCTAACATCTGCCATTGGGAAAATGTGGAATCCATTGTTAAGGAAGCAGTAGCAGGACATTTGGAAAAGCATGATTCAATCAAGCAGTCAACATGGTTTTATTAAAGGGAAATCATGTTTGACAAATTTGCTGGAGTTCTTTGAGGATACCATGAGAAGGGTGGATAAGGGGAACCAGTGGATGTGGTGTATTTGGATTTCCAGAAGGCATTCGATAAGATGTCACATAAGAGGTTACTGCACAAGATAAAAGTTCACGGGGGTGGGGATAATATGTTGACTCTGAGGGACTACCTATGACGATGAATATATTAGCATGGATAAAGGGTTGGCTAACTAACAGAAAACACAGAGTTGGGATAAATGGGTCATTTTCCAGTTGGCAAACAGTAACTAATGGGGTGCTGCAGCCTTAACTATTTACAATCTATATTAATGACTTGGATGAAGGGACTGAGTGTAATGTAGCCAAGTTTGCTGATGTTACAAAGATGGGTGGGAGAGCAAATTGTGAGGAGGACACAAGAAATCTGCAAAGGGATATAGAAAGGTTAAGTGAGTCGGCAAAAATTTGGCAAATGGAGTATAACGTGGGAAAATGTGAGGTTATCCACTTTGGCAGAAAAAATAGAAAAGCAAATTATAATTCAAATGGAGAAAAATTGCAAAGTGCTGTAGTACAGAGGGACCTGGGGGTCCTTGTGCATGAAACACAAAAAGTTAGTATGCAGGTACAGCAAGTAATCAGGAAGGCAAATGGAATGTTGACCTTTATTGCAAGGGGGATGGAGTATAAAAGCAGAGAAGTCCTGCTACAACTGTACAGGGTATTGGTAAGGCCACACCTAGAGTACTGCGTACAGTTTTGGTCTCCGTATTTAAGGAAGGATATACTTGCATAGGATGCTGTTCAGAGAAGGTTCACTAGGTTGATTCCAGAGATGAGGGGGTTAACATATGAAGATAGGTTGACAAGTTTGGGCCTATACTCATTGGAGTTCAGAAGAATGAGAGGTGATCTTATCGAAACATATAAGATAATGAGGGGGCTCGACAAGGTGGATGCAGAGCGGATTGGGGAAACTAAAATTAGGGGGCATAGTCTCAGAATAAGGGGCTACCCATTTAAAACTGAGATGAGGAGGAATTTCTTCTCTCAGAGGGTTGTAAATCTGTGGAATTCTCTGCCCAAGAGAGCTGTGTAGGCTGGGTCATTGAATGGCCCAGAAATCCCGCTCGGCTGCTTCCTGCAGGCGATCGGGTAAAAAAATGCGTACCTACTTGTTCCTGCTGCATCCACGAGTTCCCAGTCCTGAGGCCTCCTCTGATTGCGCTTCGCAGCGCGTGCACGTCGGGACGTGCGCAGGACTGGAACTGGAGTCACATGGCTCCGGGCAGCCAATCAGATTTTGTATGTTCTCATTCATAATAATGAGAACTCCGTAAGTTGGAGTTCCCATTATTATGAGAAACAGCCCTCAAAACACACAAAACCAATAATACAAAATAGAAAAAATACACAACATATTTTTATTAATTTAAATTAAAGTTATTTATGTATATAAAAAAATATATATTTCTCCAATTTTTAAATTTTTTTAAATAAGGTTTTCAAATAAACTTATTGTAGTGGGGATGGTTTTTAAATAATAAAATGTGTTTTTATAATTTTATTTTACAATGTTTGTGTATTTTAAAACTCTTACGCCTGTAAAAGTAGGCTATGCGTCTACTTTTATTAGGCGCCAGAGTTTTGAGGACATTTGCTGGGCAAGATATGGGTAAATCTCGCAATCTTGCCCTTGCAAATGTCCTCGCTCCCGAGATACGGAAGATCTGTCAAGCTCCAGCTTGATAGATCGGAAAAGCCGGTTTTCAGTGCACAATGTGCATGCGCTGAAAACCGGCTTTTGCAATGCCTTCCAGGATCTGTAGACACTCAGTACGGACCCGGGAGGCCGGAATTTATGCCCCAATATATTTAAGGCGGTGATAGACAGATTTCTGAGCGATAAGGGAATAAAGGGTTCTGGGGAGCGGGCAAGGAAGTGCAGCTGAGTCCATGATCAGATCAGCCATGATCTTATTAAATGGCGGAGCAGGCTCGAGGGGCCAAATGGCCTATTTCTTATGTTCTTACATAACATCTCCCACTTTCCCCAGTGCTGGTGCAAGTGCCCCATGAATTGAAATCCCTTACTCCCACACCTCTCTTGGAGTCATGCATTCAGCACTCTGATCTGCTTCTCCCTATGCCAATTTGTGCATTACTCAGTTAACAATCCAGAGTTTATTACCTTTGAGGTTCTGCTTTTTAATTTTATATCCTGGCTCCTCAAATTCTCTTAGCAGAACCTCATTCCTAGTTCTACTTATGTTGTTGGTTCCTACGTGGACCACGGCAACTGGATCCTCCCCCTCCCACTCCAAATTCTTCTCCAGCAGCAAGGAGTTATCCTTAACCCTGGCAAGCAACAAAGCCTTCTGAACTCCCGGTCATAGCTGCAGAGAACAGTATCTATCATCCTGACTATTCTGTTCCCTACCACTACAACATTCCTTTTTACTCCCCCAACTTTAATGGCCTTCCGTACCACAGTGCTGTGGTCAGTTTGCTCATCCACCTTGTAGACATTGCCCTCATCCACACAGGCAGCAAGAACCTCATACCTATTGGATAAGGGCAAAGGCAGAGGCTCCTCCAGCACCTCACCAGTGGTCCCCTTACTTGCCTGATTTGCAGTCAAGCCTTCCTGTCCGACCACTAACCAGACCTGTACCACTACCTAACCGAAGGGGTGCAACTGCTACCTGGATCAAAGTGTCCAGATAACTCTCCTCTTCCCTGATGCCCCGCAATGCCTGCACCTTTGACTTCAGCTCAACAACTCTGAGCTGCAGTTGCTCGAGACGCAGACACTTACTGCAGACGTGGTCGTCTGGGATCGCGACGTTCTCCACAAACTCCCACATGCTGCAGTTGAGGCACACCACCTGCACTGCCATCCCTATATAACCTTGTTTTATTTATTTAATTCAAGTTTAGGTATTTAATTAACAGCATTAGTTAAAAACTAAACTATATTACTAGACCTAGTTTAAGTTCTAGGTAGATGAAATTAAATATTTGCCCGTAACACAAAGCACTACAAATATTGGAGGCAAAAAGCAGCATCTCCTTCCCCCTCTGCTCCGAATTCCCACTCCCTCCAAACTCCCAACTTTAACACTCTGTTTCGAAGCACTCCATTTAAGATCACTCTGCAGGCATGAAATAAAGGTGCTGATTTGGGTGTATGTTAAAAATATCTCAGCACCATTTGAAGAAGGGCAGGGTGTTCTCCCTGGCCATTGTTCATCCCTCAACTAACACCATCAAAAGCAGATTAACTGGTCAGCTGCACAAAAGAAGGAAATTGTCCCTTAACCGTCTGCCAAACTGGTGTAAAAATAATGTCACTTTCACAAGTAACAAGAAATATTTTCTGACAGCAGGACTGGTACAGGGGAAACAGGTTACACCTGAATAATGCAGGAATAATGCAAACAATTACACAGGATATACGGCACAGAAACAGGCCAATCGACTCAACCAGTCTATGCCGGCGTTTATGCTCCACTCGAGCCTCCTCCCATTTTTCCTCATCTAAATCTATCAGCAGAATCCTCTATTCCCTTCTCCCTCATATGCTTGTCTAGCTTCCCCCTAAATGCATCTATACTATTTGCTTCAATCACTCCCTGTAATAGCGAGTGCCACATTTTCACCACTCTTTGGTTAAAGAAGTTTCTTCTGAATTCCCTATTGGATTTATTGGTGACTATCTTATATTGATGGCGTCTAGTTATGCTCGTCCCCTCAGGTGGAAACATTCTCTCTGTATTAAAACCTTTCATAATTTTAAAGACCTGTATTAGATCACGCCTCAGCCTTCTTTTTCAAAAGAAATGTTGAGGTAACTGTTTAAAATCATTTAAACTACATGGTTGGCGGACGGGGAGAGGGAAACTGAATCCCCCAAAAATTGACTGAGCAGTTGGAGGTCACCAACAGGTGTGTTTGAACACAGTAATTTAGACAGCAAATTAACAGAAACATCACATGAATATTGCATAAAACACCCAAGTGTGTTGTTAGTTGGTATGATTGCACAAGGATGAGGGCAAGTGTGAGGGGCGGCCAGTGAGATGGGGATGTGATAATGTAGATAGAGGGATGGGTAGAAACATAGAAAATAGGTGCAGGAGCAGGCCATTCAGCCCTTCTAGCCTGCACCGCCATTCAATGAGTTCATGGCTGAACATGAAACTTCAGTACCCCCTTCCTGCTTTCTCGCCATACCCCTTGATCCCCCGAGTAGTAAGGACTTCATCTAACTCCCTTTTGAATATATTTAGTGAATTGGCCTCAACTACTTTCTGTGGTAGAGAATTCCACAGGTTCACCACTCACTGGGTGAAGAAGTTTCTCCTCATCTCGGTCCTAAATGGCTTACCCCTTATCCTTAGACTGTGACCCCTGGTTCTGGACTTCCCCAACATTGGGAACATTCTTCCTGCATCCAACCTGTCCAAACCCGTCAGAATTTTAAACGTTTCTATGAGGTCCCCTCTCACTCTTCTGAACTCCAGTGAATACAAGCCCAGTTGATCCAGTCTTTCTTGATAGGTCAGTCCCACCATCCCGGGAATCAGTCTGGTGAATCTTCGCTGCACTCCCTCTTGGTCTCCTAACTTGAGGAAGAACGTCCTTCCTCAAGTTAGGAGACCAAAACTGTACACAATACTCCAGGTGTGGCCTCACCAAGGCCCTGTACAACTGTAGCAACACCTCCCTGCCCCTGTACTCAAATCCCCTCGCTATGAAGGCCAACATGCCATTTGCTTTCTTAACCGCCTGCTGTACCTGCATGCCAATCTTCAATGACTGATGTACCATGACACCCAGGTCTCGCTGCACCTTCCCCCTTCCTAATCTGTCACCATTCAGATAATAGTCTGTCTCTCTGTTTTTACCACCAAAGTGGATAACCTCACATTTATCCACATTATACTTCATCTGCTATGCATTTGCCCACTCACCTAACCTATCCAAGTCACTCTGCAGCCTAATAGCATCCTCCTCGCAGCTCACACTGCCACCCAACTTAGTGTCATCCGCAAATTTGGAGATACTACATTTAATCCCCTCGTCTAAATCATTAATGTACAATGTAAACAGCTGGGGCCCCAGCACAGAACCTTGCGGTACCCCACTAGTCACTGCCTGCCATTCTGAAAAGTACCCATTTACTCCTACTCTTTGCTTCCTGTCTGACAACCAGTTCTCAATCCACGTCAGCACACTATCCCCAGTCCCATGTGCTTTAACTTTGCACATTAATCTCCTGTGTGGGACCTTGTCGAAAGCCTTCTGAAAGTCCAAATATACCACATCAACTGGTTCTCCTTTGTCCACTTTACTGGAAACATCCTCAAAAAATTCCAGAAGATTTGTCAAGCATGATCTCCCTTTCACAAATCCATGCTGACTTGGACCTATCATGTCACCATTTTCCAAATGCGCTGCTATGACATCCTTAATAATTGATTCCATCATTTTACCCACTACTGAGGTCAGGCTGACCGGTCTATAATTCCCTGCTTTCTCTCTCCCTCCTTTTTTAAAAAGTGGGGTGACATTGGCTACCCTCCACTCCATAGGAACTGATCCAGAGTCAATGGAATGTTGGAAAATGACTGTCAATGCATCCGCTATTTCCAAGGCCACCTCCTTAAGTACTCTGGGATGCAGTCTATCAGGCCCTGGGGATTTATCGGCCTTCAATCCCATCAATTTCCCCAACACAATTTCCCGACTAATAAAGATTTCCCTCAGTTCCTCCTCCTTACTAGACCCTCTGACCCCTTTTATATCCGGAAGGTTGTTTGTGTCCTCCTTAGTGAATACTGAACCAAAGTACTTGTTCAATTGGTCTGCCATTTCTTTGTTCCCCGTTATGACTTCCCCTGATTCTGACTGCAGGGGACCTACGTTTGTCTTTACTAACCTTTTTCTCTTTACATACCTATAGAAACTTTTGCAATCCGCCTTAATGTTCCCTGCAAGCTTCTTCTCGTACTCCATTTTCCCTACCCTAATCAAACCCTTTGTCCTCCTCTGCTGAGTTCTAAATTTCTCCCAGTCCCCAGGTTCGCTGCTATTTCTGGTCAATTTGTATGCCACTTCCTTGGCTTTAATACTATCCCTGATTTCCCTAGATAGCCACGGTTGAGCCACCTTCCCCTTTTTATTTTTAAGCCAGACAGGAATGTACAATTGTTGTAATTCATCCATGCGGTCTCTAAATGTCTGCCATTGCCCATCCACAGTCAACCCCTTAAGTATCATTCGCCAATCTATCTTAGCCAATTCATGCCTCATACCTTCAAAGTTACCCTTCTTTAAGTTCTGGACCATGGTCTCTGAATTAACTGTTTCATTCTCCATCCTAATGCAGAATTCCACCATATTATGGTCACTCTTCCCCAAGGGGCCTCGCACAATGAGATTGTTAATTAATCCTCTCTCATTACACAACACCCAGTCTAAGATGGCCTCCCCCCTCGTTGGTTCCTCGACATATTGGTCTAGAAAACCATCCCTTATGCACTCCAGGAAATCCTCCTCCACCGTATTGCTTCCAGTTTGGCTAGCCCAATCTATGTGCATATTAAAGTCACCCATTATAACTGCTGCACCTTTATTGCATGCACTCCTAATTTCCTGTTTGATGCCCTCCCCAACATCACTACTACTGTTTGGAGGTCTGTACACAACTCCCACTAACGTTTTTTGCCCTTTAGTGTTCTACCCATATAGATTCCACATCATCCAAGCTAATGTCTTTCCTAACTATTGCATTAATCTCCTCTTTAACCAGCAATGCTACCCCACCTCCTTTTCCTTTTATTCTATCCTTCCTGAATGTTGAATACCCCTGGATGTTGAGTTCCCAGCCCTGATCATCCTGGAGCCACGTCTCTGTAATCCCAATCACATCATATTTGTTAACATCTATTTGCACACTTAATGCAAGGAGTATCCGCAATAAGGTGGATGAATTAAGACACAAAGCCTTCAGGCTTGCTTTTTTAACACCCTTTGTCCTTTTAGAATTTTGCTGTACAGTGGCCTTTTTTGTTCTTTGCCTTGGGTTTCTCTGCCCTCCACTTTTCCTCATCTCCTTTCTGTCTTTTGCTTTTGCCTCATTTTTGTCTCCCTCTGTCTCCCTGCATAGGTTCCCATCCCCCTGAAATATTAGTTTAACTTCTCCCCAACAGCACTAGCAAACACTCTCCCTAGGACATTGGTTCCGGTCCTGGCCAGGTGCAGACCGTCCGGTTTGTACTGGTCCCACCTCCCCCAGAACCGGTTCCAATGCCCCAGGAATTTGAATCCCTTCCCTGCTGCACCACTGCTCAAGCCACGTATTCATCTGCGCTATCCTGCGATTCCTACTCAGACTAGCACGTGGCACTGGTAGCAATCCCGAGATTACTACTTTTGAGGTCCTACTTTTTAATTTGGCTCCTAGCTCCTTAAATTCCTTTCGTAGGACCTCATCCCTTTTTTTAACCTATGTCGTTGGTACCAATGTGCACTACGACAACTGGCTGTTCTCCCTCCCATTTCAGAATGTCCTGCACCCGCTCCGAGACATCCTTGACCCTTGCACCAGGGAGGCAACATACCATCCTGGAGTCTCAGTTGCGGCCGCAGAAACGCCTATCTATTCCCCTCACCATCGAATCCCCTATCACTATCGCGCTCCGGGTAGACGTACAAGGTAAGTTGGTATGAGTAAGGATGTGCAGAAGTAGAGTAGGGAAGGCAGAGTGATTGTGCATGTGGGATGAGGTTAAGTGTGAACATCAAAAATAGGAGCAGGAGTAAGCCATTCGACCCCTTGAGCCTGCTCCGCCATTCAATAAGATCATGGCTGATCTTTGATCTCAACTTCACTTTCCTGCACTATCCCCATAATCCCTCGATTCCCTTAATATCAAAAAATCTACCGATCTCCATCTTGAATATCATCATCATAGGCAGTCCTTCAAAATCGAGGAAGACTTGCTTCCACTCCAAAAGTGAATTCTCAGGTGACTGAACAGTCTAATTCGGGAATTATAGTCTCTGTTGCAGGTGGGACAGACAGTCGTTGGAGGAAAGGGTGGGTGGGGAGTCTTGTTTGCCGCTCGCTCCTTCCGCTGCCTGAGCTCATTTCCTGCATGCTCTCGCCGATGAGACTCGAGGAGCTCAGCGCCCTCCCAGATGCTCTTTCTCCACTTAGGGCCGTCTTTGGCCACGGACTCCCAGGTGTCGGTGGGGATGTTGCACTTTATCAAGGAGGCTTTGAGGGTGTCCTTGAAACGTTTCCTTTGCCCACCTGGGGCTCGCTTAATATACTCAACGACTGAGCCTCCACAGCCTTCTGGGGTACAGAATTTCAAAGATTCACCACCGTCTGAGTGAAGAAATTCCTCCTCATCTCAGTTCTAAATGGCCGACCCCTTATACTGAGGCTGTGACTCCTGGTTGTAGACTCCCCAGCCAGGGAAAACATCCTCCCTGCATCTACCCTGTCAAGCCCTGTAAGAATTTTGTACATTTCAATGAGATAACCTCTCATTCTTCTAAACTCTAGGGAATATAGGCCTAGTCTACTTAACCTCTCTTCATTGGACAATATCTCTATCTCTGGAATCAGTCTAGGGGACCTTTGTTGCACCCTCTATGGCACATATATCCTTCCTTAGGTAAGACCAAAACTGGAATACACAATATTCCAGGTGTGGTCTCACCAGGGCCTTAGATAATTGCAGTAAGATGTCTTTATTCTTATACTCAAATCCTCTTGTAATAAAGGCCAACAAACTATTTGCTTTCCTAATTGCTTGATGTACCTGCATGTTAACTTTCAGTGATTCATATACAAGGACACCCAGGTCGCTCTGAACACCAGCATTTCCCAATCTCTCACCATTTGAAAAATACTCTGCTTTTCTATTTTTTGTACCAAAGTGGATAACTTCACATTTCTTCACATTATATTACATTAGCCATGTTCTTACCCATTCACTTAGCCAGGTCCTCCTAACACATCCCTGCTTGTGCTCTCCTCTACAATGTGCAAGCAGGCTGTGTTGATCTCATGGGGAGGTCTGTTTTGCCCATGGAAAGGGAAGAGAACCTCCCTGCGTGCTATGACTCCCTCCATAAGCATATAGAGGAGTCATGGGAGTGCCTGGGTACAGTCCTGCACCTCTGTGCAGTGATTGTCAGTGTTTGCAACACCTCAATGCTGGAGAACACTGACAGCACAAATGTTCAAAGAGGCCATGGTCTCTTTAAGAAAAGTGGCTGATGACACGCTATCAAATGACGTCACCAGACCTACTTCTTCTAATTGGCCGGGAAAGGCACTGGGCGGGCTTAACATGCCCCATCAAGGGAAATTCATTTCTGAGGCCGGGAAGGAGAAAGCAGTGGGGTCGGGATCCGCCACCGATGTCACCCACCAAGGTTAGCAAAAATCGTAGCCATTGTGACAATCTGAAATTGATGACCCCTTTCGTCACTGATTCTCTATCAGAGAAAAAGTGTTTCCCTATTCACTATCAAAACTCTTTATAATTTAAAAAACCTCCATTAAACTTCTTAGCGTTATCTTTGCTGGTGGGAATAATTCTACTCTCTCGTCATAATTATAGTTTCCCATCCGTGGCAGCAACCTGGTATATTGTATGATCTCTATGGCTTTATATAGCTTTCCATAATAGGGCACCCAAAATTGCACACAGATCTGAGTTCTGACAAAAGGGTCATCGACCTGAAACGTTAACTCTGTTTCTCTCTCCACAGATGCTGCCTGACCTGCTGAGTATTTCCAGCATTTTCTGTTTTTATTACTCTTAGAACTGTGTTCTCTTGGCTCTTAAATTACTAGAGGGTTCAAATTTTTGTTCCGTCTGGTCCTCTTATTGATAATAGATATACAAATTTTGGCAACAAAAAGGTTTTCCCCATCCATAAAGGTCAATGAAGTGTGTAATCCTATGTTCCTACAATTCATTCCAATGGAAATCACAAAAAACATACCTAGCTCGTGAGGAAGCTCATGGCAAAACACAGCAATGGATGTACTCAGCCCCCCTGTGATGGAAGAACTGAAAGAAGCTCCTAGGAGAAAAGAAAAAAGTTCTTTATACCAAGTACAACACTATAAATAATTTATGCATCATGCCTCTGCATATATCAATCAGAATCAATGGAGAAACTATATTCAAAATACAAAAATAAATATTTAACATTCTGAACTTTAAAATCACTAGTTTTATGTACTTTATTAGGTGTAAAGCGCCTTGGGACATCCGGAGGTCATAGAAAGCACTGCATCAAATATAAGTCTTTCTTTTTTAGTTTTAATTTGAAATTTACAGTATTGTAGAAAGTGCTTGCTGCAATTACCAGTGTCATTTTTTAAAGATTAATTCTGACTTGCAAGACATGTAATTTATGCCATGCAGAGAGAATGTTCAGAATATACTATTGCTCATCAACATATACGGCCTGAACATATAAAACATATGCTTCACAATACCACTCCATTTTACAAAATGCAACACTTCTGATCAAACTTCCAGAAATCTGCAATATTAGAGCAGAAAGACCACGGATGCCCTTCAACAGGATTTTTTATAGAACGCTTGGCTTTTAAAACAGATTTATCTCCAGCTTGAACAATCAAATTTGATTGCCCACTTTAAAGAGAGTTTCAGCAGTTCTAAGTTGAGCCTAGTAGGAATCTAGTCCTGTCTCTCAGAAGTACAAGCCTACAATGCAAGCACAGTGCTGTTGACAATAGTTATCTGCAGAGCAGACTGTTCCACTCTCCTGCTTGTAATTAGGCAGAAGCAGATTCTCAAAGCAAGGGGAATAACTTATATTAAAAAATTGTTTTTGAAGCAGAACTACAAAGCTACCAAAGGAATTCAGTATTCAAAATGTTGTTACCATTTTTAACTAAAATCTCAAAGTATCAGGATTGGAATTTAAGTACATCATTACATCAAAATTTATACTCTATAGAATAGTATTGAAGAATATTTCAAGTTTCAGCCAGTCATAATTCAAATATCTAACATGCACAGATAATGACTAATGAAAGGAGTAGATTTTATTAACAGTGTATTACTTTTAGGGCACTGCTGAAGCAATCACATTTTTTTGGACACAGGAACTGATGTTTTTTTCTTACCTATCGCCAGTCCATCACTGAAGTTATGCATGCCGTCTCCCATGATAACCATCCAAGCAATATTTGCTATTCCGGCATTTTGCATTTCTTTATTAGAATGGCAGTGACCGTGAGAATGATGGGAGTGATTTACATTATATTTTTTAGGTATGGTTTTATCTTCATAGTTTGCAGTGCAATAATCAATTTCACTATGTGAGTCATGAATGTAAACAGACTTTAAATCAGGAGCAACAGATGTCTTTGATGGGGATCCTAGTGTGCCGTCAAGGTCAGTAACCTGGGTTACATCATGTTGCTCACCAAAACCATCCTGCTGGTCTGTTCCTGAAACCAGAAATCATTCATAAATTATTATAATGCAATTGAGAATTTGAATTTTTTGCTGTCTAAATTGTTAAATCATTATTTTATGCAAAAATACTTCTATCTGAAATCTCCTTCACAAAGCGTCGAGATCTGCCTCAATATCTCTAATCAATGGGAATCTCATGAAAAACTAAATACTGCCAGGTAAAACACACCTCATTAAATATGTACTTGTTTTGCACAACTATGTTCCTCAACACTTTTTTAAAAAAGTGATCTAAGATGCTCAATGTCCGCTTTGAATAATGCTTGATGTTCATCTGCTCCTCCAACATAAGAGCTCAGGAGGCAGAACCTCCAGTACTCCTGGTGCTGGCTAGGGAGAGATAGCCACAGCAAGGAAAGAAGAAGAGAGTACACGAGAAACTTAACAGAAAAGAATAAAACTTCAGCAGACAAATTTTTTAAAGACATCAAGACACAGGAGAGCAATGTTTCTACTAATTTTAAATTTGTATGCGCGGACCCTTTCACGGGCTGTGTGGCCCATTCAAAGTTTTCAAAGTGTGAACTTTTACATTGGAAAAGCCGGTCCCAGCTTAGAGGGAATATTGCAGGAGAGAGCGAAAAATCTAAAGACGGTGAGAGCCAGAGAGAAAAAGTATTGATATATACCACGATTTCTAGGCTGTTGCATACAATAAGTCATGAGCAATAGTTCACTATTCAGGTCAAGCTTGGTTAGAGGTTGGGGGATAATTAGACCAACGCTAAGGAAAGAATACAGGGAGGTAAAGGGAGAGAGGGGAAAGGAGCTGGATTGGGGAAGGGAGAAAGAGGGAGGAGACAGGGAAAAGGGATGGGTGAACAGGGAGGAGGATAGAGACGGGGAAACAAAATCATGGAAACTATCTAGCTCTTTGGGAAAGAGGTGGGGGAAGGAAGGAGGTTGTGGTGAACTAAACCTTCCCTCCCCAGGGACTAAAATTAGAAACATAGACATAGAAAATAGGTGCAGGAGTAGGTCATTCGGCCCTTCGAGCCTGCACCGCCATTCAATGAGTTCATGGCTGAACATGCAACTTCAGTACCCCATTCCTGCTTTCTCGCCATACCCCTTGATTCCCCCTAGTAGTAAGGACTACATCTAACTCCTTTTTGAATATATTGGTTATTATTGGTTTGAGGAGATACACCTCCACTGAGGGTAAGTTGTGGTGACCTGCAGCTTCACTCTCCCCTAGAGCCCGAACAATTGAGAGAAGGGAAGAGGAGTGGGTAAGCAGAAAGCAGTGGAAGAGGAGGAGAAAGTGGGAAAATAGAAGTGGTGAGGGGGAAGAGAATAAGAGAGCAATGGAAGGGGAATTCAGATCAGCAGGGGGAATGTGATTGAAGCATTTAAAAGCCAGCATTGTGGCAGGAGAAATATAGCCAATTTGGGAGAGGGGTCTTGTGAATTGCGAAATACATTTGGGGAAAGGGGAAGAATTTGCTCAGCAGTGTTGGGGGTTTGGGGGGTGGTTATGGAATTCCTCAGTGGAGGTATATGTTGCAAGCTAAAATCTTCCTCAGCCAGGGGAAGGGGGGGGGTTAAAAGGAGAAAGAGGTGGGGTTTGAGTACAATACTCCTGAAGCAATTTATTACTCAGTAAGGGAGTGATCTGTTTATAGCAGAGCTTGATTGATATTTTGGGGCGAGGGGAAGGGTGAATGTTTGGATACTGTAATTCTCATCACCATGGGAGCTGTAGAGATGGAATGCTTACCAAAGAGGATGATAGCAAAACAAACAGGAATCAAACCTAAGGGCAGTCAATGGACCCTTACAGAAGTGCATCCAGGAGGACGTTGAGCACCTCGAGTCTCATCGCCGAAAGCATGCAGAAATCAAGCGGAAGCAGCGGAAAGAGCATGCGGCAAACCTGTCCCACCCACCCCTTCCCTCAACGACTATCTGTCCCACCTGTGACAGTCTGTGGCTCTCATATTGGACTGTTCAGCCACCTAAGAACTAATTTTAAGAGTGGAAGCAAGTCTTCCTCGATTCCGAGGGACTGCCTATGATGATGAGCAGTGCAATCAACTGGTCACATAAAGTTATGTTTATCGTGTCATATACAGGTGCAGTTCTTTGGGACTTCAGATCATTCACCGTTTTGATTCTATTTGATTTGTATTCTTATAAATTTGATGGAATTTTTTGAAGAAGTTACCAGGTTAGTGGGGATGAGGGGAACCTGGTCAACAGTGTCCATCTGGATTTTCAGAAAGCTTTTGATAAGGTACCTCACAAGAAGCTCCTCTAAAATATAGAATCTATGGAATTAGTGGTAATTTATTGTGATGGATTCAGTCTTGGTTGAATGCTCCCAGGCAGAAAGTTGCAGTCAATGAATTTGGACCTTTTGGAAACCAGTTACCAGTGGTGTCGTGCAGGGATCAGTATTGGGGGAATGATCTGCACATTTGCAGATGATTAAAAGATATGTGAATGTTAAGACTGTAGAGGATGCTCGATTACTGCAAGCAGATCTTGATGTGTTGGAAGAATGGGCCAGTATTTGGCAAATTATGTTTAACTTAGCAAAGTGTTATGCATATGGGCAGATCAAATGCCGGATATACGTGCACCCTACAAGGAGCAGAACTGAAGAATGATGAAAGAAAGAAATCTGGGTGTTCTAGTGCATCACTCTCTAAAGGTTCATGACCAATGCCGTGAAGCTATGACTAAAGGATTCTAGGTTGTATTCGCAGGACAATTCACCATAAAACAAAGTACATCATTTTGTCCTTGGTTCAGCCTCAGTTAGAATACTGTGTTCAGTTTCATTCTTGTGATAGTTAACTGAATAGGTTAGGGAGGACCATGGGAATCGCTTACAAGTTATGTAAGGGATGTTAGGCGGTTCTTCTTTTCCTGGCGAATAGTGGACCTGTGGAACAGATTGCCAGCTTTTGTAGTGACCGCTGATTCACTGCATTCCTTCAAGAGATAGCTGGACTGGTTTCTGGCTATGGCGCAGATCGCCTTGTACAAGAGGTAGGTATCCTGTAATATAAATGATGATCTATATGATCTCCCAGACTAGTTTTCGATCACCTAAAGGGGTTGGAGAGGAATTTCCCAGATTTTATCCTTAATTGGCCTAGATTTGCGCCTTTACCAGAAAATTATATGGCTACAAATGGGTAGGGACTATCTTTATTGCGATGCACTAGGTATCACAACTATACGGGGCAGGTTAGCTGGACAAATTGGTCTTTTCCTGTCTGTCATTTTCATACGTTCGTACATATGAGGCTGAGGGGAGACTTAATTGAGGTGTATAAAATTATGAGGGGCCAAGATAGAGTAAATATGAGGGACCTATTTCCTTTAGCAGAGAGGTCAATAATCAGTGGGTGCAGATTTAAATTAATTGGTAGAAGGATTAGAGGGGAGTTGAGAAGAACTTTTTTCACCCAGAGGGTGATGGGGGTCTGGAACACACTGCCAAAAAGGGTAGCCGAGACAGAAAGCCTCATTGCATTTAAAAAGCCAGTATCTACAGGGCTACAGACCAAGAGCTGGAAAGTGGGATTGGGCCTGATAGCTCTTGCCGACACAGACACGATGGGCCGAATGGCCTTCTTCTGCGCCGTAAATTTCTATGATTCTATATGATTTATCGTCTGAGCTTAAGTTGTTTGGTATGACCGAGTACAATTTTTAATACTTTTCCTGGATTGGGAACGCATTGCTGACACTAATAGAAATGGAAGAAAGCGTGCATCTTTAATGTGACAACAATTAAATTCCATAAGCCATCACTGGCCTCTGAGCCTCTGTTTGAGTAAGCGGGGATGGGGACTTCTAAGTCACTGCAGTGTTGAACCTTGAGCCATGTCCTAGTAGGAATCTTCATTTGTGGATGGGGACCTCATGCAAAGATAAGTCTGAAATACAGGGTTTAGGAGCCCCCCATTGTGGTGCCAAATTTCTAACCTGATCACAAAAATTCCTTGATCAAGTGTTGTATGGTTGACATTTACTAGAGACCAATATACATTGTCCTGACCATCAGCTTTAAAGCAGCAAAAGAAAAAAACACTTCAAAAAAGGATTACTAACATCTTCATGTTACAAATAGGTATCACACCTCTACATCTTATATTATATATTTGTGAATTTGTTGAAAGGTCATTGTTATTCTCACCAACAAAATATAAAAACTAATTTTTCATTTTCTACTCACACAGTCAACATCTTCAGCTCTGTTCTATTGAATAGATAACAAATACACTTACCAGACATGGTCTTAAGGTCAAGCCATTCACCTTCTGATCTACGGTTCAATTTGTGGTCTGACAATTTTCGTCCCACGGCTGCCTCTCCGCTCAGAACCTTCTGCTTGAGCCACTTCTTTTTCCCCTGAAAATTGTATTTTTAAATATAACCTCATCTTGTGAATGGTTATCAAAATATTAGTCTCATCTTCTATTCAGTTGAAACTAAAGACTTTACAGTTTACTCATGATAATTTTTTACACTCCAAAAAATTGAATTAGCCAATAATTCAAATTAAATGACTGAATTAAGAGTTGGCTGTACATGGGTACTTCGATGCATCAAATCAATTCAGAATGGTTATGATATGCAAATATTGTATAAAACAAAAGTGGAAGCTTTAGAAGATAGGTACAATTAGTTGCCCATGTGTTGAAATATTTCCATTTTTGGTAAATTGATAACGTTGGCAAAAATATTCCTCAATTATAAATGACATAAGGAAACACAACAGCCGGATTTTTGAGATAGAAAGAACGGTGAGGATATCAGCGCTCACGGTTGTTAAAGTGTAAATCGGACAGCAACTTCTGGCGTCCGAAAATGCACAGTTAAAATAGGGAAATCAGGAAGTTGCTGTCCAAGTCACCCTGCTCCTCAAGAAGCTGTGCTATAATAGTATCTCACCAAGAGGCTCAGCATTGAAACACATGGAACTCATGAAGTTGCTGTTCTTACGTGACAGATATCCACTTAAACTAGCCAGAAAAGGTTAGAGCTTGACATCCCAGTGGTAGTAAATATTTAATGGCATGATAAGTCGTAATCACTGCCAAGCAATCTCTCTGGCACTGAAAATTAACTTTTACAAGTGTGGAGTCTCATTCCTTCAGCTTTTAATTATTGTTGAAGATTTAAAAACATTTTCTTTCTGTCTCTTGTATCTCTCTTAAACCCATCTTTCTTTCCCTCTCTTTATTTTGCTTTCTGTACATGATTTGGCATTGAATTAAGTATCCTTAACTGACACTTCCTGGTTCAAACTTGGTGGGGGAGGGGGGAATTTTTCGGCAGTCAGCGGTGGGGTTTGGTGGTGGTCAGGTGGGAATTTAAAAAAAACCTAGCAGGTTGGAAACCCGCCGCCACGCTACTTTCCCAGATTTCAGGGCTGGACAAACCCGACATGCAGTGGCAGGGAAGGAAATTTAGGTCATTATGACCTTGTTAACAGCCCTGTAAACAGTATTATTAGCTCACCATACCATTTTACCAGGTTGTTTACGGGTATATGCTGCTCGGGGATCACGTCAGGTAAGAACTACAGGAGCTGTGTGACCATGAATTCATTTGTGTGATCATGAATTCATTTCTTTGACAGCTGCAAATGTGCTATAAAAGGTCCCATCACACAGCTGTTCACTTTCCAAGACCAAAACCTGTTGCTTACTGCATTTGGAAGGCAGATTGAGGTTTATGCAGGTTGCAAGTGTTTGGAGCAAACTCTATCCAATGTCACCTCACTGGAACAACCTCTCTTACCATTGACAGATCGCTTCCGTCATCTCAAGTTCATCTACAATCTATTACATCAGCATCAGTGCCCTTGAAACTATCTTGGTCTTCAGAATCCCACCATGACTATCCCCAACACCAGCACCACAAGGCACTCCAGCAACACCAACACCACCACCAACCTTCTCCACAATCAACTGTTACTACACAGGATACAGAGCATCAGCACCTGACCACATTGCTGCCTCGGAGGCCAGAGACGGCCTCACCATGGCCAGATTTATTTACTTGATGCTGCAAATCCTGGCTGCCACATGCTGCGTCAGGTTGGCACAACCCCACACCAATCATCATAGGCAGTCCCTTGAAATCGAGGAAGACTTGTTTCCACTCTAAAAGGGAGTTCGCAGGTGACTGAACAGTCCAATTCGGGAATTACAGTCTCTGTCGCAAGTGGGTCAGACAGTCGTTGGAGGAAAGGGTGGATGGGGAGTCTGGTTTGCCGTATGCTCCTTCCGTTGCCTGCGCTTGTTTTCTGTATGGTCTTGGCGACGGGACTCGAGGTGCTCAGCGCCCTCCCGGATGCTCTTCCTCCACTTAGGGCGGTCTTTGGCCAGGGACTCCCAGGTGTCGGTGGGGATGGTACTACAATGTCCAAGCCCTTCCTTTCACATTCATCACCATTGCGGGAGGTACCGCTGTGTCTCACCATTCACTGCAACTCACTTCCGAAGGTTGTGTTGAAAATAAACATTCCAATGTTTGACAGCACATTAACAGAAACTTTATATGAACATTGGCTGAAGCACCCAAATGCCTACCCTTGTGTATTGTTAGTTGGTATGATAGCACTAGGATGAGGAAGTGTGTGAGGAGTGGCTAGTGAGATGGGGATGATAATGTAGATAGAGAGGGATGGGTGGAGGTGCAAAGTAAGTTGGTGTGAGATAGGATGTGTAGGAGTAGGGTAGGGAAGGCAGGATGAGGTTGAGATCATTGAAAGGTGTGTGTCACTGAAGCCTGGTCCTCCTGACGACATCCCTGCTTGTGCTCTCCTGTGCAATATGCAACCAGGCTGCGTTGATCTCCCTGTGTGCTGTGACTCCCTCCATAAGCATATGGAGGGAATCATGGGAGAGCCTGGTTGTAGCCGTGTAGCTCTGTGCAGTGCTCGTCAGTGTTTGCAGCACCTCAATGCTGTAGAACATTGACAAACATAACTGTCGAACTAAATTTACGCATTGTCCCTTTAAGGAAACCGGCTGATGACACGTCATCAAATGACATCATCAGATCCGCTTCCTTCAATTGGCCGGTAAATGCGCTGGTCGGGCTTAACAAGCCCAATCAACATAAAATCATTCTACCAAGCGGGCTGGAGCAGACAGCGAGGCCGCACCAGACCCGCCAAGTTAGGGAAAATCGTGGCCTGTGCTATTATTAGAACAGTCAGAGTTCATCTATAATAGTTATATTTTTCCTAGTGTGGTCCTCTCATCAAAGTCACAAATAACATCCTTTGTGACTGTGACAAAGGCAAACTATTCCTCCCTCGTCCTTCTTGACTTATCTACAGCCTTTGACATGGTTGATCATTGTATCCTTCTCCAACGCCTCTCTACCTTCATCCAGCTAGATGGGACTGTACTCGCCTAGTTCTATTCTTATCTATCTAATCATAGCCAGTGAATCACCTGCAATGGCTTCTCTTCCTACCCATGCATCATTGCCTCTGGTGTCCCCTAAGGATCTATCCTTGGCCCACCTATTTCTCAACTATATGTTGTCTCTTGGCGACATCTTCCAAAAACACAGCATCTGTTTCCACATGTACGCTGATGACCTCTACCTCACTACCACTTCTCTCAACCCCTCTAAATTGTCAGACTGCTTGTTCGACATCAAGTTCTGGATCAGTAGAAATTTTCTCCAATTGAATATTGGAAAGACCGAAGCCATTGTTTTCGGTCCCCGCCACAAACCTCGTTCCCTAGCCACTGACTCCATCCCTCACCCCAACCTCTGTCTGAGGCTAAACCACACTGTTCACAACCTCGGTGTCATATTTGCCCCTGAAATGAGCTTTTAACCACATATCCGCAGCATAACTAACACCGCCTATTTCTACCTCCGTAACATCACCCATTTCCAACCTTGCCTCAGCTTATCCACTGCTGAAGCCCTCATCCAGGCCTCTGTTATCGCTAGACTTGACTATTCCAATGCACTACTGGCTGGTTTCCCACATTCCCCTACGTAAACTAGAGGTGTAGGGGAGGACAAAAACCTCCTCATTTTACCCAGAAGGAAAAGAGCTGTGGGATCTGTCTGTGCTGCAATGTGAATTGAAACAGAGACGGGTTGACCTTGGCAGAGCAGTGATTGGACAGGGAAGGACACTGGAGGGCCAATGGTGGGACAGAGTCAGCCCGAAGCATGGGGCTTTCAAGCCAATGGGAGAGCACTTGCTCGAAAACTGTGGGACTGACTCATCGCCATTATCGGGCTATTGTCTTCCCCATGTTTACACTATGGAGGGAAATTATGCAGACCTTCAGAAAACTAGGGAACCCAAAACAACCCAAGGGCCTACACAATGGCTACAGGAGGCCAACGCAATCAACACCCACTCAAACCTTGAGTAGGTTAACATCAGTGGAAAAAACCCGCAATAATCTAAAACTGCTGCATTTTTCAAAATCACAAAGCCCACCAATGGGAAGGATCGATTTCAGCACGAGAACCGGACTGGATATCTGGCTATAAAAAGGGGTTTCTGACCCAGTGTGTGTGTGTTCTGCTCTCGTGATCCAACAACCAGCAAGCCTCTCGACACTAAAGAAAACCAGTGTCCGAAGACACCGAAGATAGAAGAAACAAACCACCAGACTGCAGAAGGCACAGTAGTGAGTATAACCTCTGGTCCCCAAAACTCCCAACTCAGTTAGACCAGGAAAGATGGGAGGTTGGGCATTGTACTGCTAAACTTGTGTAAAGATTTTCGTTGTGTCCGTTTAGTGGGATTTAGGGGGATTGTTTTGTTGGTGTATTGCTGTTTGTTGAGATACACCTTGTCAAATAAATTGGAAGCCTAAGTTCCTCTTGGAATCACCTTGTCTCAGTTCTATTGTATTACATCTCCTGATTGTGAGTCTTATGTCAGAACAGTGTAAGGGAAGCTAGGAGCGCCTCGAAAACGCTCAACTATGTGTCACAGGCCAGGGAAGAAGGGGTTAGGAGTGTTTTGACACTCACAGGTGCCTTACAGGCTAGGCATAAGCTGTTAGGGCAGAACCCAAGAGAGAGACACCCAAGACACAACAACACTCTCCAAAAAACCCTTACAGAACATGGTGGCCGCGGCAGGACATAAGCAAACAGGAGATGTTAATATAACAGATGAGGTGATAAGAGAGGAAACTAAAATGGAGGAGAGAATTTCCTCATACATTTTTGTCAAAGTGAACCTCACCAAACCTTGGGTGCAAGCCCTCACACGGACAGAGCGCCCAGTGGATGCTGCTGCCCAGTGGACAGCTGAGAAGGACCACAACCGCAGGGTGGAAAAGGCCATCTGGCTTATCTGCTTCACTCGCCAAGTCCGAAAGCTTGACCAGCGGGTGAAGGACTTGGAACAGAGTCTTCAGAAATCAGAGGAGCTCTCTGCTATCCGGACTGCGGTTGGGGACAACCTGCTGGCCGAATTAGCTGAGGAGCAGCAAGGGAAGAGGCAGTTGGAGGAGACCTTCCAAAAAAGCCGGGACTATCTTCAGTGTCAGGTCACTGAGGCCAAGGGTAGTGAGGGGTCCCTCCGGGAACAGAACTCTCGGTACACCCAGAAAATTTGGGAACCAGAGAATAAATTAAAAGACATACAGGCAGCCTATAAAGTGGCCAGTAGCAGTGAGTTTGCAGATCACGGTCCCTGCCAGGAGAGGATTAAAACTCTCACCCACGCTCTATCCCAGGCAAAAGGGATGGTCATAGAAACATAGAAAATAGGTGCAGGAGTAGACCATTCAGCCCTTCGAGCCTGCACCGATAGGACGCCCTGATTGTCCTCTGTGGACCCTCCAGGTCCTAAGGAGAGTATTGGGGGGTAAAGGAGAATCCAAAGGCAAGAGACGCCCGACCACCTCCTGAGGCACCGGTGGTTTGTCCCGTGGGGTACCAGGAGGAGCGGGGCGCGCAGGTAGTAGCATACCCAGGGCTGGGGGCAGGACCAATGTGAGCAGGGATGTGAGGCTCCCGCCGAGGGTCAGTTAAGCGCTGGATCAGGCGACCAGGCACTGTCTACTGCACCGGGTATGGTGGGACAGCCGGAGGTAGAGGGACCAGCGCAGAAAGATCCTGAACCAGTGCGGATGTGCCCGGTCAGGCTGCGCAAGTACGGTCCTCTACAGGGAGGTGGCCAAGGTCAGGGAGCGCTGGAGAGCGACTTTATTATTTCCCATGGAGTTCAATCACTTAGGGCCATGGTGGCCCATTTGGCCAAACGCACTCGCAACGGGAATCCGTCTATCCACTTCATGGAGGTGATGCAGGCAGGGGAAATTAATGGGTGCGGCGAGGAAGAGACAGCCAAGCTGCTGCTCTTCTCTCTGGACAGCAAATTGTACCAGGCCCTACCGGCAGAATGCCGGAGGGGGCAGCGCACATTTACTGAGGTCCAGAGGGCCGTCCTTGAGGCTATGGACTTCGATGACGGCAGTCCTTTCGAACGGGTCGAAAGGACAAGGCAACTCGCAGGGGAAACCCCGCAGGCGTTTGCGGACAGGCTGTGGGTGGTATACCACGCAGCCTGTACGCAGCCTGTAGGAAGCTCCTCGACCGGGCGAATCTTTCCGCGGTATAGACTGGCCGCTGGCTGAGGATGCTGGTGGCAAACTGCTTGCCCCGGCCACTGTGGTTCGATTCCCGGGACCCCAACCTCACCGAGGAAGCAGTGGTCAGGCAACTGGCACTGGTCCAACGGAATGGAGGAGGGGAGGAGGAGAAAACCTCCAAAGGTCGAGTAAATGAAGTAAAACCCAACTCGATTCCCTAAAGGGAATGGCACCAGGAGGGTGGCCGCTCGTCTGATAAGGACGGAGTGTGCTACGGGTGCAGGAAAGCTGGGCATTTTAAAAGGGATTGCAGGAGCCCAGTAAAGAGATATGGGGGGAGAAGTCCTTCAGGAGCCGCCCAGAGTGGGGGAAGTGGAGGGAGCTCCTCACCATCCCTTGACGAGATAGTAGCTGCAGTGAGGACAGCACTGGAGGGGACTGGGAAGGTAGCCACGGCAACAGGCAGGGTAGCACCAGCAACCCTGTCAGTACAGAGGCCGTGACTAGCCCAGACCCAGCCTGCATACCTGTGTCCACTAAAATACAACCCCTGGGGACGACCCTGGGTCAAGATGGAGGTTGAGGGTGTATTGGGTACTTACCTTTTGGACACCTCTATCAAACGGGGTGCCATATCAACTAGTTGGGTTCACAGGAAATGAGAAGGCTGGGTTTTTCTCAGTCCTGCTCGCAGTTCGTTTAGGAGCACTCCAAACACAATGGAAGTGCGTCCTGATGAACTGGGAGCAGGTGGGAAAAGGGATCTTGGGGGCTGATTTCATCATCGCTCGCCAGATCCGAGTAGACTTGAGGAATCACTGTCTATGGGGCACAGTGGGCACGGGAGCAGAGGGAGAAGTCATGGTTATTGATAAGAAACAGGGAAAAGGGACTCTGCGTACAATGAAGCCAAAAGGGGATTACGACCTGGAGGTTCTGGTCGGTAACACCCCGGCCGAGTACCGGGCCTATCTGCAAGCAAATCTTGCAGCATTTGCCACCCATAAACACGATTGTGGGCGAGTCACAGGAGTGGAGGTTAGAATAGATGGGGATCCCATGTCCCGCCCGCAAAAGCAGTATGGCTTTCCCCGAGAGGCAGAAGCAGACTTGGAGACAGCTTTAAGCTCGCTTGTCGAGCAGGGTGTTTTGAGACCCATAGCCACCCATGTCAACTGCCCGCTTTGGCCAGTTAGGAAACCGGACAATTCTTGGAGGGTTACAGTGGATTTATAGGGTGCTCAATAAAAACATCCCAGCTTGTGCCCCCACAGTAACGGCGGTTGCGGATCTGATAGGGGAAGTCCCTGCATCCGCAACCACGTTCAGTGTTGGACATATCCAATGGGTTCTGGTCTATCCCTGTACGGAGGGAAGACCAGTACAAGTTTGCCTTCACCTTCCGGGAACAGCAGTATACATGGAGCTGCCTCCCACAGGGCTTTCATAATAGTCCCAGCATCTTTCACCAATGCATGGCGAACTGCTTAAAAGGCTTCAGCCAACCACACCAGCTGGTCCAGTAGGTGGACGACCTATTGTTGTTCACAGACAGCAGTGAGGAACACGGTCCACTGCTGGTCTTACTGAAGGAAGGGGGTTTTAAAGTTATCCCCAAGAAAGCCCAGCTAGGTCTAGGAGAAGTAAAATTCCTGGGCCTGACGATAAGGGCAGGAGAAAGGGCCATTGATGAGGCTAGAAGAAAGGCAGTGCAGGAACTCCCTGTCTCTAGGGATGCGTCAGGGGTAAGGTCTTTCCTGGGAATCACTGGCTACTCTAGGGACTTCATCGAGGACTATGCAGCCACTGCAGCCCCTCTGCTCAGACTCCTACGCAAGGGGGTTGAGTGGGAATGGGACGAGGGCTGTGAGGCATCATTTGTCAGTCTTAAGAGAGACCTGCAGGTAGCACCAGACCTAGGGGCAATTGATGGGAGGGAGGAATTCTTCCTGGAGGTGGCAGCCAGTGGCAACAGCTTAAGCGCAGTGTTGCTCCAGGAGCGAAACGGTCAGTTGAGACCAGTGGTATACGCCTCCAAGGTCCTCACAGAGGTAGAAAAGGGATACTCCAATTGTGAGAGGCACTTGCTTGCCACCCACTGGGCAGTAAAGAGAGCTCAGATCTTTACCGGAGTATCCCCCATTACACTTCTCACCCATCATACCCCGACGCAGATGCTGTTGGACGGGAGGATTAAGAACGGGACAGTGAGCAGTGCTAGAATCACTCGCTGGACCCTCCTCCTCTCCCAAATGACTTTAAAGGTCAAGGGCCTCTGCGAGCCCAGGCTTGCAGCAAATTTAATCTATCCAGGGCAGCCGCATAGATGCTCTGTGGAGGGGGTATGGGACATCAACTTTGGATTTCAGGCAGGGATACACCCCACAGGCCGTGAGATCTACGTTGATGGCTCCAGTTCAGTGTCCGCGGGTACAAGACTCACAGGCTGCGGAGTTTGGGATCCCCAGGCAGAGATTGCCTTGGCTCTTAAACTCCCATGCACCCTGAGCGCCCAACAGGCGGAACTCTCGGCGATGATGTATGTGGTCACACACCCCGAGGAATTCCCTACCCCATACACGATTTGCTCGGACAGCATGTTCACTTGCAATTCGTGTACAGAGTATCTGGCGATTTGGTCACGCCGGGGGTACACCTCTGCGGATGGGAAGCCCCTTGTGACCAAACCCCTGCTAGAAAAGATCGTGGCTGCAGTGGGAGAAGCTGGGGATGTATATATCCATAAGGTAAAGGCCCACTCCAAAACTGAGCCACGGCGGGGAAGGTAACCAGCAGGCAGACCTGCTGGCAAGGGAAGGTGCTCGCACAGGTCGCCCATGGGACCCATACGAGGCAGGCAGGATAGCAGCAGCAAGAAGCAAGCCAGGGACACAAGGGAGCGTAGGAGCGGCTGCGGCCCCGGACCTTAAAGTAGTCCAGATGCAGGATCCGGTCCTGAAGGTTGCCTTAGCTGCTATCAAAAAGGAGGAAAAGGCGGAGGGCCCATACAGTGCTGCAGATATTGCTGTGAGGGAAGGCATGTTGTTTAAAGGGGACAAATGGGTAGTGCCGCCACAACACCGGAGGGAATTCCTTCAGCTGGCCCATGAGGGTCCAGGTGCGGGACACCCCGGGCCGGAATCTACCTGGCAACGGGTAGAAAAGGCAGGGTGGTGGTCAGGCCTCCAGGAAGACGTCCGCGACTTCTGTACGGGCTGTTCGGTTTGCGCTGCAAACAATCCAGACCCTCAGAAAAGGAAGGTGTCTATGGGACACGTCAGGCGGGTAGAGGGACCATGGCAGTCGATCCAGATCGACTACATCGGACCCCTACCGGCCGCCAAGGGAGGTTATAAATACTGCCTCGATCTGGTGGATGTGTTTTCCAAGTGGGTGGAAGCCTTCCCTTGCCGAACAGCTACCGTGGTGGGGACTGCAAAAATCCTGGTGATGGAGGTGTTCTCTCGGTGGGGTCTACCTCAAATCGTGGAGTCCGACCGGGGAAGCTACTTCACCGGCCAGGTAATGCAGGCCACCCTAAAGGTGCTGGGGATTAGAGCCAAATGGCATGTCGCCTACAACCCTCAGTCCTCAGGCCCCGTAGAACGCCTGAACTGGACCTTAAAGGAAAGGCTGCGCAAGGAGACGGGAGACTCACCGAACAAGTGGGTGGAGGTCTTACTGTTGGTCCTCATGGGAATCCGGGCCAGTCAGTCAAAGAGCACAGGGTACTCACTCCATGAGCTGATGATTGGCCGGATCATGAGAACCCCAGTGCATGTGTTGGCGCCGGTTCTCACCGAAGGGCAGCTTCGAGAGGTGAACTGGGACCGCTTCATCAGGAATCTGTTTGAACAGCTTCAACAGATTCACTGGCAGACGGCCAACAACATGGATAAACAGCACCGTGCCAATCGGCTGCTGCTGGAACCCCACAGTCACCACGATTGGGAGGTGGGCGACCAGGTGATGGTGAGAAGCTTCGCCCGGGTCGGGGTATTTGAACCACTGTATATGGGACCATACAGCATAGTCGACAAGGCTAGCCCTATGGTCTATGCGGTTCAATTGCCTCGCCGGGTGAAGTGGTATCACACTAATCAATGTAAATTGTTTGACCCCGAAAGAGGTAAAAAAACAGAGGGGACGAGCAAGGGAAGGGAATCAGGCACTGGGGGAAGAACAGGCCCCGGTGGATTTGGAGGCTCCGGAGGAGGCAGCGGGCCCCGAAGTTCTACAGCCGGGGATGGTTCACTGTTCCAGTAAGGCTATCCCACCACTGGGTAGAGGTTCCCAGCCCACTAACAGAAGTAGGGAGAAAGGCTCTACCATTAGCAAGGTCCGAGGGGAAGCTGAACCTCCCATGGTGGATCAGCTGGGGCTAGCCCAAGAGGTGGAGAAGATAGCATTGCAGTCCATAACGTGCGACTCTGCACCGACAGTCAGAAGGAGTGACAGAGTGCCACAGACCAGGGCGCCGTGGTCCCCTGTTTACTTAGCTCCCCGCCCCAGACCGAGAAGGCGAAAGACAACAGGGAGGGCGCTCTGTTGCACTAGCAAGGGTCTCCCACCGATTATCCAGGGCTCGGGAGGGCCTTGGTGGGCAGCACAAGACTCATTAAGGGAGACTATACGAGCCCCTCAGCGGAGGGCATCCTGGTCCCCAGGGTACGGTCAGCCGAGTGGTCGACGACGCCTGTACAGTGACGGGATGTAGCCTGGCCACCCGGGGACGGGTGGCGGTGTATATATTTTCCCTTCCTGTTTTGTTACTTTGTGTTGTGTGCATATGTGTTTAGGTAAGGCAGTGACGGTTGGGTACAGCATTTTTGTGTTTGGAACATGTTACGCGGGCCGAGCCTGGAGAGGTCTCTCAAGGCAAGACCATGTTCTTCTTGCCTTTCAGATGTCAACACCTTCCTACTGGATGTTAGTGATGCTGATATCGCTAAGGATCTGCACCGGGCACCGAGGGGACACCGAGGACTCCCTGGTTTTCGGATGCTCCGGGGGCAGAGCGCCGACAGTGACCACACGAGAAGTGACTCCAGCGGCGGATGGCCGGGTCACCTACTCCCACGAGGGGAGATGGCCTGGGTGGTTGGGATCGAACTCCACCAAGTACTCCAACCATAAGGACTTTACCTACAGAGAGGCCTCCATCCCCTGCCCGGAGATCACTGTGGCCACTTCCAGAGAAGGCAGGAAGGTATGCCTAACTTGCCAAGGGGACATACCTCTGGGACGGTGGTGGTGCCTCAGAAAGCTCAAAAGGGATGTGGGAGACCGACACTCGGACTGGGAATGTCTGGATAATGATACCTACCGATCCATCATGGGGTCATCTGGCGGGGTCACGGTGTGCTGGGAGAAATGGTGGGCGTACGACCAAGGAATTTATTTGTGTATGTGGGGATCCAGTCGCGTGTGTTAAGCAGGGGTCTCCATTGCTTTCTATAGGTGGTGGCAGGATGTCGGGGATGGAGTGGTATGGGATCGCAGCGGGGAGGCGTGTGTGACCCCCAATCCCCGGGTACCAGTAAACGCCACCGAACTTGTAATTCGGGAAAGAAAACCCCGACCCACGGCCAAGCCCACCGTCCCACACGGGTGCCCGACAACAACCAGGGGGCCGGGGAATGGTTTAGTGTTGGTCCCTACCGAGAAACTACTTTATCAGGGGGTACACTACGCGGTGGCATCAGTGGTGCTAAATCTGACAGAAGTCCGCCTACCTACGTGGTGTCCCCGGGAAACCGAGCTGTTATACCAGGCTCTGCTGCGGGAGATGGTCCAGAAGTTCTATGAACTGGACTTTGGGGATGTCAAAGTGACAGACGTGTATAAACAGTGGGATAGGGCCAAACCGGGCAGGCAGAGGCATGGCACTTTAAATTACATTTTCACGGGGTTTAACACCGGGGCGACCACCATAAACAGTTTGGATAACATGCAGCTGGCCCTCCAGATAAATGGGTTAAAGAATCAGCTGCGCAAAATCCTGGGGGATGAGAATACCGTAGTGGAATCCGCGTTCCACGAAGAGGTGGCAATGACAGTTCACTTAAAGGAGATTATCTCTCAATTGGAGGCACAGGCCAGGGCTGTAAACGCCTTGATTCGGGAGGATAGAAACGCTTCCGATCAAGCCGCCCAAAATGAGGTGTGCGTGCTCTATGGGGCCTGGTTGCTGGGAGAGGGACGGAGTAACCTCGAGGATCTGAGACAGGGACAGGTCCCTTCCTGGATCAGCAACCAGCACTTAGCAGCACTGCACGCTTATAACGTTTTGAGTCCTTGCCAACTTCGTGTAGCGTCGGAAGCCTACCCGGTACCAGTGGACTGTGGAAAGTCAAACCATACCATCATGGGTGTGGTGGTCAGGATGCCCGTGATGGGGGCGTCCCCACGACCAGCACCCCTGTACCGAGTGGAGAATGTGGGGGTCAATCGTAGAGGGGCGCATGTTCGATTCCAAGAGGTCCCACCTTATGTCACAATGTGGGAGCACACTGTGACAGGTACAGACTTCTCGGATTGTCGGAGCAGGGGAGCACAGGTAATCCTGTGCCCCCAGTACTTGAACACTTTTGCAAGGCCACAATGCGGGTTCAGCACTGCTGGGGCAGAGCCTATCAATTGCACAATGGAGGTAATGGCCCCTAACCACACGCCTCCACAGGTAGCATATGTAGGCGGTGGGACATATTGTGTCACCACAAGTGCCCAACGGTATGAACACGGACCGGGAAGGTGGTGTCCAATACCGTACAGCAGCTTTTGCTTTAAATCCAGTGCAGATATTCAAGTGGCACACACCAGAATCACACCCATCCCTGAACCTTCCATGATTCACCTCACGGTACAAAACAACCTCAGCCACCTACAACAATATGTCGCCCATTTTGGCTATCCCATTGCCCCACTACCTGAGAAACTTACAGCCCTCCTCCAGGCAGTGGATTTGTCTTAAAAACATTTTTACACCATGGAGCAGAAAACTGAAATTCTAGCAGGGGAGATTGCCCAGATTAAACCCCCAGCATGGTGGGATTTGGGGATACGGGCAGACATACCTGCATGGATCCGGGTGGGATCGCATGCCTTAGTAATCGGCCAACTCCTGATTGTAGCATATCTGCTAGTTACAAGCTGTAAGCTCAGGAGAAAAAGAAAAAGAAAGCAGTTCCTCAGGCTACTACACAGACAAGAGAGTCGTTGCTAACCACTCAAGGCGTGTAAACAAAGCTTGACCGCGACACTTAGGCGGTTTTGTTATTCCCAGGGATGACTGCGTTTTCATACATGGAAGACACAAAACCATGCCAAAAATTGCTGGTCACAGGAATGTGGGAAGGGAGGACCTTGAGACAATCACCATCACTAGGGGGGTAGTGCTGGACAGGCTAATGGGACTCAAGGTAGACAAGTCCCCTGGTCCCGATGAAATGCATCCCAGGGTATTAAAAGAGATGGCGGAAGTTATAGCAGATGCATTCGTTATAATCTACCAAAATTCTCTGGACTCTGGGGAGCTACCAGTGGATTGGAAAGCAGCTAATGTAACGCCTCTGTTTAAAAAAGGGGGCAGACAAAGGCAGGTAACTATAGGCCGGTTAGTTTAACATCTGTAGTGAGGAAAATGCTTGAAACTATCATTAAGGAAGAAATAGCGGGACATCAAGATAGGAATAGTGCAATCAAGCAGACGCAGCATGGATTCATGAAGGGGAAATCATGTTTAACTAATTTACTGGAATTCTTTGAGGGTATAACGAGCATGGTGGATAGAGGTGTACCGATGGATGTGGATTTCCAAAAGGCATTCGATAAGGTGCCACACAAAAGATTACTGCAGAAGATAGAGGTACGCGGAGTCAGAGGAAATGTATTAGCATGGATAGATAATTGGCTAGCTAACAGAAAGCAGAGAGTCGGGATAAATGGGTCCTTTTCGGGGTGGAAATCGGTGGTTAGTGGTGTGCCACAGGGATCGGTGCTAGGACCACAACTGTTTACAATATACACAGATAACCTGGAAGAGGGGACAGAGAGTAGTGTAACAAAATTTGCAGATGACACAAAGATTAGTGGGAAAGCGGGTTGTGTAGAGGATACAGAGAGGCTGCAAAGAGATTTGGATAGGTTAAGCGAATGGGCTCAGGTTTGGCAGATGGAATACAATGTCGGAAAGTGGGAGGTCATCCGCCTTGGGAAAAAAAAACAGTAAAAGGGAATATTATTTGAATGGGGAGAAATTACAACATGCTGAGGTGCAGATGTGGATATATGAACGGGATATATGGAATTAAAAGGCAGTAAAGTGAATTGGATATATGGAAATGTATAAGCCATGGAAAAATAACTAAGAGAATGTCAGATTGCAAATAATACAACATCAGCACAATTAACAAACTTTCTCAAGGTTTTAAGTTACTAATCCTGCCAACAATATAAATTGTAACATGTAATGAATATATGGATAAATCTGCAGAATTGCAAGGTCTCAGTTGGTAGTCACACCACTAAATTGAAACATTCAGAGGCAATGCTTGAGCTTTCGTAAAAACATCTCCTATAGATTGACTAATGATTGGCTGAGTTAGAATGTCAATCTAATTGTATTTTGTTATCTATTTTCAAAAATGTATAACTGTTGTCGCTTTACGATGTAACTTCACTTATCCGTAGGGAGTGTGTACGCTCTATCGAGAGAGTATATCTTCTGTCTGATAAGTCTTGCCGGCCGGTAAAATAAAGACTGCTTTGTTTAAAGCACAATAGGTATTCGACTCAGTAATTTTACTGAACCAGATTGAGAGAAAAGAATCTACATTTACATTTGGTGTCAGAAGTGGGATCTCAACGGACGACTGCCGAAAACTTGAGAATTAAGAGCCAGACTAGCCTTGGACGAGACAAGGGGAAAGTGGCCACTGGAGTGAGTATGATTTCAATACTGTTCCAGTTTCCCCCGGTTTCAAAAGTCTGAGAAAAGTTTAGCCACTCGCTGGTTCTTGGGTAGTGTCTGAACGAGATCCATAACAATCTGGCGAATACCTTCTAAATTTAGAAATAAGTGTTCAATTCAGATATGGCGTCGACCTTGTATATCACTTGGCCCATCAGGCACTGACTGAATTTAAACTGCGCAGTGACGCGAAACGATAGGGAAATTTGGAGACTAAAAGAAATTAAATAAGGCTCATAAGAAATCAAATTTGGAAAATTAGGCTCACAGGGAATTAAGTAAGGCTTATGGGGAATTAAATAGAGGATAGGTGTTCAAATCAGGTGTGACGTCGACCTTGTATATCACTTGGCCCGTCTAGGCACTGATTGAATTTAAATCACGCAGCAACTCGAAAGGTAAGGCTGACGCAAACGCGCAGCGGCGCGAACGCGTAGCGACGCGAGATGTGCGGCGGTGCGAGCGTGCGGCCGAGTAAAGGTAGGGCTGACGCAGAAGCGCAGCGGCGCGAACGCGTAGCGACGCAAGACGTGCGGCGGTGTGAGCGTGCGGCCGAGTAAAGGAGGGCTGACGCAGACGCGCAGCAGCGTGGAACGCGTGGCGGCGCAGGACGTGCAGCGGCGCGAGCGCGCGGCTGAGTGAACGTGGGACGACGCGAACGCGCAGCAACGCGAACCGCGGGGTGATCAAAGTCAGTGCTGGTGTCAGTAAGTCTTTGTTAATTTTAAGTGTTTTAAATCGCGTGGCGACGCAAACCGCGGGGCGACGCGGATCAGTGTTAGCTTTAGTAAAGTCTGTTTATTTTGAGTTGGTTCAAAGTCAGTGTTAGTTTCAGTAAAGTCTGTGTTTATTTTAAGTTTGTTTAAATTGCACGATGACACGAACGCGTAACGACACGGTAATACGAGGGGCAGCGTGAAAATGCGTAATCAGTTGGATAAAACAACGGATGCAGATAGTCCGCTACAAAAGTTATGTGAGGAATTCCCTGAAAGAGCTGAAGACTTTAGAAAATTATCAGGAGCCCTGAACAAATTATTAGGAGATGACCAGTGGCCTCTAGGTGGCACTAGAAGCGTAGAGGTAGCAAAAAAAGCACAGGGATTAATTTGGAGAAGGGGACGAGGAAAAGGGGACAAAAATTTAATTGCAACATGGCGACACTATTGTCAAAAATTAAAAGATGCATCACTTCTGTCAAGTTGGCAAATAAATGCTATTAAATTAGGACTCTCATTGACAGAGGGAACACATGTTAAAACTGTAGACGTCTTAAAAATAGAATGTGCGCACGAGAAACTTACTAAGAGATCCTCTGGGACCTCTGAGAAAGGTATTGACAGACTACGTAGTCAAATGGCTGGCTTTGTGTTAACCGAGGCTGATGGTGGTCACTGACTCAGCGCCCAACGGCGCCTCCCGCACCCCCTGGCCCCTTGCTCCAGTCCTCTTCCAAACACCCTCCACCTTACACTCCGGCGAGAGGAGTTAAAAATAACCCCATACCACCAAAGCAACAAACCCAAACTGACTCCTCATCCTCTGATAGCGATTTGGATCCCCAGTTCACAAGCAATATAGCCGAAAGGACCAGATCTCACACTCGAAAGGGCAGGACTATATCTCGATATCACAAACAGTCCCGTAAATCTTCTAGTCAATCTACCAGTCCAAGTTGTGAAAGACATAGCAAACACCCCCGCCGATCGAGACGCAGAACTGTCAAGCAGTCAGACAGCTCCGAAACATCCTCCGACCTAGAAATTTCCAAGATCCCAAAGTCCCGACACCAATTCCCTGTCAGACCAATGCCAAATCCTGATGCACAACAAGCTGCAGACCACCCCACTATAGATGTCTATGTGCCCTGGAAACCGAACGAAATTATGGCCCTTATGGCCAGCATACCAGATCGGAAAAAAGAACCTATCAAATTTATAGATTATCTTCGAACAACTATTTCAGTTTATAATGCAGAATCAAGGGACCTGTGGGCCTTAGTAAAGCAAACCTTGAGCCCAACTGAACACACCCGATTTCTAACTCACCTAGGACGTGCTACTCATGATGCATTGTTGGTTGCTCACCCTAACGATATCCAGGATCGCCTAAACGCTATCTTCAATGCTCTCACCACGACCCTTCAGAAGCCCATCAGTATGGCCACAGTATTAGAAACTAAACCCAAGCGTGAAGAAACTCCCGATGAATTTATGGAAAGATTTATTGAAATATACGGGAGTCAATTAGGAGATAATGCCTTCAGGGCAGGAGAGGATTCTCCTCAATTCTGCGCTATCCTACTTCAGTGCCTGCCCTATTCAATTGCTCACGCTATTCGGACAAATAATATGAATTGGGCAGATAACAGTAAAGCCCAGATGGAAAGGGCGGTTAGATATTATTGGCAGGAAAAGAAAGGGGAGGGGGGAGGTGCGCCCCCAACCCGGGTCAAGACTGAATACGTGACTAGAAAAGAAGAGCCGCCTCAGGTGGAAGGACCAAAACCCGACCCAAGGGGATACCAGATGGAACCGTAGTATTGCGTGCCGGGTTGGGTGGATAAACAGGGATACGGTTATATCGAACACCCAAATGGCCCGGGCCCTGCTAATTACGGACCGCCCTACTGTCCCCGGCCTGGTATGGGAAGAGGTCGGGGCTGGGAAAGACGAGATGGATGTTTTAATTGTGGGCAGGAAGGACATTGGATTAAACATTTCTCCTACCGTCAGCGTGGAAAAGGAAGAGGAGGAAAAGAAGGAGGGCAAGGGGGGGAAGAGGAGAATTTTACACTAACTTCTCCCAGAACAACCCCTTTGGTCAATTGTCCCCCGATTGACTACGCAGCTTGATTGTACAGGGATCCTCCCCGGACGACGAACCAATGATATTGTTAAAAATTCTGAATGAGTGGCAACCCTTTTTGATAGATATGGGAGCCTTCATGTCTTCTGTACAATCAAAGCTTAAACTCCCTGCCTCTACTGAAACACAGGAACTTTCAGGATTCCTGGGACAAATCTCGACATTCCCAGTGTCAGAACCAGTTAAAGTGGGTTACCAGGAAGAATCGGTAGAACATCGATTTGTCATCACTACCAATCTGGACTGTAACTTGATGGCTAGAGACGTCCTCTGCAAATTCCAGTTGCATTTGGAGTGTGGAGATGATGGGATTATTGTAAAACAGGGAACCCTTAAGCAGCAGTATTATACCACTAGAACCCCTCAGTGGTGGTCTCAGGACCTGCCGCAGGCACCCTATCACGTAACCCTAGCATTCGATCCCAGCGGAAAGAATCAGGACCTGCAGAACTTTTATCAGGATCACGAAGGGGAAGTGAAGGGAATTCTATTAAGGGTTAGAGTGACTGGACCGGAAGGAGAGGCAGATTTTGTGGAAATGGATAAGAATCTGTGGAAATAGCCCCTAACAATGGCACCGCATATTGCTCATGAGGTATTAGCCCCTCACCATGCTAAAGATTTGGGAATTATGGTACGCAAGGCCATAGATGAGGCTGACCCTACCAGCCGGGATGTGCAAATCGTAAAACATGGCCGAACAGTTCAATTTCATGGGGATCCCGAGAAGGTCTTAACGACTCTACAGCATCATACTGGTTCGGACATACCTGACTATGTGGATCCTCATGTGTGGGCAGAGGACCCCTCCCATGTGGGTTATACTCCCATTGATCCGATTGAGATCCCAGTGAAGGGCAATGTGGACTGGCCCTCTATCCGACAGTACCCACTGAAATCACAGGCAATACCGAGTATCCACCGACTGATTAAGGGGCTAATGGAACAGGGGATTTTGGTCCGATGCCAGTCCCCGTGTAATACTCCTATACTGGCAGTGCCTAAGCCAGGCAGACCAAACGAATACCGTTTAGTCCAAGACCTTCGAGCTATCAATGCTATCGTCCAGCCCCTGCACGCTCTGGTTCCCAACCCAGCACAGATACTGTCTTTAATCCCAGCAGACGCCAAGATCTTCACCACTAATAGACCTCCAACACGCCTTCTTCGCTTTACCACTAGCCCAAGCGAGTCAGTACCTATTTGCCTTCACTTACCAGGGACAGCAATATACCTGGACTAGACTTCCCCAAGGGTTCATCCACTCCCCAACCTTATTCTCAAGGTGCCTGCAGAAACAGTTACAATCTCTCAAGCTGACTAAGGGATCTACTTTAATTCAGTATGTGGACGATTTACTGGTATCCAGCGTAGATGAACCAAGTAATAGAGAGGATGCTAATCAGTTATTGAATTACTTGTCCTCCCTGGGATACATAGTATCCCCATCAAAGGTCAAAATTGGCCAGTCTCAAGTTAAATTTCTTGGGATCATTTTATCAGGCACCCACCGAGCCTTGGAGGCATGTCGAATCAAACCCATCTGCCAGTTTTCAGTCCCTAGCACGGCTAGACAAATGCGGCAGTGGTTGGGGATGATAAATTACTATAGATCCTGGATTCCTAATGCTGCCCTGATGACCAAGCAACTCACACCGTACACTACCAAGGAAGGCAGCTTTAAAATAGAAACCACAGACATCCAAGCCTTTAAGGAACTAAAAACAGCCCTGCTGCAAGCTCCGGCTTTGGGACGGCCCCTCTACGACCGGCCCTTTCAACTGTATTGTACGATCATAAAAGATTGTGCTACCGCTGTCTTAACTCAGAAACACGGGGATAAACATAGACCTGTTGCTTACTACTCTTCTAAAATAGATCCCGTTGCCTTGGGACACCCCGTATGTACTCAAATATTAACTGCTATCTACAATAGCCTACAATCTGCCGCCAACCTTACCCTTCAGCAGGATATTGTTGTATATACCTCTCACTCCGTAGCTGCCCTCTTGGGTCAACTGCAGACTCAACACCTTACCATGGCTAGGCAAAGTAGATATGAGATCTACCTACTAAATAATCCAAGGCTGACCTTTCGGCACTGTACTGCCATCAATCCGGCTTGTTTTCTTACCGAGCCACCCCAAGATGAGGAAGAACCCAGTCATGATTGTTTATCCTTAATTCAGGAGGCCACATCGGTCAGGGAGGATTTAGTTGATGTACCAATGGAAGATCCAGACTGTATTATGTATGTAGACGGAAGTTCTTCCATTGACCCAGAGGGCAGACGAAATTCTGGATACGCCATATTAAACCAGGAGAATCAGATCATGGAATCTGCCGCCTTTGAAACCGCTTATTCCGCCCAACAAGCTGAACTATTTGCCCTCACCCGAGCCTGTTTCTTGGCCAAAGATCTCAAAGTCAATATCTATACCGACTCTAGGTATGCCTTTGGGGTGGCCCATGATTTCGGACAATTATGGAAAAATAGGGGATTCCTAACCTCACAGGGGAATGAGATATCTCATAAACAGTAGTATCTGATTTGTTGCAAGCCCTCATGTTCCCCAAACGCATTGCCATTGTCAAATGTACCTCCCACACTACCGGAAAATCTCTGGTTGATATAGGGAATCGTTGTGCTGACCAAGAGGCCAAACAGGCCTCTCGTGGACAACGGATGGTAGTGCCCAGAATGATGAGTCAAACTAAAAACCTTAGAAAGGATAAGTTAGCCTCGGAAAAACCAATGCCAACCATCCAAGATGTTATTAAAGCACAGGAGGACGCTCCTGAAAAAGATAAACTGTTGTGGAAAGATTATGGATGTACCTATGACAATGTCTCTAAACTCTGGACCACTCCCACGGAACAGACTTGCATGTCTGACGAGTTGGCCTCATGGGTTATAGAATGTCTGCATTTTGCTACTCATTGTGGAGCAAGGGCAACAAGTGATAGGCTTTTGGCTACTTGGTGGCACCCAAGACTTCAGGCGTTGGCCCAGAACACTGGTAGTCGTTGCCTTGTTTGCCAACAGCATAATCCAGGGAAGGGAGTCCCCTGTGATTGGGGTAAGACGCCCCTATCAGAAGGTCCCTTTGAGACCTTGCAGTTGGACTACATTGAGTTGCAAAGGGTTCAGTGTTACAAATATGTGCTAGTAATAGTGGATGTATTCAGCAAATGGATCGAAGCTTATCCTACCCTGGACAATAAAGCTCAAACTGTTGTTAAAGTGTTAATGAGGGAAATTGTTCCTAGATATGGTATCCCTGCTCGACTAAGTTCTGATAATGGCCTTCACTTTATTGGCCAAGTCAACAAAGAATTCTGCTCCCAGATGCACATTAACCAGCAGCTACATTGCGCCTACCGACCCCAAGCTGCGGGATTAGTTGAACGTGCTAATCAAACTCTTAAAACCAAACTTGCAAAACTGGTAGCATCAACTGGACTAAATTGGCTTAAACTCCTTCCCATAGCCCTATTCCAGATACGCACTACTCCAACTGGTAAGACTAGGCTGACCCCCGCTGAAGTCATTTATGGTAAACCCCTGAGAACCCCTTGGAATCAGAATGTCCCCTCCACTGTCCAGTTCCATCACATGACTGAGGAGATGACCACATACATTCTTTCCTTAACTCAGGCTCTGCGAGTAGCCCACAACCAGGTTCGAGGGGCTCACCTTGACCTCCCAGTCTTACCCGAATCATCCCTCGTGGTCCCAGGGAAGTATGTTTTGATTAAGAAATGGATTCGAAAGGCATTGGAGCCGCGATGGGAGGGGCCTTTTCAGGTGTTACTCACTACCCCTACTGCAGCTAAGGTTGAGGGGAAAAATGCCTGGGTTCACCTGCACCACTGCAAGCTCATCACCCTTTAACAAATCTATTTTGCTGGTTATTCTAATTCCTGTTTCTGTTCCAGATTTCCTCTTCTCCATAGCTGAATGGGGCAGTTGACATCCTAATTGTAACGTGGACTGGTTTGAACTTTTACCCATAATAAACATCCAGCTGCACCAACCTGAGAAGAGAGACGGGAAAACTGAACTATTTTAAATCAGCAAAATAATTGGACTATTTATCCGAATCCTGAGCCATAAGATGAGACTGTGTCTGTATGCCACAGTCTGTATAATAGTGTTGATATATGACAGTTTTGGCGCATGGGAAAGAAGACAAAGGCGAGAGCTCCATGTAAACACCTTTTTGTATATGTCTTACGTTTATGCGCAAAAAGGGCACTTTTCTAGATGCTGGGTGTGTTCACATATCCCTATACATTCCAAAGGGGGAATTCCTTTGCGCACCGTTCCACTGACCCTAACTGAGACTGTCAAATGGATTCAGAGCCAAACTATAATAAGAGGAGGGGGGCCAATACAAGTACGAATGATGAAAGGCGGGTCAAAAGAGGGATCACGGAGACCAGGAGGAGTATCATACCGTTACCACCTGAACAAACACGGGGAGGTCACCAAGTGGGAGAGTATTGGAGATCCCATTAGTCAGACATTCCAGGGATGGTACCAACCAACTTACAACCGTGAAAAGGAACCCCCATTCATAGCTCTGACCAATATCTCAGGGATTGGGAGGCCAACAGGGGGCATATGTCTAATTCGAAATGACACCAGTAACAAGGGACATATCGTAGGGTACAGCAATTGCCCACACAGTCTCAACCTCACCACAGGTACACGAGTCACCATCCACTCTCACGATCCGAATAACACAGGTGAAAGTTTGTGGGCCCAGTCCTGGGACCCGGAGGCAATATATCAGAAAGCAGCCTTTAACGGCACGTATTTCGTGTGCGGTCATAAGGCATATCCTTGGTTGCCCAGGCGATGGACAGGGTCCTGCTATATGGGATATGTGGTGCCATTTGTGCGACAAGTACGTACCCTGGCGGAAGTACATGCCTCCATACGATATAAGCGAGCCATCACCGCCGCCGACAAGTTCTTTGGGGTCCTGGTGTTCCCAATCGGGATAAAGCGTCTCATGGACGAAGTACAGAACTTAGAAACGATATTGGAACAGGTAGCTAACCATACTGCTGAAGCTCTGGAGGGCATCACAGCTGAAATGGTAGCAATAAGGACCGTAGCATTACAAAACCGAATGGCCCTCGACTACCTGTTAGCTGAGAAAGGGGGAACGTGTGCCCTGATAGGATCTGAATGTTGCACTTACATTCCTGATAGTTCAGAAAACATAACCAATCTTGCCGATCACATAAAGAGGGAGGTGAAGAAGTTATCCACACCAGCAAAAGAACCTAGCAGGTTTGATTGGCTTTTGGGTGGGTCTTGGAGATCCTATCTAATGCATGGGGCAATTGTTCTCATCGTAATAATAATTACCTGTTGTTTGATTGTTGGTTGCCTTAACCTCTGCTGTAAAGTAATGATGGCAAGGTTAGCAAACCCTCTTGTGGTTAAGGGTTTCCGGGTTATGATCCAACAAACTAAAGAATCTACTAAAGAACTACTCAACAATATGATTCTGAAAATGGAGTGTGAACGGATGAATGCAATACTCTTAGGATAATCCTAAATGTTATCATGGAATGATAAAAGGAGGGAATGTGGATATATGAACGGGATATATGAAATTAAAAGGCAGTAAAGTGAATTGGATATATGGAAATGTATAAGCCATGGAAAAATAACTAAGAGAATGTCAGATTGCAAATAATACAACATCAGCACAATTAACAAACTTTCTCAAGGTTTTAAGTTACTAATCCTGCCAACAATATAAATTGTAACATGTAATGAATATATGGATAAATCTGCAGAATTGCAAGGTCTCAGTTGGTAGTCACACCACTAAATTGAAACATTCAGAGGCAATGCTTGAGCTTTCGTAAAAACATCTCATATAGATTGACTAATGAGTGGCTGAGTTAGAATGTCAATCTAATTGTATTTTGTTATCTATTTTCAAAAATGTATAACTGTTGTCGCTTTACGATGTAACTTCACTTATCCGTAGGGAGTGTGTACGCTCTATTGAGAGAGTATATCTTCTGTCTGATAAGTCTTGCCGGCCGGGAAAATAAAGACTACTTTGTTTAAAGCACAATAGGTATTCGACTCAGTAATTTTACTGAACCAGATTGAGAGAAAAGAATCTACATTTACACAGAGGGACCTGGGGGTCCTTGTGCATGAATCCCAAAAAGTTAGTTTGTAGGTGCAGCAGGTAATCAGGAAGGCGAATGGAATGTTGGCCTTCATTGCGAGAGGGATGGAATACAAAAGCAGGGAGGTCCTGCTGCAACTGTATAGGTATTGGTAAGGCCGCGCCTGGAGTACTGCGTGCAGTTTTGCTCACCTTACTTAAGGAAGGATATACTGGCTTTGGAGGGGGTACAGAGACGATTCACTAGGCTGATTCCGGAGATGAGGGGGTTACCTTATGATGATAGATTGAGTAGACTGGGTCTTTACTCGGAGTTCAGAAGGATGAGGGGTGATCTTATAGAAACATTTAAAATAATGAAAGGGATAGACAAGATAGAGGGGAGAGATTGTTTCCCCTAGGGGAGACTAGAACTAGGGGGCACAGCCTCAAAATACGGGGGAGCCAATTTAAAACCGAGTTGAGAAAGAATTTCTTCTCCCAGAGGGTTGTGAATCTGTGGAATTCTCTGGCCAAGGAAGCAGTTGAGGCTAGCTCATTGAATGTATTCAAGTCACAGATAGATAGATTTTTAACCAATAAGGGAATTAACGGTTACGGGGAGCGGGCGGGTAAGTGGAGCTGAGTCCACGGTCAGATCAGCAATGATCTTATTGAATGGCGGAGCAGGCTCGAGGGGCTCGATGGCCTGCTCCTGTTCCTAATTTTTATGTTTTTATGTTCTTATGCCCCTGGGGAGTTTGCAGGGCAGGTTTCTTTGTTTTACGGTTAAGACTGAAATGAGACTCAATGTACAATTACTGCTGTAACCTTAAGTACATATATGTATATTACTGTCGTATATTGTAATCTATTGGATTCTGTGTTTTGTACCGCGTTAAAAGGAATTACGATATATATCAATGGGATCAGTTTCGAGTTAAACTGGGGAAAGTTGGGCAATTTGGGAGACCTAGGGTTTTCTCACCACCCTGAACTTTGACACACTCGAGTGGTGTCTGACTGTGTCAGATGGGGGATTATGTAGGGAAGGACGAAAACCCCCTCATTTTACCCAGAAGGAAAAGAGCTGTCGGATCTGTCTGTGCTGCAATGTGAATTGAAACCGAGACGGTTTGACCTTGGCAGAGCAGTGATTGGACGGGGGAAGACACCGGAGGGCCAATGGTGGGACAGAGTCAGCCCGAAGCATGGGGCTTTCAAGCCAATGGGAGAGCACTTGCTCAAAAACTGTGGGACTGACTCATCGCCATTATCGGGCTATTGTCTTCCCCATGTTTACACTATGGAGGGAAATTATGCAGACCTTCAGAAAACTAGGGAACCCAAAACAACCCAAGGGCCTACACAATGGCTACAGGAGGCCAACGCAATCAACACCTACTCAAACCTTGAGTAGGTTAACATCAGTGGAAAAAACCCGCAATAATCTAAAACTGCTGCATTTTTCAAAATCACAAAGCCCACCAATGGGAAGGATCGATTTCAGCATGAGAGGCGGACTGGATAATCTGGCTATAAAAAGGGGTTTCTGACCCAGTGTGTGTGTGTTCTGCTCTCGTGATCCAACAACCAGCAAGCCTCTCGATACTGAAGGAAAACCAGTGTCCGAAGACACCGAAGATAGAAGAAACAAACCACCAGACTGCAGAAGGCACAGTAGTGAGTATAACCTCTGGTCCCCAGAACTCCCAACTCAGTTAGGCCAGGAAAGGTGAGAGGTTGGGCATTGTACTGCTAAACTTGTGTAAAGATTTTCGTTGTGTCCGTTTAGTGGGATTTAGGGGGATTGTTTTGTTGGTGTATTGCTGTTTGTTGAGATACACCTTGTCAAATAAATTGGAAGCCTAAGTTCCTCTTGGAATCACCTTGTCTCAGTTCTATTGTATTACATCTCCTGATTGTGAGTCTTATGTCAGAACAGTGTAAGGGAAGCTAGGAGCGCCTCGAAAACGCTCAACTGTGTGTCACAGGCTAGGGAAGAAGGGGTTCGGAGTGTTTTGACACTCACAGGTGCCTCACAGGCTAGGCATAAGCTGTGGGGACGCACGAGTCTCAAAACCCCCTTCATAAGCTGTGGACACAGTCTCTCCAGGGGTGCTCTTGCAGCACTCAGGGTACCTCACAGGCCAGACATAAGCTGTGAGGGCAGAAGCCCAGAGAGAGACACCCAAGATACAACAACACTCCCCAAAAATCCCTTACAGAGGTCATCCAAAATTCGGCTACCCATGTCCTAACTCGCACCAAGTCCCGCTCACCCATCACCCCTGTGCTCGCTGACATACATTGGTTCTCGGTTAAGCAATGCCTCGATTTCAAAATTATCATCCTTGTTTTCAAATCCCTCCACGAGCTCGCCCCTCCCTATCTCTGTAATCTCCTTCAGCCAGCCCCCCCGCCCCACCCCGCGATGTCTGCGCTTCTCTAATTCTGCCCTCTTGAGCATCCCTGATTATAATCACTCAACATTGGTGGCCGTGCCTTCTGTTGCCTAGGCCCTAAGCTCTGGAATTCCCTGTCGAAACCTCTCCGCCTCTCTACCTCTCTTTCGTCCTTCAAGAGACTCCTTAAAACCTATTCTTTGACTAAACTTTTGGTCACCTGACCCAATTTCTCTAAGTGGCTCGGTGTCAAATTTTTTGTTTCATAATACTCCTGTGAAGTGCCTTGAGACGTTTCACTATGCTAAAAGTGCTATATAAACACAAGTTCTTGTTGTAATGTATTCCAAATTACATTCAAGAATGTGCAGATAAAATATTAATGTATACTTTCCTCCATCCTCAACAGAATAATCTGGCTAGTATGAAAATGACAATGATGGATACTTAGCTGCCCATTTTGCTCGTTGATTTGAAGCAGGGAGGTAATGGAGAAGGAATGCTTCTGAGGAACAGATGACTTGGGAGGGCAGGCTAGCTACAGTTGTTCTTGCATACCATTTAGGAAGTAATTACAAAGCATTAACTACCCATTTGGTAACTGCATTTTTAAAAAATTTGTTCGTGGGATGTTGGCGTCACTGGCAAGGCCAGCATTTATTGCCCATCTCCGATTGCCCTCGAGAAGGTGGTGGTGAGCCACTTTCTTAACCGCTGCAATCCGTGCAATGAAGGTACTCCCACCACAGTGTTGTTAGGGAGGGAGTTCCAGGATTTTGACCCAGCGACGATGAAGGAACGGCAATATATTTCTAAGTCAGGATGGTGTGTGACTTTAAGGGGAACTTGCTGGTGGTGGTGTTCCCATGCGCCTGCTGTCCTTGTCCTTCTAGCTGTTAAGAGGTTTGGGAGGGGCTTCCCGGAGAAGCCTTGTCGAGTTGCTGCAGTGCATCTTGCAGCCACGGTACGTTGATGGTGGAGGGAATGAATGTTTAAGGTGGTGGATGGGCTGCCAATCAAGCGGGCTGCTTTGTCCTGAATGGTGTTGAGGTTGAGTGTTGTTGGAGCTGAACCCATCCAGGCAAGTGGTCAGTATTCCACTACACTCCTGACTTGTGCCTTGTAGATGGTGGAAAGGCTTTGGAGAGTCAGGAGGTGAGTCACTCACTGTAGAATACCCAGCCTCTAACCTGCTCTTGTAGCCTGCTCTTGAATTATTTATGTGGCTGGTCCAGTTAAGTTTCCGGTCAATGGTGAACCCCAGGATGTCGATGATGGAGAGATTTGGCGCTGGTAATGCCGTTGAATGTCAAGGGGTGGTGGTTAGACTCTCTCTTGTGTGGCATGACTGTTACTTGCCACTTATCAGCCCCAGCCTGAATGTCGTTCTAGTCTTGCTGCTCGCGGGCACAGACTGCTTCATTATCAAGGGAGTTGCGAATGGAACTGAACACTGCAAACGTCAGCGAACATCCCCGCTTCTGACCTTATGATGGAGGGAAGGTCTTTGATGAATCAACTGAAGATGGTTGAGCCCAGGACACATGAGGAACCTAAAGGCCGATTTTCTGTCAGAGGCAGCACACTCAGGTGCATGAGCACATCTCACATCATGGGCATGTGGAGAAGATGGCATAAAATTTTCTCAGGTCTTCTCATTTAATGATTATTCATCACTCTAAGCGTAGATTGGACCATGGGCTGGGAACATTGAGGCCTGCAGGGCACGTCATCCAGCACAGCAGAAGACTTAATGAGTTCCTGCTGTGCCTTGAAAGGGGCAACCATATATTGTACTGTTTCAAAGTACATCATGGAATTTGAATTTGGTGCATACCACAGATGGTAGAGGGCAGTGATGATGGAGGAGTATGGCGTCAGAGAGAGAGCAATGAAGGTTGTGCTGAGGGAGCTGCAGCAAAGAAGGATTCCCATCTTTGGGTCTGAGGAGCAGGTCTCTCAGAAGTCTGATGGCAGTGTGAGTGAATGCAGTTTCAACTGTCAAGAGGTTATCAAACACATGCAGAAAGTTTTAACACGTTGAAGAAATTTGTGTAAGTAAGTGTATACTAAATATACCTCCTTCAATTGAAGTGGTACAACATGGCTACAACATAAACTTTGACTTCAACGGACAGCATTCTTCAACTTTTTACGTACGGTGTTTAATTTTCCACGAGAAACTTGATGCAAAGCCTCGCCCACTGGGCACTTATAATGTGATAATGCAAGTATAAAGCCCATGACTGGATGGAAAATCATGGCCTGTGTGCGCACAATTTCTCAATATATGCTACTGGTGGGCGAGGTCCTGTGCAGGAAGTAGATAAGCAGAGAGTTTATCCAATGGTGACGTCAGTCTTTCTCAGTCACAAGGAGGCCCATATTACCCAGCGTTGAGATCCTGCTCTTTAATCTCCTAATTGCCAAAACTCCATTAGCAGAATATCAATGATGTATCTTCCTCTATCACTGTTTCAAACATGAACCATGATTACTGACTGCTTCCCTTTCCTATCTAAATTTTTTTGTATTGTCTCCCTTACCCTGACATCTGGGAAGTAACATACCATCTGGTAAATACAGTTGATGCTACAAATTGCCCATTTATTCCATTACTACGGAATTCCTGATTATAGTTGTTTCTGCACTTTCACTTTCCCTTTCTGGCAACCACTTGCATCCTCACATGTTATCAATATCACAAGTTTGGTTCGTCACTTCAGCATTCTCAGGGGACTCCCGCACAGTCTCCTCTTCACTAATTGCTCTACCTGCCACCTCCTGGAGTCTATATTGCCTTCGCATACAGCTTCTTGTACGTGATTGTCCTCAAGCTCAGGAAGCCAGAGCTCAACTTGCAGATGTGCTCATCCTGAATATAGAAAGCATCTGGCACTTCCAACATGCACAGGTACTGCACATTAAAGGCCTCAGCTGTGAGCCAATACCAAACTAAACTTTTTTCCCTTTAAAAATGTATTCAAATAAAACACAACATAGTTATCTAACTTCACATAATTAAAGGCCAAATGCATCTCACGCTGAATGGCACACTCTCCTGGCCTTTCACGCTCTATTGATCCCCTCTCTGCTCAAGATAAAGAAACCGAAATATTATTGAATTAGATGCAATGCCCATATAACTATTTTACTTTAATCTTTTCACTCCAATGTTTCTTTCCAACCATCATCTATTAAACTTAAAAACTGTAATCAAATAAGTGACAGCTTGCAGTTCCAATAGCACATTACTTAAGCTGATCAGACTGACATAAAGCATCAACTATAATCAACACTAGCACAGATGTAGCCAAATTAATATGTAACCAAGTTCACAATAAAATAAAAGCAAAATACTGCGGATGCTGGAATCTGAAACAAAATCAGAAAATGTTGGAAATCTCAGCGGGTCCGCTGCTGCTGGAAACCATGGTCCATTCGCAGTCACCTCCAGCACCCCCTCCCCTTCTCACGGCACCTTCCCGTGCAAGCGCAGGAGATGCAACACCTGCCCTTTTACCTCCTCCCTTCCCAATATCCAGGGCCCCAAATACTCCTTCCAGGTGAAACAGCGATTTACTTGTACTTCTTTCAATTTAATATACTGTATTCGCTGCTCACGATGTGGTCTCCTCTACATTGGGGAGACCAAACATAGATTGGGTGGCCGCTTTGCGAAACACCTCCGTTCAGTCCATAAGCGTGACCCGCTCCACTCTGACATCTCTGTCCTCGGCCTCCTACACTGTTCCAATGAAGCTCAAGGAATAGCATCGCATCTTTCGCTTAGGCACTTTACAGCTTTCTGGACTCAACATCGAGTTCAACAATTTCAGACCATAACCTCTGCCCATATTTAGCTCCGTTCCCCCCCCCTCCCCTCGATCTAATGTAATTTTTTTCTCTCTGTCTCCAATGGCAGCTGGTAATTATTCCGCCATTCACACCATATCGAGATTAACCTTTTTCTAACTTCTGCCATTACCATTTCAAGTCGGCCCATGATCCCTTTTGTCTCTAATCTCTCCTGTCTTCCACTCTATCACAGACCTTCCCTTTTGTTCTTTCTTCCCCTCCTGCTTTGAGTGCCCCTTAAGAATCTATTCCTTTCGAACATTCGCCAGTTCTGACGCAGGGTCATTGACCTGAAACGTTAACTCTGTTTCTCTCTCCACAGATGCTGCCTGACCCGCTGAGATTTCCAGCATTCTCTGTTTTTAATCACAATAAAATAATGTTTCGTTTCTGAATTGGTTACTACAGTTCAGGTCGTTCCTTTTAGCTGCAAGTTCAGCTGAAAGTAATTTTTTGGCATGGCCTGTTAGATAGACCCCTATTTCAATTTAAGACAACTCTAGAATTTAAGGATGGGGAGGGTACATTGAATTACTGGTAATGATGCAGACATTTTGAGCTTACCTTTCTGGCTCTGTGGTCTCGGAATATACCAATGCAGTGTTCAATGATAAAAAGAAGGTAGATACCACCCAGAGCTGTAAGTCCTTTCCACAATCCTGCAAGAAGATCTTCAGAACTTTCATGATTTCCACGAGTATGATTATGATCGTGGTCATGGTCGTGATGACTATGATCATGATTACCCAGTGACTGTTTTGCAAAAAAGATAAATAGTGATAAAACAGACATTTCGGACTTTAATCCCAATACATTTTAGAATAATTCAGGTACTTGAAGAACATAAACATTAACCATGATCTAAAACACTCTGCTTTTGTTACATAATAGTAAGAAACATGGGACAGTAAAATAGAACAAGGCAAGTGTCTCAGGTTTTCCAGTGGATAATATTGGAACAATTTTATAATCAAAAACAAAATCACACCAATTTTGGAAACATTTATAGAAATTATTGCCATTAGGTTACCTACTATCCAAACAAAATAAGAGGTTAATGATCTGCATGCTTCAACGCAAGAAACACAAGGCAGAGTTAAAAACTTCAGCACTGCAATACAGTTTTGACAAAATAAATAAATGTTAAACTAGATAAGGCATTTCTACGATCAATGAATGCATTTCATTAATTCTTTATTAAGGCAAAGACTAACAACAACATTCTTTTAAGTGGTACAAGAATGGAAAGGGGTCAGACCAAATTGCTCAAAACCAAAATCAAATCCCTAAACCAAAATGTTGCATTTTTCTGGAACCCTTCATGAACTGGAGAGCTACTGGTGTTCCTATGCTGATGGATGATAGGCAGAAAAACAACATGAATTCATAACAAGCTCAGAGTATCTCTGATTCAGTGGCATTTGTAAATATAATGTGATGTGACATCCCAGTGTGTTGAAGTTATGGCCCTGGCACCGGTGGATGAAGCACGGCTACCCTGGCACTGTCAGCGTTCAAAGAGGAGACTTTCTTGGATGTTACTAATATAGTTATCAGTTCTCCAGGTTAGACAAGTTTATCCAGCAAGTGTCTGAGCCAAACAGACCAGGAAGGTCCCAAGTCCAATTTCAGTTTGTTACGCAAGTTAGTTGATCTCAGCCTGGGTAGCAGCAGTATTGCTAATAATTAACCTCAGTGCTTCTGGTTAGGGAAGGGAAATCTGCTTCGGCTAAAGTCAAAGAATGTAGAAGTAGGATGAAAATAAACTGCATTAACCGCATTAAAAACAATCCTTGATGGCCAGTTGGTAAATGCCTCTATACCAGAGCAGAGAGCGCTCCCTGAAACCTTCGCTATGCCTCTATGAACCAACTCACTACAACAGTATCTTTGACATTCTTGCAACTGAAATCACCTTTCAGATCAAGACACATCCTTCTGCTGAGTCTAGAAGTGTATCTCGCATTTTGAAATTAGTCAATGCAACTGTAAGGTGAGTCCAGGCAGGAACAAGATCCACTGAAGTCAAACATGTATGGATTATATTTGCAAGACTATTTAAACATTTTGTTTTGAGATGGCCCCTCATATTAAACAGAAACAATATATAAACGCGGTTTTAAAAGATCCTACCAGGAACTTCTACAAGGAAAGGCATTTTCTGCATCTCAGATTGAGGCAAAATTTAATCACCAATAACAAATTTGGAAAAATGTAACTTGAAATGCAGGGGGAAAAAAGTGTGAATAAAATCAAAACTAAGAACATTAAAGAACTTGGTCACAGTTAAAAATAGCACTTTAGATCATACTGGAGCAAATATGAGACATCTCTCAGTAAAAACAAAAGTACAGAGCTGCTACTGATGACAGGGGAAAAAAAACAGGTGACAGTGAGTCTCAAGGTGAGTCTGTATTCATACAACGGGAGAGATACTGATTTCATCTCTTGATGCATGTATGCTGCATGAATAGCCGTATAAAAATTCAAATTGCAGAATAAAATCTGTATTTAAAAGTGTTTTTTTCCCCTCCCCCAGGAACAAAAACAGAACTAATATTCTTATTAAATCAAATTGTACTTACATGTGGCATAAGATGCAGTAATGCATCACCACTGAGTGTCCCCACCGCCAGAGCCACTAGGAATGTTAGAAGATACTTGAAGCACACTTGATTGATGATAGGTACAAGGACGACACCCAGAACTGATAACAAGCTTATAACGGTGATCGAGAGGAGTCCCCAAATCCAAACTGTGTAAGAAACAACTGATTCAGAAGAATATATTAGGTTACCACAAAAACATCAAAATAAGATTAACTTAACAGTTGACAATGGTATGCACAAGAATCATTATATAATGAAATTGCCATACACTCAATTCTTGCAGTTTCACTTGGGGAAGTAGTAACAAATCCATTAGCTAAATTTCAGTTTTGACCTGCTAGACAAATTTGCAAGCTTTCATTCACTTATCAAGCAGAATAATAGCCTTTATAATATCAAGATTCCCTATTCCATTATATGTGTGGGCATTCAATACAATTCACATTAGAAATTACATCCACATCTAATTTATTTTAATTTACCTGAAGTGTGCTATAAGCAATGTACAAAACATCATGTGATATGATCTGTATTCCACTTGTGCTACTGCTGCAAATCATTTGAGATTTCACACCATGGAGGTTTATCAGATTGGCCTTCATGTAGGAAATAAATAATCTCCAAACACATTATGCATTATCTAATTACTTGTTTAGATCAGAGGACCTGAATGACTATATCTTAATCCAAGAGTGTCTAAACTTTAAGGTGTCAGCTTTGGCTCAATGCTAAAAAGATTTAAAAAAACTAAAACTGACATTCAAACTCACGGATTACAGCCCCCCCCCCCCCAAAAAAAAATACATTACTGATTAGCTCCCAACCTTGCTTCCCTTCTGTAACCTGATCACACCACAAATGGATAGGTGGATGCTTTGGATCTTCATGTGGAAACATTCAACAACAAAAAAATGTCAATGATGTTTCCAAAAATATTAACTTTAATAACATTTCTGAAATATTTATTCTGCAAAATAGCAGTGCTCTGCAAAATAAGAATGCTGCCGAGGAACAGATTCAACAGGTAGACTATTGTGACAATCAGAATGCATCAAAGACCTTGCACTATAATTCAATCTGGTCTCACAGGCTTGGTTTCCAGTGCTGGATCTGAAATGTAGCCTTGGTTCAGTGCTCCAATTACTTCATCAGCCCAATGGATACTAAAATTAAATTAACATTTTCATAATACACTTCATCAGACCAATAGGAGAAATGTTTAGTATATATACATTTTTAAATGTTTCTTAATTTCTTTTTGTTTAATCTTGTATTTTGTGATGGAACATTCAGAATTTAATTCATTAATACTTCCATCACATATGATCGTGTGTTTCCCAGCTCCAACTCCAAAAAAGCCCCTAAATAGGCTATGCCACAACTGTGGCCCAATAATAGCATATTCTGAACACACCTAAACAGTTTCAAAATGAGTTTATACCAGATCGCATTTTATTCTTTATACTTCAACTGAAAAATTATGTTTAATGAACTGCAAAGTGTTGTTTTTGAATAACAGACAACTGTCGATCAGGCAAAAATGTACCATTTCTTTGGTTTTTTGTGCTGACTAAAAACAGTTTGATAACTTACGTTGGCATTATTTCAAGTCAGCATGTATCTACCAAATCTTTGAATTCAAAGGTCATCTGCTGATGCATCCTTTAAATTCAATTTATGGATTTTGTGTACACAATTTCAATTTTTTCCAGAGAAGACAATCTGCTTTTTCAAACCATATGGCACACAGTAGTAGCCAGGCATATCAAACTTAATCAGCTGCTGTGCACGAGGTTAATTGGGTGTTTTGTGAAATGCAGAACAGAAAGAGTACAGAAATGAGCAATGAGGAACAAAGATCCCTCACAATCCTTTCTCTGGAGAAAGAACAAAAAAAAATCAATATACTTGAAAGTGAAATAAGAAAAGTAATGACCTACATTGTTATTTCGCGCTACAATGGTTAAATTATCGGAGATATCATGCCTGAATTTCTTATTTATTTACCATCTTTAAATGACTAGTCATTAATTATTAATTACATTCGGTTTTTCAATGTTCTTAATTATCTGTCACAATGGCACGCAAGATAATCTCTTACCGCCTTGTGGAAACTATCAAGTATTTACAATGCTCTGAAACAGATGATAGTGATTATAAAAGTTGTCATCTCCATTGGCGAGATTCTAATTACAAAACCCTACATAGAAAAATAAAAATAAATACCAAAACACATTAAATATTTTCTAGTGATGTAAAACTACCCAGATTCAATTTTTTGGTTCTCCACCTTCAATCCAAATAAAGTGAAGCCAGAAAACCAAATGGAATGAGGTTATATGCAACACAGCCAATGACTACATCTGTTTCCATGTGAAACGATCATATCAATGAAATTATCATTTGGACGCATTTGTATCAGTGAAATGATGCTATACAATTCAAACTGTAAGTTTAGCTACTATTGGCAACAAGTGCCCTTTTTTCCTTTGGATGAAATTAGATTTTGGACAATATCTGATCTATATTTCAATAATAACCCCACTTCCAAATTCCTTTTTGCATTGAAAATAAAGGATACTTTCGAGCCAATGTTATCACAAAACCTGTAAACATCCATTAGAGGCCAATGAAATAAGAAAAACATCATGGGGTTATAAAAGAAAGACTTGCATTTATATAGTACCTTATCGCACCCCGAGGCACTTAATGAGAATCTTTTTTTTAAGTGGGCTGCAGATCTTAAATGGAGTGCTTCGAGACAGAGCTAAATTGGGAATTTGGAGAATGTTGGAGTCTTTGGTAAGTACTAGCTGTAAAAAGTGGAATTGAGTTGGACATTTTGAATTTAATCTAGAACTTTAAAAACTGCAGTTAACAGGAGCTGCCTGGCAGTGGCAGTTAACCGTCAGTCAGCTGTAAGTAAAAACAGAAAATGCTGAACATACTCAGCAGGTCAAGTACCACCTGTGGAGAGAGAAACAGAGTTAACGTTTCAGGACCCTTAAGGGTCATCGATCTGAAACGTTAACTCTGTTTCTCTCACCACAGCTGCCTGACCGGCTGAGTATTTCTAGCATTTTCTGTTTTTACTTCAGATTTCCAGCATCTGCAGTAATTGGCTTTTGTAGTCAGCTGTAAGTGTTTATCTTGAATAGATGCTAATTACAAGACAAGTGAGAATCAGGCAGAATATAGAAAATTCAGAGAGGAAGTAGCATTAGAAAGTCAAGGCCAGAATCTATTTGTTTAGAGTTAAGAAATAATAGAGGTGCCATTACATCACTAGGTGTATTCTATAGGCCACCAACTAGTGGGAAAGATATAGGGCTAGAATTTCCTAACAACCTGCCAGCGCCCGATTGCCGCCCAAAAGACCGCTAAGAATCCCAAGATTATCGCTGGCGAAAACTTCACTAAAGAAAATAAAAAATTCCGTCGAGCGCAAAACATGGGCGTTGCACCCCCAATATGGGCGAAAAAATGGAATTTAGTGTCGGTTGGGCGGTTCCTAAAGAAAATGGGCGATAAATTAAAAAATCACTAAAAATTTACCCCGAGACTGCGGGTTGGGCCTCACAGCAGAAAAACACTAAACATTTTTCAAAAAACATCACAGAAAAAAATCATATAAACATTCTCAAGACCCTTTTAAACTAATTCACCACAACAAAATTTTAAAATAATGAGTAAAAAAAAATTACTAATTTTCTTGCAGAGTTACTCACCTACCTCCACTGATCCTTCATACTTACTTACGGGTCACCGCTGAGCCAAATATCGCGATCGGAGGACGGTGCACGCCGGCGGTCTAGTTCCCCAGCGGTACCTCAAAACCACCGGCGTAATTCAGGTATGGAATTTTTTACTCACCTGATTATCGCCCACAAATGGTCCATATCACCCAGAAACCGGGTGGTAAGCCATTGGAAATTCTAGCCCTTATTTTCAGGGAGGTGCAAGAACTATAGAATAGTGATAATGGGGGGCTTAAATTATCCTAATATAGACTGGGATAGTAATAGTGTAAAGAGCAAAGAGAGGGAAGAATTTCTGAAGGTTGTTCAGGAGAACTTTCTCGATCAGTCATTTCCAGCCCAACAAGGAAGGAGGCATTGCTGGATCTGGTTCTGGGGAATGAGGTGGGTCAAATGGAGCAAGTGTCAGTAGGGGAACATTTAGGGAACAGTGATCATAGTATCACAAGGTTTAGATTAGCTATGTAAAAGGACAGGTTGCAATCTAGAGTAATAATACTAACTTGGACAAAAGCCAATTTCAGAGGGTTTGAGAACGGATCTGGCCTGGGTAAATTGGAATCAAAAATTGGCAGGCAAAACTGTAGTCGAACAATGGACTGCCTTTAAAGAGGTTCGGGTAGTCAAGTTACATTCTGATGAAAGGGAAAGGTAGGGCAACTAAAGCCAGAGCTCCCTGGATTACGAAAGAGATAGAGAGTAAGATGAAGCAGAAAAAGAGCGCGTATGACAAGATGTTAGGTTGAGAATACAAGTGAGAATGAGGTTCAATATAGAGAGTACAAAGGGGAAGTGAAAAAGAAAATAAGAGGGGTAAAGAGAGAGCATGAGAATAATTGGCAGCTAAAATAAAAAGGAATCCAAAAGTCTTCTATTGACATATAAATAATAAACGGGTAGAAAGCGGGGTAGTACCGATTAGGAATCAAAAAGGAAACCTATGCATAGAGGTGGAGGGCATGGCTGAGGTACTAAATGAGTACTTTGCATCTGTCTTCACCAAGGAGGAAGATACTGCCAAAATAGTGACAGAGGAGATAGTGGAGATACTGGATGAGATAAAAATTGATAAAGAGGAGGTACTATAAAGGCTGTCAGTACTTAAAGTTGATGTCACCAGGGATGCAAGCTCGGATGCTGAGGGAAATTAAGGAGGAAATTGCGGAGGTACTGGCTATAATCTTCCAATACTCCATCGATACGGGGGTGGTGCTAAGGGACTGGAGAATTGTTCAAAAGGGTGTAAGGATAAACCCAGTAACTACATGCCAGTCAGTTTAACCTCGGTAGTAGGGAAGCTTTCAGAAACGATAATCAGGGACAAAATTAAGAGTCACTTGGACAAGTGTCGATTAAATAAGGAAAGCATGCATGGATTTGTTAAAGGTAAATCGTGTTTAACTAACTTGATCAAATTTTTTAATGAGGAAACAGAGAGGTTTGATGAGGCCAATTCGGTTGACGTGGTGTACATGGACTTCCAAAAGGCATTTGATAAAGTGCCACTTAATAGGCTTGTCAGCAAAGTTGAAGCCCATGGAATATCATCATCATAGGCATCGAGAAAGACTTGCTTCCACTCCAAAAGTGAGTTCCTAGGTAACTTAACAGTCCAATACGGGAATTACAGTCTCTGTCACAGGTAGGACAGACAGTCGTTGAAGGAAAGGGTGGGTGGGACTGGTTTACCGCACGCTCCTTCGGCTGCCTGTGCTTGTTTTCTGCATGCTCTCGGCGACGAGACTCAAGGTGTTCAGCGCCCTCCCAGATGCTCTTCCTCCACTTAGGGTGGTCTTTGGCCAGGGACTCCCAGGTGTCAGTGGGGATGTTGCATTTTATCAAGGAGGCTTTGAGGGTGTCCTTGAAACGTTTCCTCTGCCCACCTGGGGCTCGCTTGCCGTATAGGAGTTCCGAGTAGAACGCTTGCTTTGGGAGTCTTGTGTCAGGCGTGCAAACAATGTGGCTCGCCCAATGGAGCTGGTCGAGTGTGGTCACTGCTTTGATGCTGGGAAAAAGTGGCAGCATGCATACGAAATTGGCTAAGTAACAGGAAACAGAGAGTAGTGGTGAACAGGTGTTCCTCAGGGGTTGGTACTAGGACCACTGCTTTCCTCGAAGTATGTTAATGACTTGGACTTGGGTGTATAGGGCAAAATTCCAAAATTTGCAATGACATAAAACTTGGAAGTATAGTGAACAGTGAGGAGGATAGACTTCAAGAGGACATAGACAGGCTGGTGGAACAGACGGACACGTGGCAAAAGAACCAAAGGCGACATGAGGGGAAACCTTTTTGTACAGCGAGTGGTTAGGATCCGAGATGCACTGTCTGAAAGGGTGTGGAGGCAGACTCAATCATGGCTTTCAAAAGGGAATTGGTTAAGTACCTGAAGGAAAAAAAATTGCAGGGCTACGGGGAAAGGGTGGGTAAGTGGGATTAGCTGAAGTGCTCTTGCAGATAGCCGGTACAGGCTTGACAGGCCGAATGGCGGCCTTCTGTGCTGTAGCCATTCTATGGGCCCAAATTTGGCCCACCTGTTTTTTCGGCGCACTCACGTGAGATACGTTGACTTCCTTGGATCAAAACAGCAGCAAAAAGTTGTCCCCAGATTCTGGCCGCTCTATGGCCTCTCCCATGGCTTGGCACGGTGTGGCAATTCAATTAGGTGGCTAAGCTATGGCCCTGCGCTTAAGAGTGCCAGCAGCTCAACGCATGCGCACTGGAGGTTTCGCGCATGCGCAGTAGCTCCTCTGCAGCGTGAGACCCGATGTCCCGCCCCTATCCCAGGCCATGTAGCCTCACGATGTGCGCAAGGCTGCTGCATGTCATAGAGAGTCCCGCACCTATCCCCGGCCGAGTGGCCTCCTGCACCAGCCGGCCCGCTGACTTCCCGGGCTGAGTTAGGAAGGTAGGACTTAAGTTTTATTTTTTATTTATTATTGAAGGTTGTGCTTTGTTTAGTGAGGAGAGTTTTGATAGGGGAGGGGAAAAGAGGGGGGCGTTTTGATCGCCGGGGGTTGGGGGAGGGGGGCGGTGGTGATAACTGTGTAGCCAGTAATTTTAATGAGCATACTCAAGACTTTCCTTCACCCGGTTGATGAAAATACTTTCCTACATAAGAACATAAGAATTACGAGCAGGAGGTACTTCTATTTTTTTATTTGGATAGTTTGAAAAAATTATGTAAATATGTTTTGTCTCTTTACTTCTTTTATTTTTGTAGTTTAAGCTTCCATGAATGCTTCTGTTGCATAGTAAATTAACTTTGAGAAGTTTGTCATATGTCCTGTGTAGCTGTTTGATCCTATGCTATGAGGCTGCAGAGTGACTTGGATAGGTTAGGTGAGTGGGCAAATGCATGGCAGATGAAGTATAATGTGGATAAATGTGAGGTTATCCACTTTGGTGGTATTATCTGAATGGTGACAGATTAGGAAAAGGGGAGGTGCAATGAGATTTGGGTGTTATGGTACATCAGTCATTGAAGGTTGGCATGCAGGTACAGCAGGCAGTTAAGAAAGCAAATGGCATGTTGGCCTTCATAGCGAGGGGATTTGAGTACAGGGGCAGGGAGGTGTTACTACAGTTTTACAGGGCCTTGGTGAGGCCACATCTGGAGTATTGTGTACAGTTTTGGTCTCCTAACTTGAGGAAGGACATTCTTGCTATTGAGGGAGTGCAGCGAAGGATCACCAGACTGATTCCCGGGATGGCGGGACTGTCATATCAAAAAAGACTGGATCAACTGGGCTTGTATTCACTGGAGTTCAGAAGAATGAGAGGGGATCTCATAGAAACGTTTAAAATGCTGACGGGTTTAGACAGGTTAGATGCAGGAAGAATGTTCCCAATGTTGGGGATGTCCAGAACCAGGGGTCACAGTCTAAGGATAAAGGGTAAGCCATTTAGGACCGAGATGAGGAGGAACTTCTTCACCCAGAGAGTGGTGAACCTGTGGAATTCTCTACCACAGAAAGTTGTTGAGGAAATTCACTAAATATATTCAAAAAGGAGTTAGATGTAGTCCTTACTACTAGGGGGATCAAGGGGTATGGCGAAAAAGCAGGAATGGGGTACTGAAGTTGCATGTTCAGCCATGAACTCATTGAATGGCCTACTCCTGCACCTATTTTCTATGTTTCTATTCACATTCTTTAGTCAAGTCATTAAGTACCTACCTGCGCTGATTTCTTAACTCTCTGCAAGGGTTTTCTGCACAGCCACAAGTGGCCACATACTCTGGCCTAAGTTAGTTTGAGCAACTATTACCTGTGCAAAATGGCTTAAATGGCCGGTAACACCCTCTTTTGAACAAAACTAAACTAAAAAAATCCTAACTAACTCACTTACACTGGCACAAATTGAATGTGCAAAATGGGGATTTTTAAGATACTCCAGAAAAATCTAGTTGCTCTAAAAAACACTACTCTTCCTGACATTGACCCTGGCCATCTTAATTACAGTAGTTTAAACCACGAACACAAGCAGCTATTTACACAGCGGGCCGGTGCGGGAGACCACTCGGCCAGGGATAGGGGTGGCAACTGCGAGCATCGGGTCCCTCTCACACAGGCTGCAGGACGTGCTGGGGGCGAGGAGCTACTGCGCATGTGCGCACACTCGAACACGCATGTGCAGACGTCCCGGCACTGTTTTCAGCGCCGGGACGCTGGCTCCGCCCCCGAATCCACTGGCCACGCTACACCACCATCGAGGAGCGGCTGGACAGCGGCAAAAGTTGGGAGGAAGATTTTTGGCGCGCTTGGAGTCATGGAAAAGCGGCGCACCTCAGGTGAGTGTGCCAAAAATCGTCAGGGACTAATTTTGAGCCCATAGGATGGTTACAGATCTGGAGGGACTGTGACTGGAAATACCATATAAGACATTAAGATGTCCTTAAACCGCTGCATGAGACATCAATGGAGGAAAATTTAAAAAAGGAGACTATGAACTCTTGGTGAGGAGTTCACTGGTATAAAAGGTGCAGAAGAGAGTTCAATTAAATTTTGAACACTAGCAGATTTTTGAAGAACTCTTGGTGAGAATATGCTGTCAAGACTTTTCAAAGCAGACCTCCAAACTTTGCATATGATTTTATCAATTCCTAAACTAGAAATCCCTATTATATAAAATTTAAGGAAATGCAGCTTTGATTTTTCCTGAGATTATTACAACTGTAGTACAGTATATTTAAGTATTTACCTCCTAGTTGTTTGACTGATTAGGGGGCAGTTTTGATGCATCTCAGTGAAAGCAGTTTTCACTCCAATAGCTCTCCATAGTTAACAGTTGTCCCAGCAGCTGTTTACAGTATGGGTTCAAGCTCATCGCCGCTTTTTCCCGCTCCGTGCAACACCCTCCAGGCCAAGTCCCCAATAAATAAAGGGTGAACTCCCGCATAGAGCACTCCATTGGGGACCCCCACATCCTCCGGACGACAAGATGGTGCGCCATGGCGTGTCTGGATGGCAGACGAGGATGGCGAAGTGGAGAGTTGCGCAGAGGGGATTTCTCAGAGGAGACTCAAGTTGTGAGGTGCCGGCTCCTGAGGGAGGTTTCGGGGCTTGGTGCCGATGAGGAATTCCGTCTGGACGGGGGTCAGTTTGGACGGGATCGCCCCACGCGCTTGAGCATCCTCGACACACCTAACGGAGTCAGGGCCCAGTGCTGTTTTTAGCGACTCAATGGCAGTGGCTGTGCGCCGGACGTCAGCCCAGGATAGGCTCCGTGCCAGCCCCTCTGCCAACGAGTAGGTCCCGGATCCCAGTCACCTTGCCAAACACAGCCCTCTCACCCGCCTGCCACCTAAAACCGCGGTCGTGGAGGTACGGATTCCTGAACAGCTGCTCCCGAAGGACAGCCGCCACTCCAGACGGGGGAGAATTGTTCCAGACCCTGTTGAGTTGCTGGTAAAAGACAGGCAGCCCCCGCATGGTGGTCCGGACGCCTCCCAGGTTCACAAACAGGAACTGCATGTCGTAATTGAGGCAGTACCGCCAGATATACGTCGCCAGCGCACATCATCTAGGAGAGTGCTCGACGTACAGGTATCTCTGCAGCGTCTGAAGATGGAAAGTCGCAGCCTGGGTGCTCACGCATACCAATGCCTGACCGCTCTCCCTAAGCGGGAGACTCAGAACAGCAGCAGAGACACAGTGCTTCCTGTTGTTCCAGAAGAAGTCAACCAGCTTCTTCTGTATCTTGGTGACAAACTCAGGGGGAAGGGGTCAAAGTGACCAACTGGTACCACAGCACAGCGGCCACCAGCTGGTTTATGACTAGCGCTCGACCCCTGTAGGACAGCACTCAGAGCAGTCCTGTGAGCAGCGACTTTGGCCTCCAGCTCTTGCCAGTTTTCCGGCCAGGTTTCCTCATCAGGGCTAAGGTAGACTCCCAGATAGAGGAGATGGGTTGTGCTCCAGGCAAAAGGTCTGAACTCCTCCGGCAGGGTGTCCACCCACCAGTGACCCACCAGCCGTCCGGAACATTTCTCCCAGTTGATCCTGGCGGAGGATGTGGCCGAATAAATCTTCTGGCACTCACACATCCTCCGCAGGTCAAGGGGATCCTCGACCATGAGGAGCATGTCATCGGCGTAAGTCGAGAGGGCGACCTCCATGCCCGGCCCTTGCAGAGCCAGTCCCATCAAACTCTTCCGCAAGAGGCGCAGGAAAGGCTCCACACATTTGGCATATAACTGGCCGGACATGGGACATCCCTGGCGCACCCCTCTCCCAAAGCGAAGGGGCGCCATCAAGGACCCGTTAACCTTAATCAGACACTCCGCGGCGGCGTACAAAAGTCGGATCCGGGCAACGAAATGCGTCCCGAACCCGAAAGCACGCAGAGTCCTGAGAAGATACTCCATGATCCACCCTGTCGAACGCCTTCTCCTGATCTAGGTAAAGGAAGGCGACCGACAGATCAGCCCTCTGGGAATGGTAGACCAGGTCCCGGACCAGATGTCCGGCCCGGGATCGAGTAGGACTGGTCGGGGTGGATCATGTGGTCCAGCACGGCGCCAAGGCGAGCAGACATAGCCTGGCAAAAATTTTGTAATCTGTGCTGAGGAGGGAGACCGGACGCCAGTTCTCAAGTAGGCAGAGATCGCTCTTCTTAGGCAGCAGGAAGATAACAGCCCTGCGCCAAGAGAGGGGCATCTCCCCAGTCGCCAGACTTTCCCTGTGGAACTCCATGGTCAGCCCGTCCAGCCCTAGGGACTTTCCGCTTGAGAGCTGGTCGAGGACACCGGTCAGCTCCACCAAGCCTAGAGGGCGCCCTTCAGCAGGTCCTCCCACAAAACTATGCGCGCTTCCTCGCTGGACGGATCCGGAGAGAACAGAGCCCCGTGTTAGTCTCGGGCTCTATTACTGATGCCCTCCAGATCAGAGACCAGAGATCCATTGTCGGCAAGCAGCATCAAGAGCTGCTTATGGACCCCCCGTCTTTTTTCCAGCGAGTAGAAAAAGGGGGAGCCGCGGTCCAGGTCCCGGAAGAGCCGGATACGCGACCTCACAAACGCGCTTCGGGACCCAACAAGCTGCAAGTCCCTCAGCGTGCCCTTCTTCTCTTCGTACATCGTCCGCAGGGCGACTTAACTGAGACAGGACTCCAGGTCGAGCATCTTCTTCTCCAGGCGCCCCACACTGACCTCCCGCCTCTTGGTCGACCCCTTTGCGTACTCTTGACAGAAGAGACGGATGTGAGCCTTGCCCACGTCCCACCATAACCTCAAGAAGGGGAAGCCCTCCTGCTTCCTTCTCCAGTTGGACCAGAACCGACGGAATGAATCCTGGAACCACTCGTCCTCCAGTAGCAGGTTGTTAAAATGCCAGTACGCGGACCCCACCAGCACGCAGAACGAAGCAATCTCCGCCCACACCAGGTGGTGGTCCAAGCACGGCACCGGCCGCATGGAAGCCGCCGGAACGCAGGAGACGTACGCCCGGGATATATACAGGCGGTCAATTCTAAACCATCCTCTTCCAGGCCTCACCCAAGTGAAGGCGCTGGAGGGGATGGAGAATTCGCCAGACGCCCACCAAGTCGAAGGACGCGACCAGGTCCCTCAACTTCTCCATCGCCATCATGCTCTGTGGGGCACCGGAGCGGTCCCTCATCTCGAGGGTGCAGTTAAAATCCCCCCCCCCCTCTCCGAGGGCAATGCAGTCGCCGACGTTGAGGGAGCAGAGAAGAGTGACACTTCTTCGAAGAAGCGCACATGTTGCAGACCGGGCTAGGGGGCGTACACGTTAAACTAAATGGAGCAGCAGATCCTCCAGGCGAACCGTGACATGGAGCAAGCGGCCTGGCACAGGCTCCTTGACCCCAAGATCTCCTGCTGAAAATGTGGGGCCAGCAAGATAGCCACCCCACAAGTAGTGGCGGTGAGATGGCACATGCGAACCTATCCTTGCCATTCTAGGAGCCATGTGGCCTCGTCTCCTGGAATGGTGTGGGTTTCTTGCAGGAAGCACACCGTATATTACCCCTCCCATTGGAGCGAAAAATTATTAAATCTACGGCATGCTTCTCTGCTGCTGTTGATGTTGAGGCTGGCTATAGTTATCTTCATGACAAGAGCATAGTGCAAACCCTAACTAACCTACTGTGGGGAGGGAGCAACTCAGCAAGGAACATTTTGAGCCGGCGCAGCTCAAGATTGTCTTTTTTTGGTAAGGTCCTATCCACGCCCATCATTTTGACGACGGCGCGGACGGACCTGATGAACAGGCTCGAACCATTTGTCCAGGGCCAGCTGGGCTTTGTTGCGGCGACCCTGGCATTCTGCCATAAAATCCCAAAGTTCCTTGGCAGTAATGAGGGGGGGACTCAGCAGCGGGTACGAGGTGACCCATTGCCGCACCATCAGCCCTACCTCTGTCACGATCCCACCCCCAGGATCATTGGCAGAGGAGTCCTCCCTGGGCTTCTCCTGGGGTGCCGGGTTGGGAAGTGGCAGCGGACAGGCAGCACCTCCCCCCCCTCCGCCCCAGGGTGCATGGAGAAACCGGGCTGAAAAACACCTCCAGTTCCTCCAACACATCCGGCGCCAACTACAGGGACGGAGATTGGGGTTTCTCACCCTCCCCACCACCACCCTCCAACCCAGCAGGTGGGGGTTCCTGGTAATTGTTTTCCACAAGGTCGAGCAGATCCAGGGGATATCAATGTTTGACTGGGCAGGCTTGGACTTGGCCTCTTCGGCCTCGCCTGCCTCAGTCCCCAGGACACTCGATCCGGCGACGACACTTTCTTTCGGCAACCCCGTGACCCCCGTAACAGGCAGGTCTTCTTCCCCATCCCCAGGAGGCTCAGGCTGGATAGCCTTGGTTGCCTCAACCTCAAAAGGACAGACTTCCCACCCGCCTTGGGCGCATGTTGGACGCGTGACTCGCACCAGGCACCAACTCCTCCATGGAGGGATCATGGTCCTCCCCAGTTTCCCCGGAGTGGTGCCTCGTTTTTTGTCCAGAGGGATACGGAGGCAGGGAGACCTCCATGTCTGCCAAGTCCTCGGTCTCGGCTCCCTCCTTCGGGGTTTCTTGCCCGAGCCCGACTGAGGATATCGAACTATCCGCAGAAGCAGGTGTGGTCAAAGGCTCGGGCACGGAATACCCCGCTCTCACCGGTGATATGTTGGGGTCAAGTGCATTGGTAGGGCTGTTTGGCCCACTGAGGGGACTCGCCTGCAGGCGTTTTGATTTCTCCCGTGCCTTCCTTCCGTACGGACGCTCTCCCTCCCCCCTCGCCGGAGGGCGCGATGACATTGGCCCCCGGCGATGCCCGCACATCTATGGCTCCAGACACGCGGACGATAATGGGGGGGTGGGGGAGGTGGCACTAGTCTTAGCCGCTTTAGATGTTTTAGCGGCCTTGAAGGCAGGGCAGTTCTTGCGGACATGCCCCACCTCCTTACAGGCGTGGCACCGTACGCTGTCCGGCGTCCAGAAGAGGCGGTAGGCTGTCCCCTCGTGGACCACGTTGAAGGCCCCTTCTGTTACCTCCTCCCGCGCCAGATGAACGAAAAGCTGGCGGTGGAAGGAGAACACATGACGGAGGCTGGCCTCCCTGAAGCCGAGCGGTATCAGCGTTATCCCCGATGTCACCTCCCCCAGTTGACATAGGTGGGGGAGGAAGAGTTCACCTGGAACAAAGGGTGGGCGTTCACGATTATGAGTCTCTGCGCAGTGGCCTCGAGGGGATCCACAGGTAGGAAGGTCCCGCCCACCATGAGCCCCTTATTAAGGGCCAGGGACACCGCCGCCTCGACCCCAGGAAGAACACAGCCTTCCCATACATTTTAGAGGCGGCGACAATGACGGAGGGGCCGACTACCCCAGCCATTGCCCTCACACACTCAATGGTCATGTTGGGGTGAGAGTAGTTCTTGAAATCATTCTTTTTTGTCAGTAACCTGAATGGTGGCGGGGCAGCAGGAATAGCAGCAGCAGCCGCCGCCGCCGTGGCCATAGACACCACGCATGCATATGATTTTGCTGGCCCCGCCACCGGTGAAGACGGACTCGCCATAGTAGGGTCCCTTTAAGGGCTACACTCACCCCAAATCACAGGCCTAAAGGTCTTAATGGCCTCTTTAATTGAGCAGACAGAGCTCTTAATGAGGCTCACCTCTCCCCTGCTTGTTAACAATGGGGGAGGGGCTTTTTCCCCTCTGCTCAGTAGTTTTAATTAATGATAAGAAAGAGGAGAAAGAGGCAGAGAGAGGAGAGACAGACTGTGAGGGCAGGGTCACCCCTCACAGTGTTGGGTGGGTGCTCGCATGGGTGCATTCTCCGATGGAAAAGCAAAGTCTTTATAGATTTTCTTCTGGTGGGGGGAGAAGATGGTCTTCATCTGGGAAAGCTGGAACTACCCAGGCACAGTCCTCCACCAGGTCTTAATTGATGGGAAAAGAGACTTCACCCAGGTAGCTCCAGCTATCCCGGGCCAGGCGATGGGGGAAAGAGTGTTTTTGTGGCGTGTGGGGCCTGGTTATTTACAAGAACCCCACACACACTTACACACACTCATCCCCCACAGTGTTCCGGCCTTCTTATTAATCTTCTTTACTCTCCCAACCTATAAAAAATGTATTTTGTGGAGAGTGCACCAAAACACCCACCTGTGGATGTTGTAAATGGCTCGCCCTCTTTCCACGCAAATTATGTTTTTGTTGTTGCAGTTTTTTTCTCCCCTCTCTCTTCAACTTGATAGGTCCTTACTATACAGTATAAATGCACACGAGGCCCATGCTTGAGAGAAGGTCAGTCTGTGACCTGTCTATTATTCCTTAGCACTCCAAGTGATGAAGGTGAGTGGAGCTTCCCCTTTTGTACCTGAAGGCCCAGGTTAGGAGTGTCTCCCACCTAGTGGTCATTGTTCTCACAGTGTACAACTTAGGTCAGATTATACATGGGTTACAACGCTGGTTGAATACATGACACAACTACGGCACCCATGTCGGAGAACAACTGGTCTGAGCAGAAGCCTAAATAACCTGCCACACCTGGATACTTTAGCAACTTCAAATCAGATAACAAACCATCAAACACTTCTACAAACTCATCAAGAGCCAGTAGAAATCAATCAGCAACGAACTTGAAAGCAGTTGATGATCCCTTTAAATGGTGTTGGTGGGGGGGTTGTTTCTGCTACTGAATGCATGCTCAGCTGTGCACATTTAAGAGAGGGGGTTAGCTGCAGCGTTGAGGTTGAAAATGGCAGCGCTTACGGATGTATGCAGATCATGACGTCACACGCTCCCAGCACCCGTACTAATGACCTCACCAAAATGACACCTGCAGCGCCAAAAATACAGGCACCATGGAGCCGAATCTCATGGCCATAAAATCCATTTAAATGATCACTCCTTAACTGCTAAACTCGAAGAAATATTAGCCAGGTTTATCCAAACAGTCCTCCAAATTAAAGCTTTAAGCCCTGATATTGTTCTGGTAAATCTGCACTGTGCCGCTTTCAAGGCCAATATATCTTTCCTGAATGTGATCCCATTTCCCTGCGTTCTTTTATATTCTTCAATTTGAAATGCTTATCCAATTTTCTTTTAAATTATGTTGTAGTCTGTGCCTCAATATCCATTGTGGTAAAGAAGTCCATGTTTGACTAAATCTATGAGTAAAAACATTTCTTCAAAATTACCCCATCGTTCTAGCGATAATCTTGAGTCTACAATCCTGCTAACCAATACATCAATCAGTGGAAATCATAGAACATTCAAAAAAAACTTGAAAACCTTTTAAATTCACCCTTAATCTTCCCCGATTCAGTAAAAAATGTCCCAATCAAGCCTCTAATCTTCCCAGAATCTCTTTCATGACTTTAAGAGTTTCCTATTATGCCGTACATAGAACTATAAGCAATGCTCCAATTGTGACTGTACAAATTTAACATCCTTTTTCAATTTTTGTATTCAACATGCCTATGTTTAAAACCATGAATTCTAGTTACCTTTATTCTACCTGCAATCCAATCGTTGGGAGATCTATATATATTCACCCCAAAATCTTTCTTTTCCTCCTCCCCCCACCCCCCAACCCTCATTAAGAACATAAGAATTAGGAGCAGGAGTAGGCTATTCGGCTCCTCGAGCCTGCTCCGCCATTCAATGAGATCATGGCTGATCTTCTACCTCAATTCCACTTTCCTGCACTATTCCCATATCCCTTGATTCCCTTAATATCCAAAAATCTATTGATCTCTGTCTTGAATATACTCAACGACTCTCAGCCCTCTGGGGTAGAGAATTCCTCAAAAGTAGTAATCTCGGGATTGCTACCAGTGCCACGTGATAGTCAGAGTAGGAATCGCAGGATAGCGCAGATGAATACGTGGCTTGAGCAGTGGTGCAGCAGGGAGGGATTCAAATTCCTGGGGCATTGGGACCGGTTCTGGGGGAGGTGGGACAAGTACAAACCGGACGGTCTGCACCTGGGCAGGACTGGAACCAATGTCCTAGGGGGAGTGTTTGCTAGTGCTGTTGGGGAGGATTTAAACTAATATGGCAGGGGGATGGGAACCAATGCAGGGAGACAGAGGGAAACAAAAAGGAGACAAAAGCAAAAGACAGAAAGGAGATGAGGAAAAGTGGAGGGCAGAGAAACCCAAGGCAAATAACAAAAAGGGCCACTGTACAGCAAAATTCTAAAAGGACAAAGGGTGTTAATAAAACAAGCCTGAAGGCTTTGTGTCTTAATGCAAGGAGTATCCGCAATAAGGTGGATGAATTAATTGTGCAAATAGATGTTAACAAATATGATGTGATTGGGATTACGGAGACGTGGCTCCAGGATGATCAGGGCTGGGAACTCAACATTCAGGGGTATTCAACATTCAGGAAGGATAGAATAAAAGGAAAAGGAGGTGGGGTAGCATTGCTGGTTAAAGAGGAGATTAATGCAATAGTTAGGAAAGACATTAGCTTGGATGATGTGGAATCTATATGGGTAGAGCTGCAGAACACCAAAGGGCAAAAAACGTTAGTAGGAGTTGTGTACAGACCTCCAAACAGTAATAGGGATGTTGGGGAGGGCATCAAACAGGAAATTAGGGGTGCATGCAATAAAGGTGTAGCAGTTATAATGGGTGACTTTAATATGCACATAGATTGGGCTAGCCAAACTGGAAGCAATACGGTGGAGGAGGATTTCCTGGAGTGCATAAGGGATGGTTTTCTAGACCAATATGTTGAGGAACCAACTAGGGGGGAGGCCATCTTAGACTGGGTGTTGTGTAATGAGAGAGGATTAATTAGCAATCTCATTGTGCGAGGCCCCTTGGGGAAGAGTGACCATAATATGGTGGAATTCTGCATTAGGATGGAGAATGAAACAGTAATTTCAGAGACCATGGTCCAGAACTTAAAGAAGGGTAACTTTGAAGGTATGAGGCGTGAATTGGCTAGGATAGATTGGCGAATGATACTTAGGGGGTTGACTGTGGATGGGCAATGGCAGACATTTAGAGACCGCATGGATGAAGTACAACAATTGTACATTCCTGTCTGGCGTAAAAATAAAAAGGGGAAGGTGGCTCAACCGTGGCTATCTAGGGAAATCAGGGATAGTATTAAAGCCAAGGAAGTGGCATACAAATTGGCCAGAAATAGCAGCGAACCTGGGGACTGGGAGAAATTTAGAACTCAGCAGAGGAGGACAAAGGGTTTGATTAGGACAGGGAAAATGGAGTACGAGAAGAAGCTTGCAGGGAACATTAAGGCGGATTGCAAAAGTTTCTATCGGTATGTAAAGAGAAAAAGGTTGGTGAAGACAAACGTAGGTCCCCTGCAGTCAGAATCAGGGGAAGTCATAACGGGGAACAAAGAAATGGCAGACCAATTGAACAAGTACTTTGGTTCGGTATTCACTAAGGAGGATACAAACAACCTTCCGGATATAAAAGGGGTCAGAGGGTCTAGTAAGGAGGGGGAACTGAGGGAAATCTTTATTAGTCGGGAAATTGTGTTGGGGAAATTGATGGGATTGAAGGCCGATAAATCCCCAGGGCCTGATGGACTGCATCCTAGAGTACTTAAGGAGGTGGCCTTGGAAATAGCGGATGCATTGACAGTCATTTTCCAACATTCCATTGACTCTGGATCAGTTCCTATGGAGTGGAGGGTAGCCAATGTAACCCCACTTTTTAAAAAAGGAGGGAGAGAGAAAACAGGGAATTATAGACCGGTCAGCCTGACCTCAGTAGTGGGTAAAATGATGGAATCAATTATTAAGGATGTCATAGCAGTGCATCTGGAAAATGGTGACATGATAGGTCCAAGTCAGCATGGATTTGTGAAAGGGAAATCATGCTTGACAAATCTTCTGGAATTTTTTGAGGATGTTTCCAGTAAAGTGGACAAAGGAGAACCAGTTGATGTGGTATATTTGGACTTTCAGAAGGCTTTCGACAAGGTCCCACACAAGAGATTAATGTGCAAAGTTAAAGCACATGGGATTGGGGGTAGTGTGCTGACGTGGATTGAGAACTGGTTGTCAGATAGGAAGCAAAGAGTAGGAGTAAACGGGTACTTTTCAGAATGGCAGGCAGTGACTAGTGGAGTGCCGCAAGGTTCTGTGCTGGGGCCCCAGCTGTTTACATTGTACATTAATGATTTAGACGAGGGGATTAAATGCAGTATCTCCAAATTTGCGGATGATACTAAGTTGGGTGGCAGTGTGAGCTGCGAGGAGGATGCTATTAGGCTGCAGAGTGACTTGGATAGGTTAGGTGAGTGGGCAAATGCATGGCAGATGAAGTATAATGTGGATAAATGTGAAGTTATCCACTTTGGTGGTAAAAACAGAGAGACAGACTATTATCTGAATGGTGACAGATTAGGAAAAGGGAAGGTGCAACGAGACCTGGGTGTCATGGTACATCAGTCATTGAAGGTTGGCATGCAGGTACAGCAGGCGGTTAAGAAAGCAAATGGCATGTTGGCCTTCATAGCGAGGGGATTTGAATACAGGGGCAGGGAGGTGTTGCTGCAGTTGTACGGGGCCTTGGTGAGGCCACACCTGGAGTATTGTGTACAGTTTTGGTCTCCTAACTTGAGGAAGGACATTCTTGCTATTGAGGGAGTGCAGCGAAGGTTCACCAGACTGATTCCCGGGATGGCGGGACTGACCTATCAAGAAAGATTGGATCAACTGGGCTTGTATTCACTGGAGTTCAGAAGAATGAGAGGGGACCTCATAGAAACGTTTAAAATTCTGACGGGTTTAGACAGGTTAGATGCAGAAAGAATGTTCCCAATGTTGGGGAAGTCCAGAACCAGGGGTCACAGTCTGAGGATAAGGGGTAAGCCATTTAGGACCGAGATGAGGAGAAACTTCTTCACCCAGAGAGTAGTGAACCTGTGGAATTCTCTACCACAGAAAGTAGTTGAGGCCAATTCACTAAATATATTCAAAAGGGAGTTAGATGAAGTCCTTACTACTCAGGGGATCAAGGGTTATGGCGAGAAAGCAGGAAGGGGGTACTGAAGTTTCATGTTCAGCCATGAACTCATTGAATGGCGGTGCAGGCTAGAAGGGCTGAATGGCCTGCTCCTGCACCTATTTTCTATGTTTCTATGTTTCTATGATTCACCACCCTTTCTCTGAAGAAGTTTCTCCTTATCGCAGTCCTAAATGGCCGACCCTTTACTCTGAGACAGTTAAGAATCTTACTGTCAAGGATATATTTGTTTTCACTGTACTTCTTACCAAAATGTACTATTTCACATTTCTCTGCATTGAACGGTATCTACCACCTATCTGCCATTCTGCTAACTTGTCCATGTCCTCTGGAAATCTGCTTCATGATCTTTAATTTGGTATCAACAGTAAGCTCATGTCATTCCTCTTGTGCCTATATATCCAAACCATTTATATAAATGTAAACAAAAGCAGGCTCCAGCACAGAGCCCAAGGCACACCGACATCTTGCCATTCCGAAACATCTATTCACCCATACGTTTTGCTTTGTAATCCCCAAGCTAGCTCTCTAATCATGTTTACATTTCCTTTACTGCCTGTTACAAGTTTTGGGTCTGTCTGGGTACAACAGTGCTGCACTCCTCCAAACATTTCAAAGGCAGACTAAGAAACACTTGGTACAAAATGGCCAGATATGGATTGTTAAAGATGATTTATTACACACATTTATTTAGACTTTGTGACTTTTCTATTTTTAGTCCCATTAACCTCAAACTCTCTTTATAAAAAAGAAAACGCTTGGCATATTTATCTTCAGTAGCTCTTCCACATCTTCCTCTGATAGTCTGGCTCACTTTTAGCTGCCTCTGTAAAATTGTTAAGAGTAAGGGAATGGCATTGATTACAACAACAACAACTTGTATTTTTATAGTGCCTTTAACATAGTAAAACATACAAGGTGCTTTCACAGGAGCGTGATCCACATAAGGAGAATTTAAGGCATGACCACCAAAACCTTGGTCAATGACTTAGAGGGAGAAATTTGGGGCCCGCGCAAACGACTTTTCGCCTGTGAGAATCCACTAACGACTCCCACGAATATTCGGGGCAGTTTAATGGTGACAGTAAACAGTAGTGCCGTCATCACTATGCGCAGAGACCCGTTTTCGCCCAGGAGCAAAAATTCTGCATCTCCCCTGAAGTTGCGCAGGCGATGCCAGCAACAGCTTCGGGGGTACATACCGGGATGTAGGCCGTTCGCAGGGCGAAACTTAAAGAGGAGGTGGAGATTTGAAAACTAAAATGGCTGACTTATGGCAGCCTTCATCACGTTAGAGCGCAGGTTCCGTGAAGCGATCTTGCAGCCCATCACTCCGCTTGTGTGCCGGGCTGATGCTACGGCACCCCGCTCCCTGGTGGTCCAGGTAGGGACTCGTTTCTCCCCCTGCCCCAGAGTCAGCAGCTTGGCCCTCCCCTTCAATGAAAGGGAGGTCCCTGTCTATATGGCAGCGCTACGCATTCCACCATGTAGTGCTACGCCCCTGACGGAATCCTTCTGCCCTGCTCGAGCCCCACAGAACAAGTGGAGCATGATATTTTGCACTCCACTTGCTCTCGGGAGCGGTAACCCGAATATAGGTCGCCGGGCGGGATTTCCGCACCTGACGCAGGAACTCCCGCCTCGAGGCTGTTACCGCCCCCCCTAAACGGGTCGCATCGCAATTTCGCCCCCACAAGTTTTATAGAGCGTCTTAAAAGGAGGAAAGAGAGGTAAAGAGGCAGAGAGCTTAGGGCCTTGGCAGCTGAAGTTCCGGCTGCGCTTAAAATCAGGGATGCTGAAGAGGCCAGAATTGGAGGGTGTAGTTATCTCGGAGGGTTGTAGGGCTGGAGGAGACTACAAGATAGGGAGGGGTGAGGTCATGGAGGGATTTGAAAACAAAGATGAAAAGTTTAAAATCGTGGCATTGCTTAACCGGAAGCCAATGTAGGTCAGAAGGCACAGGGGTGATGGGTGAACGGGACTCAGTGCGAGTTAAGACACAGGCAGCAGAGTTTTGGATGACCTCAAGTTTATGGAGAGTAGAACGTGGGATGCTGGCCGGGAGTGGATTGAAATAGTCAACTCTACAGGTAACAAAAAGCATGGATGAGGGTTTCAGCAGCTGATGAGCTGAGACAGGGGCGGAGTCGGGCAATGTTATGGAGGTGGAAGTAGGCGGTCCTAGTGATTGCTTCGTATGTGGTCGGAAGCTCATGTCGGGTCAAATATGATACCAAGGTTGCGAATAGTCTGATTCAGCTCAAACATTTTATAGGGAGAGAGATCGAGTCGGTGGATAGGGAACGGAGTTTGTGGCGGGGACCAAAGACAATGGCTTCGGTCTTCCAGAGATGAAGGGGTCGACTTATGAAGAAAGCTTCAGTAGGTTGGGCCTATACTATTGGAATTCAGAAGAATGAGAGGTGATCTTATTGAAACATATAAGATAATGAGGGGGCTCGACAAAGTAGATGCAGAGAGAATATTTCCACTCATAGGGGAATCTAGAATTAGGGGGCGTAGTTTCAGAATAAGGGGTCGCCCATTTAAAACTGAGATGAGGAGGAATTTCTTCTGTCAGAGGATTGGAAATCTGTGGAATTCTCTGCCCCAGAGTGCTGTGGAGGCTGGGTCATTGAATAAATTTAAGGCGGAGATAGACAGATTTTTGAGCGATAAGGGAATAAAGGGTTAAGGTGGAGCTGGAAGGGAAGTGGAGCTCAGCCCATGATCAGATCAGCCATGATCTTAATGAATGGCGGAGCAGGCTCAAGGGGGCAAATGGCCCACCCCTGCTCCTATTTCTTATGTTCCCCAATATTTCGTTAAGAGGAAATTTCTGCTCATCCAGTACTGGATGTCGGACAAGCAGTCTGACACTTTAAAAACAGTGGAGGAGTTGAGCGAGGTGGTGGTGAGGTAGAGCTGGTTTAGTCAGCGTAGACACGATACTGTGTTTTCTGAGGAGCATTTGGATGAGAAGTAGGAGGGGGCCAAGGATAGATCATTTGGGGACACCAGAGGCAACAGTGCAGGACCAGGAAGTGTTGCCATTGCAGGCGATTCTCCAGCTACGAATGGATAGATAAGAATAAAACCAGGCGAATGCAGTCCTACCCAGCTTTGCGACGGAGGAGAGGCATTGGACGAAGATGGTGTGGTCTACTGTGTCAAAGGCTGCAGACAAGGTCGAGAAGGACAAGGAGGGATAGTTTACCTTTGCCATAGTCACAGAGGATGTCATTTATGACTTTGAAAAGAGCCCTTTCGGTACTGTCATAGGGGTGGAAACCAGATTGGAGGGATTCAAACATGGAGTTCCGGGTAAGATGGGCATGGTTTGGGAGACGACAGCACGTTTAAGGACTCTGGAGAGGAAAGGGAGGTTGGAGATGGGGTGGTAGTTTGCAAGGGCAGAGGGGTCAAGGGTTGTTTTTTTTGAGAGGGGTGATGACAGCAGATTTGAAGGAGAGGACAGTACCTGAGGTGAGTAAACCGTTAATAAAAGCAGTTAACATTGGAGCTAGGAAGGGAAGTTGGGTGGTCGGCGCTTTAGTGGGAATCGGGTCTAGAGAGCAGGAGGTGGGTTTCATGGACAAGACGAGGTCAGAAGACATATGGAGCGATAGGAGAGAAACGAGAGAAAGATACAAGTTCAGGACGAGGGCAGCGGGGGAACCTCAGAGGAATTTTGGCCCAGTGGGCTAGGGAAAGGGAGGGAAGCGGCAGAGGCAGCAGATTGAATGGTCTCAATCTAAGTGACGGAAGTCAATGAGCTCCTCGCACATGTTGTTGGAGGTGAGGGTGGAGGAGATGGGGAGAGCGAGTTAAGATGATGGTTTGCAGTGGAAAAAGCCGTGGGTTATCTTTGCATTCCAAGATGATCCTGGAATAGTGAGCAGTTCTGGCAGATGATCCTGGAATAGTGAGCAGTGCTAGTCTGCATCCTTAAGTCCAAGGGACGTAGACTTGAACGGATATGGTGGACAACTGGTTTAACTATTCACCACCAGATCTGGCTGGACCACATAAAGCACTATCGGGTCCTGCTCACGGCTGCCAAAATCACTCACTATTCCATAATCATTCTGGAATGTAAAGATAAACTCCTGCTTTCTCCACTGCTAACAGTCTTTTTAAACCCATCTCCCCAGTCTCCGCCCTCACCTCCAACAATAAGTGTGAGGAGCTCATGAACTTCTTTGTCTCCAAGATTGAGACAATCCTTTCGGCTGCCTCTGCCTCTTTCCTTCCTTCCACTAACCCACCAGGCCAAACTTCCTCCCCTGACCTTGCATTTTTCTCCAGTTTCTCGCTGATCTCCCCTTATGACCTTTCCGAGCTCATCCTATTCATGAGACCTACTTCATGCTCCCTTGACCCTATTCCCACCAAACTGCTGATCACGCAACTTCCTTTTTTGGCTCTCATGTTAACTGACATTGTTAACGGTTCGCTCTCCTCAGCTACTGTCCCCCTCTCCCTCAAATCTGCCATCATCACCCCTCTCCTCAAAAATCAAATCCTCGATCCCTCTGTCTTTGCAAACTACTGCCCTATCTACAATCTCCCTTTCCTCTCCAAAGTCCTTCAACGTGTTGTCACCTCCCAAATCCGTGCCCATCTTTCCCGCAATTCCATGTTTGAATCCCTCCAATCCGGTTTCCGAGCCTGCCACAGTACCGAAACAGCTCTCATCAAAGTCACAAATGACATCCTTTGTGACTGTGACAAAGACAAACTATCCCTCCTCATCCTTCTTGACGAGTCTGCAGCCTTTGACAGGGTTGACCACTCTAATCTTCTCCCAACGCCTCTCCAACCTCGTCCAACTGGGTTGGGACTGCACGCGCCTGGTTCCATTCTTATCTATCTAATCATAGCCAGAGAATCACCTGCAACGGCTTCTGTTCCCACCCCCGCATCGTTACTTCTGATGTTCCGCAAGGATTTATCCTTGGCCCCCTCCTATTTCTCATCTACATGTTGCCCCTTGGCGACATCATCCGGAAACACAGAATCAGTTTCCACATGTACACTGATGACGCCTAGCCCTACCTCATTACCACTTCTCTGGACCCCTCCATGGTCTCTAAATTGTCAGACTGCTTGTCCGATATCCAGTTCTGGATGAGCAGAAACTTTCTCCAATTGAATATTGGGAAGACATTGTCTTCGATCCCCGCCACAAACTCCGTTCCCTAGCCACTGACTCCATCCTTCTCCCCAATTTCTGTCTGAGGCTGAACCGCACTGTTCGCAACCTTGGTGTCATATTTGACCCGGAAATGAGCTTTCAACCACATATCTGCAGCATAACACAGTCCGCCTATTTCCACCTCTAACATCGGCAGTCTCTGCACTTGCCTCAGCTCATCCGCTGCTGAAGCTATCACCCATGCCTGTTAGCTCTAGACTTGACTATTCCAAAGCACTCCTGGCTGGCCTCCCACATTCTAGCCTACATAAACTAGAGGTGATCCAAAATTCGGCTGCCCGTGTCCTAACTCACAACAAGTCCCGCTCACCCATCACCCCTATGCTACATTGGCTTCCAGTTAAGCAACGCCTCAATTTCAAAATTCCCATTCTTATTTTCTAATCCCTCCATGGCCTCGCTCCTCCCTATCTCTGTAATCTCCTTCAGCCCCAGAACCCCCCGCCCAGAGATATCTGCGCTCCTCTAATTCTGCCCTCCTCAGCATCCCTGATTTTAATCGCTCAACCATTGGTGGCTGTGCTTTCTGTTGTCTAGGCCCCAAGCTCTGGAACTCCCTGCCTAAACCTCACCGCCTCTCTTTCCTCCTTCAAGATGCTCCTTAAAACATACCCCTTTGCCCAAGCTTTTGGTCACCTGCGTTAATTTCTACTTATGCGGCTCGGTATCAAATTTTTAATCGCATTAATACTCGTGAAGCATCTTGGGATGTTTCACTACGTTAAAAGGTTCTATATAAATATAAGTTGTTGTTGTTGCATCCCTTGGACTTAAGAGAGCGGATATGAGGGCCGTACCAGGGGGAATGGCCAGGGTGAAAGAGAGTAATGGTTTTAATGGAGACTAAGGCATCAAAGGTGGAAGTGAGGGTGTGGTTGAGTAGATTGTTAGCTGCAGAAATGTCACTGTGTCTATCCTTTTACTACTTATACACTTTAAGTCCTGGTTATTTCCCTTGATGTTGACTGCCAGTCTTCATTCATATTTCCTCTTCCGTAATTTCCATTTTCTCTTTCTGCCTCTAACTTTTAAATTTTTCATAGTTTTCTTCTATATTACGTACTTTATATTTTTATGACTTTTTTTAAAAAAACTTCATTTTTGCTTGAAACGATTTATCCACTGCCTCAGACGTACTCCCCTACTTTAAGTCGAAACTTATTTAACCTAAATTTTATCCATCTCATATTTGAATATTTCCCACTGCTGTTGGATCTGTTATTTTTTCCCCAACTAATGAGTCTGAGCTCGGTCGCGTTTCATCCCACTAACACTGACTAAATTTCAGCCGAGAGCTTTATTTTTGTTTCCCCCCACCATCCTTTCCCTTTTAACTATTTTCAATATGACTCCAAATAGGTTTTGGCCAATACTTTCCAAGTGTTTTCCTACTTTTCCTGCTTCATCATCCAAAAACAGAATTAGAACTTTATCCTTCCTTGGTGGACATTCAACATACTAATTAAGGAAGCAATATTGGATGCCTTCTAATGAGCTTTCTTATTTTCACCATCTTTGTCCTATCCTACTACTACTAAAACCTTTCTAAATTGTCTACAAATCTTATCTTTATTCCTTCCCATTATTCAGTGTATTCAAAATGTTGTAACAGATCCCTTATTATTTCTTAACTCAACCAAGATAGAGTATATGTCAGGGTGCACTACACATCACCCTCTGCGAGAGGACGCTCCTCCAAAGCTTTTGTTTATACTCTGCACACCATGAGGTGTGCAAGAGTGAATGGACTATCTCTCCTAATTTGTTTTTTTTTTAATAAAAGAAAGCTTTCTCCTCTCAGAGTTGCCTGGCGTCCTACTTCTTTAAATAAAAAAGGTTTCCATGAGTAAATGCCAAAATTGGACTTTTTGCATTCTGTTTTGTCACCCATTGCTGTTCTATGTATCTTTCCCATTCGCCAGAAAATGTGCTATTTTTTGCAGGCTTTTTCTTTTAGTTTTTTTTATGTTGTCTCTTACCTCTTTAGTTGCCCATGGCTGTTTTGTTTTTTTGGCAAGTAGAGCTCTTCCCCCTTAGAGGTAGAAACAGATTTGCTCAGTTTACTGTGGACAGTCTCTGCCTAATTGCATTGAAGTCAGCCGTACCTAAATCTGGAATCTTAGTAGTTGTTTTGTGTTTCTGCTTATTCCAATCTATATTAAAGTTAAAAATCCCCATTAAAACCACTTTGTCTTTGCTATACGTTTGTCTAATCTCTACATTTATACAATCCACCACTTCACAGCTGCAACCAGGGGCATATACACAACACCCATTACAGACTTAAATCCTATTCCTATTTCTTAATTCTACCCATAAAAGTCTCCACTGCCTGCTTACCTCTCGCTATATTTTATCATTGAAGTGATTTCATCTATAATCACTAAGGCTGCCCCTCCCCCTCTACTATAGTCAGGCCTGCAGGAAGAATGCATTTAACTTAAAGTAATCCGGCAATTAAAGGGTTAAAGGGGCAGTTTTGTAAATTGACCAACCACGTATGAACTTTTAAAAAATAAGCTACCAGTGGAACAAAACGCAGGAGGAGATTATTCAACAGAGATTATGAATATGCTATCCAAGGAAGTAGTTGGAGTGTTCATACCACACAATGACATGTATTTGTTTAAATCTAAAGGACTACTTGTTGATTGACCCTACATAGCGAGGCTGTTGACAAGACAGGACAGGTGATGATCACGGCCACACCAAGTCTGGAATGGTCACCTCACTCTTTTGAAATGCTAGTGTCAACCTTGTTGCAGAAGTGAAAAACCCATTCGCCATGTTGATAGACCCAAAACTCCCCATCAAAGCACTTTGGACTTGATTTTCTGTCTGTTGCTGCCGCTGTTTTCACCCCAGAGGGGCGGTAATGGCAGTGGAGAGCATTTCCAGGTAAATTTTGCAGCTGGAGACGCAAACAATTTCCCACCCGGGTTAACGCCGAAACAGAGATGCGACCGAATTTCCACGCCTTTGTGTGATAATGGTTGAACATCGAACAGAATGAGGGCATTCCCTTGTGTGATAATGGAGTATTCATTTACCCAAGATGGGGAGATGGTCAAATGGTACATCAAAGGGGGGATTTCGTCATTCATTGTCACGGGTAGGATCTTTGCATTATAAAAAGGGTGTGTTTAGGGACAAACCTCAGCAACTTGCAAGGGAACTGCGGGCAGATTTGATCAACCGCACTATGAGTGGGTGAGTGGTGTTTGAAGTTAGAGAGTGACTGTTTGACATTAAAGGGAACAGGCAGTGACGTTTGTTATCCGTAGTATAATAAACAGTTAAAAGAATACCGAGTTGTGAGCCTTGACCATTTTTATCCCACCCAGACAGGTTCAGATCAGATTCTGGAATTAAAGTAAAAGAGGGAGTTGTGGGTTCACCTACCTACACTACCATTTTCCCTATCTTTCCTGTAGTCCTTATAACCTGGTAAATTAAGTTTCCAGTCCTGACTGTTTTGCAGCCATGTCTCAGTAATGGCTACCATGTCACATCTTCCAAGTTGAATTTACACCTGTAGTTCATTCAATTTGTTCCTTATACTTCGTGAATTTGTATAAAGAACATTTATTTGGGCAACACACCTTAATCTGTCCTTCAACTCTAATGTTTTACTCACATATTTCTTATTTCTTTCTCCTGATTTAATTACTTCACATCTTTTAGTTTTCCTTTTACTTATAGGGCTGAATTTTCGGCTTTGATGATTCTGGGGCAATAATGGTAAAGTTTGCACCTCAGTCATCAAAACTGAGCGGCTGGGCCCAGTGTGTGGGGTGCAGCGGTAAGGGAGGCATTGTACACCTCTTTTAGGGCATTAGGATGGGAAATATCCCGAGCTAAAGAGCTGGGCCGGGAGCGCTCCGAGAGGGGTCTGGGGAGAAAAAAAAACCTGAAAAAAACATTCCCAATACATAGCACATGCCACCACAACATAAAATGCTAAAAACATTAAAAGTAAAAACAATCACACTTGCCTTAGGACTGCATTATTTATCTCTCTGCAGCTGGTATAGGTTGGACTGCCGGATTTCCCAGGAGGTCACAGCGAGGTGTGCTGCGGGGAGTATGGGTCGGGCGGGAGTCAAAATGAGAGTTGGTGTCGCAACCAGGGGCACTGCACACAGGCGCAGCTCTTCCAGGTAGTACTGCTGCGTGCCGCCGCAAAACCAGCTACGTAAACCCCTGTGGGGTGCCGGAAGCTGACCACCTGTCCAGAAGATCTCATCGCCACCATTGCCACTGCTCCGGAGTGCAAAGGACCGGAAAATCCGCTCCATAGTGCCTAAAACTCAATTTCTGACTGTTACTTTACTCTCTTCCCTTTCGTTTGTTTTTGAACGATTATTTATACTACATTTTCCACCTGAGCCCTCCCTCCCTCCCTCCTCTGCTAGTTTAAAGCCCTTGTGACCGCCCTATTTATCCTTTCTGCTCGGACCCTGGTCCCAGTCTGATTCAGGTGGAGCCTGCCCTAATGGTACAGTTCCTTCCTGTTCTAATAGTAGTGCCAATGTCCCATGAAATGGAACCCCTCTTTCCCACACCACTCCTTCAGCCACATGTTTACCTCCCTAATCGGCTTACCCCTGCACGTGGCTCAGATAATAATCCAGAGATTACAACCTGTGAGGTTATGTTTTTAAATTTAGCTCCTACTTCCTAGTACTCTCCAAACAGGACCTCTTGCCTACTCTTCCCAACACAGACCACAATGACTGGATCCACCTGCCCACCACCACTACGGCTAATAACCTTTCAAGATGGTTCGAGATGTCCCTCACCCTGGTACCAGCTGGCAACATATCAGTGGGACTTTCGATCCTGCTTACAAAGGATGCTATATGTCTCCCTAATTATTGAATACCCGACAACTACCATATTACGCTTCCCCTCCTCCCCTCTTTGGACAGCCTCCTGTTTCAAGGTACCACCCAGAAGGACAAGGGCAGCAGCCGCACAGGAACACCACCACCTCCAAGTTCCCCTCAAGTCACACACCTTGCTGACTTGGAAATATAGGGCTCTTTCTTCATCGTCGCTGAGACAAAATCCTGGAACTCTCTACCTAACAGCATTGTGGGAGAACCTTCACCACAAAGGTACAGTGGTTCAAGGCAACGGCTCAAGGCAGCGGCTCATCACTACCTTCTCAAGGGCAATTAGGGATGGGCAATAAATGATGGCCTTGCCAGCGACGCCCACATCCCGTGAATTAATTTTTTTTTAAATTATGGGAATTGGGTGTGGAGGTCACACTCGAGTAAAATACATTCTTATTCTGAAGATTATCATATTTTGCATCACATATGTGGACATACATATCTATTAACCTACATATGTTTGCAGTATCAACTTTGATAATGCAATATTTTATAACAATGGTATACTTTGTGAATAAAACATTTGCAACTTATGTTAGCAACCAAACAAAATTGAGAAAAGCAATACATAACGTTACAAGAACTACAGTCCTGTTCTGAGAGGTCATTTTTAAAACCACGAGGAAAGTCTCTGGGCACTAACATTCAATTTTCTCCAGATTTACTGGATCCTCAGTGCAGACATGCTAAAGGTATATTTACCTCCTCAAACTCATTCTAATGAAAGCTATAGAGAACTTACAAGGACAGATTTATTAATCTGTGCAGCTGTTTTGTAAATTGAGAATAAAGTCTTGGTAGAATCATTGCTGAGCAAAGGTCTACAGTCTGTGTTTTCCTGGTACAAAAGAAAGCTAGAACTCATTTTACACTTACATTGAGCCAAGAATTGACCAGAGGGTTTCTCTGGATGTCAATTCTAAGGTAGCAACCAAGAGAAATACACACATTTTTACTAAGCATTAATTTCTTGCCTTACTCCAAGATGACCAGCACTTGAAAAGCACTGGAATGGCAATACTCTAAGCTGGCCTGAAAATATAAGTCCTCAGAAACACATCACTAAAATTCTGCACTGCTTTAGTATGTTTCGACTGTATGTGAAGATTGTATAGCATCCCAAGTGATACTCTTCAGGTAGATAACTGGCAATATTCTATTATGTGGCATTTGAACAAATGACTAAGTTCCTGTAGATGAAAGTGTTCCCAAGTCAAACAAGTAAGGTTTATACAAGTTGATGTGAAAACTTTGAAAATTTATGCACAACACTTTTTCCTGCTATTGGTTTAGATGTTCAAGAATTGGAAAACTTAAAGTGGGGCAAATTTATGCAATATCTGTTGGCGGCTCTGATTTTATTGTATATGCAACAGTACATATGAAACATGTTACATTACTATTATACATTATACGCAAGACCAAATAAACATGAATAAAATACAATGATTACACATTCAACATGCAGAGTTCTAACAAAGCAACCTCGGCATCTCTTGTGCCAATAAATTCAGACTGGGTCAATTATTTAATCCTTGAATATGAAGTATTAAATCTGAATTTTCATTTTTTTTTAAATTTAACTGCTTACGCAATTTGTTTGCAGATCAACGATTTAAATAACAAAGTGTAGGCACATAGATCTAATGCATCAGTCATTACAATACCCACAAGTCATGTCTTCTATCTTTAAAACTATTTACTATAAAGTGTCCAGACTATCCTGAAAAATTATACAATTTCAAAACACTAGGGTACAGGCTACTTTCTAGGATAAGGCATTCAATTCAAAACTGAATATCTACTTTATTAGAAGAAAATATGTGGAAACATGTATTACAGGTTTGTGCTTTTTAATGCAATACGCATAAAGTGAAATAAAGTCTAGAGGAAGCATTTTTTGTTCAAAGTACTGCTCCTTCCTAAATTAGAAAAAACACTTACCAGAATTGTTTTCCTTTAAAAAAAGAATCAAATCTTACTGGCAGTATGAAGATGTACGAGTAGGGTCTGCCTCATTAAAGGCTGATCTATCACAGTCTTATCTACCGTGACCCGAGGTTGGTGCAATATCATGGTCCCATTCTTTACAAAGGTACTGCTTGGGAACACACAATACACTCCTCAAACTGATATTGCTAGGGCTATCCAGTGAGTGAGACCCAATTCAAGACTCTACTTTATACCAGCCACAAACATTTTTTTCAAGTATTAGGTCCTTTGTACAAAATATACTGCCTGCAATACTTTTTGCACTTTATGGAATTTCAATTTTAAATGAGACTTCCCCATTGCTCACCAGTTAAAGATGCCATGTGATGCAGTATTCTGTTATGGCTCAGAATATCCTGGATTTATCCTCGATTTGTACTTAAAATGTTAATCTCAACCAGGCTAATGGTACAGGCACTTTAATTGATCTTAAAGGTAAGAAAAAACAGGATTTCTGCTCCCAATTGCTATCAAGTGTTCACACTCTTGGAAGTGTATTTGCATGGATCTCTGGCAAAGACCAGGTTGGGCTTGAGGGTGGCGATCCCAGTCAACCTGACCATGCGATTCACTCTCTGCATTCACAAGAACGGGCACTTGGGCAAGGTACCAGAAAGCCAACATTGCCTGTACAATTTCATACCAGCATAAGTCTCTATTTTCAAGTCAAGGGATAAAAATTGGAAATTGAAATTTAAAAATTACTCCCATTAGGCATTGCAAGTAAAATTACAATAAACAGCCGATAGAAAGGTAGCTTCAGAAAAAAAACAATTCCTGCAAGTATAAATATTTGTTTCATCAATAAAGTATTCTTAACACCCAATTTTAACCTGCCGTGCCCACGGTAGAGTACTTACCACCGTGTTCCCAATCCGATCCCATTGGCAGCCATCTTAACCCATAGAATACTGAATCGTCTGAGGCGTCTGCTAGATGCCTCATGAATACATGTAAATCAGACATAATTTTAAAGTAAAATCACAAAGGTCCCGCTCAGTACCCAACCCGCCAGTAAAATCTAGTGGGATTGGTCTGTCAGTGGCATGAAGCAGTATTAAAAGGAGCATTCACTGGCAGGTAAGTGGATCATAGGCTGTGTGCTCTCTGGATTGCCAGGAGAGGTTCCAGGTTGCAGATCACTTTTTTCTGATATTTATTTTGCCTTACTTACCCTCAGTAAGCTCTATCTGCTCATCATGGGTCTTATTAGTGCCATTTTCATTTAGATGGAGGAACATTTAGATGATGCGAGGCAACAGCAGCAGCCTCAGCAACCAGCAGGAGCAACTGGATCTATTGGAAGACAGCAGGTGAGGGGGGGCTGATCGGAGGAGGTCATATTCAGCGCACAGGGTGTACAAGCCAAGAGTAATTTCCTTGCACTCCTTCAGGCAGGCTTCTGAAGACTTCTGAAACCTTCTGCAACAAGACCTGCTGCCTGCTGGACTGTAGAGTCATGCTCTGCCAGTAGCTGTCAAAGTCATCATAGTCCTTGACTTCTTTTCCATTGGATCCTACCAGAGACATCACCTATATCGAGTAGTCTACAGTACACAGCTGCATTAAGCTGGTCACCAATGTCCGGTTCACTAGAGCTAACCAGTATATCACCTTCCCCATTGACCACAACAGTCAACACAAGAGCGCCCTGGGATCTGCAGCAATGGCTGACTTTCCTCATTCCCAGGGAGTCAATGACTGCACATATGTTGCCACCAGGGTACCAGAACACCAGCAGACAGTCTATGATTAGGAAAGGCCACCACTCCATTAATGCTGGGGGAACAAGGGATATATCCTTGATGTAGGAAGCACAGGGTTAATGGGAATGTTGTTTTAAAACACTGTAGCTATGTAACAAGGCATGATGGGATGCTTTGTCAAAACAGACAGAGGTTTTGGGCCCAAGTTTCCACACGCGCCTAGAACGGCGCAGTCCCGACCTGGACGCCCGTTTTTCGCGCCACAAAGTGCGCCTAAAAAAATCCTCGGTATTCTCCACCTCCCTGCAGGTTCTCTGGCCCTCGGCGCAGCGCAGCACGAGCTGTGGGGGGGCGGAGCCAGGTCCCTGCGCTGAAAACAGTGCCGGGACCTCTGCACATGCGCGCTACAGTGGGCACTCAAGTGCAGTAACTCCAGGCGCCCGAAACTGTGTGGGAGGGGCCCGAAGCACGCAGCCCCTAGCCCTGGCCGAATGGCCTCACTGGGGCTGCGTGAATAAGGCTCCTCCCACGGCCAGCTCCTGCTCCCCCCCCCCCCCACCGACCAGACCCGACACCCGCTCCCCCACTGCCTCCGGACTGGACCCGACCTGACTCCCGCCCCCCGCCACCTCCGGACCCAACCCGATTCCCGCTCCCCCCCCCTCCGACTGGACCCGACCCAACACCCGCTCCGCCCCCCCCCCCCCGGACTGGACCCGACCCGCGCTCCTGCTCCCGCTCCCCCCGCCCACCCCCGACTGGACCCGACCCGACTCCCGCTCTGCGCCCCCCCCCCCCCCGACTGGACCCGACCCGCGCTCCTGCTCCCGCATCTCCCCCCGCGACTGATCCCGACCCCCCCGCCCCCCCCCACCCCCAGACTGGATCCGACCTGACCTCCCCCTCCCTCCCCCCCCTCTCTCTCCCTCCCTCCTCCCCTCTCCCCCTCCCCCCCGACCCGAACCGAACCTCCCCGACCCAACGCCACCTACCTGTAAATCTGGTGCTGGGGACGGGCCCTGCCCGAAGCCTCAGGCCGGCCCGTTCAGCCTTCGGTCCCGAAAGGTCTGCCTGAAGCACTTTCACACAGGTAGGAAGATGGTTTATTTAATCTTTTCTCTGCTTATAAATGTTTATTCAGGTTGGATTTATTTGTATAATATTTGTATAAGTATAAATAAGGATTTATTATAGAATTTAATGACTTCCCTTCCCTCCCCCTCCCCCCCCACCTCGTTCTGGACGCCTAATTTGTAACCTGCGCCTGATTTTTTAATGTGTAGAACAGGTTTTTTCAGTTATACAAAAATCTTCACTTGCTCCATTCTAAGTTAGTTTGGAGTACGTTTTCACTGTGGAAACTTTGAAATCAGGCGTCAGTGGCCGGACACGACCCCTTTTGAAGAAAAAATTCTGTTCCAAAGTGGAACTGTTCTACCTGACAAAACTGCAGAAAAAAAAATGTGGAGAATTGCGATTTCTAAGATAGTCCGTTCTCCACCAGTTGCTCCTAAAAATCAGGCGCAAATCATGTGGAAGCTTGGGCCCATAGTGTCAGTAGTTAATAAGTAACAGTTGGTATAAAGATGTTTTAAGCTACCTTGTTAAAGGGACATGATGAAACCTTGTTACAAAGGCAATGGGCAAACATAAGACAGTTGAGATAACAGAATACATCTGCTGAGAGCTGACGTGATTAACAATTGACAGTTGCGCGATTGTTGATCGCGTAAGCTCTTAGCTTGTCGACTTTCGCTTCCACTTGATTATGTATAAATACACTGCCACAACTACTGTAAAGTTGAGAGACTTCTGGACTTGACTTCAGGATGCCAAATGCTCGCTCATGCCTGCTTGTATTAAAAAATTCTCGTATCGTGATTTGTAAGTGACTTTGAGTGGTGTTTTTTCCCAAAACAATCACCTACACACGTGGCTCATGACACCACTCTGCAGCCCCACTAGACTGACCAACACAGAAAGACTTCCAATTATATAGTGCCTTTCATGACCTCAGGACATCTCGCAGCACTTTACAGCCAATGAAGCACTTTTGAAGTGTAGTCACTGTTGTAATGTAGGAAAGTGGTAGCCAAAAAACAGCAATGTGATAATAACCAGATAATCTGTTTTTAGGTGTTGGTTGAGGAATAAATATTGACTAGGACACAGGTATAACTAAAGCCCAGGGATCACCAGGATAATTAGTGAGCACATCATAGGGATGTCGAAGCAGAGGTCCCTACAATATGGACCACAAGGAGCCTCCAGCACATTATTTGACTTGCCTATCAGTAGGCATCGACCTGTGTGAGAAAGCCACCGCAGGTCAGGGCTATAAATAGAGCTGGAGCGTCGGGCCCTGGAACATCGTGGCCCGCCCCGACCTGTGAGAGAACACCACCGCAGGTCGGGGCTATAAATAGAGCTGGAGCGCCAGGCCCTGGAACATCGTGGGCGGAGGTGCGGCGAATGAGGGTACGGGGCCCAGAAGAGCCAAGGGCCCAGGGGCAGCATGGACCTGCCCACACTGCGATATGTGTGCGCACTAGGTCCATGCAGCAGAGCAGGTCTCCAATCGTCCTGGTTAATCTTTGCCACTGGATAAAGGCCGAGCTCTGTCAAGCCCATGTGATGGCTGATGTGAAACGGTCACCACACGTTAAAACAATTCATGCACAGGCATCTTCCATCCCCTCAACTGGAGTTCAAGACTGGAACATCGTCTCCTTCATTGAAACATCTGCAAACTCTCGTGGAAGCAAGTCATCCTCGTTCGAGGGACCGCCTATGATAATGATGAGTGGTGTGCTTCATCATGCACAACCTAGCCATACAAAGAGGTTTACGCTTGGAACAGCCAGAGCAGCAGTCCTCAACGGACAAGGAAGGCCAATAGGAAGATGAAGCAGCAGCAGCAGCAGGAGAGCCACCTCAACACCTTGAAGCAAGAGATGTGAGGGATGAGTTAATTGCTCAGTGATCTGCTCACTCCCTTATATTGAAAACTTCACAAAGCCCCTCTACATTACAGTCCTAGTTACATCCTTCCTAATCCTGCATTAAAGAACATTCAAATTAATTCACCCAGCTTCTATTTCAATGGCTTACTAACAATGCACACAGAAGCGGCTATAAAACCAGGCCAAACGTGCTGAATCGAATTCCCAACACAATATTGACTTCCATTCATTTCTCACTCAAGTCTCACCTCATGGTGTCTTTCTTAGAAGGTTTTCTAAGTCTACCACTCCTGTGAGTTGCTCCCCCAGTGGTCTCGGCAAAGCTGGTGGAAGGCTGCTGCTGCTTACGTGGTGACCCTTGAAATGCTCGTGGTTAGTGACTTCTGGGTGCTTGAGCCTACGTGGGCTTGGCTGCTGCCAGGATAGTCTGGCCCAGCGGCGAGTATTAGTTGAGATTGGGTGGCGAAGGAGCCGATATCCCGAGAAAAAATGCTTACTGTTCCCACAGCACCACTGCCACTCCTATAGTCCACTTGCACTTATCTGGGGGAGTGCAGACTGTGGCAAATGAGTGACTCCTTGAAAGCCCATATCTATTTGCTCTACAAATCTGTCCAAGGTAACACCTTTCTTCCAATATAGAGCTATAGCCAGCAAAGCAGATGTTTGCGCTTCCACCAAAATTGTAAAGCTAACATTGATTCTATTTGTGCAGCCTGACATCAGCATCCCTTGAGGGGCCCACATTCTTGAAGATGGACTGCAGAGTGCTGATGCCATGCAACATGACACCACACAGGCTAGAAGTTGACTCCCAATGCTTTCTGCCATAGTGCTGAAACATCTTGGCCTTTCAATCCTGGTATAACTGCTTGTGAGAGGCAAGCAGTTTTCTTTTCATGACTGGGCTCCTACAGTCCATTTCTCTGTCCTGCTCAGCCGAGCCGGGCGAGGAGCTCGCCCTTGTGCACATCAAGTTCTCACAATCAACAATGTGATAATAACCAGACAATCTGTTTTAGTGTTGTTGGTCAAGAGATAAGTATTGGCCAGTAAACTGGGGAGAACTCCTCTGTTGTTCTTTGAATGTCAAAGGATCTTTTACGTCCATCTGAGAGGGCAAACGGGACCTTGGTTTAATGTCTCATCCTACCAGAGTTATGCCCACAGTATATGTAGACGCCTGCTCAGATAAGCCACCAGCCTCACCTTCCCCAATCCTCATGACGACTAGTCTCCAGGGCTTTGTGCTCTGCTTCGGTCAGGACTTTAATGTTAGGTACTTCCATCCACCCCACGCAGTCTTTCTCCTCTACCTTGGATTAGATGCTGTTTTGTCCTCCAGAAAGATATTTATTGAAAGGGTAAGTGGAGATGTGCATAGCATGTGCATACAGGGTGTGTGCTAAGTGCTGGAGATAAGTGCAAAGTCGAGTATGTATTTAAGTAAGGAAGGAGCGCTGGGAGGAGTTAGAGGTTGTGCAACGTAGATCTCCTGCAGTCAGAATCAGGTGAATTTATAATGGGGAACAAAGAAATGGGAACACAGACTAAACGGTGGCACAATTGAGGAACAGTAGAGGACTTTTAAGGAGCTCATTCATAGTGCTCAACAAAAATATATTCCAGTGAAAAAGGGCGGTAAGAGAAGGGATAACCAGCCGTGGATAACCAAGGAAATAAAGGAGAGTATTAAATTAAAAACCAATGCATATAAGGTGGCCAAGGTTAGTGGGAAACTAGAAGATTGGGAAAATTTTAAACGACAGCAAAGAATGACTAAAAAAGCAATAAAGAAAGGAAAGATAGATAACGAAAGTAAACTTGCGCAAAACATAAAAACAGATAGTAAAAGCTTTTACCGATATATAAAACGGAAAAGAGTGACTAAAGTAAATGTTGGTCCCTTAGAAGATGAGAAGGGGGATTTAATAATGGAAAATGTGGAAATGGCGGAGACCTTAAAATATTTTGCTTCGGTCTTCACAGTGGAAGACAAAAAAACCATGCCAAAAATTGCTGGTCACGGGAATGTGGGAAGGGAGGACCTTGAGATAATCACTATCACTAGGGGGGTAGTGCTGGACAGGCCAATGGGACTCAAGGTAGACAAGTCCCCTGGTCCTGATGAAATGCATCCCAGGGTATTAAAAGAGATGGCGGAAGTTACAGCAGATGCATTTGTTATAATCTACCAAAATTCTCTGGACTCTGGGGAAGTACCAGCAGATTGGAAAGCAGCTAATGTAACGCCTCTGTTTAACAAGGGGGGCAGGTTAGTTTAACATCTGTAGTGGGGAAAATGCTAGAAGCTATCATTAAGGAAGAAATAGCAGGACATCTAGATAGAAATAGTGCAATCAAGCAGATGCAACATGAATTCATGAAGGTGAAATCATGTTTAACTAATTTACTGGAATTCTTTGAGGATATAACGAGCATGGTGGATAGAGGTGTACCGATGGATGTGGTGTATTTAGGTTTCCAAAAGGCATTCGATAAGGTGCCACACAAAAGGTCACTGCAAAAGATAAAGGTACGCGGAGTCAGAGGAAATGTATTAGCATTGATAGAGAATTGGCTGGCTAACAGAAAGCAGAGAGTCGGGATAAGTGGGTCCTTTTCGAGTTGGAAATCGGTGGGTAGTGGTGTGCCACAGAGATCGGTGCTGGAACCACAACTGTTTACAATATACATAGATGACCTGGAAGAGGGGACAGAGTGTAGTGTAACAAAATTTGCAGATGACACAAAGATTAGTGGGAAAGCGGGTTGTGTAGAGGACACCGAGAGGCTGCAAAGAGATTTAGATAGGTTAAGCGAATGGGCTAAGGTTAGGCAGATGGAATACAATGTCGGAAAATGTGAAGTCATCCACCTTGGAAAAAAACAGTAAAAGGGAATATTATTTGAATGGGGAGAAATTACAACATGCTGCGGTGCAGAGGGACCTGGGGGTCCTTGTGCATGAATCCCAAAAAGTTAGTTTGCAGGTGCAGCAGGTAATCAGGAAGGCGAATGGAATGTTGGCCTTCATTGCGAGAGGGATGGAGTACAAAAGCAGCGAGGTCCTGCTGCAACTGTACAGGGTATTGGTGAGGCCGCACCTGGAGTACTGTGTGCAGTTTTGGTCACCTTACTTAAGGAAGGATATACTAGCTTTGGAGGGGGTACAGAGACGATTCACTAGGCTGATTCCGGAGATGAGGGAGTTACCTTATGATGATAGATTGAGTAGACTGGGTCTTTACTCATTGGAGTTCAGAAGGATGAGGGGTGATCTTATAGAAACATTTAAAAAAATGAAAGGGATAGACAAGATAGAGGCAGAGAGGTTGTTTCCACTCGTCGGGGAGACTAGAACTCGGGGGCACAGCCTCAAAATACGGGGGAGCCAATTTAAAACCGAGTTGAGAAGGAATTTCTTCTCCCAGAGGGTTGTGAATCTGTGGAATTCTCTGTCCATTGAATGTATTCAAATCACAGATAGATAGATTTTTAACCAATAAGGGAATTAAGAGTTATGGGGAGCGGGCGGGTAAGTGGAGCTGAGTCCACGGCCAGATCAGCCATGATCTTGTTGAATGGCGGAGCAGGCTCGAGGGGCTAGATGGCCTACTCCTGTTCCTAATTCTTATGTTCTTATGTAATCTTTTTCACTTGCAGTTGTGCCATTTGATGCTCTTGTGAGCATTGCGAGATTGAGAACTGTTTTTCTCGGTGTGTAAACGGTAATTAAACTGGATTTTAATGTGGTACAACAAACTTTTTTGATTTTCTTTTTAACTGATTGGTTTAATCTCTATCTATTATAGGATTAAATCCGGCCAGACCATCAGCAGTGTGCGTGTGACTGATAGGAATTTGCTAGTACAAGCTGTTTTGGTGAAGGTTGAATTATTTTCACCATTATGTTTTAACTGTTCTGATCTCCTGGTGGCCTGTGGCATTTTTCACTACATTGGTAATGAGGATCAAAGCCTGAACACATAGTGCTGGGGATTTTCTGCTTTGATGTTTCTGGGGCAACAATGGCGGCGGGGCGGGAAAGCTAGCGCCCAAGAATAGTTTGTGCCTCAGTAAGTAAGTTTGGGCAGCTGGGCCCTGCGTCAGGGGGCGCAGCGCTAAAGGAGGCATTGTACACCTCTTAGGGTGATGGGATGGGAAACTACCGAGCTAAATTGCCAGGCCGGGAGCGCTCCGAGAGACGCCTGGTGGGAGCGGGGGATGGGGGGAACCTAAAGAAAATACCACATAAACATTGCCAAAACATTGCCCATGCCACCAAACACAACTCACAAAAAAAATTAAAATTAAATTAGGCGTCCATTACTTACCTCTTCACTGTCAGGATCGTTCGACCACCTGATTTCTGAGACGGTCAGTGTGAGGCGCGCTTTGTGACGTACGGGTTGGGCTGAAGTTCAAACTCGCGCCGGTGTCGCAACCAGTGGCGTTGCACACCGGGCGCAGCTCTCCCGGGCGGTGCTGCTCAGCGCCATCGCTAAACCGAACCCGAGGATCGCAGCGGGGCACTGGAGGCTGACCGTCAGGCCAAAACGCCTCACCACTGCCATTGCCACTGCTCCAGGGCGAAAAACGGATTGCAGAAGATCCGAAAATCCAGCCCATTGCACCTGCAAATTTCTTATTACAGTTCTATTGTGTCAGACTTTGCTGAGCATGATAAAGCAAAATGCATGCTGAAAGTACCTTTATTTCCTCATTTTGAAATATAGAATTGTCTACTGATACAATTTCAAACAGTACAAATCCCAGTAATTATGGGTCTTACTTTATATTTAACCTTTGTATTGTTTAAAAGATTTATGGTCTTTTAAACCACAATTTCTCAATGTCTGAATTCAGTACCATATATTTTTGATGAATCTTTCCTCTCTTCCATTGGTACCTGTTTTGTATGCAACTTTGGCACCAACTGTCATGTGGAACACCAAAGTTATCAACAGCAGCTCCTGTTTGTATTTAAAGGCAAGTACTTGAGTATATATCTATCTTTTTTTTTAAAACCTGTATGAGTTTCGAATCACAACTAAGATCGTTCTACCATAACAAAAATAACATCCATAACAATTTCCACAATACCAGCATGGCTACAGATTTTTTTTTAAAAAGGAAATAAATTGCTAACACAAACCATATCAGAAATAGAATTATGGTCCAATAAACAATTATTTTGGTGCTGGCTATGTCATTCTCCTGCCTCGGGAAAAATATTTTATTTGAAGTTGTAACAGAACAATGAGAGAAACTAGAAACTATAAAAGTTCATGTTTCAAATCAAGTTTTAAAACACAATGTTATACAGATCAAATTTTAGAAAAATCAGATTTTTAAATTTAATGCTATCAAATGGTATCACATTGCCTTAATGAATGCAATTTTCTGTGTAATTAACAACAACTTGTATTTATCTAGCGCCTTTTAATGTAGTAAAACATCCCAAGGCACTTCACAGGAGCGTAATCAGACAAAAATTGACGCCAAGCCAAAGGAGGAGACAGTAGGACAGGTGACGCAAAGCTTAGTTAAAGAGATAGGTTTTAAGGAGTGTCGTAAAGGAGGTTCGAAGGATGGAGATGTTTAGGGAGGAATTCCAGAGCCTAGGGCCTAGATGGCTGAAGGCACAGCCACTAATGGTGGGCCGAAAGAAGTGAGGGAGAAAGAAGACAAGAGATTAGAGTTGGAGGAGCGCAGAGTTCTCGGTGGGTTACGGGACAATTTTAATTGAAACACAAATATTCACACATTTTAGCCACTGACTGATTATAGGCAGTAAATCTAGCCCATTTAATTTTGCTCACCCAATCCCACATTTCCACCAGTTATTTTCATCCAGCCATTGTACTTACTTGTACTTCGAGATGTAATGCACAGTAATTTCAAATTCTGTAGCGCTTTGAAAGTTCTGGGGTAGGTATTGAAGAGAGTATAAACTGAGCTGACAGCTGGAAGCAACTTTTATAGTACAGAATGGTCTCTCGCAATACAAAAGTTATAAAATATAAATCCTGAAAAATGCTTGGAAGCTCACTTAGGTCTGTAGGAACTAGTTAAAAATAAAAATTAAAATCCAGTTTTATTTTAGATCAATTTTTACACCTCACCTGGTATTACAGAGTCTTGGTTGTCTACTGGCTCCATACTCAACTCATCATGATGTTGGATGCATACCCTGCTATCAATTTGGTACAGCAAGGCAGGACATAGATATGAAAACTCCACTGTAGAAATCCCAGAATTTGTGCTAAGACCATAGTGCTGCAGCAGCTGGGACACATTCAGGCACTAGAAAGAATACATTTGTATAAATATTCCAAAACATCACAAATTAACAAAGTGAACATAACTTATAAGCAGCAAGGTCTTTTCAGATTACAATTTAACAATACGAGCTAATAATTATTTCTATTGCCATGGTCAATTTTTGACAAATTTTAAAAATATATATTACACAGTAACTAGAAAACAATAGTTAAACAATGTGGGGACTGAAATTACAGTTAAAACCTTATTATCTGAAATGGAAAATAAAGAACATACACTTATGATTTGATGTCAAGAGTATAACATATGAATTAAAAAGTTAGAGTTACATTAAATCTGATATCAACATTTTCTGTGTAATCCTTAATCATGGAGGACTAGCCTATCTTTTTATACTGATCAATTTGTTGTGAATTTCCAGCATTTTTGTATTAGATTGCTAGAATTTTCATTTTTCTTTTCATCTCTACACAATGTGAATGCATTGGGGCCAAAATTGGTGGACATACCGTCGCGGGCCACTGAGAATTGGGCAGTTCACCAAAGTCGGGCCATTATGTCTGCTCAAGTCTCTAAAGTGCTACAAATGTGGTCTCACACCGCAGGAATGCCATGTAAACTAGAATTCAGTTCAGAATTCACTGAATGCAATGTCATTAAAATTCTTCAAATTGTAACCAAAAATCTATTGAACAGTGGACATGAACAAGTTTCGTCCTTGATACCACTTTTCAGATGACACCAAAGCACAGTCTATCCTGAGTAGGACATAAAAGATCTCATGCCACTATTTGAAGCAGAGCAAGGACATTCTCCCTTTAACCTGGCTGTAATTTATCCCTCAACCAAAATCAAAGATTATTTGGTTATTTATCACACTGCTGTTTGAGAGACCTTGCTGCATACAAATTAGCTGCAGGGTTTCCCTACATTACAAAAGTGACTGCACTTCAAATGTACTTCATTGGCAGTGAAAACCTTTGGGATTGTCTGAAGTCATGAAAGCTATATAAATGCAAGTTAATTTTAAGTACAAACAACTGAGAAAAAAATTAAATGCTATACCATATGGATCAATGCTGCAAATTGTATGTTATTTAATTCCAGCATAAATATTTTTGTCTATTTATTTTCATTCATTTTTCTCCCCTCTAAAATTGGATAATTGTTGAGCACCGACCAAAACCTCATTCAACTGGCCATTTTTCTTGTGTTTCTTCTTAGGCTATTTTACCATTTGAGGCATCATAGCCTAATTTTCTCTATTCCTCAACGAACATTCACAGAAGTGTACTTTGCAGCAAGATTTTTCCCCTCTCAAGCCTGAAAATATTGGGGCAATTTTTGCCTTTAGGTGTGATTTGTCCGAATTTGATTTGCACTGCTTTAAATATGTGACTCAATCTCAAACATAAATGATATCCAATTATCTGGCCTAAGCTCATTTACATAATTATTTACAGATCCAAGTGCCAACTCAGGCAGATCCAGGGATGATATCAGTAATACGACAGGAAAGTTGCGTGCAGGTCAAATTTAAAGTGAAGGATGTTACTTTATCTCTGCAGTTGGAGGGATGCAGATGCCAGAAGGAGGGCACAGAACACCTCTTCGGCAGCCTGACACCACTCTGCAGCTCCTACTCTTCCTCTTAACATGGCAACTTGAAGGATCCCTATTGGTAAACTCTCTGGTGCCAAAAAATTGGCTTGAGAGTCTAAGTGACAGCGAGGGTGAGCGGCGGGGGGGGAGGGGGTAGAGAAACTAATAACAACGACCTAAAACCCCTTTAAAATCTGCAGGTCTCTTAAGAGTCCATGTGCTGCAGGCTCATTCAAGCTCCCCTTCTCACCAGGTTTCCATGGATGTGCTGGAGATTCAAAGCACTGTACACCTGGGGCAATGGAAATCTTTTCTCGTCTTCTTTTGACAAAGCTTCTGCCTGCTTTGGAAGGGAGCTTCATACGCTCAGCAGAGTCCAAAATGAGCAGGAATCTGTTGGAACGCATGTGTGACAGAGTTGCTGCTATCATGTCATTTACACCCCTAATGGGGATGCCGAGGACACCGAAGTGGCCCCATTGTGTATCACTATACTGTCCCACTACCACTCTTAATCAGCACAGATCAGAATACTAACCTGGCACATATCCAGTCTGTATAGCTTAGTATTTTGCTTTTAAAAGCAGATATAGATAAATTAAATCCTGAATTTGACATCAGTTCTCACTGTTAATTTAGGTCGGGTTGAAATTTGATAACCAGAATGCTTCATTTTACAAACACTGTAGTGAATGATCTTTCAGCAGCACGAGATCTTCGTCCAAATACACAGTGAACAGTATACAAAAAAAATACTGAAGTATCCAGTTCTTCTATATTTCTCCCATTTTTATTGGTTATACATTTTTATTACAGGTGGTTGAACCTCTCTTATCCAAGACTCCCTTATCCGGCACAACCCTTTGTCCGGCACCATTCCCGGCCGCCGGGTGGCGCTTGTGCAGAACTCCAACTCCCTCTCTCAGGTTTCCCATTCCCTTTTTAGGCACAACGGTGATACCTTTCCTTTATGACTTAATTAAATCATTCACCTAAACAGGAAATCAACACACTTACTAGAAAGAAAGTGATCAGCAGTAGCAGAAGCCCCCTCAACCTAGAACACCTCAGGGCCCGCTCATCTCCTCTTCCCCCCCCCCCCAGCGCCCCCCGGGCAACCTCCTCCTTCCCCTCCCCCCACCCCCCTCAGGCCGATGACTTCCCCTCATCCGGCAAAATCCCTCATCCGGCACAGGCTAGGTCCTGAGGGTGCCGGATAAGGGAGGTTCAACCTGTATTTTAAAATATTTTAACTTTAGATGAAGCTGAATTTCACATTATTAAACACAGAAAAAAGATAGCAAGAACTGATACCGACTGGGCCCCTTACAAATTAAGCTTAGCAAAACGGGAAGTCTATTTTTATTAATCATTCTAAATTAATTTAGTCACCATTTATAGAACAGCAGCTTTAATTTTTTTTTACATTTTATATCATTTGGTTCAGCCAATCTCACCTCATCATGCACAAGCTCAGCTTCTAGGTGATCTTCAGGATTCATTTTTGAGGAACTCAAATCTTTTTTTGTTCTATGTGGGGAAGCTGCTTCTTCCGCAGGAGCATGAAGATGCTCATCTCCATCATGTTCACTCTTGGACATAATACTCAAGGATTCCTCAGGAGATGCTGTTAATGCCACTTCTGGTTGTTTTGCTATACCTTTATGTTTTTTGCGTTTCTTTGACCTTTTTTTGGGTTGCTGCTGTAATGTACTGGCATCTGAAGGGTCGGGGAGTTGCTCTCTGTCTTTATGATTCTGTGAATCTAGAGAATGGGCAACACCTCGATGATGGTTGCGGTGATGATGTCGAGGTTGATGGTGAGCAATGGGAGTAGTCACAGTGGTATGTGAATTCTTGCGGTCTGAGTTTTTGCAATGCCTGACTTTTACCTTGGGAACTGGTACAGTTTGGTCATGTGCTGTGTGATTGGAGTGTACATGGGAATGTTTATGTTCTTGTACCTCTAAAAGATCTAGGTGTGAAACATGATCATGCTCATCATGTTCATGTTCTATCTCAACAACTTTCACTTCTCCAAGGCCCAAATTTGACAAGAGTTTCTCTAAACCATGAAAGGACAACTTCCCATTCTCACCATAATGACTGAACAGTTTTTGAATGTAATATATTTGCTTATTTTCTGCATTATGTAGAGAGCTTTTGCTGGGATTGTTTTGAAGGTATGACTCCTCAGAGATCTGGTAATCATTGTGCTTATGTATATGGTTCTCCTCAGTAGCGCGGTTGCGGTTGTGATCATGATTGTGTTCATCGTCGTGATCATCATGGCAGTGGTTGCAATGGTGAAAGAGAAAAGTGAGTAAGCAAATGAAACAAAATTTCGTATGTAGATGTACCTTCATGGTTGCAATACTGTACCTGAAATAAAAGAAAACATGGTTTCAGAAAAATTTACTTATTCATCTTAGTTTCCACCATGTAACAAAATGTTATTGCCTTATCAAGGTGAATTTTAAAAATGCGCAAGCAAGAAAAAAAAATTCTCGGTGCAACATAATTAAATCACTTGGTCAAAGAATATAGCAGTTATTGCAAAAACACAAAAGTTCATACAAGGCTTCTTTGCCAAACAGATTATTTTTTTATTAGAAACTGACATACAAAACACACATGGTTTGAAAGGTATTGTGGTTTCTAATGTTGATTTTAGTATCAAAAAGAGGATATTTCAAAACAAAAGAAGTTCAGAATGATATAATGAACTAGCTTTCTCAAAGAGGCTATTAAATACCAAATTCACTATCTGAAGAAAAAGGAGAAACATTTAGCAGCCACAAATGGGAGGGAGCGGGATAGGGGGAAAAAAAGGCCAAATAGACCTATTGTTCCCCGTCTCAACAAGTCAGAGGAACCAATAGACTATGTGTACTGCACCTAGACAGTGGATCTTTATAAACCGAAATTGACGTAATTCTAGGCTCTGCTTGTTGGAGCCATTTTGGTTGCATTTAAAGATTTTTTTTTCTCGGGCAAGAGAATCCACACTGATAGCAGGTTCAGCAATGCACAGTCTCTGTAACAAAGTAACATGGGATCTGCTGTGCGTGAAATACATTGGATTCAAATGTCACGAACTGTATAGATTGAAGCCTGTGATTCAGATTTCTCACTCTCATACTAACCTAGAAAACTAGAATAAACTGACATAATTCCCGAAAAGCTGCCAACTCTAGAACAGTCTTAACAAGAAAATAAGTTTAAACAGTCTCAGGGGGCAAACTTGCCTCTTTTTATAGTCCCGTTAACATCTCCGGGGGGCGCTAATGGGCCGCAATGGCATTTTCGCCAGGGGGAGTGCTACCGCTTTCCAGGAAATTGCCCCGGAGGTCGCTGTGCGCGGCGATCCCTTAACGACCCGCGGGGGAAATTACGAGGCTAGTGCGGGTAGATATCAACGCCAGCTTTGCAGGTCGCGAAGCTGGCAGACATCAGCTGCCGGGTACCCCTTAAATGGGAGGCCTTTAGCGTCCTAGGCTGCCATCTTTGTCAACTATGGGGCTGCCCATTTAAAACGGAGATGAGGAGGAATTTCTTCTCTCAGAGGGTTGTAAATCTGTGGAATTCGCTGCCTCAGAGAGCTGTGGAAGCTAGGACATTAAATAAATTTAAGACAGAAATAGACAAGTTTCTTAAACGATAAAGGGATAAGGGGTTATGGGGAGCAAGCAGGGAGGTGGAGTTTAGTCCATGACCAGATCAGCCATGATCTTTTATTGAATGGCGTACAGGCTCAAGGGGCCGTATGGCCTACTCCTGTTCCTATTTCTTATGTTCTTATGTTAGCTGACTCTTGGGTCAGCCCGACAATGGCGGCCCTCGTGTCGACCAGGCCGCCATCATGCAGCCCAGCATTCCGTATTGGGTGCAGGGTTGCTGGCCTGGTCGATCGCGTCCCTGGTGGCCACCAAAAGTCCTGCAGAGTGTGCAGCAGCCCTCCCCTTTAATGGAAGGGGAGGGGCATTGTACCACATCAGCGCTGCATCCACATAGCGCTGACCTGCTCTACGTGGGGCTGCGCCGGGCGTAGGAAGACCCGGCCCGGAAGGTTACCGCTCCCAATCAGGGGGGAGGACAATTTCTATTCCTCGATACCTGAAGCAGTAGGTATACAGGACATCCCTTCACATGTATTGGAGGAAAAAAAGCTAAGCTTTCTCCTCCAAAACTCCTAAGCTCATCTAATGCTACAACACCCCCCCACCCCCGCATTTTTCTGGTTCTCTGACTGGCCTTTTGTGAAGCCCCTCCTACTGTCCCATCATTGATGGCAATGCCTTAAGCTGCCTAGCCGCCATGCTTTGAAATTCCCTCCCTAAACCCCTCCACCTGTCCTCCTTAAAACTCATATCTTTTTGGTCACCCCTTCTAATATCTCCTTCTTTGACTCGGTATCTATTTTTTCTTCGTGCCTTTATGAAGCCCCTTGTGATGATTTTAAGTTAAAAGTGCTGCATAAATGCATGTTGTTTTTGCTGTGAATACAAGAAAGCCACCTGGAGGGGGAAAAAAGCAAATTTCTAGGAGAACCAGTGGATATACTCATCAGAAAAAAATGAATGCATTGTAATTCAATACAGGCATTTGTTGCTTTATAGTTAAGATTATAAATCTATAAAAAGCTAAAGTGACATTAGGAACTCTGCCAGAACACTGATTAGTTAACAGTTAGCTCAAAATTCATTCTCCTACATCCAATCTTCACTGCCCTGGTACATAAGGATACTTCAAACCCTCTAGTTCACACATACAGTGCAATTTCACTCTTTCAGAAACTTTTTTTTTTCTCCTCAAACTGGCAATCTTCTCACTCATCAATTAAACCTGGCAGTCTTCTCCCTCATCAATTCAATCTAACACTTTCTCCTCTAACGCAGTTATGCTGGTATTCTTCCGTCCCTCCGCCCAGAGTTCATACTGGCACTGCCCCTGCATACCATCTCAGTTAACAACCTAATGCATCACTTTCAGTTTCTCCCCAAAGCACCGTTCCAAGCTACTGACCCCTTTCCTCCCTGTATTACTACCCATGGATGACTAGTGCTAAACAAGAACAAGCTGTGGGCCTGTCCAAGATGATTTGGGGCATGTGGCAGATGGAGGAAAGTAGCATCAAGAAAGGTAAAGAACCAAGAGGGACATGTTGCAGATCGGATTAGCAGGCAAGGAACTCATGTTGAATTTGCACGAGATATTGATAAGGTTACAGTTGGAGTACTGCACGACATTGTGGGTAGTCCATTATAGAAAGAGTATTAGAGCAATGGAAGGGACAGTGAAGAAGGGCTCAAAATAATTAAGGCTTTTTTTACTGGAATAAAGGGGGATCTAATACAGATTGTCAAAGTTACAAAATGTAGCGCAAGTTGGGGAGTTGGAGAGTTCTATAAAAGGCCCAACGTCATCGGGAGGCGGGAGTTCGGAGCAGCGCGAGTCTGGGGAGTCGGAGAGGCCTATAAAAGTCCCAACATGGTCGGGAGGCGGGAGTTCAGAGCAGCACGAGTCCAGGGAGTCAGAGAGGCCGAAAAAAGGCCCAACGTCGTCGGGAGGCGGGAGTTCGGAGCAGCGCGAGTCCGGGGAGTCGGAGAGGCCAGCTGCTGCAGCTGTAGCAGGGGCAGAAGGTAAACAAAGAAGTAGAAAGAAAACGAAACATGACGTCACAGCCAAGGGGGTAAGTGATTGGTGAGTAGTTTTTCTTTTTCTTTTCCTTTATCAGTAGGTAACCTTTATCATTGTTGTTGCCAAATTAAGTTACTCTAGGGGTTAAGTCATGGCAGGAGAGCTCGGACACGTGTCATGCTCCTGCTGTGCTATGTGGGAAGCCAGAGACACTTCCAGTATCCCTTGCGACTACATGTGCGAGAAGTGTATCCTGCTGCAGCTCTTGACAGACCGCATTGCGGCAATGAAGCTGCGGGTGGATTCTCTCTGGAGCATCCGCGATGCTGAGGAGGCCATGAATAGTACGTTTAGTGAGTTGGTCTTACCGCAGATAAAGGTTACAGACAGATAGGGAATGGGAGACCAACGTGAAGAGCAGTGGGAGGAAGGTAGTGCAGGGGTCCCCTGCGATCATCCCCCTCCAAAACAGATACATAGTTTTGGGTACTACTGGGGGGAATGACTCATCGGGGGGGGGGGCAGCAGCAGCCAAGTCCATGGCACCGTGGGTGGCTCTGCTGCACAGGAGGGCAGGAAAAAGAGTGGGAGAGCTATAGTGGTAGTGGATTCTATTTTAAGGGGAATAGACAGATGTTTCTGCGACCGCAATCGAGACTCCAGGATGGTATGTTGCCTCCCTGGTGCAACGGTCAAGGATGTCTCGGAGCGGCTGCAGGACATTTTGGAGGGGGAGGGTGAACAGCTAGTTGTCGTAGTGCATATAGGTACCAACGATATAGGTAAAAAAAAACGGGATGAGGTCCTACAAGGTGAATTTAGTGAGCTAGGAGTTAAATTAAAAATGAGGACCTCAAATGTAGTAATCTCAGAATTGCTACCAGTGCCACGTGCTAGTCAGAGTCGGAATTGCAGGAGAGCTCAGATGAATACGTGGCTTGAGGAGTGGTGCAGAAGGGAGGGATTCAAATTCCTGGGACATTGGAACCGGTTCTGAGGGAGGTGGGACCAGTACAAACCGGATGGTCTGCACCTGGGCAGGACCGGAACCAATGTCCTAAAGGGAGTGTTTGCTCGTGCTGTTGGGGAGGGGTTAAATTAATATGGCAGGGGGATGGGAACCTACACAGGGAGACAGAGGGAAGTAGAATGGGGGCAGAAGCAAAAGATAGAAAGAAGAAAAGTAAAAGTGGAGGGCAGAGAAAAGCAAGGCAAAAATCAAAAAGGGCCACATTACAGCAAAATTCTAAAGGGGCGAAGTGTTTTAAAAAGACAAGCCTGAAAAACTCTGTGCCTCAATTCGAGGAGTATTCATAATAAGGTGGACGAATTAACTGCACAGGCAGCAATTAATGAATATGATATAATTGGCATCACGGAGACATGGCTGCAGGGTGACCAAGGCTGGGAACTCAACATCCAGGAGTATTCAACATTCAGGAAGGATAGGCAGAACAGAAAAGGAGGTGGGGTAGCATTGCTGGTTAAAGAAGAAATTAACGCAATAGTAAGAAAGGACATTAGCTTGGATGATGTGGAATCTGTATGGGTGGAACTCCGGAATACCAAAGGGCAGAAAACGCTAGTGGGTATTGTGTACAGACCACCAAACAATAGTAGTGAGGCTGGGAACAGCATCAAACAAGAAATTAGGGATGCATGCAATAAATGTACAGCAGTTATCATGGGCAACTTTAATCTACATATAGATTGGGCTAACCAAACTGGTAGCAATACGGTGGAGGAGGATTTCCAGGAGTGTATTAGGGATGGTTTTCCAGACCAATATGTTGAGGAAGCAATTAGAGGGCGGGCCATCCTCGACTGGGTGATGTGTAATGAGAAAGGACTAATTAGCAATCTTGTTGTGCGAGGCCCTTTGGGGAAGAGTGACCATAATATGGTAGAATTCTTTATTAAGATGTAGAGTGACACAGTTAATTCAGAGACGAGGGTCCTGAACTTAAGGAAAGGTAACTTCAATGGTATGAGACGTGAATATGGCTAGAATAGACTGGCGAATAATACTTAAAGGGTTAACGGTGGATAGGCAATAGCAAACATTGAAAGATCACATGGATGAACTTCAACAATTGTACATCCCTGGCTGGAGTAAAAATAAAAAGGGGAAGGTGACTCAACTGTGGCTAACAAGGGAAAGGAAGGATAGTGTTAAATCCAAGGAAGAGGCATATAAATTGGCCAAAAAAAGCAGCAAACCTGAGGACTGGAAGAAATTTAGAATTCAGCAGAGGAAGACAAAGGGTTTAATTAGGAGCAGGTAAATAGAGTATGAGAGGAAGCTCACCAGGAACATAAAAACTGACTGCAAATGCTTCTATAGATAGGTGAATAGAAAAAGATTAGTGAAGACAAACATAGGTCTCTTGCAGACAGATTCACGTGAATTTATAATGGGGAACAAAGAAATGGCGGACCAGTTAAACAAATACTTTGGTTCTGTCTTCACGAAGGAAGACACCAATAACCATCCGGAAATACTAGGGGACCGAAGGTCTAGTGAGAAGGAGGAACTGAAGGAAATCCTTATTAGGCGGGAAACTGTGTTAGGGAAATTGATGGGATTGAAGGCCGATAAATCCCCGGGGCCTGATAGTCTGCATCCCAGAGTACTTAAGGAAGTGGCCCTAGAAATAATTGGAAAATTATGCATTGGTGAAACTTTTCCAACTGTCTATCGACTTTGGATCAGTTCCTATGGACTGGAGAAACATAGAAAATAGGTGCAGGAGTAGGCCATTCGGCCCTTCGAGCCTGCACCACCATTCAATAAGATCATGCCTGATCATTCACCTCAGTACCCCTTTCCTGCTTTCTCACCATACCCCTTGATCCCATTAGCCGTAAGGGCCATATCTAACTCCGTCTTGAATATATCCAATGAACAGGCATCAACAACTCACTGCGGTAGAGAATTCCACAGGTTAACAACTCTCTGAGTGAAGAAGTTTCTCATCTCCATCCTAAAAGGCTTACCCCTTATCCTTAGACTGTGTCCTCTGGTTCTGGACTTCCCTAACATCGGGAATACTCTTCCTGCATCTAACCTGTCCAGTCCCGTCTGAATTTTATATGTTTCTGCGGGATCCCCTCTCATCCTTCTACACTCCAGTGAATACAGGCCCAGTCGATCCAGCCTCTCCTCATACGTCAGTCCTGCCACCCCGGGAATCAGTCTGGTGAACCTTCGCTGCACTCCCTCAATAGCAAGAACGTTCTTTCTCAGGTTAGGAGGCCAAAATTGAACACAATATTCCAGGTGAGGCCTCACCAAGGCCCTGTACAACTTCAGTAAGACCTCCCTGCTCTTATACTCAAATCCCCAAGCTATGAAGGACAACATACCTTTTGCCTTCTTCACCGCCTGCATGCCAACTTTCAATGACTGATGTACCATGACACCCAGGTCTCATTACACCTCCCCTTTTCCTAATCTGCCGCCATTCAGATAATATTCTGCCTTTGTGTTGTTGCCCCCAAAGTGGATAACCTCACATTTATCCACATTATACTGCATCTGCCATGCATTTGCCCACTCATCTAACCTGTCCAAGACACCGTGCAGCCTCAGCATCCTCCTCACAGCTCACACTGCCACCTAGCTTAGTGTCATCTGCAAACTTGGAGATATTGCACTCAATTCCTTCATCTAAATCATTAATGTATATTGTAAATAGCTGGGGTCCCAGCACTGAGCCCTGCGGCACTCCACTAGTCACTGCCTGCCATTCTGTAAAGGACCCGTTTATCCCGACTGTCTGCCAACCAGTTCTCGATCCATGTCAGTGCATTACCCCCAATACCATGTGCTTTAATTTTGCACACCAATCTTGTGTGGGACCTTGTCAAAAGCTTTTTGAAAGTCCAAATACACCACATCCATTGGTTCTCCCTTGTCCACTCTACTAGTTACATCCTCAAAAATTTCTAGAAGATTTGTCAAGCGTAATTTCCCTTTCATAAATCTATGCTGACTTGGATCGATCCTGTCACTGCTTTCCAAATGCGCTGCTATTTCATCTTTAATAATTGATTCCAACATTTTCCCCAGTACTGATGTCAGGCTAACCGGTCTATAATTACCCGTTTTCTCTCTCCCTCCTTTTTTAGAAAGTGGTGTTACATTAGCTACCCTCCAGTCCATAGGAACTGATCCAGAGTCAATAGACTGTTGGAAAATGATCACCAATGCATGCACTATTTCTAGGGCCACTTCCTTAAGTACTCTGGGATGCAGACTATCAGGCCCCGGGGATTTATCGGCCTTCAATCCCATCAATTTCCCGAACACAATTTCCTACCTAATAAGGATTTCCTACAGTTCCTCCTTCTCACTAGACCCTCGGTCCCCTAGTATTTCCGGAAGGTTATTTGTGTCTTCCTTCGTGAAGACAGAACCCAAGTACTTGTTCAGCTGGTCTGCCATTTCTTTGTTCCCCATTATAAATTCACATGAATCTGACTGCAAGGGACCTACATTTGTCTTCACTAATCTTTTTCTCTTCACATATCTACAGAAGCATTTGCAGTCAGTTTTTATGTTCCTGGCAAACTTCCTCTCATACTCTATTTTCCCCCTCATAATTAAACCTTTTGTCTTCCTCTTCTGAAATCTAAATTTCTCCCAGTCCTCAATTTATCCCTAGTTAGCCACGGTTGAGCCACCTTCCCCATTTTAGTTTTACTCCAGCCAGGGATGTACAATTGTTGAAGTTCATCCATGTGATCTTTCAATGTTTGCCATTGCCTATCCACCGTCAACCCTTTAAGTATCATTTGCCAGTCTATTCTAGCCAATTTACGTCTCATACCATCAAAGTTACCTTTCCTTAAGTTCAGGACCCTAATCTCTGAATTCGCTGTGTCACTCTCCATCTTAATGAAGAATTCTACCATATTATGGTCACTCTTCCCCAAGGGGCCTCGCACAACAAGATTGCTAATTAGTCCTTTCTCATTACACATCACCCAATCTAGGATGGCCAGCTCTATAGTTGCTTCCTCAACATATTGGTCTAGAAAACCATCCTTAATACACTGCAGGAAATCCTCCTCCACCATACTGCTACCAGTTTGGTTAGCCCAATCTATATGTAGATTAAAGTTGCCCATGATAACTGCTGTACATTTATTGCACGCATCCCTAATTTCTTGTTTGATGCTGTGTTCAGCCTCACTACTATTGTTTGGCGGTCTGTAAACAACTCCCACTAGCGTTTTCTGCCCTTTGGTATTCCGCAGCTCCACCCATACAGATGCCACATCATCCAAGCTAATATCCTTCCTTACTATTGCGTTAATTTCTTCTTTAACCAGCAACGCTACCCCACCTCCTTTTCCGTTCTGTCTATCCTTCCTGAATGTTGAATACCCCTGGATGTTGAGTTCCCAGCCTTGGTCACCCTGCAGCCATGTCTCCGTGATGCCAATTATATCATATTCATTAATTGCTGCCTGTGCAGTTAATTCGTCCACCTTATTATGAATACTCCTCGAATTGAGGCACAGAGCCTTCAGGCTTGTCTTTTTAAAACACTTTGCCCCTTTAGAATTTTGCTGTAACGTGGACCTTTTTGATTTTTGCCTTGGGTTTCTCTGCCCTCCACTTTTACTTTTCTTCCTTCTATCTTTTGCTTCTGCCCCCATTCTACTTCCCTGTCTCCCTGTGTAGGTTCCCATCCCCCTGCCATATTAATTTAACCCCTCCCAACAGCACTAGCAAACACTCCCCCTAGGACATTGGTTCCGGTCCTGCCCAGGTGCAGACCGTCCGGTTTGTACTGCTTCCACCTCCCCCAGAACCGGTTCCAATGTCCCAGGAATTTGAATCCCTCCCTTCTACATCACTCCTCAAGCCACATATTCATCTGAGCTATCCTGCAATTCCTACTTTCACGTGGCACTGGTAGCAATCCTGAGATTACTACCTTTCAGAGCCTACTTTTTAATTTAACTCCTAGCTCCCTAAATTCACCTTGCAGGACCTCATCCCATTTTCTTACCTATATCATTGGTACCTATATGCACCACGTCAACTGGCTGTTCACCAACCCCCTCCACAATGTCCTGCAACCCGCCCCGAGACATCCTTGACCCTTGCACCAGGGAGGCAACATACCATCCTGGAGTCTCGATAGCGGCCGTAGAAACGCCTATCTATTCGCCTTACAATAGAATCCCCTACCACTATAGCTCTCCCACTCTTTTTCCTGCCCTCCACCCACGGTGCCATGGACTTCGCTGCTGCTGCCCTCCCCTGATGAGGGGAGCTAATGTAACACCACTTTTTAAAAAGAGGGAGAGAGAAAACGGGTCATTATAGACTGGTTAGCCTGACATCAGTCATGGGGAAAATGTTGGAATCAATTATTAAAGATGAAATAGCAGGGCATTTGCAAAGCAGTGACAGGATCGGTCCAAGTCAGCATGGTTTTATGAAAGGGAAATCATGCTTGACAAATTTTCTAGAATTTTTTGAGGATATAACTAGTAGAGTGGACAAGGGAGATCCAGTGGATGTGGTGTATTTGGACTTTCAAAAGGGTTTTGACAAGGTCCCACACAAGAGATTGGTGTGCAAAATTAAAGCACATAGTATTGGGGGTAATGTACTGACGTGGATAGAGAACTGGTTGGCAGACAGGAAGCAGAGAGTTGGGATAAACGGGTCCTTTTCAGAATGGCAGGCAGTGACTTGTGGAGTGCCGCAGGGCTCAATGCTGGGACCCCAGCTATTTACAATATACATTAATGATTTAGATGAAGAGATTGAGTGTAATATCTCCAAGTTTGCAGATGACACTAAGCTGGGTGGCGGAGTGAGCTGTGAGGAGGGCGCTAAGAGGCTGCAGGGTGACTTGGACAGGTTAGGTGAGTGGGCAAATGCATGGCAGATGCAGTATAATGTTGATAGATGTGAGGTTATCCACTTTGGGGGCAAAAACACGAAGGCAGAATATTATCTGAATGGCGGCAGATTAGGAAAAGGGGCCTCGCCTGGAATATTGTATTCAGTTTTGGACTCCTAATCTGAGGAAGGACGTTCTTGCTATTGAGGGAGTGCAACGAAGGTGCACCAGACTGATTCCCGGGATGGCAGGACTGATATATGAGGAGAGACTGGATCGACTGGGCCTGTATTCACTGGAGTTTAGAAGAATGAGAGGGGATCTCATAGAAACATATAAAATTTTGACAGGACTGGACAGGTTAGATGCAGGAAGAATGTTCCCAATGTTGGGGAAGTCCAGAACCAGAGGACACAGTCTAAAGATAAGGGATAAGCCATTTAGGACTGAGATGAGGAGAAACTTCTTCACCCAGAGAGTTGTTAACCTATGGAATTCCCTATCGCAGCGTTGTTGATGCCAGTTTGTTGGATATATTCAAGAGGGAATTAGATATGGCCCTTATGGCTAAAGAGATCAAGGGGTATGGAGAGAAAGCAGGAAAGGGGTTACTGAGGTGAATAATCAGTCATGATCTTATTGAATGGTGGTGCAGGCTAGAAGGGCCGAATGGCCTACTCCTGCACCTATTTTGTATGTTTCCATGTTTCTAAAAATCAATTTTTATTGTTTGGTGAATACATAACAAGAGGTCTAAACTCTGGATCATCACTAGAAGAGGAAGTAAAGAAATATTGAATTATTTACGAAAAATTGCTATTGAGGCAGATGGCAATAACATTTTAAAAGGGAATTGGTTAACTGAAAACGAAGAATATAAAAAAGGGACCAGTTGAAGAGCTTGCATTAGTAATAATATGTTGGGACAAATTACTTCCTCCTTTGCAAAGAGAAATCAGAGTTGAGAGGTGATAGGCAGAGGACAGGATAGAGGCGCTTGCGTCCATAGTGGTAATCAATGTACATACAGAAGATTTCAACAACAGAAATTTAGCTGATTACATATTCAGAATGCAAGAGAAACTAAATATGCTCAAAATAGTCCGTAATAGAGATTGCGGATGGTGACAAGACAGGGATTCTGGGCTCGTGGAGTCTCCAAGCCTATCACAAAATCAAGGTGGCATTTGGAGCATAGGCCAGGATTACTGTACAGAGAGGGCAAGTCTGATGGTAATAGTGTTTCAGGATCTGATAAGTAGATAGAGAACAATCAGTGCCTCAATGCTGTCTAGTGGTCCAAAAGGTCAGTAGATGATCAATGTTCCAGGATAATCCAGCTGTGGTGACTTGGAGCAGCAGTGAACAGGGGGCTACGGATGTCTTCCCTCCCAGTCATCAAAATCCTTTAAGTTCTTCCTTAAATTAAACTCTTTGAATGTGTTGTGGAAGAATTATCTCTTAGTTTATAATACTCTTGTTTTTGGTACCGTACCATGTAAACGTTCAAGCAACAAATTGCCTGCTTAAAACAAAAGACATATTTAGACCCCAACGTTCGTTGACCCTGAGTCATGGAGATATGGGAAGTAAGACAATGGGCGGTTGAAAAGGCAAACAGATGTATATCGCTTGTACTAATAAGAGGAAGATAGTTCCTTGTTTTTCTGCTGATGCGAGGAAAATAACCCCACTTGTGTGTGCGTATGCTAGTTAACCTTTGACTTACCACAATGTAAAGATAGATTGTCATAGCATTACCATATACGGTAAGACGTTACAAAAATGTTAGATAATTGGACAATGGTGTAAGGGGGCGGGACCGCCCCCAGAGGTATAATTGTAACTTGGAAACTTCGCTTGGAGAGAAGGTGTGGCGAAGCTGCGGAGTTTCCCCACTTCTCCCAGAGCGCTCTGTACAAGTAAACTGTGACGTTTTCCTTCACCGTACTCGGACTTGGTGTGGAATTTATTTCCCTTACAGAATGTAAAAATAGATGTGGGTGTTGAAGGTAAAGAATGAGAGATTTAGGAAAAAGAACACTCAGAACTTCCTCATCATCATAGGCAGTCCCTTGAAACAAGGATGACTTGCTTCCACACCAATAAGGGATGAGTTCACAGGTGTTTCAATGAAGGACCTAATATTCCAGATCCCAAACAACATGTTGAAGGGTTGAAGATGCCTGTGCGTGGATTTTTTTTAACGTGTGGTGGTTGTTGCACACCAGCCACCACACAGGCTTGATTGACAGAGCTAGGTCTTGGTCCAGTGGCAAGGATTACCCAAGACGACTGGAGACCAGCTCTCCTGCGCGGACCTAGTGCGCACACATATCGCAGTGTGGGCTGGCTCATGTTGCTTCTGGGCCCTCGCCTCTCCTGGGTCCCGGTCACTTCCCTCTAAAAACTCTTGCCGCTCCTGTTGTGCCTGCCCGCACTACAATCAGCGACCTGGCTTCGCAGCCGTCCTTCTGCAACAGCACGCACTTCTCCCTGCAGTGGTATGCCGCCGCACGCTGCTCCCTCTAATGAGTGGCTTGGCCCAGGCCGGAAATTGGTGCGGTCCCGGCCTGCAAGACCATCAGCAGGCCGGGGCCATTAGAGGGAGCAGCGTGCAGCGGCTCGGAAATCAGCGCGGTCCCGGCCTGCAAGACTAGAACTTCCTAGACTGCTGGGGTGACACTCCACGTTTTAATGGTCCCTTAGTTGGGCTCCGAGGCTGAGGATCATATATTGACCATAAATCATGTCAATACCAGATCACCCACGCAAATATTTCTCAGTCTAACTGGCTGCGGTGCGAATAATAGCTTAAATCCAGCAAATTAGTGATCGTTCCTGACTACAATGGAGGCCTGAGCGGCGAGAACAGGCTTTGGCGAGGCTCCACAACCATGCCGGCAAACTATGGCGCAACTTAAATAATTGCGTAACTCACTTACTCCATAATTTCCCGGAACTTTTAGGCATTAACAATCATGCATACCGCTAATGTGTCATTACTACGATGCAACTTTGCAGTAAATTCAGGTTCGATGACTGCCTGGGGTACTTTTATAAAGTAGTCTAAGGGGTGATGGTCACATGGTCTGAAATCCCTTCATTAAAACATCAATTTTTTAAAAAATGCATAGTAGTTGCACAGAACATCAAATGCAATCATACTGTTATTTTACTTACTGTGACAGTTCCACTCATTAATGACTCAAAAATGATAACATCAAGGTCAGGCCACAATCTGGGTCAGGAGCACAGTAACGCAAAATCCTCTCATAGAAACCATTTCACAATCCTTAGGTTTGACACTACATGGGGTACAGCTTGAATGTGGTGTCAGGCCAGACTGGAAAATGGTCAGGAACTCAGGGAGAGAAGGTCAGGAACTTGTTGACGGGGCGGGGGGGAAAAGAGAGAGAAAGAGAACATGGTGAGAACAGCGAGGAAGAAGGAAGAATGTGATCCAGGTCTGAAGGAGGGGTGGGGGATAAGAGCAAGAACGTGATCCCGATGGGAAGATAGATCACGTTCTCCCGGCCTCTGTTAGGCCTGGATCACGTTCTTCCATCCCCACCCCCTTTACACGTGCACCACGTTCTTACTCTCCTCTCCTCTCCTCTCCCCCCCCCCCCCCCACCCCCAACCACTAGACCGCGACAGTTCAAGAAGGCGGCTCACTACCGCCCTGTCAAAGGCAACTTGGGATGGGTGATAAATAAATGAATTTTAAAATATGAGAACGTATTCTGTGTTGGTCCTACAACATTACATTTGTGTGTTAGTTGCCGGATTCAACTATTCCAATGTTCTCCTGGCCAGCCTCCCATCCTCAATGAATTTTGAGCTTATCCAAAACTGTGTTGCACGTATCCCACTTGCAAGTCCCACTCGCCCATCACCCCTGCACAGCTTTCTGAAGGTCCCTCGCAGCCCTTTAAAGAGACCGCACACCAAAAAAAAATTAGGGGGAACATTGTCCAACACCTTGATTTTAAAATTCGCATCATCATGTTAAAATCCTTCCATGGCCTCACCCCTTCCTACCTGAACCCGGCAGTGTGAGTGCTTCTAACCCCAGAGGATGAGCCCTGTCTGTTCTCTGAAAGCAGTAGTGTTAGCACTGAGAGCTTTGCACCCTGGCTGTCAAATGAAAGGATCAAATTACACTTTACAAAGATCTTGATTACTCAGGCAGGCAGGATCTAATTACACATACCAGACAATCTGCTGGGTGTGTCTCGTCCTTCAGGGAACCAATCAGAAACCTAGGGCTGGATTTCCAGCTCATTTGCGCCTTGGTTGGCGCCCTAGCGGGGCCTTAAATGCTGTTTTTGGGCGTTATGCCAAGCGTCCAGGATTTACCGTCCAACCGGAAGATTTGGCTATTGGTTTGCACGGTGCAAACACTTATCGCCCAACCCTCCGTTTTTAGCGTGATGATGACGTCAATCGGCGTGCAATGCTGTGCTAGCATCCCACATGGAACATTCGCCTAAAAAAAAACAGGCGGTCCCAGGCAGGCAGGCGGTATTGGCAGCATTTTTAAATAGAGGGATGAGGTTCCTACATCGCAGGTTATATTGACCACAACGATTGCACACATAATGCTGTACGAAGCTCCAACTTGCAAACTTCACATTTATCTGCCATTACAAAGCCCGTACAACTTGAGTGAGAAAATTTAATGGAGGCATTATTAGTTCGCCAGTGTATCAAGCTCCATGCTATTGCCAGGCGGTGTCAAGCTAGAGGAAGGACTCTTGTACATGTCGGCCCACAGATGATGAGAGGCCTAAGACGTCTGGAGAGGAGAGGAGGGCTTACCCCTCACAGGTTTAAAGGTACCAGCGCTGAGACCTCCAGCTCTCTGAGGAGCAGGGTGTGAGAAGGCTGCGCTTCTGAAAGGAAGTGCTGGCAGAGATATTCCATCTCCTACAGGCAGATCGATGCCTGCAACACTCTGGAGGCAGCCTTCAATAGTCCCCTCAACAGGTATCCAAATTCACTGTGGTGTGCTGCATGTTGCACAGCTTGGCCATCATGAGGGGCCAGGCATTACCAGTGGGGATTGCATGCCACTTCAGGAGGAGGAGGATGACGACGAGGAGCCTGACGAGGCCCCCATTGGATAGCCACCCATCCACGGGGAGGCAAGGTGGAGATGTTGCCAGCCCAATACTCGCACGTCGCCAGCTCGTAATAAACCAGCTCTCCTAAATGGAGGAAACTGAGGGATGGAGCTAATACTGGACATGCTATAGGCTCGGGTCTTTGGTGTTGCAAGTTATAGCCCTCTCGTTAATCAATCCTCTATCCCATGCTAATATATTACCCAAACCCAATGAGCCGTGGTGCAGCAGGAAGGGATTCAAATTCCTGGGGAATTGGAACCGGTTCTGGGGGAGGTGGGACCAGTACAAACCGGACGGTCTGCACCTGGGCAGGACCGGAACCAATGTTCTAGGGGGAGTGTTTGCTAGTGCTGTTGGGGAGGAGTTAAACGAATATGGCAGGGGGATGGGAACCAATGCAGGGAGACAGAGGGAAACAAAATGGAGACAGAAGCAAAGGACAGAAAGGAGATGAGTAAAAGTGGAGGGCAGAGAAATCCAAGGCAAAAAACAAAAAGGGCCAATGTACAGCAAAATTCTAAAGGGTCAAAGTGTAACAAAAAGGCAAGCCTGAAAGCTCGGTGCCTCAATACAAGGAGTATTCGGAACCCAGGAGAGGGCTCTGAGCTAGTTAGAGTGGGTGAGAGCGCAGATGAACAGGACCCCAAGAAAGAATGCAAAAGGCAGGAGACAACAGAGCAGAGTAGCACTGGGGTAAGTGTAAACCACAAGGTGATAGGAAGGGACAATATGTATGAAGATAAAGGGGCTGCAGGAGGGGTCAAAACTAAAAATCATGGTTTAAAAGCTAGTATTAATACCTAAACGCACGCAGCATTCGAAATAAAGTAAATGTGCTTAAAGTAAATCATTACAAATGGGTATGATTTGGTGGCCATTACAGAAACATGGTTGCAGGGTGGCCAAGACTGGGAATTAAACATACAGGGGTATCTGACAATTCGGAAGGATAGACAAGGGAAAGGAGGTGGGGTAGCTCTGTTAATAAAGGATGATATCAGGGCAGTTGTGAGAGATGATATTGGCTCTAATGAACAAAATGTTGAATCATTGTGGGTGGAGATTAGAGATAGTAAGGGGAAAAAGTCACTGGTGGGCGTAGTTTATAGGCCCCCAAATAATAACTTCACGGTGGGGCGGACAATAATCAAGGGAATAATAGAGGCATGTGAAAAAGGAATGGCAGTAATCATGGGGGATTTTAACCTACATATCGATTGGTCAAATCAAATCGCACGGGGTAGCCTGGAGGAGGAATTCACAGAATGCATACGGGATTGTTTCTTAGAACAGTATGTTACAGAACCTACAAGGGAGCAAGCTATCTTAGATCTGGTCCTGTGTAATGAGACAGGAATAATAAACAATCTCCAAGTAAAAGATCCTCTCGGAATGAGTGATCACAGTATGGTTGAATTTGTAATACAGATTGAGGGTGAGGAAGTAGTGTCTCAAACGAGCATACTATGCTTAAACAAAGGGGTCTACAGTGGGATGAGGGTAGAGTTAGCTAAAGTAGACTGGGAACATAGGCTAAACGGTGGCACAATTGAGGAACATTGGAGGACTTTTAAGGAGCTCTTTCATAGTGCTCAACAAAAATATATTCCAGTGAAAAAGGGCGGTAAGAGAAGGGATAACCAGCCGTGGATAACCAAGGAAATAAAGGAGAGTATCAAATTAAAAACTAATGCGTATAAGGTGGCCAAGATTAGTGGGAAACTAGAAGATTGGGAAAATTTTAAACGACAGCAAAGTATAACTAAGAAAGCAATAAAGAAAGGAAAGATAGATTACGAAAGTAAACTTGCGCAAAACATAAAAACAGATAGTAAATGCTTTTACCGATAAATAAAAAGGAAAAGAGTGACTAAAGTAAATGTTGGTCCCTTAGAAAATGAGAAGGGGGATTTAGTAATGGGAAATGTGGAAATGGTTGAGACCTTAAACAATTATTTTGCTTCGGTCTTCACAGTGGAAGACACAAAAACCATGCCAAAAATTGCTGGTCACGGGAATGTGGGAAGGGAGGACCTTGAGACAATCACTATCACCAGGGAGGTAGTGCTGGACAGGCTAATGGGACTCAAGGTAGACAAGTCCCCTGGTCCTGATGAAATGCATCCCAGGGTATTAAAAGAGATGGCGGAAGTTATAGCAGATGCATTCGTTATAATCTACCAAAATTCTCTGGACTCTGGGGAGGTATCAGTGGATTGGAAAGCAGCTAATGTAACGCCTGTTTAAAAAAGGGGGCAGACAAAAAGGCAGGTAACTATAGGCCGGTTAGTTTAACATCTGTAGTGGGGAAAATGCTTGAAGATATCATTAAGGAAGAAATAGCGGGACATCTAGTTAGGAATAGTGCAATCAAGCAGACGCAACATGGATTCATGAAGGGGAAATCATGTTTAACTAATTTACTGGAATTCTTTGAGGATATAACGAGCATGGTGGATAGAGGTGTACCGATAGATGTGGTGTATTTAGATTTCCAAAAGGCATTCGATAAGGTGCCACACAAAAGGTTACTGCAGAAGATAAAGGTACGCGGAGTCAGCGGAAATGTATTAGCATGGATAGAGAATTGGCTGGCTAACAGAAAGCAGAGAGCTGGGATAAATGGGTCCTTTTCAGGTTGGAAATCGGTGGTTAATGGTGTGCCACAGGGATCGGTGCTGGGACCACAACTGTTTACAATATACATAGATGACCTGGAGGAGGGGACAGAGTGTAGTGTAACAAAATTTGCAGATGACACAAAGATTAGTGGGGAAGCGGGTTGTGTAGAGGACACAGAGAGACTGCAAAGAGATTTAGATAGGTTAAGCGAATGGGCTAAGGTTTGGCAGATGGAATACAATGTCGGAAAATGTGAGGTCATCCACACCTTGGGAAAAAAAAACAGTAAAAGGGAATATTATTTGAATGGGAAGAAATTACAACATGCTGCGGTGCAGAGGGACCTGGGGGTCCTTGTGCATGAATCCCAAAAAGTTAGTTTGCAGGTACAGCAGGTAATCAGGAAGGCGAATGGAATGTTGGCCTTCATTGCAAGAGGGATGGAGTACAAAAGCAGGGCGGTCCTGCTGCAACTGTACAGGGTATTGGTGAGGCCGCACCTGGAGTGCTGCGTGCAGTTTTGGTCACCTTTCTTAAGGAAGGATATACTAGCTTTGGAGGGGGTACAGAGACGATTCACTAGGCTGATTCCAGAGATGAGGGGGTTACCTTATGATGATAGATTGAGTAGACTGGGTCTTTACTCGTTGGAGTTCAGAAGGATGAGGGGTGATCTTCTAGAAACATTTAAAATAATGAAAGGGATAGACAAGATAGAGGCAGAGAGGTTGTTTCCACTAGTCGGGGAGACTAGAACTAGGGGCACAGCCTCAAAATACGGGGGAGCCAATTTAAAACCGAGTTGAGAAGGAATTTTTTCTCCCAGAGGGTTGTGAATCTGTGGAATTCTCTGCCTAGGGAAGCAGTTGAGGTTAGCTCATTGAATGTATTCAAATCATAGAGCGATAAATTTTTAACCAATAAGGGAATTAAGGGTTATGGGGAGCGGGCAGGTAAGTGGAGCTGAGTCCATGGCCAGATCAGCCATGATCTTTTTGAATGGCGGAGTAGGCTCGAGGGGCTAGATGGCCTACTCCTGTTCCTAATTCTTATGTTCTTATTATGTTATGCAAGTCCTTATCTTGCATAAAACCTTTATGTGGTATCTTATCCAATATACTACATACACTGGTTCCCCTTCATCTACTCTGCAAGTTACATCCTCAAAAAATTAAAATTTGTTAAACATAATTTCCCTTTCATAAAACAATATTGACTCTGCCTAATTATATGATGATTTAAGTGCCCTGCTCCAGTTTCCAGAATAATGGATTCCAGCATTTTCCTGATGACTGGTGTCAGACTAACTGGCCTATAGTTTCCTGTTTTCTCTCTCCCTCCTTTCTTGAAAAGCGGGGTTACATTAACAACCTTCCAATCCACTGTGACTCGTTCTAGAATCGAGGGAATAGGGAATCTAACCAATGAATCCACTATTTCTGCAGCCACCTCTTTTAGAACCTTAGGATCTAGGCCATCAGGTCCAGGGGATTTGTCGGCTTTTAGTTTCATTCGATTCTCTAATACTTTTTCTCGACTGATATTAATTACTTTCTAAGTACCTCATTCTCAGTAGCCCCTTGGTTCCCCACTAATTTTGGCACGCCTTTTGTGTTTTCCACTGTGAAGACAAATACAAAATATTTGTTTAAGCTCTGCCATTTCCTTATTTGCCATTATAAATTCTCCTGCCTCAGCCTCTCGGGTACCAACTCTCTACTCTCTTCCTTTTGACATACTTGTAGAAGCTCTTACAATCTGTTTTTATATTTCTTGCTCATATTCTATTTTCTCCCTTATCATCAATTTTTTGGTCATCCTTTGACATAGAGAACGCAGAGTGGATCGCAAGCAGAGTGGAGGAATTTGGTGTGAGTAGGAATTAGGTGGAGAGGAGAAAAGCGGGCGAGATGCCCAACTGAAAAGGAGGAGTGGAGCCACAAGAGCAGACCTGCGGGAGAGCAAGAGGAGCAGCTACAGATAAAGGTAGGCCCAAGAGCCCAGAGGGAGCGTATCAGGGAGCGAGGTAAATGATGTCAGTGGAAGGAAAAGAGCTGATTGGTTAGTAGCTGGTAGCACAGAAATAAACTTAATAGTCTATTAAGTAGAGGCGGGGCAGGGCAGGGCACCTCAGTCCCATGGACCTATATGGTGCAGGGTGGGAGGAAAGAGGAGGAAGATCGGGAAAGCAATAATGATAGGAGATTCGAATGTTAGGGGAACCGACAGGCCGCAGACGTGATTCCAGGATGATACGTTGCCTCCATAGTGCAGGGTCAAAGATGTCACAGAGTGGCTGCAGAACATTCTGAGGGGGGCGAGCGAACAGACAGAGGTCGTGGTCCATATTGGTCTCAACGACATAGGCAGAAAGCGGGATGAGGTCCTGCATGCAGATTTTAGGAAGCTAGGAAAGAGTTTAAAAAGCAGGATCTCAAAAGGTAGTAATCTGCGGATTATTCCCGATGTTACGAGCTAGTGAGTATAGAAATAGGAAGATAGAGCAAATGAATGCGTGGCTGGAAAGATGGTGCAGGAGGGAAGGCTTTAGATTTTTGGGACATTGGGGAGGTGGGACCTGTACAGGCTGGACGGGTTGCACCTCAACAGAGTTGGAACCAATGTCTCATTGGGGGCGGCGGGGGACTTGCTAGTGCTGTTGGGGAAGGTTTAAACTAATTTGACTGGGGAATGGGCATTAGGATGTAGTATTAGAAATGAAAACAGATAGCACTAGAGTAAGAAATAGTACGGTATTAGGTAGAGTCAGACTAAGAGAGAATACAAGAAGGTCTAAGATAGGTTTACAGTGCATGTGTGTGAATGCACAAAGTGTGATAAATATGAAAATAAGATTGGTGAGCTACAGGTGCAAATAGACGCATGAGAATATGATGTTGTGGCAATAACGGAGACCTGGCTCAAAAAAGGGCGGGTTTGGGTACTAAATAGTGTTTAGGAAAGACAAGGAAGGAAAGAAAGAAGGTGGGGTTCCTGGATACAAGGTGTTTAGGAAAGATAAGGAAGGAAAGAAAGGAGGTGGGGTGACAGTATTCATTAGGGAGAGATTCAGTGCTGGAGAGAGGGGATGTCCTGGAGGGATCAAGGACAGAATCTATTTGGTTAGAGTTGAGAAACAACAGAGCTGCCATTACACCACTAGGCATATTCTATATGCCGCCAACTCGTGGGGAAGATACGGAGGAGCAAAATTTGAAGGGAAATTATAGAGACGTGCAAGAATTAGAGTAGTAATAATGGGGGACTTCAACTATCCTAATGTAGACTGGGATAGTAATAGTGCAGAGAGCGGGAAGAAGTTCTGAAATGTGTTCAGGAGAACTTTCTTGATCAGTACATTTCCGGCCCAATGAGGAAGGAGGTCTAGCTGGATCTGTTCTGGGGATTGAGGTGAGTCAACATTTAGGGAACAGTGATCACAGTATCATAAGATTTAGATCAGCTACAGAAAAGGATAGGGAGCAATCTAGAGTAAAGATACTAAATTGGAGGAAAGCCAATATCAATGGGTTGAGAATGGATCTGGCCTGGGTAAATTGGAATCAAAGATTAGCAGGCAAAACTGTAGTCGAACAATGGGCTGCCTTTAAAGAACAGATAGTTCAGGTAGTCAAGTTACATTCCCACGAAAGAGAAAGATAGGGCAACTAAAGCCAGAGCTCCCTGGATTATGAAAGAGATAGAGAGTAAGATGAAGCAGAAAAAGAGCGCGTATGAAAGATGTCAGGTTGAGAATACAAGTGAGAATGAGACTCAATATCGAGTATCCAGAGGGAATGTGAAAAAGAAAATAAGAGGGGTAAAAGAGAGAGTATGAGAATAATTGGCAGCTAACATAAAAAGGAATCCAAAAGTCTTCTATCGGCATATAAATAATAAATGGGTAGTAAGAGGAGGGATCAAAAAGGAGACCTACGCATGGAGGCAGAGGGCATGGCTGAGGTACTAAATGAGTACTCTGCATCTGTCTTCACCAAGGAGGAAGATACTGCCAAAATAGTGACAGAGGAGGTAGTGGAGATACTGGATGAGATAAAAATTGATAAAGAGGAGGTACTGTAAAGGCTGTCAGTACTTAAAAGTTGATAAGTCACCAGGGATACATCCTAGGATGCCGAGGAAAATTGCGGAGGTATTGACCATAATCTTTCAGTCATCCTTCGATAAGGGGGTGGTGCCAGAGGGCTGGAGAACTGCAAATGTTACACCCTTGTTCAAAAAAGGGTGCAAGGATAAACCCAGCAACTACCAAGCCAGTTAGTTTAACCTCGGTAGTCATCATCATCATCATAGACAGTCCCTCGGAATCGCTTCCACTCTAAAAAATGAGTCCTTAGGTGGCTGAACAGTCCAATACGAGAACCACAGTCCCGGTCACAGGTGGGACAGATAGTCGTTGAGGGAAAGGGTGGGTGGGACTGGTTTGCCGCACACTCTTTCCGCTGCCTGCTCTCGGTAGTAGGGCAGCTTTCAGAAACGATAATAAGGGACAAAATTAAGAGTCACTTGGACAAGTGTGGATTAATTAAGGAAAGCCTGCACGGATTTGTTAAAGGTAAATCGTGTTTAACTAACTTGATCGAATTTTTTGATGAGGTAACAGCGAGGGTTGATGAGGCCAATTCGGTTGACGTGGTGTACATGGATTTCCAAAAGGCATCTGATAAAGTGCCATGACTTGCCAGCAAAGTTGAAGCCCATGGAATAAAAAGGGACAGTGGCAGCATGGATACAAAATTGGCTATGTGACAGGAAACAGAGAGCAGTGGTGAATGGTTGTTTATCGGACTGGAGGAAGGTAGACAGTGGTGTTCCCCAAGGGTCGGTTCTAGGACCACTGCTTCTTGATATATAGTAATGATATATATTAGACTATATATTAGACTTGGGTGTACAGGGCACAATTTCAAAATTTGCAGTTGACACAAAACTAGGAATCACTGTGAACAGTGAGGAGGATAGCAATAGACTTCAAGAGGACAAACAGGCTGGTGGAATGGGTGGACAGGTGGCAGATGAAATTGAATGCAGAAAAGTGCGAAGAGATGGGTCGTAAATTGCAGCCTCTCCGGGTTATGATGTGCACACATGCCCGAAGAGGCCCCACAAGTTATGGGTTTAGGCATGCACTATGCAAGCGCCTAAACCCGGCACTTGCGATCTGTCAAAATTTCTTTTGACAGATCATACAAATGCGAAGGTAAAGGGCCTCCACGGGCAGAGAGTTGCCCATCTCCTAGAGTTTTCAAAAATAGAAAAAAAATATTAATGACTAATTTTTATATTAAAAACCCTGTCCATTAAGGTAAGTTTATTTTTAACACCATTAAACATATTTAAAAAATATCAAAACATTTTTTTTTCTAAAACATTCAATTTCTATTAATTTTAAGTAAGTGAGGTATTTTTTTTAAATTTATGTAAAGTGCTTTCTTTGTTTTGGGGGTATTCCCATTCATAGTATAGTACAGGTAGTTCATTCAAAATCCGGAAACCTTGGGACCGAGGCCATTCCAGATTTTGGGTATTTCCGGATTTCGGAACTCTATCCTGAATCCGGAAATGCCCGGGCCGAGGTTCGGGTATTTTGGAACGTCTTTCAGACGGCCCAGCAGGGGAGGCCAGTCTGCAGTCTGGCAGCCCAGCAGGGAAGGTTCGGCTGCGGAGCTGGGGGGGGGGGGGGGGGGGGGGAAGAACGGCGGAGATCCGGATTTCGGAACATTTTCCTGATTCTGGACAACCCTGCCACGGATCGGCCTGGAGACCTGATTCCGGAACATTCCAAATTTCGGAACTCCTGATTTCGGATGCTCAACCTGTAATGGCAGCTCCTTACAAATGGAGCTCCCATTAGTTTCAATGAGAAAATATTTCATTCGATTGGTGGTACTGTGAATGTTTAAAAATGTATAGAGACATTGAAGTTGAGAACGTGGGAATTGTATAGGGACAGTATAAGCTAACAAAGAATTCATGGAGGAATAGCCATGACATCTCAGACTCGAGACTGCGAAATGTTACAACACTAACACATATTGAAACAAAACCCACAGCTTGCAGAAAAACCTCAAGGTCTTATTAAATCATGTTATTAACCTGAAACATTAACAGAAGGTCTTTGTTTAAAATCAGACCATACTTAGGTCGGCTTATGAGTGGACAAAGGGAAAGAGGGATCAAAAGGGATAGGCTGAACTAGGATGTCACTCTAGCCCTATCTTGTTATCTTTTGCCGAAAATGTATAACCGTCGTGCCTTTACAATGTAACGTCACTTTTTCCGTAGGAAGTGGGTGCGTTCTATCAGAGTGCATTCCTTCTGTCTGATAAGGTCCCCGATCGGGATTTGCTTTTTAAATAAAAGCTTGCTTTGTTTAAAGCACAAACGGTATTCGTTTCAGTAATTTTGCTGAACCAGATCGAGGTAAAAGAATCCAGAAATCAACAGTACGGCCCACGCGATCCCAGGATGAGCTTGCGCTCCTGGGATGCGTGGACTTCTGCACTGGGCTGCGCAACTAGGCCGCGGAGCAGAAGTGTTTGTTCCTCCGGGACCACCAGGTATTTTCGTAATTTTTTTTGTGGTTGGAGGCACACGCCCGCGGGAAGCCTCCGACCGCAATTTCTGGGTTGATACAGTTCAGTTGGAAAACATAGAAAATAGGTGCAGCATTAGGCCATTCGGCCCTTCGAACCTGCACCGCCATTCAATGAGTTCATGGCTGAACATGCAACCTCAGTACCCCATTCCTGCTTTCTCGCCATACCCCTTGATCCCCCTAGTAGTAAGGACTACATCGAACTCCTTTTTGAATATATTTAGTGAATTGGCCTCAACAACTTTGGTGCTCTAGGTGAGGCCAGAAAGAGAGCTAATATAAACTAAAAGGTACAATTCTAAAGGGGGTGCAGGAAGAGAGACAGACCTGGGGGTATATGTGCACAAATCGTTGAAGGTGGCAGGGCAGGTGGAGAAAGTGGTTAAAAAAAGCATACGGGATCCTGGCTTCATAAATAAAGGTATCGAGTACAAAAGCAAGGAAGTTATGATGAAACTTTATAAAACACTGGTTTGACCTCAACTGAAGTATTCTGTCCCGCACTTTAGGAAGGATGTGAAGGCCTTGGATAGGGTACAGAAAAGATTTACGAGAATGGTTCCAGGAATGGTTACGTGGATAGACTGGAGAAGCTGGGGTTGGTGGTAAAAACAGAGAGACAGACTATTATCTGAATGGTGACAGATTAGGAAAAGGGAAGGTGCAACGAGACCTGGGTGTCATGGTACATCAGTCATTGAAGGTTGGCATGCAGGTACAGCAGGCGGTTAAGAAAGCAAATGGCATGTTGGCCTTCATAGCGAGGGGATTTGAGTACAGGGGCAGGGAGGTGTTGCTACAGTTGTACAGGGCCTTGGTGAGGCCACACCTGGAGTATTGTGTACAGTTTTGGTCTCCTAACTGAGGAAGGACATTCTTGCTATTGAGGGAGTGCAGCGAAGGTTCACCAGACTGATTCCCGGGATGGCGGGACTGACCTATCAAGAAAGACTGGATCAAATGGGCTTGTATTCACTGGAGTTCAGAAGAATGAGAGGGGACCTCATAGAAACGTTTAAAATTCTGACGGGGTTAGACAGGTTAGATGCAGGAAGAATGTTCCCAATGTTGGGGAAGTCCAGAACCAGGGGACACAGTCTAAGGATAAGGGGTAAGCCATTTAGGACCAAGATGAGGAGGAATTTCTTCACCCAGAGAGTGGTGAACCTGTGGAATTCTCTACCACAGAAAGTTGTTGAGGCCAATTCACTAAATATATTCAAAAAGGAGTTAGATGAAGTCCTTACTACTAGGGGAATCAAGGTGTATGGTGAGAAAGCAGGAATGGGGTACTGAAGTTGCATGTTCAGCCATGAACTCATTGAATGGCGGTGCAGGCTAGAAGGGCCGAATGGCCTACTCCTGCACCTATTTTCTATGTTTCTATGTTTCTATGTTCTCCTCAGAGCCGAGAAGGTTGCGGAGATTTGAGAGAGGTGTTCAAAATCATGAGGGATCTAGACAGAGTAGATAGAAACGGTTCCCACTGGCAGAAGTGTCGAGAACCAGCGAACGCAGATTTAAGGTGATTGGCAGAAGAACCAAAGGCGACAGGAGGAAAATCTTTTTTACGCAGCAAGTGGTTAAGATTTGGAATGCACTGCCTGAAAGAGTGGTAGAGGCAGATACTTTTGTGGTTTTCAAAAGGGAGTTGGATAAGTACCTGAAGGAAAAATAATTACAGGGCTACGGGGAAAGGGCAGTGGAGTGGGACGAGCTGAATGAAATGTTCTTGCAGAGAGCCGGCCTGGGCTCAATGGGCCGAATGGCCTCCTTCTGTGTTGTAACCATTCTATGATTTTTTTGCTGGTTTCTAAAGCTCACCCAATCTTCAGGCTTACTAATATTCGTCACAACATTACAAGCCTCTTCTTTTAAACTAATACTATCCTTAACTTCTTTAGTTAGCCATGGATGGATCACTTTCTCAATGGAATATATATTCATAATACGACAGAACATTTGGGTGAGGCACTGGAGGAATGCAATAATTATATGCAGCATACTTAGTACTTTCCAGCCAGGTTGGGGATAAAAAGAAGAAACCTGGGGGGAAGAAAATCTAATTCGTGTAAAATCTGCTACAGGCACACCATAGTCAGAAAACTGAGTGATCTGCTACAGCTTTTTAGGCAATTGTCTGAATACAAACTATATGGTGCAGATCAGAAAGTGAAATTGAAGCTTTATTAGAAAAAACAACCACTAATACACATTATAAAAACCCATAAAATTTTACCCTGTATTATTTTTTCTTTAACCAAATTGATTGCAAGTATTCTGTTGAAAAAAAGAGCCATTGGACAATTTAAAAGGTACGGCACTGTAACTTTTTTTTAAAGTTAGATTTAATAATGTCCATTTTAAATTTATAATAAGGCAGTTTTGAAATTATAACTAAGTGACAGTTTGAGAATTTCAATTTGGTTTAAATAAAAAGCTGGAAATAAAGAGCTTGTATCAGTAAAAGTGACCATTAAACTATCAGATCATCACAAAAATCCAATTAGTTCACTAATGTCCTTTAGCAGAACCTGCTGTCCTTACCTGGTCTGACCTATGTGACTCCAGTTTCACACCAACATGGTTGACTCTTAACTGCCCTCTGAAATGGCCTAGCGAGCTATGCAACTGTGTCAAAAAACAGTTTCAGCGATTCAAGAAGGTAGCCCACCACTGCCTCCTCAGGGCAACCAAGGTATAGGCAATAAAATGTGGGCCTTTCCAGCAATGCCCACATCCTGAGATTTATTTATTTTTTTGATTACCAGTGGTTTTCCTTACTTTCCCATATTTAGTAAGAACATTTCAGAAAGGCAATAAAGAAAATATCAGATTAGACCAGCAAATTGCATATTTGTTATAGAAACTCTATTCTCTTTGTAAATAGAATGGAATATAATGAAGTTACACACATTAGGCTTGCTCCTCTGAGAATGACAGGAAACTAATGCCAGATTTTCTGGTAGTCTTAAACAAGTGGAATGTAAAACTAAAGGTGAAAATAATTGACACCAATAACAATCTGCAATACCTGTACTTATTGGAAAAAAAATTTATACCCCCAAAAATCTTAATTTGAAGGTTACTGCACAAGATAAAAAGTTCACGGGGTTGGGGGTAATATATTAGCATGGATAGAGGATTGACTAACTAACAGAGAGTCAGGATAAATGGTTCATTCTCTGGTTGGCAACCAATAATTAGTGGGGTGCAGCAGGGATCAGTGCCGGGACCCCAACTATTTACAATCTAATATTAACGACTGGGAATAAGGGCCAAGTTTGTTGACGATACAAAGATGGGAGGAAAAGCAATGTGTGAGGACACACAAAATGTGCAAAAGGACATAGACAGGCTAAGTGAGTGGGCAAAAATTTGGCAGATGGAGTATAATGTTGGAAAGTGTGAGGTTATGTACTTTGGCAGAAAAAAATCAAAGAGCAAGTTATTATTTAAATGGAGAAAGATTGCAAAGTGCCACAGTACAGCAGGACCTGGGGATACTTGTGCATGAAACACAAAAGGTTAGTATGCAGGTACAGCAAGTGATCGGAAGGCCAATGGTATCTTGGCCTTTATTGCAAAGGGGATGGAGTATAAAAGCAGGGAAGTCTGACTACATCTATATAAGGTATTGGTGAGGCCACACCTAGAATACTGCGTGCAGTTTTGGTTTCCATATTTACAAAAGGATATACTTACTTTGGAGACAGTTCAGAGAAGGTTCACTAGGTTGATTCCAGGGATGAGGGGGTTGACTTATGAGGAAAGGTTGAGTAGGTTGGGCCTTTACTCATTGGAATTCAGAAGAATGAGAGATGATCTTATCGAAATGTATAAGATTATGAGAGGGCTTGACAAGGTGGATGCAGAGAGGATGTTTCCACTGATGGGGGAGACTAGAACTAGAGGGCATGATCTTAGAATAAGGGGCCGCCCACTTCTCTCAGAGGGTTGTAAATCTGTGGAATTCACTGCCTCAGAGAGCTGTGGAAGCTGGGACATTGAATAAATTTAAGACAGAAATAGACAGTTTCTTAAACGATAAGGGGTTATGGGGAGCGGGCGGGGAAGTGGAGCTGAGTCCATGATCAGATCAGCCATGATCTTACTGAATGGTGGAGCAGGTTCAGGGGCCGTATGGCCTACTCCTGTTCCTATTTCTTATGTTCTTGTTCTTAATTGTCTGCAACACCAGAAGGAACAAATTAATACAAGTGTTCAAAAATGCATACATTTTTTGGTAAGCAAAGTTATCTTTATCCCTTAACTGTAAAAGTTAATGCCGCAAGTCTATTAAAACAAAAAATAAAACAGAAAAAATATCACTTTGCTTTGCTAGAGCATTCTAAATTTGAAACATTACATCAAACCAATAGGCTGAGCAAAACAAAGTCTGTTCATTTTCCTGCCTAATCTGAAATTAAATACAGTACTTAAATGTGTGTGTATTAGGTCCTACAACAACAACTTGCATTTATATAGCACCTTTAACATAGTAAAACATCCCAAGGCACTTCACAGGAGCAAAAAATAAATGTTGACACCGAGTCACATAAGGAGGTATTAGGACTGAAGCTTGATCAAAGAGCTAGGTTTTAAGTGTTGCCTTAAAGGAGAGAGAGGTAGAGAGGCAGGGGGGTGTAGGGAGGAAATTCTAGAGCTTAGGCCTAGGCAGTTGAAGTCACGGTCGCCAATGATGAAGCGATTAATATTGGGGATGCACAAGAGACCAGAATTGGAGGAGCGCAGAGATCGTGAAGGGTTGTTGGGCTGGAGGAGGTTACAGAGATAGCAGGGGTGAGGCCATGGAGGGATTTGGATACAAGGATGAGAATTTTAAAATTGAGGCGTTGCCAGAGCCAATATAGGTCAGCGAGCACAGAGGTGATGGGTGAACAAGACTTGGTATGAGTTAGGATATGGGCAGCAGAGTTTTGGATGAGCTCAACTTTACGGAGGGTTATAGGTGGGAGGCCGGCAGGAGATCATTGGAATGGTCAAGTTGAGAGGTAACAAACGCAGGGATGATATTTTCAGCAGCAGATGAGCTGAGGTGGGATGGAAATGGGCAATGTTACAGAGGTGAAAGTAGGCGGGCTTTGTGATGGAGCTGATGGATCGGTGGTCAGAAGCTCATCTCAACTGCCTGAGATCCCTCTTATTCATCGGAAAAATACACCCATATCTTACTTGCGAGCAAAAGAGTAAATCAATTAAAAAAAAATTGGGATCATCATCTCAGCATTTCTAAGAAAACATGATGTTCACCAAGTAGCAGACTGCTTTTGGGAGCCCAGTTTGAGTGGCAAAGCATCCTTACTTTCTTTTGCACACCCGCAACTCCACTTTTTAACTTCAGTTAAGAATTAACCCAAGAAAGAACAAGAAGTTCAATTTGTCCACAGCAATACATAGCGTACTTATACCAGATGGAAAAGGCTCAACCTAGCCAAATTTTACAGTATTTTAGTATAATTTGAAGATCTCTTGTAGCCTTGCTCACGGTGAGCCAGAAATTATACCGCTGCAGGGAGGGGCATACTGGGGTGGAGATGTAATACAATTTGTTTATAGATGTAGAAGGTGAGGTAGGCAAGGCCATCGAAAAGATTTGGAAAGAAATTTGACAGGGAGCTGCACAAAGACAATGAAGGAAGTGGTTTAAATATTTTTCTGCCCCACAGGTTCCTGGAGAATATACGCCAATAAGCACTGTGTGCATTGAACATAGTAAATGCAATTTTTTTTTATATGCCCCAGCAGATTTCTCATGATGTTGCTCCCAGTGAGGTGGAAGATGTGCAGTTTTTAATAATAGGGGTGTTCATGAGACACCTGTCATTTAAGGACAATGGTGGGGTGGAGGGGGCAAAGTGGTTTAGCAGCTCTGATGGGCTTGGAGTTTAGCAGCACAGAAGGGGTTCTCGGGTCCAGCATTACTATGGTGCAGTTGCTGAGGTTTCAGCAGCACTAAGGGAGGAGATCATACATTTTGCCAGCAATACAATTGGGAGTCTGAGGCTTTATACAGAGGGAGGAGTGGTTCTTGATTTTGGCAGCTCTGGGGTGGGAGTCTTGAAGATTGGTAATACTCATGGGTGTCCTGGGATCTCTGATGACTTACTGGGGTCCTGGGTTTTGGCAACACTAAGAAGGAATCTGGACTTTGCCAGATCTAGAGCATGAAATGTGGGGTTTGACAATCTAGATGGAGTTTTGCAAGACCGGGGACAAGATAGTACTGGGTATAGCAGCATATGTGGTGGGTCAGCAGTCAAAGGGCTGCCTGGGTTGGAGCACCTCATAGGTGGCACCTGGGCTGTAACAGCACTTAACAGGGTGGTCTTATAATCTAGCAGGGTTGGGGAGCGTTTTGGGAGCTCACATAACTGAGGATAGAGATTCCAAAAGGAAGAAATTCCCTAGCGCCCCGATTTGGGGCAGTAACCTGCTCGGGCGCGACTTCCTGTGCCCCGCGGAAGTTCCGCCCCAGCCACGAAATTGCCCTTACCTCCCCTCAGAGGAAGTGGAGCACAATCTCGTGCGCTCCACTTCCTCTTGGAGCCTGTCCAGCGGCGCAAATGGGCCGCGATCGGCAGCGCTATACAGATGCTCTGCGTAGCACTGACACGTTTCAACGCCTCTCCCTTTCGCTTAACGGGGAGGGCCGCTGCGCACTCTGCATGGCCTCCACTAGTCACCAGGGCAGCACGGTACTGAAGCCGCAGCCCGGCACCCAAAATGGAGTGCTGGGCTGCACGATGGTGGCCCGGACCACACAAGAGGCCAAGAATCCAGGCCGACTGGTGAGTCCGCAAAACCAAGATGAAAGCGTGGTGCGCTCGCGATCTCCCCTCAGTGCCAGCCTCACAGGATAATATCCGCTGTGGGGCAGAAAGGGGTCGTCGTGCATGGCGATGATATCATCGGCGGTTATGCAGCGGCCTGGCGCTACTGTGGCAGCACCTCCGCTCACTCCCGTGCAATTTCGCAGGAGCCGGTACCACTCCCCCGGGCGAAGTGTTTTGTGCCCCGTTAGTGCCCCCAGAGGCGCTAACGGGGGTAACAACAAGGGGCAATTTCGACCCCCAAGTATCTAGCAACAACGGGGAGGGGGTCCAAGAATCCGTGAGAGCTGGCAAGGAAAGTTGAAAAGAAACCGACTTTGAGTCTGCCAGCAATTTGGGGGAGGGAGGAAAAAATGTCCTAGAATCTGGCAGCACAAAGCTAAGCAGGATAAGCCAGGCACTGAATCACTTCCTTCCCTGGGCAAAAGCTTCTATAGATATGTGAAGAGAAAAGGATTAGTGAAGACTAATGTAGGTCCCTTGCAGTCAAAATCAGGTGAATTTATAATGGGGAACAAGGAAATGGCAGACCAATTGAACAAATACTTTGGTTCTGTCTTCACTAAGGAAGACACAAATAACCTCCCAAAAATATTAGGGGATCGAGGGTCTAGCAAGAAGGACGAACTGAGGGAACTGAGGGAAATTATTATTAGTCAGGAAATGGTGTTAGGGAAATTGATGGGATTGAAGGCCCTGATAGTCTGCATCCCAGAGTACTTAAGGAAGTGGCCCTAGAAATAGTAGATGCATTGGTGGTCATTTTTCAACATTCCCTAGACTTTGGATCAGTTCCTATAGATTGGAGGGTAGCTAATGTATCCCCACTTTTTAAAAAAGGAGAGAGAAAACAGGGAATTATAGACCGGTTAGCCTGACATTGGTAGTGGGGAAAATGCTGGAATCAATTATTAAAGATGTAATAGCAGTGCATTTAGAAAGCAGTGACAGGATCGGTCCAAGTCAACATGAATTTATGAAAGGGAAATCATGCTTGACAAATCTTCTAGAATTTTTTGAGGCTGTAATTAGTAGAGTGGACAAATGAGAACCAGTGGATGTGGTGTATTTGGACTTTCAAAGGGCTTTTGACTAGTGGGGTACCGCAAGGTTCAGTGTTGGGACCCCAGCTATTTACAATATATATTAATGATTTAGATGAAGGAATTGAATGTAGTATCTCCAAGTTTGCAGATGACACTAAGCTGGGTGGCAGTGTGAGCTGTGAGGAGGATGCTAAGCGGCTGCAGGGGGACTTGGACAGGTTAGGTGAGTGGGCAAATGCATGGCAGAGGCAGTATAATGTGGATAAATGTGAGGTTATCCACTTTAGTGGTAAAAACAGAAAGGCAGGTTATCTGAATGGTGACAGATTAGGAAAAGGGGAGCTGCAACGAGACCTGGGCGTCATGGTACATCAGTCATTGAAGGTAGGCATGCAGGTACAGCCAGCAGTAAAGAAAGCAAATGGCATGCTGGCCTTCATAGCGAGGGGATTTGAGTATAGGAGCAGGGAAGTCTTGCTGCAGTTGTATAGGGCCTTGGTGAGACCACATCTTGAGTATTGTGTGCAGTTTTGGTCTCCTAATCTGAGGAAGGATGTTCTTGCTATTGAGGGAGTGCAGCGAAGGTTCACCAGATTGATTCCCGGGATGGCAGGACTAACATATGAAGAAAGACTGGATTCGACTCGGCTTATATTCACTGGAATTTAGAAGAATGAGAGGGGATCTCATTGAAGCATTTTAAATTCCGACTGGATTGGACAGGTTAGATGCAGGAAGAATGTTTCCGATGTTGGGAAAGTCCAGAACCAGGGATCACAGTCTAAGTATAAGGGGTAAGCCATATAGGACTGAGATGAGGAGAAACCTTTTCACTCAGAGAATTGTGAACCTATGGAATTCTCTACCACAGAAAGTGTTGAGTTCAGTTCGTTGGATATATTCAAAAGGGAGTTAGATGTGGCCCTTACGGCTAAAGGGATCAGGGGGTATGGAGAGAAGGCAGGAGTCAGGTACTGAAGTTGCATGATCAGCCATGATCATACTGAATGGTGGTGCAGGCTCCAAGGGCCGAATGGCCTGCTCTTGCACCTATTTTCTATGTACCCAAGGTCTAGTGTCCCCTTGCAACCTCTGCCAGACCTCAGACCTAGCCCACTCCGACCCCATCACATCTCCCCACGTGCCCTGATCTCCCCTCCAACTTACCACTTCTGCCATATTCTGCCACATTGCAACTGCTCACGGGTGCCAGCTGCCCAGAATGGGTGGATAGTTGGAGAATAATAGTTGCAACAGCAGGAAGTTAGAGAAGAAATAGTGAATGAGAAAATGAGATTAGGAGGTGTGGAAATGTAACCAGGAGTGTGTGGATAGATACCAGGGAAGGTGAAAGCTCTTAAGTCCATCACTGAATTCCCACTCCACTGCTATTCTGCACACCCCTTTGCCGCATCCCCAAATCGGTCATCCCAACATCAGTTTCCCGAGACTAAGCTGGTAACAGTAAAGGCTGTTCATTACAGCATTCATTGCATTTATACTGCATTTGCTGACTTGTACATTGAGAAAATGTGATAATGACTACTCTGTTTTGAGCACTTATACAAGCATTTAACATTGCAAAATGTCCCTACGTATTTCACCGGGAGGAATTAATGCAACAGGTAGACGTGAGAAGCATATTTAGGGAAGTGACCTAAAGCTTAGTCAGAGATGGAATTTGAGGAGGCTTTTGAAGATGTAGCAATGGTGATGGATTGAACAAGCCACGGAGAGATTTGCAAACAAGGATAAGGATTTTGGAACCAATACACAGAATTTGTAACCAATGTTGGTTGGTGAGAACATGGGTTTTAGGCAAGCAGGACTTAGTATAAGATAGGATTTGAACTACAAAGTTCTAGATGAGTGTGTTAAGCAGACCTCAGGAGACTTGCATTGGTGAATTTGAGCCTTGAGGTTAAAAATGCACAGATGAGGGTTTCAGCGGCAGGCAATATTACAGAGGTACAACTGGTGATCTTGGTGATGATAATGCAGTTGAAAATGGAAAGTATTCAGAGCGTGCAATATTAGAAATATCTCCATTTTAACCGTTGATTACGCCATTCTAGTTCTATTAAAACTACTATGGAGTCCATGAAATTGCTAAATAATGTTTGGGACTAGTGTGTGTGTTCGGGGGAGGGTTTGTGTTACACGTGGCCCATCTCCTCCTTCAGATTCCCATCCTGGGAAAGCAAAGATGGTGGACCCATCAGCACCATTCTTATTGCCTTCCCATCAGCTGTTGCTGTGCTCAAGAACTGATATTTAACCAGTTCCTTTTCCTCCTGACCTCTGTCTCAGATCTCACTGCTAATCTAAAACTGGAGAAAGCACAGCATGAAAGATACAGGGAGAAGAGACTTAAAAATCAATAGCAGTAGTCAAGACTATAATCACAACAATATAACAAAATAGTGGATAGAAATGCACTGATTGAAATGAGAAAGAACAGAGAGAATATATTTGGGGGCAGCAGCTGACACAAAGGTATGAATTTTAGTGGACAGAAGCTTTAAAATGTTCACCTTGTATGAAAGTAATTTTTTGAGGGGGTGTGGGGAAATCATCCTCTACATGCATCATATTACATAAAAATATATGGTAATTGTAGCATACTTTAGAGGATTTAGTTATGCTCCACTCGCACACAAACGCTCTCTGACCAGCCATAAGGAAACACAAGATTACCGCAAGCAGCACACTACAGTGCCATATTTTCTCCCTCTTTCAGGGCCCAAGTTTCGGGTGGAGTTGCTCCTAGTTTTTTGGAGCAACTAGTTTAGTTTGGAGTAAGTTAGAAATTGCAATTCTCGGATATTAGTTTGCTCCAGTTCTAGTGAGTTAGTTTAGGTTGGCTTTAGGCAAGGTACATTTTTTTCCAAAAGGGGGTGTGTCCAGCCACTCAGGCCTGTTTTGCAAGTTTCGGCAGTGAAAACTTACTACAAACCAACTTAGGATGGAGTAAGTGTCCACTTTTGTAAGTTCTGAAAAACCTTACCTAGAGTTAAGTTTAGTGCAGGCACAGCCAGAGATGGCGGGTGGGAAGCATTAAACACAAAGGACACATCAACATCACAACAGCAGGGGGTAAGGGAAGTTAGAGGATTTTCCATAAACACCTTCACAACAACATTAAAGAAGCAAAGTACATTTAAAGCACTAAGCACTAAACAAAGCAGTACATTTAAAGCACCAAGCACGAAACAAAGCACAAAAAGTAATAAGCAATTAATTAATAAAAAATAGAAGGAACCCTGCACCTAAAGCACCAAGACCAAAGTAATAAGTAATCAATCAATAAAAAATAGAAGTCCTACCTTTATGTGAAGGGAAGATGTCTCCGTCAGTGTCTCTCTCTGTAGTGTCTCTCTCTCTCTCTGTATCTGTCAGTGAGGGTGCGGGGGGGGGGGGGGGGGAGGTGTGTGTATGTGTGGGAGTGGGGGGGGGGGTGGGCGTGTGGGAGGGGTGGGGTGTGTGTGTGTGGGGGGGGGGTGGGAGGGGGGTGTGTGTGTGGGGGGGTGGGAGGGGGGTGTGTGTGTGGGAGGGGGGTGTGTGTGTTGTGGGGGGGGGGATGTAGGGGTGTGTGTGTGTGGGGGGGAATGTGGGGGGGTGGGTGTGGGGGCGGTGGGTGTGGGGGGGGGGGGAGGTGTGGGGGAGAGGCTGGAAGGAGGCACCACTGCTCTCTCCTCCGGCCCTTCGATCATTGATGGCCCCCCAACCCACGCTCCCTCCAATCCATGCTCCCTCCAACCCACGCTCCCTCCTCCGGCCCTTCGATCATTGAGTGCCCCCCAACCCACACTCCTCCATCCCTGTTGCCATGCTTCCCCCCTCCATCTGTTGCCACGCTCCCTCCCCCGCCTCCCCACCCCGGTTGCCACGCTCCCTCCCCCCCCCCCCCCCCCCACCGGTTGCCACGCGCCCCCCACCCCCTCCTGGTCCCCACGCCCCCCCTCCTCCCGGTTCCCACGTTCTCCCCGCCCCCACCCCCCCGCTACCCACGCTCTCCCGAGCCATTGCGCAGGCGGCTCTGAGAAGAAGGCATGATCCCTAGCTCCGCCCCCCTGCAGGCAGTCTCCTCCCCAGGGAGACTACGCTACGCCACGCCACTCCACGCCATGGTCCAGGAGGACCGGAGAATTGCTGCAGAATATTCTGCCGCACCTTCAAGCCCAGGCAGGTCACATAAGTCTCAGAGGTGCACCGTTTTCACCAGATGCCGAAACTTGGGCCCTCAGAGTTGACACACTTCCCACTTGTGAGCATCAGCTCAGAAACTCAGTGGAGTGAGATATCTGCGCTCATCCAATTCTGGCCTCTTGCACATTCTCAATTTAAATCATTCCACCACTGGTGGCCGTGCCTTCAGCTGCTGAGGCCTTAAGCTCTGGAATTCCCTGTGTAAACCTCTCCAACTCTTTCTTCCTTTAAGATGCTCCTTAAAACCTACCTCTTTCATCTGCCCTAATATCTCCTTACATGGCTCCATGTCAAATTCTGTTTGATAATGCTCCTGTGAAGTACCTTGGGACATTTTACTGTGTTAAAGGTACTTTATAAATGCAAGTTGTTGTTGTTGAATGAGTGGAAAAACTTTTATCCTCCTTCTCTGCCGTACTGATTGGCTCATGGGCACCTCGCCACCTCTACAACTATTTTGTTGTATACATTCATCAAGTACCCCCTGATTAAAGGGGGGGGGGGCACACGCCAAAAACTTTTCAAGTAACCCCTTGTTTTTTTTTTGAGGGCACCAAAACACAAATTATATAAGTGTCCCCTGTCTATAAAGGGGGCACTAAAACCGACAAACTTAAACAAATTAAACTTTAGACATGATTCAAATTAAAATTTGGTTGCCGGAGATGATGATGCACTCCAGTCCCTCCGGCGCCCACCACTTGCAGAAGGCTGCGAGCGTACCAGTGGACACCGCGTGCTCCACCTCCAGGGACAACCTGGCTCGGATGTAACCGCAGAAGAGAGGCAGGCAGTCGGGCTGAACGACCACCTTGACCGCCCGCTGCCTGGACCGGCTGATGGCCCCCTTGGCCATGCCCAGGAGCAGTCCTACGAGGAGGCCTTCCGATCTACCTGCTCCCCTCTGCACAGGGTGCCTAAAGATCAGGACTGTGGGACTGAAGTGCAACCAGAATTTGAGGAGCAACCCCTTCAGATATTGGAAGAGGGGCTGCAACCTCGTACACTCAACATACACATGGAACACGGACTCCTCTAGACTCACCACCTCTACAATCATGATCTGCCTTTAGTCATGCACTGTGTATGGAAAACATTTCTGAATGTAAACCACCTGGAATAGACTATGCAAATATAACACATAAAAGGCACTTCTTTTTAAGTAGATTGTTGAAAATATTAAATGGTAATCAAGGCCATTGTATGAGCAAGTTAAGCCCAGAAGGTGCTATTGAGGTAAGGTAGCATAATAGTTTTTACTCCTGAGGTGCGAGTTAAAATCCCACAGCAGCCACAGAATTTAAATTCAGTTCATTAAATAAAAATCTGGAATAAAAAGCTATGGAGACGATGAAAACTACCGGATTGTCATAAAAACCCATCTGGTTCACTAATGTTCTGGTCTGGCTTATATGTGACTCCATACCCACAGCAACTCCCCTCTGAAATGGCCTAGCAAGCCACTTAGTTGTGCAAGATGGCTCTCCTCCACTTTCTCAAGGGCAATTAGAGGTGGGCAATACTGCTAACATCCCGTGAATTAGTTAAAAAAAAATGTAAATCTGTTGATCAATTCAAAGATTTCTTTGACTGAATTTGAAAACATGTTAGCACAATATTAATATATACAGGTGTCAGGGAGACACTATAGTTTTACATGCAAAAAGAATGGAGAAAAGAAATGCAGAGAACATTTTTTGAATGTTTGAGCATATACATCTTCAACCAATTTAAGTGTTGACTTGCATTTTAAACAAAAATATTGGGAATGTATGTTTTTTTATTCTGGTAAAAATTGTGGTGGTGAGAAAAGAAAATGTTGCATTTTACTGGAGAACACTAGAGGGAGAAATCTATGTTGTGAAAAAAGAGAAAACTTTTGCCCACTTTATTTACTTAGACTATAGTTGGTATAATGTTTTGAGATTAGTTTATTTTATTTAGATCATATAAATAAATAGTTTTTTATACAAGATGATGTAGAAGAGAAAATACTACAGGCCAACTCAAAGATGCAGACAACAATCTCACAAGGCATTTCTGCAATTGTGATAATTTGTTAACTGAAACATATTTTTAAAAATCTGAGGGAAGAATAGCGAAAAGAATCATACCCATTTTGTGTTATACACCTGCTACAGAATAGACTGAACTTCATTCAACATCCTACCTCCCTCGGGGGCCGGCGCCTCACAACTTGAGCCGCCTCGGGGAAATCCCCTCCGTGCCTTTCAGTTCCGCGCGGAGGGGTTTCCTGTACGGGCTGCTCCTGCACACCCTCAACTTTGCCATCCTCGCCGGCCGTCCGGACACGCCATGGCGTACCATCTTGCCGTCCGGAGGAGGCGGGGGTCCCCGATGGAGGGCACTCTACGCAGGGGTCCTCCCACTATTCATCGGGGACTTGGCCTGGAGGGTGGTGCACGGAGCAGTGCCGTGCAACAAATTTTTAAGCCGGTTCACGGACTCCCAGGCCGCCTGCAATTTCTGCGGTCTGGAGGAGTCCGTGTTCCATGTTTTTATGGAATGCACGAGGTTGCAGCCCCTGTTTTATTATTTGAAGGGGCTGCTCCTGAAATTCTGGCTGCACTTCAGTCCCACTCTCCTGATCTTTGGGCACCCTGTGCGGAGGGGAGCGGGTAGGTCCGAAGGCCTCCTCGTAGGACTGCTCCTGGGCACGGCCAAGGGTGCCATCAGCCGGTCCAGGCAGCGGGCGGTCGAGGGGGTCGTTCAACCTGACTGCCTGCCTCTCTTCCGCTCTTACATCCGGTCCAGGGTGTCCTTGGAGATGGAGCACGCGGTGTCCACCGGTACGCTCGCGGCCTTCCGCGAGAGGTGGGCACCGGAGGGACTGGAGTGCATCATCACGCCCGGCAACCAAATTTTAATTTGATTTTACGTTTTAAAGTTAATTTGTTTTAATTGCCGGTGCTTTTAGTGTCCCCTTCCCTTTTATAGGGGGCACTGGAAAAATTTGATTTTAGCGCCCCAAAAAAAAACCAAAAACCAAAAAAAAAAAGGGGCTTGAAAATGTCTGCTGTGTCACCCAGGTCGGGTGGCACAGTTTAATGTTGTTTATGTTTTGCAGGTAGACTCCTAAAAGAGTTTCATTCAACATCCTTATTCCGCAGCCATTGAGTCGTAAAGTTCAAGTGCATATTTTCAATTACGTGTCATGAGAGGTGTAAACTACTCTGAAATAAACAAACAGTTTTCACCTGTGAACCATGACAATGAGTGTTGACTATGGAGGATGAGATTCAAGCCCAATGGTGTCCTTACTAAATGTTCAAATAGGAAGCAGGGGTCACGAGGTAGCAATTGGAACTTTATTTTGGAGTGTGACCTCCACTTGCAGGGGGCACTTGTTTAAAGTGCACAACTAAAATAGTTGAATCTGGACCCTGCTGCCGAAGAAGGACGATCTCCGCTTACTTAAGAACTGGCGCCTGGTCTCCCTGCACAGCACGTATTACAAAATTTTTGCCAGGGTGATGTCTGCTCGCCTTGGCTCTATGCTGGACCACATGATCCACCCCGACCAGTCCTACACGGTCCCGGGACGGACAATCCATGACAACATCCATCTAGTCCGGGACCTGGTCCACCATTCCCAGGAGGTTGGTCTGTCGGTCGCCTTCCTTTCCCTAGACCAGGAGAAGGAGTTCGACAGGATGAATCGCGAGTATCTATTTGGAACTCTGCCCGCTTTCAGGTTCGGGACGCATTTCGTCGCCCGGATCCGACTTTTGTACGCTGCCGCGGAGTGTCTGATTAAGGTTAACGTGTCTTGGACGGCGCCCCTTCACTTTGGGAGAGGGGTGCGCCAGGGATGCCCCATGTCCAGCCAGGTATGTGCCTTATGCGTGGAGCCTTTCCAGCGCCTCTTGCAGAAGAGGTTGACAGGACTGGCTCTGCAAGGGCCGGACGTGGAGGTCGTCCTTTCGGCTTACGCCGATGACGTGCCCCCATTGACCCGCGGAGGATGCGTGAGTGCCAGGAGATTTACTCGGCCGCATCCTCCGCCAGGATCAACTGGGAGAAGTGTTCCGGACTTCTGGTGGGTCAGTGGCGGGTGGAGCTCAGGTCTTTTGCCTGGAGCACGACCTATCTCCTTTATCTGGGAGTCTACCTTAGCCCAGACGAGGAAGCCTGGCCGGCGAACTAGCAGAAGCTGGAGGCCAAAGTCACCGCTCGCCTAGGGCGCTGGACAGGACTGCTCCGAGTGCTGTCCTACGGGCTGGTCACTTTGGCCCCTCCCTCTGCGTTTATTGCCAAGATACAGAAGAAGCTGGTGGACTTCTTCTGGAACAACAGGAAGCACTGGGTCTCTTCTGCGGTTTTGAGTCTCCCGCTTAGGGAGGACGGTCAGACGTTGGTGCCGTCTTTAGACCATGCAGAGATACCTCTACGTCAAGCCCCCTCCTAGGTGGCGTGTGCTGGCGACGTATTTCTTCCGCCAGCAGTACAGCCTCAATTACGACATGCAGCTCCTGTTTGTGAGCCTGGGGGGGGCGTCAGGACCACCATGCAGGGGCTGCCTGTCTTTTACCAGGAACTCATCAGGATCTGGAACAGAGTCGCCACCAAGCGCAGCTCTCCCCTGTCTGGAGTGACAGCTGTCGTGCAGGAGCCGCTGCTCAGGAATCCATACCTCCACGACCGCGGTTTTAGGTGGCAGGCAGACGAGAGGGCTGTGGCTGGCGAAGTGACCAGGGTCAGGGACCTGCTCGATGGCGGAGAGCGGGCTGGATGGTGCTGGACGTGCTGGCATGGTGCCTAAACTGGGCCAACGTCCAGCGTGCGGCCAATGCCATCGAATCGCTAAAAACAGCCTGGGCCCTGACTCCGTTAGGTGGGTCGAGGAGGCTCAAGCACGTGGAGAGATCCCGCCCGAACTGAACCTCGTCCGGACGGAATTCGTCATCGACGCCAAGCCCCGAAACCTCCCTCGGGAGCCGACGCTTCACAACTTGAGCCTCCTCGGGGAAATCCCCTGTGTGTCTTTCAGTTCTGCGTGGAGGGGTTTCCTGTACGGGCTGCTCTTGCTCACTCTCCACCTTGCCATCCTCGTCTGCCGTCTGGACACACCATGGCGCACCATCTTGCCGTCCGGAGGAGGCGGGGATCCCCAATGCAGGAGTCCTCCCTCTATTTATTGGGGACTTGGGCTGGAGGGTGTTGCACGGAGCAGTCCCGTGCAATAAGTTTTTAAGTCGGTTCACGGGTTCCCAGGCCGCCTGCAATTTCTGTGGTCTAGAAGAGTCCGTGTTCTATGTTTTTAGCGAATGTACGAGGTTGCAGCCCCCGTTCCAATATTTGAAGGGGCTGCTCCTTAAATTCTGGTTGCACTTCAGTCCCACACTCCTGCTCTTTGGGCACCCTGTGAGGAGGGGAGCAGGCAGGTCGGAAGGCCTCCTCGTAAGACTGCTCCTGGGCATGGCCAAGGGGGCCATCAGCCAGTCCAGGCAGCGGACGGTCGAGGGGGTCGTTCAGCCCGACTGCCTCCCTCTCTTCCGCGGTTATGTCCGAGCCAGGGTGTCCCTGGAGATGGAGCACGCGGCATCCACCGGTACGCTCGCGGCCTTCCGCGAGAAGCGGGCATCGGAGGGACTGGAGTGCATCATCACCCCTGGCAACCAAATTTTAATTTGATCGTTTAAGTTTAAAGTTTAATTTATTTAATTTGCCGGTTTTAGTGCCCCCCCCGCCTGCCCCCACTTTTAGCCAAGGGGCACTTGTATAATTTTTGTTCTTAGTGCCCTAAACCCCTCCCCCACCCCCCCCCAAAAAAAGGGGCACTGGAAAAAAAAATTATTTTGGAGTATGACCCCCACTTTGCTGGGGACATTTGTTTAAAGTGCACAACTAAAATAGTTGAACCTGGACCCTTCCTAGATTGTAGAACTAAACTATTCAATGGATAAATTGGCAATGCCTTAATGTATTATGTACTTTTGAGGACCTACTTGACCAAATTTCCAATCTGATAAATCTGTATTGGATTGCAATAACTGATATTTGCAGTAATCCAATCCATAAGCAATTTTCCACTCAAGACAAAAAAATGATCTTAATGAGACACATTTTGCTATTTTTAAAATGCTGATGCTTCAGCTAGATCAATGTATCAATGCATGATTTTGCAAAAATGAGGTACAAAATCTCTTAAACATGTTTATACTTTATCTAATCAAAGTACTTAACGGGGATATCTCATCATCAGCATTTCAATAGATCAGTTAGCATGAATTCTAATTAGTTTTTTCACACTTTTACTTTGGCTAAGGAGGTTAAATACTTCAACTAAAAATGGGAGAATGCATTTTTCTCCATAATTAACTTTTAACAAAATCGCACCAAGAAGATAGAACGTTTCAAAGCCATGCATTCTCAGAATTTTGTTGACGGGTTGTTAGTTAGTGGGTTACATCAATGACAAGTGTATAATATAGGTCTTTTGAAGATTTCTGAAGGCAGGGAGGGACATAGCAAGGCAAGAAGGAGAGATTTCCAGAGGATGGGGAATAGTACCCAAATGATCAGACTATTGGTGGAGCGCAGAGCGGGGGAATCCAGAGCCAACATTTATTTGAAGATAAATTTCACTCCTCAGCTGCCGATATCATTGGAAGTAGCTCGAACTCTGTCCTCCTTGCCTCCATCTACCTCAGCTAATCCAGTACTCTGCAGCTTTATCCTTTGCTAGACCTCCTCCTGCACATCCATCACAATGGTCCCAACCAACCTCGCCAGCTCTCAGCGCCTCAGCAAATCAATTTCCAAGATTTTCATTTTCAAATCCCTCTATAGATCTTGCCCTACCTATTCGAGGAATTTTACAGCATACTTTCCTGTCAGCACCCAGCTGATTTCTCCATTTCCTACGCTCCACCAGAAGGCCGATCAGTCACTACTTTCTGTTCTCTGGAACTTTCTCTCCAAAATCACTTTGCGTTGCAACCTCCCTCAGTCTTCAAAAGCTTCTTAAAAACCTGTATCTTTAATGACTTCTTTGGTCTCTCTCAAATTTTCCCCGTTCGTGTTTCTATTTGTACTTATGTCCCAAACATTATTTTACATTAAAAATGTAATATAAATAACTTTTTAAACACTTAATTTGAGTTAGGCAGGACTATGCTTTGAATATTAACATGAGAAATGTTCCTCCTCGGCAGGTGTGCTTGTCTGTCCTACATCCTTTATGCAGTTACATCTCTAAAAGCACATTGCAGCTTCATAGAATATTATACTCCAAGCCACACGTGAGCAGAATGAATGTGGTCAGTCAATAATAGGTCATTGGACTTTCCTCATCAACAGCCTGTATAAGTACAAGGTATTTGCAAAAATCATTAAGCTTGTTTTTAATTTATTAAAGGAGACAAAGATGATTTGTTGTTTTTAAAATGAAAATTGACAACTGCATAGCTTGCTTGACATCAGCATTCTCCATTTATGAATCAACTGCAGTTTCATCTATTGTCATCCTTTTCATTCTTGCATCAGCAATAAACTAGATTACTGCCTGGTTATTTTATATTGCACATCACTATCCTCAACAAGAATCCTATTAGTAGGTGGGTGTAATTACAGAATGACAGGTTTACACAGGTATTTCAATTATAAATGTGGACACAGGAATGTAGAATAGCAATATAAAAGATATGGACAGAATGCATGACTTCAAAATGGAGACTGCATTATGTCTGGACTCCCTGGTCCAATTACCCCACCCTCCAATCCCGCTTCACCTGAAGACTACATGTGTCTTGAATCTTTGGGTGCAATGCCACTGGAAGTCAACTAATATATATGCTTTATATCTATAATATACATGCACACAATTTTATATAAACCTATGCTTTTCTTTTCTCTTGTGCTCTTTCTACATTCAATTTTTTACAAAGCACTTATTATTCTGTCTGCAAATCATTTTCTACATCCCTAATTTAGAATCCCAGCATTGCACTTGGATTAGTACTAATGGATGCAAATTTGGAAGCTAGTGTTATGGCAACCATGTAAATTCTTTGAAAACCATTTGAGAAATTGAATATTTTTTTTAACAGACTGTGAGATAGGGTACTCTAGTTGATACCAACAGCAGCTTGAACCATATGTTGCACGCACACAACACAAATCCTTTACGCCAGTTGTGTTAATGCGAGCTGTGAACGTGGCTCAGTTCCCTCAATATGCCACCATGATAAACTGAACCGTTGTTGACATAACATAAGAACATAAGAAATAGGAACAGGAGTAGGCCATAAGGTCCCGCGAGCCTGCTCCGCCATTCAATAAGATCATGGCAGATCTGATCATGGACTCAGCTCCACTTCCCTTCCCGCTCCCCATAACCCCTTATCGTTTAAGAAACTGTCTATTTCTGTCTTAAATGTATTCAATGTCCCAGCTTCCACAGCTCTCTGAGGCAGCAAATTCCACAGATTTATAACCCTCAGAGAAGAAATTTCTCATCTCAGTTTTAAATAGGCGGCCCCTTATTCTAAGATCATGCCCTCTACTTCTAGTCTCCGCATCAGTGTAAACATCCTCTCTGCATCCACCTTGAGAAAGGACTAATTAGCAATCTTGTTGTGCGAGGCCCCTTGGGGAAGAGTGACCATAACATGGTAGAATTCCTTATTAGGATGGAGTGACACAGTTAATTCAGAAACTAGGGTCCTGAACTTAAGGAAAGGTAACTTCGATAGTTTGAGGCGAGAATTGGCGAGAGCAGACTGGCAAATGATACTTAAAGGGTTGACGGTGGATAGGCAATGGCAAACATTTAAAGATCACATGGATGAACTTTGGAGTAAAAATAAAATGGGGAAGATGGCTCAACCGTGGCTAACAAGGGAAATTAAGGATAGTGTTAAATCCAAGAAAAAGCAGCAAACCTGAGGACTGGGAGAAATTTAGAATCCAGCAGAGGAGGACAAAGGGTTTAATTAAGAGGGGGAAAATAGAGTACGAGAAGCAGCTTACTGGGAACATAAAAACTGACTGCAAAACCTTCTATAGATATGTGAAGAGAAAAAGATTAGTGAAGACAAATGTAGGTCCCTTGCAGTCGGATTCAGGTGAATTCATAATGGGGAACAAAGAAATGGCAGACCAATTGAACAAATACTTTGGTTCTGTCTTCACGAAGGAAGACACAAATAACCTTCCAGAAGTACTAATGAGAAGGAGGAACTGAAGGATATCCTTATTAGGCGGGAAATTGTGTTAGAGAAATTGATGGGATTGAAGGCCGATAAATCCCCGGGGCCTGATAGTCTGCATCCCAGAGTACTTAAAGAAGTGGCCCTAAAAATAGTGCATGCATTTGTGATCATTTTCCAACAGTCTATCGATTTGGGATCAGTTCCTATGGACTGGAGGATAGCAAATGTAACACCACTTTTTAAAAAGGAAGGGCGAGAGAAAGCGGGTAATTATAGACCGGTTAGCCTGACATCAGTGGTGGGGAAAATGTTGGAATCAATTATTAAGGATGAAATAGCTGCGCATTTGGAAAGCAGTGACAGGATCGGTCCAAGTCAGCATGGATTTATGAAGGGGAAATCATGCTTGACAAAACTTCTGGAATTTTTTGAGGATGTAAAGAGTAGAGTGGACAAGGGAGAACCAGTGGATGCGGTGTATTTGGACTTTCAAAAGGCTTTTGACAAGGTCCCACACAAGAGATCGGTGTGCAAAATCAAAGCACATGGTATTGGGGTTAATATACTGACGTGGATAGAGAACTGGTTGGCAGATAGGAAGCAGAGAGTCGGGATAAACGGGTCCTTTTCAGAATGGCAGGCAGTGACTAGTGGAGTGCCGCAGTTCTCAGTGCTGGGACCCCAGCTCTTTACAATATATATCAATGATTTGGATGAAGGAACTGAGTGTAATATCTCCAAGTTTGCAGATTACACTAAATTGGGTGGCAGTGTGAGCTGTGAGGGGGACGCTAAGAGGCTGCAGGGTGACTTAGACAGGTTAGGTGAGTGGACAAATGCATGGCAGATGCAGTATAATGTGGATAAATGTGAGGTTTTCCACTTTGGGGGCAAAAACGTGAAGATAGAATATTATCTGAATGGTGGCAGATTAGGAAAAGGGGAGGTGCAACGAGACCTGGGTGTCATGGTCCATCAGTCATTGAAAGTTGGCATACAGGTGCAGCAGGCGGTAAAGAAGGCAAATGGTATGTTGGCCTTCATAGCTAGGGGATTTGAGTATAGGAGCAGGGAGGTCTTACTGCAGTTGTACAGGGCCTTGGTGAGGCCTCACCTGGAATATTGTGTTCAATTTTGGTCTCCTAATCCGAGGAAGGACGTTCTTGCTATTGAGGGAGTGTAGCGAAGGTTCACCAGACTGATTCCCGAGATGGCCGACTGATATATGAGGAGAGACTGGATCAATTGGGCCTTTATACATTGGAGTTTAGAAGGATGAGAGGGGATCTCATAGAAACATACAAGATTCTGACGGGACGGGTCAGGTTAGATGCGGGTAGATTGTTCCCGATGTTGGGGAAGTCCAGAAGCAGGGGACTCAGTCTTAGGATAAGGAGTAGGCCATTTAGGACTGAGATGAGGAGAAACTTCTTCATCTCAGAGAGTTGATGCCAGTTCATTGGATATATTCAAGAGGGAGTTAGATATGGCCCTTATGGCTAAAGGGATCAAGGGGTATGGAGAGAAAGCAGGAAAGGGGTACTGAGGGAAAGATCAGCCATGATATCGAATGGTGGTGCAGGCTCGAAGGGCCGAATGGCCTACTCCTGCACCCATTTTCTATGTTTGTCAAGCCCCCTCATAATCTTATACGTTTCGATGACATGTCAGTTTCAAAACCTAAAATAGGGTAAAACCAGATATTCTTTGCTAAAAGGTGTGGCCAGAGAGAATATATGCAGAATAGCAAACTCATAACCCTAAATAATCCCAATTTTCTATGCCAAGTGAAACCTTTGATCTAGATGTAAGAAAAAATACCAAAAAGGAATCCATTAGTATATATAATATAAAGGCTTGAAATGCATTTCAAAAGCTAAATATGACAGGTGCTGTAATGGGTCGAGAAGAGGTGTAGATGGGAATAGCAGAATCATCAACAACTGCTGTACAAAAAAAATGGGGGCAGAGGTTAATGATCTGAAATTGTTGAACTCAATGTTGAGTCCGGAAGGCTGTAAAGTGTCTAAACGAAAGATGAGGTGCTGTTTCTCAAGCTTACGATTTGAAATGTATTTGCAGAATTTATAACTGATTTTAACCAAATACAGAACAGCATTTATTTTTCAACTCTAGGATTTTTTTAATATTCTATTATTCCAAATAGAGGCATTAAGTAGTAAAATAGCTTTGAGATAAAATGCATAGCGTCAATTGCAAAAATCATTCATTAACCACCAAACTAAAATCAGCATTTAGTCAGGCTGTCATCATAGATGCCAATATTTGATAGGGTAGACATAAGGAAAATGTTTCTACTTGTGGGGTGTCCAAAACTAGAGGTCATAAATACAAGATAGTCATTAATTAATCCAATAGAGAATTCAAGAGAAGCGATTTTATCCAAGGTGGTCAGAATGTGGAATGTGCTACCACAAGGAGTAGTTGATGCGAACAGCATATATCTAAGGGGAAGCTAGATAAGCATATGAGAAAGGAATAGAAGGATATGCTTATAGGGTTAGATGAAGGGGCGGGGGAGAAAGAGAGGAGGCTTGTTTTTGGAGCATAAACACTGGCATAGACCAGATGGGCCAAATGGTTTCTTTCTGTGCTGTGGACTCGATACAATACCAATACATTCTAACAACCAAGACATGGAACACAGTTATACTGCTGGTTGGATCTTACACTGAGTTTGGCAAAAAAGTAGTTTGGGTGCATGTGATACCAAGTTTAAAAAGTTTGCAGGATTCATACAACCAGTGTAAAATCCAAGTGGCAGATGGTGGCACTCCCCCTGGCTATATCCACTTGTATGTCTGATCAGAACTCAATACAAATGTGGTAGAATGCAGCATAAATAAAACTGAACTATTTAGGATTCCTTACTTCATCTATCACTTGCCCCAGTTATGTACTCAGGTAACAGTGTGTCTGTAGAATTATTGGGATTCTGACTGGTCAGTACTAACTGGCTATAGAGATAGTTGATGCATTGGTTGCAATCTACCAAAATTCCCTGGATTCTGGGGAGGTCCCAGCGGATTGGAAAACCGCAAATCTAACACCCCCATTTAAAAAAGGAGGCAGACAGAAAGCAGGAAACTATAGACCAGTTAACCCAACCATCTGTTGTTGGGAGAATGCTGGAGTCTGTTTTTAAAGGAAGCAGCAGCAGGACATTTGGAAAAGCATAATTTAGTCAAGCATGGTTTTATGAAAGGGAAATCATGTTTGACAAATTTGCCAGAGTTCTTTGAGGATATAACGAGCAGGGTGGATAAGGGGGAACCAGCGGATATGGTGTATTTGGATTTCCAGAAGACATTTGATAAGGTGCCACCTAAAAGGTTACTGCACAAGATGAAAATTCACAGGGTTGGGGGTATTATATTAGCATGAATAGAGGATTTGCTAACTAACAAAAACAGAATCGGGATGAATGGGTCATTTTCCGGTTGGCAAACAGTAACTAGTGGAGTGCCACAGGGATCGCTGCTGGGGCCTCAACTATTTTCAATCTATATTAATGATTTGGATGAAGGGACCGAGTGTAATGTAGCCAAGTTTGCTGATGATACAAAGATGGATGGGAAAGCAAGATGTGAGGAGGACACAAAAAGTCTGCAAAGGGATATAGACAGGCTAAGTGATTGGGCAAAAATTTGGCAGATGGAGTATAATGTAGGAAAGTGAGGTTATTCACTTTGGCAGAGCAAATAAAAAAGCAAGTTATTTAAATGGAGAAAAATTACAAAATGCTGTACAGAGGGTCTTGGGGGTCCTTGTGCATGAAACACAACAAGTTAGTACGCAGGTACAGCAAGTAATCAAGGAAGGCAAATGGTCTTTATTGTAAGGGAGATGCAGTATAAAAGCAGAGAAGTCCACTTAAGGAGACCAAAAGTGGATACTTGCATTGGAGGCAGTTCAGAGAAGCTTCACTCAGTTGATCCCTGAGATGAAGGGGTTGACTTATGAAGAAAGTTTGAGCAGGTTGGGCCTGTACTCACTGGAGTTCGAAGAATGAGAGGTGATCTTAATACACTAAGCTGGGTGGCAGTGCGAGCTACGAGGAGGATGCTAAGAGGCTGCAGGAGGACTTGGACAGATTAGGTGAATGGGCAAATGCATGGCAGATGCAATATAATGTGGATAAATGTGAGGTTATCCACTTTGTTGGCAAAAACAGAGAGACAGATTATTATCTGAATGGTGACATATTAGGAAAAGGGTGGGTGCAACGAGACCTGGCTGTAATGGTACATCAGTCATTGAAGGTAGGCATGCAGGTAGAGCAGGCAGTAAAGAAAGCAAATGGCATGCTGGCCTTCATAGCGAGGGGATTTCAGTATAGGAGCAGGGAGGTCTTGCTACAGTTGTACAGGGCCTTGGTGAGACCACACCTTGAGTACTGTGTGCAGTTTTGGTCTCCTAATCTGAGGAAGGACGTGCTTGCTATTGAGGGAGTGCAGCGAAGGTTCACCAGATTGATTCCCGGGATGGCAGGACTGACATATGAGGAAAGACTGGATCGGCTAGGCTTATACTCACTGGAATTTAGAAGAATGAGAAGGGGTCTCATAGAAACGTATAAAATTCTGATGGGACTGGACAGGTTAGATGCAGGAAGAATGTTCCCGATGTTGGGGAAGTCCAGAACCAGGGGTCACAGTCTAAGGATAAGGGGTAAGCCATTTAGGACCGAGATGAGGAGAAACTTTTTCATCCAGAGTTGTGAACCTGTGGAATTCTCTGCCGACACAAAGTTGTTGAGTCCAGTTCGTTGTATATTCAAAAGGGAGTTAGATGTGGCCCTTACGGCTAAAGGGATCAGGGGATATGGAGAGAAGGCTGGGGTCGGATACGGAGATTGAATGATCAGCCATGATCATATTGAATGACAGTGCAGGCTCAAAGGGCCGAATGGCCTGTTCCTGCACTTATTTTCTATGTTACTGAGACACATAAGATAATGAGGGAGCTCAACAAGATGCAGAGAGGATGTTTTCACTCATGGGGGAATCTAGAACTAAAAGCCATAGTTTTAGAACAAGGGGTCACCCATTTAAAACTGAGATGAGGAGGAATTTATTCTGAGAGTTTCAAATCTGTGGAATTCTCTGCCCCAGAGAGCGGTGGAGGCTGGATCATAGAATATATTTAAGGTGGAGATAGACAGATTTTTGAGCAAGGGTTATGGGGAGCAGGCAGGGAAGTGGAGCTGAGCCCATGATTAAATCAGCCATGATCTTATTGAATGGCAGAGCAGGCTTATGTTCTTATAACCAGATGGCACCATCAGTTAGTTATTTGCTAAGCAGTGCCCAGATTACAAAATCAGGCAGCCATTTTATACTCATTGTTGCTGCCACTGCTGTCTGACTGACAAACTGAAGTTACACTTTTTTACCCAGCCCTCAGCTTTGTCTGTACCTTATTCCCTACTGCCAGGTCAACTGTTTATACTTGGGAGTCTCATGTTACAGGATGTAGAAAACAATACTTGGGAGTTTTCCCCCATCCAAAAAGGGCACTGTGTGAGACCAAGAACATTGGTGTGGCATTTCAAAACTGCATACCCCAAATGCATGTGAAAAACGCCACTGAAGATCCACTAGAAAACTCTTCAGTTTTTCTGATAACAGGTAAATATCTTGCATATGGCCAATCACTTTCACTTTAGGAAACTACTGCAGACGTTCAGTTTTTATTTGATTAATATTTTCATCTATAATGTGACAGGTTCTGCATAATTAAGATAATATTGTGTTCTAGTTAATTTGAAAGGGCAATTGTTAAGTGAAAATATCTACAATCTTAGAATGTCATTCAGCCTGCAAATACATACAAACCATTATGAATTTTTATTAATTCAAGCTGCAGCTGATAAGCAATTCTTGAGATTCTTACCATGTCAGTTACTTTTATTGAACGAAGTAATGCAATTACAAGATTGGATAATTCTCAACGTTATTAGAACCATGCACCAAAGTGTCCATTCTTACCCACAAATTTCCAATAAAATGATAACATTTAGAGAACGCATTAATCACAAAAGATCTAGTTGATAATCCACATCAGTGATTGGTTGGTCTGCCTTAGAAAAGGTATATTAACTTTTAAATTGCAACATTTTACGTGCCAACCTCATGTGTGGTTCAACTCGGCAAAATCTCTTGTTCTGTTCATTGTGATAATAAATTTTAATTCTGTTGGTCACAGAGCAAATCGGATGTGTTCGCATCCACTTGGCGCGGGGGTGTTAAAAATGCGCCAAACTGATGATCGAAAATTGCAGCAAAAAAGGTTTTGTTTAAAATCTCTGGTTCGAACATGAAACAAGGTGTCGAGATGAAAGACGGTCGAAGTGAAAACAACCACAATGCTCGAGCCTGATAAACAGCCAGAGATCTGTGAACACGACAGCAAGCCGCAGGATGAGGCTGCCCTTCCCCTCCCCTGCGAGCCGCATCAGTACTTTAAACTCGTGGGTCGGGTCGGGCTCGACTCCTGCGGCACTCGGGCAGCCGCCGGAACCTCAGCAGCGGCTCAGCAAGCACAACATAAATCAGTCGAGTTCACCACCAACACCCCCCCTCCAAAAAAAACACACTCCCTTATCTAACCTAGTCAAATATTTATTCCAACATCCCACTGTCTTAGTCCAAAGCGGATTAATTGCAGATTCGGCTATTTTGTTTTAAAACATCTTTTTCATCCTCTTAAAAAAAGACGTTTGCAAAAGCGCGACACGTGACGCTGAAGCAGGCTCGAGCTCAGCGGGACCCATCTCACCAGCACCGCACCACCCCTCCTTTTTCAAGGCTTTCCTTGGGAAAAAAATTATAAAATGGATAAACGAGCGGCAGCGCTCCATCTAACAGCTCGGACTGCCCAAAGAAGCAGCGCACCCGTGTGTAGCGCTCAAGCACTCGGTTGTGAGAAGGGAAACAAATGGGTGTTTAAATACCTCACTCGAGTGCCGTGTGCATCCTCTCCGCTCGGTACCAACAGAAGGAGCGCGAGGCGGGCCGCCAGGCGCCGCGCGCAGATCCTGCACGCTGCGTCAGCGCGCGCCCGCGCCAATCAACCTTCATTTAAAAACAAACCGCCGCGCCCGCGAGCCGCCCCTGCAACCCCTTTTTTTCCCCGTCTACCCGCATTGCAACACACTTTCCCGCCCATTCAATCCCGTCTTTTCACCGTATGCTTTGACCGACATGAAATCGGTCGTTTGCCGTTTTCCTTTTAGCACATGCTCGAAAGGGCGGCCATATAGGCCGGAAACCTACCAGAATGTTCTGCGGAACTGCGCAGTCTGACAGGAGGCTCTTCATTACAGACCCAAAGTCGTGTTAACTCATTGTCTAACAATAGAATCGGCGTTATTATAACCCAAAGTCGTGTTAACTCATTGTCTAACAATAGAATCGACGTTATTTATAACCCAAAGCCGTGTTAACTTATTGACAACAGAAACGGCGTTATCAGAAACCCTGCATAAAGCTATTTATTCCGAACCCCTCTCCCTCTAAGTAACCATTTTAACTGGCAACTCCTCAAAAAATAATATTTCCCTATTCAGCCTGCAGAATTTTTTTTTTAAAACCTCATTACTTCCTCTGTTTTGAAGGGTTGGGGGGAGGGGAAGGAAGATCTGGAATCTCCTGCTGATCTCTGGCTTTGTCTTTGTTTTCTTGCCCAATCGCAGTTTATGAAATGACCTCTTTTATACCCATGTGCACGGCCAGTTCTTCCTGCTCTCGGTCTTGTTTCCCTTTCAGACCCTGGCTTTGAATTCTTTAGCTCCTAGAATTATCCTGAACTTTCGCCACTTAGAAACATAGAAACATAGAAAATAGGTGCAGGAGTAGGCCATTCAGCCCTTCTAGCCTGCACCGCCATTCAATGAGTTCATGGCTGAACATGAAACTTCAGTACCCCATTCCTGCTTTCACGCCATACCCCTTGATCCCCCGAGTAGCAAGGACTTCATCTAACTCCCTTTTGAATATATTTAGTGAATTGGCCTCAACTACTTTCTGTGATAGAGAATTCCACAGGTTCACCACTCTCTGGGTGAAGAAGTTTCTCCTTATCTCGGTCCTAAATGGCTTACCCTTTATCCTTAGACTGTGACCCCTGGTTCTGGACTTCCCCAACATTGGGAACATTCTTTCTGCATCCAACCTGTCTAAACCCGTCAGAATTTTAAACGTTTCTATGAGGTCCTCTCTCACTCTTCTGAACTCCAGTGAATACAAGCCCAGTTGATCCAGTCTTTCTTGATAGATCAGTCCCACCATCCCGGGAATCAGTCTGGTGAATCTTCGCTGCACTCCCTCAATAGCAAGAATGTCCTTCCTCAAATTAGGAGACCAAAACTGTACACAATACTCCAGGTGTGGCCTCACCAAGGCCCTGTACAACTGTAGTAACACCTCCCTGCCCCTGTACTCAAATCCCCTCGCTATGAAGGCCAACATGCCATTTGCTTTCTTAACCGCCTGCTGTACCTGCATGCCAACCTTCAATGACTGATGTACCATGGCACCCAGGTCTCGTTGCACCTTCCCTTTTCCTAATCTGTCACCATTCAGATAATAGTCTGTCTCTCTGTTTTTACCACCAAAGTGGATAACCTCACATTTATCCACATTATACTTCATCTGCCACGCATTTTCCCACTCACCTAACCTATCCAAGTCACTCTGCAGCCTCATAGCATCCTCCTCGCAGCTCACACTGCCACCCAACTTAGTGTCATCCGCAAATTTGGAGATACTACATTTAATCCCCTCGTCTAAATCATTAATGTACAATGTAAACAGCTGGGGCCCCAGCACAGAACCTTGCGGTACCCCACTAGTCACTGCCTGCCATTCCGAAAAGTACCCATTTACTCCTACTCTTTGCTTCCTGTCTGACAACCAGTTCTCAATCCACGTCAGCACACTACCCCCAATCCCACGTGCTTTAACTTTGCACATTAATCTCCTGTGTGGGACCTTGTCGAAAGCCTTCTGAAAGTCCAAATATACCACATCAACTGGTACTCCTTTGTCCACTTTATTGGAAACATCCTCAAAAAATTCCAGAAGATTTGTCAAGCATGATCTCCCTTTCACAAATCCATGCTGACTTGGACCTATCATGTCACCATTTTCCAAATGCGCTGCTATGACATCCTTAATAATTGATTCCATCATTTTACCCACTACTGAGGTCAGGCTGACCGGTCTATAATTCCCTGCTTTCTCTCTCCCTCCTTTTTTAAAAAGTGGGGTTACATTGGCTACCCTCCACTCGATAGGAACTGATCCAGAGTCAATGGAATGTTGGAAAATGACTGTCAATGCATCCGCTATTTCCAAGGCCACCTCCTTAAGTACTCTGGGATGCAGACCATCAGGCCCTGGGGATTTATCGGCCTTCAATCCCATCAATTTCCCCAACACAATTTCCCGACTAATAAGGATTTCCCTCAGTTCCTCCTCCTTACTAGACCCTCTGACCCCTTTTATATCCGGAAGGTTGTTTGTGTCCTCCTTAGTGAATACTGAACCAAAGTACTTGTTCAATTGGTCTGCCATTTCTTTGTTCCCCGTTATGACTTCCCCTGATTCTGACTGCAGGGGACCTACGTTTGTCTTTACTAACCTTTTTCTCTTTACATACCTATAGAAACTTTTGCAATCCGCCTTAATGTTCCCTGCAAACTTCTTCTCGTATTCCATTTTCCCTGCCCTAATCAAACCCTTTGTCCTCCTCTGCTGAGTTCTAAATTTCTCCCAGTCCCCAGGTTCGCTGCTATTTCTGGCCAATTTGTATGCCATTTCCTTGGCTTTAATACTATCCCTGATTTCCCTCGATAGCCACGGTTGAGCCACCTTCCCTTTTTTATTTTTACGCCAGACAGGAATGTACAATTGTTGTAATTCATCCATGCGGTCTCTAAATGTCTGCCATTGCCCATCCACAGTCAACCCCTTAAGTATCATTAGCCAATCTATCTTAGCCAATTCATGCCTCATACCTTCAAAGTTACCCTTCTTTAAGTTCTGGACCATGGTCTCTGAATTAACTGTTTCATTCTCCATCCTAATGCAGAATTCCACCATATTATGGTCACTCTTCCCCAAGGGGCCTCGCACAATGAGATTGCTAATTAATCCTCTCTCATTACACAACACCCAGTCTAAGATGGCCTCCCCCCTAGTTGGTTCCTCGACATATTGGTCTAGAAAACCATCCCTTATGCACTCCAGGAAATCCTCCTCCATCGTATAGCTTCCAGTTTGGCTAGCCCAATCTATGTGCATATTATAGTCACCCATTATAACTGCTGCACCTTTATTGCATGCACTCCTAATTTCCTGTTTGATGCCCTCCCCAACATCACTACTACTGTTTGGAGGTCTGTACACAACTCCCACTAACGATTTTTGCCCTTTAGTGTTCTGCAGCTCTACCCATATAGATTCCACATCATCCAAGCTAATGTCTTTCCTAACTATTGCATTAATCTCCTCTTTAACCAGCAATGCTACCCCACCTCCTTTTCCTTTTATTCTATCCTTCCTGAATGTTGAATACCCCTGGATGTTGAGATCCCAGCCCTGATCATCCTGGAGCCACGTCTCCGTAATCCCAATCACATCATATTTGTTAACATCTATTTGCACAGTTAATTCATCCACCTTATTGCGGATACTCCTTGCATTAAGACACAAAGCCTTCAGGCTTGCTTTTTTAACACCCTTTGTCCTTCTAGAATTTTGCTGTACAGTGGCCCTTTTTGTTCTTTGCCTTGGGTTTCTCTGCCCTCCACTTTTCCTCATCTCCTTTCTGTCTTTTGCTTTTGCCTCATTTTTGTCTCCCTCTGTCTCCCTGCATAGGTTCCCATCCCCCTGCAATATTAGTTTAACTCCTCCCCAACAGCACTAGCAAACACTCCCCCTAGGACATTGGTTCCGGTCCTACCCAGGTGCAGACCGTCCGGTTTGTACTGGTCCCACCTCCCCCAGAACCGGTTCCAATGCCCCAAGAATTTGAATCCCTCCCTGCTGCACCACTGCTCAAGCCATGTATTCATCTGCACTATCCTGCGATTCCTACTCTGACTAGCACGTGGCACTGGTAGCAATCCCGAGATTACTACTTATGAGGTCCTACTTTTTAATTTAGCTCCTAACTTCACCAATGTCCTTTTTGAAGGTTGGACGTGCAGTTATATGCGATATTCCAAATATGGCCCAAGCCACATGTGGCGTTGAATTATAGCGAAATGCATCCTTGTGCTTGATTGGCTGTCCAACTGGGTACCTGCAGCGGATGGTTGGTATTGATCGCGCTTGCATGTCTTTACCAATCTCATGTACGTGTTTTATTTTCCTGTTCCAGTGAATCACCTTCCATTCATCCAGGTTATACCCCGTTTGCCATCCCATAGCTCGTCTGCTCAATTAATCCAGATCCCTCTGAATACTGTTTGTTTCCCTTATGCTTGTTGCTATCACCAAGACAGGAGGGAACCCAGAACAAAATAGCCACATCCTATAATCGTCGCATTCCTAGATCTCTTCCGGTTCATGAATGTCCTTCTTCCACATCTGGGTGTCACAAAGGATAAAATCTATTTTTAATGCTATGAAACTGTCATGTATTCAACCAGCATTGTAACCCATGTATAAACTGACCTAAGTTGTACACCGTGAGAACACTGACCACTAGGTGGGAGACACTCCTAACCTGGACCTTCAGGTATAAAAGGGGAACCTCCACCCACCTTCATCACTTGAGTGCTAAGGAATAAAGGACAGGTCACAGACTGACCTTCTCTCAAGCATGGGCCTCGTGTGCATTTATACTGTGTAGTAAGGACGTATCAATGGCGACAAGAAACTGGGATTTAAACCAACCGTGCATGGCCACTAGCAGAACAGACGAGAGGTACTGTGTTAAGGAATGGTTGGGAAAGAGATTCAACATTGTTAAAGCAGCACACGGTTCTCCAGGCAGACAAGGGCAGTCAGGCATGCCCCAACATGTAGTCGAACCCAGAGGGGGAGTTCGACAGAGACAATGGCAAGCTGAACAACGATTCACGCCATTGCAAGGGACAATGAGGCCAGTAATGGGGCCATCAACACCTGTTAATGGTGCACTCAAGGACAATCACAGGGGCAGTCAGGGACAATCGACTGGCAAGGGACCTTTTGTATCAAACCGCAACTCATGCTGAAGACGTGGAGGCACACATTCAGCCGGAGTTTGCAGAGATGAGCAAAATACCTGCAGAAATTGCAGAAATGGACACTGGGGGAAATCGCTGGAAGCTGAAGTTCAGCGAGTTCATGTGGAGCACGTATACAGTTCATACACCAGGACGCCACCGATAATGATGAAAGTGCTCCTCAATGGCATCCCAGTATCAATGGAGTTAGACACGGGTGCCAGCCAGTCCCTGATGGGTATCAAACAGTTCGAAAAGTTGTGGGTATCCAAGGCCAGCAGGCCAAAATTATCGCCGATTGACGCACAGCTACGGACTTACACAAAGCAGATCATTCTGACCCACAAAGATTCGGAGAACAGGTTGCCACTCTGGATTGTCCCAGGGGACGGTCCCGCACTACTGGGGAGGAGTTGGCTTGCTGTCATGAACTGGAAATGGGGTGATGTCAATGCAATTTCCTCTGTGGAGCGAGTATCATGCTCACAGGTCCTGGACAAATTTGACTCATTATTTCAACCCGGCATTGGCACTTTCATGGGGGCCAAAGTAGTGATTCACATAAACCCGGACGCCAGACCAGTATACCACAAGGTCAGAGCGGTGCCGTACGTGATGCGGGAAAAGATAGAAGGCGAATTGGACCGCCTGTTGAGGGAAGGCATCATCTCGCCAGTCGAATTCAGTGACTGGGCGAGCCCGATTGTGCCGGTGCTCAAGGCGGATGGGTCGGTCAGGATATGTGGCGATCACAAGGCCACCATCAATCGGGTGTCACTCCAAGACCAGTATCCGCTACCGAGAGCGGAGGACCTCTTTGCGACGCTATCCGGTGGCAAACTTTTTTCAAAATTGGACCTGACCTCAGCTTACATGACCCAGGGGCTGGCGAGTGAGTTGAAGAAGCTGACCACCATCACGACACACAAGGGGTTGTTTGAGTACAACAGATGTCAGTTCGGGATACGCTCTGCCACCGCGATCTTCCAACGAAATATGGAAAGCCTCCTCAAGTCGATTCCAGGGACGGTGGTGTTTCAGGACGACATCCTCATTACGGGTTACGATACTGAAGAACACCTCCACAACCTGGAGGAGGTGCTACGCAGACTGGATCGGGTAGGTCTGCAACTGAAAAAGGCGAAGTGTGTCTTCCTAGCTCCAGAGGTAGAATTCCTGGGGATGAGGGTAGCAGCAGACGGGATCAGGCCTGCTGCATCCAAGACGGAAGCGATCCAGAGAGCACCCAGACCCCGTAACACGACGGAGCTGCGTTCATTCCTGGGGCTCCTGAACTATTTTGGTAACTTTCTTCCCAAATTGAGCACGCTGCTAGAGCCACTACACGTGCTCCTACGCAAAGGTCGCAAATGGGTCTGGGGGGACAGCCAGGAAAGGGCTTTTAATAGAGCACGCAATTTGTTATGTTCCAACAATCTGTTAACATGTAAGAAACTTGTGTTAACATGCGATGCGTCGTCCTATGGTGTCGGGTGTGTGTTGCAGCATGTCAATGCCAAGGGTCAGTTACAGCCGGTAGCTTATGCCTCCAGGAGTCTGTCCCAGGCAGAAAGGGGCTACGGGATGGTAGAAAAGGAGGTGCTCGCATGCGTATATGCGGTAAAGAAAATGCACCAGTACCTGTTTGGCAGGAAATTTGAGCTGGAGACAGATCACAAACCCCTAACGTCCCTTTTGGCCGACAACAAGGCCATAAATGCAAACGCATCGGCCCGCATACAGAGGTGGGCACTCACGTTAGCTGCTTATGACTACACAATGCGGCACAGACCGGGCACCGAAAACTGCGCCGATGCACTCAGCAGGCTCCCACTAGCCACCACTGAGGGGGCTACCGAGCATGGTGCTGAGATGGTCATGGCTGTTGAAGCTTTCGGAAGCGAAGGCTCACCCGTGACAGCCCGTCAGATTAAAGTCTGGACAAATAGAGACCCGCTATTGTCTCTAGTCAAGAAATGTGTCCTGAATGGGGACTGGGCAGCCACGTACAGGGCATGCCCTGAGAAATTTAAACCATTTCACAGGTGCAGGGATGAACTCTCGATTCAGGCCGATTGCCTACTGTGGGGAAACCGTGTAGTCATGCCCCAGATGGGCAGAGAGGTGTTCATCAGAGAACTCCACAATGGACACCCAGGCATTGTCACGAAGAAGGCAATTGCCAGGTCACACGTTTGGTGGCCAGGGATAGATGCAGATCTGGAACTTTGTGTTCGTAGGTGCAACACATGTGCCCAGCTGGGCCATGCGCCCAGGGAAGCCCCCCTTAGCCCCTGGCCATGGCCCGCCAAGCCTTGGTCACGCATCCATGTGGACTACGCAGGTCCTTTAATGGGAAAATGTTTTTGGTTGTAGTAGACGCCTACTCCAAATGGATCGAGTGTGACATTTTAAATTCAAGCACATCCTCTGCCACGGTAGAAAGTCTACGGGCAATGTTCGCCGCCCACGGTCTGCCGGACATCTAGGTCAGTGACAATGGCCCGTGCTTCACAAGCACTGAATTCCAGGACTTCATGGCAGGCAATGGAATTAACCATGTTAGAACGGCACCTTTCAAGCCGGCCTCAAACGGCCAGGCAGAACGAGCAGTGCAGATAATCAAACAGGGGATGCTCAGATTCCAAGGGGGTTCCCTACAAACCCGCTTATCACGCCTCCTGTTGGCCTATAGATCCCGACCACACTCGCTCACAGGGGTTCCACCCGCAGAGCTACTAATGAAAAGGACGCTCAAAACCCGATTATCCCTTATACACCCCACCATGAAAGAAATTGTCGAGAGCAGGCGCCAGTCACAATATCACTACCATGACAGGAATGCGAGGGCACGATGTATTGATGTAAATGATCCTGTTTTTGTCCTCAACTACGCTGCAGGGCCCAAATGGCTTGCAGGCATTGTGGTTGCCAAAGAGGGAAATAGGATTCTGGTAGTTAAACTTACCAATGGACAAATCTGCCGCAAACATGTGGATCAAACAAAAAGGAGGTTCAGCAACCCCATAGAAGAAGCAGAGGAAGAACACGATATAGAGTTCACTCCACCAAAGGTGACCGAACACCGGAACCAAAGGGAGGAGAGCCCAGTCACTGTGGGCAGTCCGGATAGGCCTGAGGCACTGCAAACAGCAGATACTCAGGCCAGCGCCCAACAACCGGAGCCCCAACTCAGGCGCTCTACAAGGAAGCGTAAACCACCAGAGAGACTCAACCTGTGATCCCAATAAGACTTTGCGGGGGGGAGGTGATGTCATGTATTCAACCAGCATTGTAACCCATGTATAAACTGACCTAAGTTGTACACCGTGAGAACACTGACCACTAGGTGGGAGACACTCCTAACCTGGACCTTCAGATATAAAAGGGGAAGCTCCACCCACCTTCATCACTTGAATGCTAAGGAATAAAGGACAGGTCACAGACTGACCTTCTCTCAAGCATGGGCCTCATGTGCATTTGTACTGTGTAGTAAGGACGTATCAGAAACTTCTTCACCCAGACAGTGGTGAACCTGTGGAATTCTCTACTACAGAAAGTTGTTGAGGCCAATTCACTAAATATATTCAAAAAGGAGTTAGATGTAGTCCTTACTATAGGGGGAATCAAGGGGTATGGCGAGAAAGCAGGAATGGGGTACTGAAGTTGCATGTTCAGCCATGAACTCATTGAATGGCGGTGCAGGCTCGAAGGGCCGAATGGCCTACTCCTGCACCTATTTTCTATGTTTCTATGTTTCTATGTTTCAGATGAATGCGGGCATTGTGTGTGGTACAGGTAGTTATTTCTCTTTTATTGCTGCAAGAATCTGCGTTCCATTCCATCTTGCCACATTTCCGGGATTGATACCTTTCATTTTGTGCCAGCTATATGCCTGCTTCTTTTTCTGATATGCAATAAATAAAACTATAAGAGGACACTGGATTGCCCCAGCAAAAAATTCTTCACAAAAAGGGCACAACTAATAAACCGTAAAACAAGGAAACTGATAAAATTTATAATATTGTCACCCTGTCCACTAAACCCACCAGTAAGGCCTCAAGCATACCGGCAGACATTGTGTGCTCCTCCATGGCCAACTGGGCATAGACAACACCGCAGAAGAAAGGCTGGTTTCTGGTATAGTTTTGTATCAGATGGGAATTATGTGAAATCCTTTCTGACCACACACAGATTCGGGAAACCTAAATCAGTCCCAGAATCCTCAGCAAATTTGGCCACTCTTCACCCTGTGACATTTGCCTGAGACTTAATATCCATAAAGCTTTAATCAGGCTACAAGCTTTGCCATACTATGCCATGAGCTTGGTGGCAGTTTTGAGGGTCTGGTCTTCAAACACTCTTCCTCAGGTGGCCGAAGGTTGCACTGACGCACTGGAGGCGGTGTTGAATCTCGTCGTCAGTGCCTGCTCTTGTTGATAAGAGGCTCCCGAGGTATGGGAAATAGGACCGTGCCATGGATCTTGATGACTGGGGGCAGTGCTGTGCGGCGAGGACAGGCTGGTGGAGGACCTTTGCCTTACAGATGTTTAGCTCATGGTCTACAGGGCTGTAGTAATACCCGCCCTCCTGTATGGCTCAGAGATGTGGGCCATGTACAGGAGACACCTCAAGTCGTTGGAGAAGTACCACCAATGATGCCTCCGCAAGATCCTACGAATCCCCTGGGAGGACAGACGCACCAACATTAGCATCTTCGTCCAGGCCAACATCCCTAGCATTGAAGCACTGACCACGTTTGATCAGCTCCACTGGGCGGGCCACATTGTTCGCATGCCTGACACAAGACTCCCAAAGCAAACACTCTACTCAAAACGCCTTCATGACAAACAAGCCAAAGGTGGGCAGAGGAAACGTTACAAGGACACCCTCAAAGCCTCCCTGATTAAGTGCAACATCCCCTCTGACACCTGGGAGTCCCTAGCCAAAGACCGCCCTAAATGGAGGAAGTGTATCCGGAAGGGCGCTGAACACCTCGAGGCTCATCACCGAGAGCATGCAGAAAACAAGTGCAGGCAGCAGAAAGAGCGTGCGGTCACTTGGCGAGTATGTGCAGGAAGCCAGCAGCCAGGTTGATGTACGAGGAGGACGGGGACGATGTAAGCCCTACGGGGCCAAAAGGACACTGGGGGAAATCGCTGGAAGCTGAAGTTCAGCGAGGTTATGTGGAGCATATATACACAGTTCATACACCAGGATGCCACCGATAATGATGAACGCGCTCCTCAATGGCATCCCAGTATCAATGGAGCTAGACACAGGGGCCAGCCAGTCCCTGATGAGTATCAAACAGTTCGACAAGTTGTGGGCATCCAAGGCCAGGAGGCCAAAATTATTGCCGATTGACGCACAGCTACGGACATATACAAAGGAGACCATTTCGGTGCTAGGCAGCGCCACAGTACTCGTGACCTACAAAGATTCGGAGAACAGGTTGCCACTCTGGATTGTTACGGGGGACAGTCCCGCACTACTGGGGAGGAGTTGGCTGGCATGAACTGGAAATGGGGCGATGTCAATGCAATTTCTTCTGTGGAACGAATATCATGCTCACAGGTCCTGGACAAATTTGACTCACTATTTCAGCCCGGCATTGGCACTTTCATGGGGACCAAGGTAGTGATTCACATAAACCCGAATGACAGGCCAGTACACCATAAGGCCAGAGCGGTGCCGTACGTGATGCGGGAAAAGATAGAAGGCGAATTGGACCGCCTGCTGAGGGAAGGCATCATCTCGCCAGTCGAATTCAGTGACTGGGCGAGCCCGATTGTGCCGGTGCTCAAGGCGGATGGGTCGGTCAGGATATGTGGTGATTAGAAGGTCACCATCAATCGGGTGTCACTCCAAGATCAGTACCCGCTACCGAGAGCGGAGGACCTCTTCGCGACGCTATCCGGTGGCAAACTTTTTTCAAAATTGCACCTAACCTTAGCTTACATGACCCAGGAGCTGGCGATTGAGTCGAAGAAGCTGAGCACCATCACGACACACAAGGGGTTGTTTGAGTACAACAGATGTCCGTTTGGGATTCGCTTGGCCGCCGCGATCTTTCAACGCAATATGGAAAGCCACCTCAACTTGATTTCAAGGACAGTGGTTTTCCAAGACAACATCCTCATCACGGGTTGTGATACTGAAGAACACCTCCGCAACCGAGAGGAGGTGCTACGCAGACTGGACATCTGCGACGGAAAAAGGCGAAGTGCGTCTTCCCAGCTCCAGAGGTAGAATTCCTGGGGATGAGGGTAAACATAGAAACATAGAAACATAGAAAATAGGTGCAGGAGCAGGCCATTCAGCCCTTCTAGCCTGCACCGCCATTCAATGAGTTCATGGCTGAACATGAAACTTCAGTACCCCATTCCTGCTTTCTCGCCATAACCCTTGATCCCCCGAGTAGTAAGGACTTCATCTAACTCCCTTTTGAATATATTTAGTGAATTGGCCTCAACTACTTTCTGTGGAAGAGAATTCCACAGGTTCACCACTCTCTGGGTGAAGAAGTTTCTCCTCATCTCGGTCCTAAATGGCTTACCCCTTATCCTCAGACTGTGACCCCTGGTTCTGGACTTCCCCAACATTGGGAACATTCTTCCTGCATCTAACCTATCTAAACCCGTCAGAATTTTAAACGTTTCTATGAGGTCCCCTCTCATTCTTCTGAACTCCAGTGAATACAAGCCCAGTTGATCCAGTCTTTCTTGATAGGTCAGTCCCGCCATCCCGGGAATCAGTCTGGTGAATCTTCGCTGCACTCCCTCAATAGCAAGAATGTCCTTCCTCAAGTTAGGAGACCAAAACTGTACACAATACTCCAGGTGTGGCCTCACCAAGGCCCTGTACAACTGTAGCAACACCTCCCTGCCCCTGTATTCAAATCCCCTCGCTATGAAGGCCAACATGCCATTTGCTTTCTTAACCGCCTGCTGTACCTGCATGCTAACCTTCAATGACTGATGTACCATAACACCCAGGTCTCATTGCACCTTCCCTTTTCCTAATCTGTCACCATTCAGATAATAGTCTGTCTCTCTGTTTTTACCACCAAAGTGGATAACCTCACATTTATCGACATTATACTTCATCTGCCATGCATTTGCCCACTCACCTAACCTATCCAAGTCACTCTGCAGCCTAATAGCATCCTCCTCGCAGCTCACACTGCCACCCAACTTAGTGTCATCCGCAAATTTGGAGATACTGCATTTAATCCCCTCGTCTAAATCAGACGGGATCAGATCTACTGCGTCCAAAACAGAAGCAATCCAGAGAGCACCCAGACCCCGTAACATAACGGAGCTGCGTTCGTTCCTGGGGCTCCTGAACTATTTTGATAACTTTCTTCCCAAATTGAGCACGCTGTTAGAGCCGCTACACGTGCTCCTACGCAAAGGTCGTGAATGGGTCTGGGGGGACAGCCAGGAAAGGGCTTTTGATAGAGCACACAACTTGTTATGCTCCAACAATCTGTTAACGCTATATGACCCATGTAAGAAACTTGTTTTAATGTACGATGCGTCGTCCTATGGAGTCGGGTGTGTGTTGCAACATGTTAATGCCAAGGGTCAGTTACAGCCGGTAGCTTATGCCTCCAGAAGTCTGTCCCAGGCAGAACGGGGCTATGGGATGGTAGAAAAGGAAGTGCTACCATGTGTATATGCTGTAAAAAAATGCACCAGTACCTGTTTGGCAGGAAATTTGAGCTGGAGACAGATCACAAACCCCTAACGTCCCTTTTGGCCGACAACAAGGCCATAAATTCAAATGCACGGCCCGCATACAGAGGTGGGCACTCACGTTAGCCGCCTATGACTATACAATTCGGCACAGACTGGGCACTGAAAACTGCGCCGATGCACTCAGCAGGCTCCCACTAGCCACCACCAAGGGGGCAACCAAGCATGCTGCTGAGATGGTCTTGGCTGTGGAAGCTTTCGAAAGCGAAGGCTCACCCGTGACAGCCCGTCAGATAAAAGTCTGGACAAATAAAGACTCGCTACTGTCTTTAGTCAAGAAATGTGTCCTTAATGGGGACTGGGCAGCCACATACGGGGCATGCCCTGAGGAATTCAAACCATTTCACAAGCGCAAGGATGAACTCTCGATTCAGGCCGATTGCCTACTATGGGGAAACCAAGTAGTCATGCCCCAGATGGGCAGAGAGATGTTCATCAGAGAACTCCACAATGAGCACCCGGGCATTGTCATGATGAAGGCAATTGCCAGGTCACACGTTTGGTGGCCAGGGATAGATGCAGACCTGGAACTTTGTGTTCGCTGGTGCAACACATGCGCCCAGCTGGGCAATGCGCCCAGGGAAGCCCCCCTTAGCCCCTGGTCCTGGCCCGCCAAACCATGGTCATACATCCACGTAGACTACGCAGGTCCTTTCATGGGAAAAATGTTTTTGGTTGTAGTAGACGCCTACTCCAAATGAATCGAGTGTGACATTCTCAATTCAAGCACATCCTCGGCCATGGTAGAAAGTCTACGGGCAATGTTCGTCGCCCATGGTCTACCTGACGTCTTGGTCAGTGATAATGACCCGTGCTTTACAAGCATTGAATTCCAGGATTTCATGGCAGGAAATGGTATCAACCATGTCAGAACGGCACCATTCAAGCCGGTGTCAAACGGGCAGGCAGAGCGAGCAGTGCAGATAATCAAACAGGGGATGCTCAGAATCCAAGGGGGTTCCCTACAAAGCCGCTTATCACACCTCCTGTTGGCCAATAGATCCCAATCACACTCGCTCACAGGGATCCCACCCGCAGAGCTGCTAATGAAAAGGACGCTCAAAACCAGGTTACCCCTTATACACACCACCATGAAAGAAATTGTTGAGAGCAGGCGCCAGTCACAATGTGACTACCACGAAGGGAATGCGAGGGCACGATGTATTGATGTCAATGACCCTGTCTTTGTTCTCAACTACGCTGCAGGGCCTAAATGGCTCACAGGCACCGTGATTGCCAAAGAGGGGAATAGGATTCTGGTAGTTAAACTTACCAGTGGACAAATCTGCCGCAAACACGTGGATCAAACAAAAAGGAGGTTCAGCAACCCCGTAGAAGAAGCAGAGGAAGAACACGATGTAGAATTCACTCCTCCTTAGGTGGCTGAACACCGGAACCAAGTGGAGGAGAGCCCAGTCACATTGGGCAGTCCGGACAGGCCTGAGGCACCACAAACAGCAGACATTCAGGCCAGCGCCCAACAACCGGAGCCCCAACTCAGGCACTCTACAAGGGAGCGTAAACCACCAGAGAGACTTAACATGTGATCCCAATAAGACTTTGCGGGGGAGGTGATGTCGTGTATTTAACTGTCATTGTAACCCATGTATAAACTGACTAGTTGTACACTGTAAGAACATTGACCACTAGGTGGTGAACTTGTGGGAGACACTCCTAACCTGGTCTTTCAGGTATAAAAGGGGAAGCTCCACCCATCTTCATCACTTCAGTGCTGGAATAAAAGTTGCTGGTCACAGAGTGACCTTGTCTCAAGCATGGGTCTTGTGTGCATTTGTACTGTATAGCAAGGACATGTCAGAGGAAATATCTGCTCTTCCAGTACTGGATGTCGGTCAAGCAGTTAGACAATTTAGAGATAGTGGAGGAGTCGAGAGAGATGGTGGTGAGGTAGAACTGGATGTCATTAGCGTATATGTTGAAAGTGGCGTGGTATTTTCGGATGACGTCACTGAGGGGCAGCATGTAGATGAGAAATAGGAGGGGCCAAGGATCGATCCTTGAGGGACTCCAGAGGTAATGGTGTGGGAGCGGGAAGAGAAGTGATTGCAAGTGATTCTCTGGATAGATAAGAATGGAATTCCACCCAGCTGGATGACGGAGAAGAGGTGTTGGAGGAAGATGATGTGGTCAACCGAGTCAAAGGCTGCAGACAGGTTGAGAAAGACGAGGACGGATACCTTACCACTGTTGGAGTCATATAGGATGTCATTTGTGACTTTGATCAGAGCCGTTTTGGTACTGTGGCAAGGGCGGAAACCTGACTTAAGTGATTCAAACAGGAAGTTCCTGGAAAGCTGGGTACGAATTTGGGAGGAGACAACATGGTCAAGGATATTGGAGATGAAAGGGAAGTTGGAGCAGTAGTTTGCAAGGACAGAGGGTTCAACTTTGTTTTTTTGAGGAGAGGGGTGATGATGGCAGATTTGAAGGAGAGTGGGACAGTACCTGAGGAGAGAGAACCATTAACAATATCAGCTAACACGGGGGCCAGGAGGGAAGTTAGGTGGACAGCAGTTTAGTGGAAATTTTGACGAGGGAGGAGGAAGTGGGTCTCATAGACAAAGAAGCAGGAGCGGGAGAATCGAGAGGCCCATAAAAGCGGTCCGAGAGTTGGAGGAGCCACAGGAGCAGGAACGGGAGGATCGAGAGGCCCATAAAAGGGGCCCGAGAGTCGGAGGAGCCAGCTGGTGCAGGGATAAAAAGTTTAAAAAAAAAATCTAAATCGAAGTGTGACGTCACAGCTAAGCCGGTAAGTGATTGGCTGGTGGATTGGTGATTATTTAATCTTTTTCTTTTTGGTAGGAAACCTTTGGCATTGTTAAGTTAATTTAAGGGTTAATTCATGGCAGGAGAACCCACACCCGTGTCATTCTCCTCCTGTGCTATGTGGGAAATCAGGGACACCGCAGGTAAAGGTTACAAAGGAATGGGTGACCATCAGTCAGAGCAGGAGTAGAAAGATAGTGCAGGGGTCCGCTGCGGTCATCTCCCTCCAAAATAGATATACCACTTTGGATACTGTTGGGGGAGATGGCTTATCAGGGGAAGGCAACAGCAGCCAAATTCATGGCACCATGGGTGGCTCTGCTCCGCAGGAGGGCAGGAAAAAGAGGGGGAGAGCTATAGTGGTAGGGAATTCTATTGTAAGTGGAATAGGTAGGCGTTTCTGTGGCCTCAATCGAGACTCCAGGATGGTATGTTGCCCTTCTGGTGCAAGGGTCAAGGATGTCTCGGAGTAGCTGCAGGGCATTCTGGAGGGGGAGGGTGAACAGCCAGTTGTCGTGGTGCATATAGGTACCAGCGATATAGGTAAAAAATGAGATAAGGTCCTACAAGCTGAATTTAGGGAGCTAGGAGTTACATTAAAAAGTAGGATCTCAAAGGTAGTAATTAATCGCAGGATTGCTTCCAGTGCCACGTGGTAGTCAGAGCAGAAATAGCAGGATAGTTAAGATGAATATGTGGCTTGAGGAATGGTGCAAGAGGGAGGGAGTCAAATTCCTGGGACATTGGAACCGGTTCTGGGGGAGGTGGGACCATTATACAAACCAGACGGTCTGCAGCTGGGCAGGACCGGAACTGATGTCCGAGGGGAAGTGTTTGCTTGTACTGTTGGGGAGGGTTTAAACTAATATGGCAGGGGGATGGGAATCTATGCAGGGAGACAGAGGAAAGTAAAATGGGGGCAGAAGCAAAGGGTAGAAAGGAGATAAGGAAAAGTGGAGGGCAGAGAAATCAAAGGCAAAAATCAAAAAGGGCCACATTACAACATAATTCTAAAAGGATAAAGAGTGGTAAAAAAACAAGCCTGAAGGCTCTGTGTCTCAATGCGAGGAACGTTCGTAATAAGGTGGATGAATTAACTGTGCAGATAGCTGTTAACGGATATGAGCTAATTGGGATTACGGAGACATGGCTCCATAGTGACCAAGGCTGGGTACACAACATCCAGAGGTATTCAATATTCAGGAAGGATAGACAGAAAGGAAAAGGAGGTGGGGTAGCGTTGCTGGTTAAAGAAGAGATTAACGCAATAGTAAGGAAGGACATTAGCTTGGATGATGTGGAATCTGTATGGGTAGAGCTGCAGAACACCAAAGGGCAAACACTAGTGGGAGTTGTGTACCGACCACCAAACAGTAGTAGTGGGGATGGGATTGGCATCAAACAGGAAATTAGGGATGCGTGCAATAAAGGTACAGAAGTTATCATGGGTGACTTTAATCTACAGAAAGATTGGGCTAACCAAACTGGTAGCAATACTGTGGAGGAGGATTTCCTGCAGTGTATTAGGGATGGTTTTCTAGACCAATATGTCGAGGAACCAACTCGAGGGCTGGCCATCCTAAACTGAGTGATGTGTAATACAAACATAGAAACAGAGAAAATAGGTGCAGGAGTAGGTCATTCAGCCCTTCGAGCCTGCACCGCCATTCAATAAGATCATGGCTGATCATTCCCTCAGTACATCTTTCCTGTTTTCACGCCATACCCCTTGATCTCGTTAGCCGTTAGGGCCACATCGAACTCTCTCTTGAATATATTCAATGAACTGGCATCAACAACTCAATGCGGCAGGGAATTACACAGGTTAACAACTCTCTGAGTGAAGAAGTTTATCCTCATCTCAGTCCTAAATGGCCTATCCCTTATCCTAAGACTATATCCCCTGGTTCTGGACTTCCCCAAAATCGGGAACATTCTTCCCGCATCTAACCTGTCCAGTCCCGTCAAAATCTTATACGTTTCTATGAGATCCCCTCTCATCCTTCTAAACTCCAGTGAATAAAGGCTCAGTTGATCCAGTCTCTCCTCATTTGTCAGTCCAGCCATCCCTGGAATCAGTCTGGTGAACTTTTGCTGCACTCCCTGAATAGCAAGAACGTCCTTCCTCAGATTAGGAGACCAAAATTGAACACAATATTCCAGGTGAGGCCTCACCAAGGCCCTGTACAACTGCAGTAAGACCTCCCTGCTCCAAATCTCAAATCCCCAAGCTGTGAAGGCCAACATACCATTTGTCTTCTTCACCGCCTGCTGTACCTGTATGCCAACTTTCAATGACTGATGAACCATGACACCCGGGTCTCGTTGCACCTCCCCTTTTCCTAATCTGCCGCCATTCAGATAATATTCTACCTTCATGTTTTTGTCCCCAAAATGGATAACCTCACATTTATCCACATTATACTGCATCTGCCATGCATTTGTCCACTCACCTAACCTGTCGAAATCACCTTGCAGCCTCTTAGCATCCTCCTCACAGCTCACACCGCCATCCAGTTTAGTGTCATCTGCAAACTTAGAGATATTACACTCAATTCCTTCATCTAAATCGTTAATGTATATTGTAAAGAGCTGGGGTCCCAGCACTGAGCCCTGCGGCACTCCACTAGTCACTGCCTGCCATTCTGAAAAAGACCCGTTTATCCCGACTCTCTGCTTCCTGTCTGCCAACCAGTTCTCTATCCATGGCAGTACATTACCCCCAATACCATGTGCTTTGATTTTGCACACCAATCTCTTGTGTGGGGCCTTGTCAAAAGCCTTTTGAAAGTCCAAATACACCACATCCACTGGTTCTCCCTTGTCCACTCTGCTACTTACATCCTCAAAAAATTCCAGAAGGTTCGTCAAGCATGATTTCCCTTTCATAAATCCATGCTGACTTGGACCAATCCTGTCACTGCTTTCCAAATGCGCTGATATTTCATCCTTAATGATTGATTCCAACATTTTCCCCACGACTGATGTCAGGCTAACCAGTCTATAATTACCCATTTTCTCTCTCCCTCCTTTTTTAAAAAGTGGTGTTACATTAGCTACCCTCCAATCCATAGGAACTGATCCAGAGTCGATATACTATTGGAAAATGATCACTAATGCATCCACTATTTCTAGGGCCACTTCCTTAAGTACTCTGGGATGCAGACTATCAGGGCCTGGGGATTTATCGGCCTTCAATCCCATCAATTTCCCTAACACAATTTTCCGCTTTATAAGGATATCCTTCAGTTCCTCCTTCTCACTAGACCCTTGGTCACCTAGTACATTCAGAAGGTTATTTGTGTCTTCCTTCGTGATGACAGAACCAAAGTATTTATTCAATTCATCTGCCATTTCTTTATTCACCATTATAAATTCACCTGAATCCAACAGCAAGGGACCTACGTTTGTCTTCACATATCTATAGAAGCTTTTGCAGTCAGTTTTTATGTTCCCTGCAAGCTTCCTCTCGTACTCTATTTTCCCGTTCTTAATTAAACCCTTTGTCCTCCTCTGTTGAATTCTAAATTTCTCCCAGTCCTCAAGTTTGCTGCTTTTTCTGGCCAATTTATATACCTCTTCCTTGGATTTAACACTATCCTTAATTTCCCTTGTTAGCCACGGTTGAGCCACTTTCCCGTTTTATTTTTACTCCAGACAGGGATGTACAATTGCTGAACTTCATCCATGTGACCTTTAAATGTTTGCCATTGCTTATCCATCGTCAACCCTTTAAGTATCCTTTGCCAGTCTATTCTAGCAATTCACGCCTCATACCGTCGAAGTTACCTTTCCTTAAGTTCAGGACCCGAGTTTCCGAATTAACTGTATCACTCTCCATCTTAACAAAGAATTCTACTATATTATGGTCACTCTTCCCCAAGGGGCCTCACGCAACAAGATTGCTAATTTGTCCCTTCTCATTACTCATCACCCAGTCTAGGATGGCCTGCTCTCTAGTTGGTTCCTCGACATATTGGTCTGGAAAACCATCCCTAATACACTCCACGAAATCCTCCTCCACCGCATTGCTACCAGTTTGGTTAGCCCAATCGAGATGTAGATTAAAGTCGCCCATGATAACTGCTGTACCTTTATTGCACACATCCTTTATTTCTTGTTTGATGCTGTCCCCAACCTCACTACTACTGTTTGGTAGTCTGAACGCAACTCCCACGAGCATTTTAGAAACATAGAGAAACATAGAAAATAGGTGCAGGAGTAGGCCATTCGGTCCTTCAAGCCTGCACCACCATTCAATATGATCATGGCTGATCATGAAACTTCAGTACCCCATTCCTGCTTTCTCTCCATACCCCTTGATCTCTTTAGCCATAAGGGCCACATCTAACTCCCTTTTGAATATATCTAACGAACTGCCTCAACAACTTTCTGTGGTAGAGAATTCCACAGGTTCACAATTTTCTGAGTGAAGAAGTTTCTCCTCATCTCAGTCCTAAATGGCTTACCCCTTATCCTTAGACTGTGACCCCTGGTTCTGGACTTCCCCAACATCGGGAACATTCTTCCTGCATCTAACCTGTCCAATCCCATCAGAATTTTATATGTTTCTATGAGACCCCTCTCATTCCGCCCTTTGGTATTCCGCAGCTCCACCCATACCGATTCCACATCATCCAGGTTAATGTCCCTGCATTAATTTCCTCTTTAGCCAGCAGCGCCTCCTTTTCCTCTCTGTCTATCCTTCCTAAATGTTGAATACCCCTGGATGTTGAGTTCCCAGCCTTGGTCACCCTTGAGCCATGTCTCCGCGATGCCAATTACATCATATCCGTTAACTGCTATCTGCGCAGTTAATTCGTCTACCTTATTCCGAATACTCCTCGTATTGAGGCTTGTCTTTTCAACACACTTTGCCCCTTTAGAATTTTGCTGTAATGTGGCATTTTTTGTTTTTATTTTTTGCCTTGGGTTTCTCTGCCCTCCACTTTTACTCATCTCCTTTCTGTCTTTTGCTTCTGTCTCCATTTTGTTTCCCTCTGTCTCCCTGCATTGGTTCCCATCCCCCTGCCATATTAATTTAACTTCTCCCCAACAGCACTAGCAAACACTCCCGCTAGGACATTCGTTCCGGTCCTGCCCAGGTGCAGACCGTCCAGTTTGTGCTGATCCCACCTCCCCCAGAACTGGTTCCAATGTCCCAGGAATTTGAATCCCTCCCTCTTGCACCACTCCTCAAGCCACATATTCATCTGAGCTATCCTGCGATTCCTACTCTGACTAGCACGTGGCACTGGTAGCAATCCTGAGATTACTACTTTTGAGGTCGTACTTTTTAATTTAGCTCCTAGCTCCCTAAATTCGTCTCGTAGGTCCTCATCCTGTTTTTTACCTATATCGTTGGTACCTATATGCACCATGACAACTGGCTGTTCACCCTCCCTTTTCAGAATGTCCTGCACCCGCTCCAAGACATCCTTGACCCTTGCACCAGGGAGGCAACATACCATCCTGGAGTCTCGGTTGCGGCCGCAGAAACGCCTATCTATTCCTCTTACAATCGAATCCCCTATCACTATAGTTCTCCCACTCTTTTTCCTGCCCTCCTGTGCAGCAGAGCCACCCACAGTGCCATGAACTTGGCTGCTGCTGCCCTCCCCTGGTGAGTCACCTCCCTCAACAGTACCCAAAGCGGTGTATCTGTTTTGCAGGGGGATGACCGCAGGAGACCCCTGCACTACCTTCCTTCCACTGCTCTTTCTGTTGGTCACCCATCCCCTATCTGACTGTGTACCCATTACCTGCGGTAAGACCAACTCACTAAACGTGCTATTCACGTCCTTCTCAGCATCGTGGATGCTCCAGAGTCCACCCGCAGCTCCAGTGCCGCAATGCGGTCCGTCAAGAGCTGGAGGGGGATACACTTCCCACACACGTAGTCATCAGGGACACCGGAAGCGTCCCTGACTTCGCACATAGTACAGGAGGAACAAAACACGTGTCCGAGCTGTCCTGCCATGACTTAACCCTTAGATTAACTTAATTTAGCAACCACAATGCTAAACGTTACTTACTGATATAGAAAAGAAAAAGAAAAACTACTTACCAATCACCAGCCAATCATTTAACCACTTGGCTGTGCCGTCACCTTTCGATTTATTTCTACTTCTTTTTTGCCTTCTCTCCCTGCTGCAGCTGCATCGGCTGGCCTCCGACTCCACGGACTTTTATAGGCCACCTCCTCGACGCTCCCGCTCGAAGTCCCGCTGCCTCCGACTCCCCGCACTTTTACAGGCCGCCTCCTCGACGTACCCACTCGAAGTCCCGCTGCCTTCGACTCCCCACACTTTTATAGGCTGCATCCTCAACGCACCCGCTTGAAGTCCCGCTGCCTCCGACTCCCCGGGCTTTTACAGGCCACTTCATCGACGCACCCGCTTGAAGTGAGGATTAATTAGCAATCTTGTTGTGCGAGGTCCCTTGAGGAAGAGTGACCATAATATGGTAGAATTCTTTATTAAGATGGAAAGCGACACAGATAATTCAGAGACTAGGGTCCTGAACTTAAAGAAAGGTAACTTTGATGGTATGAGACCTGAATTGGCTAGGATAGACTTGCAAATGATACTTAAAGGGTTGACGGTGGATAGGCAATGGCAGACACTTAAAGATCACATGGATGAACTTCAACAATTGTACATCTCTGTCTGGTGTAAAAATAAAACAAGAAAAGTGGCTCAACCGTGGCTAACAAGGGAAATTAGGGATAGTGTTAAATCCAAGGAAGAAGCATGTAAATTGGCCAGAAAAAGCAGCAAACCTGAGGACTGGGAGAAATTTAGAATTCAGCAGAGGAGTACAAAGGGTTTAATTAGGAGGGGGGAAATAGAGAAGCTTGCAGGGAACATAAAAACTGACTGCAAAAGCTTCTAGAGATATGTGAAGAGAAAAAGATTAGTGAAGACAAATGTAGGTCCCTTGCAGTCAGAATCAGGTGAATTTATAATGGGGAACAAAGAAATGGCAGACCAATTGAACAAATACTTTGGTTCTGTCTTCACTAAGAAAGGCACAAATAACCTTCCGGAAATACAAGGGGGCCAAGAGTCTAGTGAGAAGGAGAAACTGAAGGAAATCCTTATTAGTCAGGAAATTGTGTTCGGGAAATTGATGGGATTGAAGGCCAATAAATCCCCAGGACCTGATAGTCTGCATCCCAGAGTACTTAAGGAAGTGGCCCTAGAAATAGTGGATGCATTGGTGGTCATTTTCCAACATTCAAAAGACTCTGGATCAGTTCCTATGGATTGGAGGGTAGCTAATGTAACCCCACTTTTTAAAAAAGGAGGGAGAGAGAAAACAGGGAATTATAGACTGGTTAGTCTGATATCGGTAGTGGGGAAAATGTTGGAATCAATTATTAAAGATGTAATAGCAGCGCATTTGGAAAGCAGTGACAGGATCGATCCAAATCAGCATGGATTTATTAAAGGGAAATCATGCTTGACAAATCTTCTAGAATTTTTTGAGTATGTAACTAGTAAAGTGGACAAGGGAGAACCAGTGGATGTGGTGTATTTGGACTTTCAAAAGGCTATGACAAGGTCCCACACAAGAGATTAGTGTGCAAAATTAAAGCAAGTGGTATTGGGGGTAATGTATTGACGTGGATAGAGAACTGGTTGGCAGACAGGAAGCAAAGAGTAGGAATAAGCGGGTTCTTTTCAGAATGGCAGGCAGTAACGAGTGGGATACTGCAAGGTTCAGTGCTGGGATCCCTGCTATTTACAATATACATTAATGATTTAGACAAAGGAATTGAATGTAATATCTCCAAGTTTGCAGATGACACTAAGCTGGGTGGCGGTATGAGCTGTGAGGAGGATGCTAAGAGGCTGCAGGGTAACTTGGACAGGTTAGGTGAGTGGGCAAATGCATGGCAGATGCAGTATAATGTAGATAAATGTGAGGTTATCTACTTTGGTGGCAAAAACAGGAAGGCAGAATATTATCTGAATGGTGACAGATTAGGAAAAGGGGAGGTGCAATGAGACCTGGGTGTCATGGTACATCAGTCATTGAAGGTTGGCATGCAGGTACAGCAGGCGGTGAAGAAGGCAAATGGCATGTTGGCCCTCATAGCGAGAGGATTTGAGTGTAGGTTGCAGGGAGGTCTTACTGCAGTTGTACAGGGTCTTGGTGAGGCCGCACCTTGAATATTGGGTACAGTTTTGGTCTCCTAATCTGAGGACGGACATTCTTGCTATTGAGGGAGTGCAGCGAAGGTTCACCAGACTGATTCCCGGGATGGCAGGACTGACATATGAAGAAAGACTGGATCACCTCAGCTTATATTCATTGGAATTTAGAAGAATGAAAGGGGATCTCATAGAAACATATAAAATTCTGACGGGATTGGACAGGTTAGATGCAGAAAGAATGTTCCCGATGTTGGGGAAGTCCAGAACCAGGGGTCACAGTCTAAGGATAAGGGATGAGCCATTTAGGACCGAGATGAGGAGAAACTTCTTCACTCAGAGAATTGTGAACCTGTGGAATTCTCTACCACAGAAAGTTGTTGGGGCCAGTTCATTTGATATATTCAAAAGGGAGTTAGATGTGGCCCTTACAGTTAAAGGGGTCAAGGGGTATGGAGAGAAAGCAGGAATGGGGTACTGAAGTTGCCTGATCAGCCATGATCATATTGAATGTTGGTGCAGGCTCGAAAGGCCTACTGCTGCACCTATTTTCTATGTTTCTATGTTTCTTCAAGATGAGGTCGGAGAGGGCATGAGGGGAAAGAGGACTGAAAGTGGAGAAAGAGGCAACTTCAAGGCGGGGGTGGGACCTTAGAGGAAGTTCGGCCCCGTGGGGCTAGGGGAAGGGAGGGAAGTGGCAGAGGCAGCTGCATGGATGGTCTCAATCTTAGTGACAAAGAAGTCCATGAGCTCCTTGCACTTGTTGGTGGTGAGGGTGGAGGAGATGGGAGAGGGGTTTGAGAAGAGTCATAAGACTTGTCATGTTATCCCTACTTGCCTCTTTCCACAGATGTTGGGTGACCTGTTGAGTATTTCCAGCATTTTCTGATTTTAATACAAAAAATAATTTTTCTGTTAGTGCCCGCCCGATGTTTTCACTGTTTGGATGACATCAATCATTGTGCAATGCTGTGCTAGCGCCCCGGGCAGAACTTTCGAGCATATCACCTGATTTAGTGTCCGCCCGGGAACTCGCCAGCAAAAAGCAGTCGGAACCAGGGCGCACCTGGCACTAACGGTGCCTTCTTGAAAATGGAGCAGAAGTTGAGTACATAAAAGGATTGGGAGAAGAAGGCTGCGTTTTTCATACTGAAATTTTATGTGAGTTTATAGATCATTTTAAAGGATATTTAAGGGGGCTATACTATGGTCAGCCATTATTCCTGGCTGCTATATTTATACGGCGTCAAGCTGGAAGAAGGCTTATTGATGATCATTTTGAGCGTAATCGAAGAAGTCGCAGACGTATGGGGAGGAGGCCTTACCCCCAACGAGTTTACAGGGAACAGAGCTCATACCTGCAGCTCTCTGAGGCACAGTGTGTTAAAAGGGTTCACTTCTGAAAAGAAGTGCTGACGGAGATATGCTAGCTCATAAAGGCAGACTACAGCCTACCAGCGACAATAGGACTGCACTGCCAGTCGAGGTGAAGGTGATTGTGGCACTTGCCTTCTATGCCTCTGGCTCCTCTCAGGCATCAGCAGAGGACATATGCTCCATCTCGCAACATGCTACACATTGCAGCATTCGCCAGGTGACTACTGCACTGTATGCATGCAGGATGGACTTCATAAACTTTCCAAAGGCCAAGGAGTCTCAGAATGAGAAGGTTGTAGGTTTTGGATGATTTGCTGGCTTCCCCAAGGTTCAGGTTGCCATTGACTGTACGCACATCGCCCTGCGAGAACCTTTACACAATCTAGAGGTCTACCGAACCAGAAAGGAATTCCACTCCATGAATGTACAGATCGTCTGTGACCATACTCAGCGCATAATGGCAGTCAATGCCCAATATCCAGGAGCATCCATGATGTTTTCATCTTGCGTGAGAGCACAGTCTAAGGCCTGTTCCAGCAGCAACCTCAAGGCCAGAGCTGGATGCTGGGGGACAAAGGTTACGGCCTCGCCAGCTGGCTCATGACACCCACTCCGGAACCCTCAGACAGAAACTGAGCATCGCTATAATGAGTGCCATGCAGCCACACGCAACATTGTCAAACAGACAATTGGAGTGCTCAAGCAGCGTTTCCGATGCCTGGCCCACTCTGGAGGCTGCCTGCAATATACCCCTCAGCAGGTCTCTGAGTTCATTGTGGTGTGTTGCATGCTACACAACTTAGCCTTCATGAGGGGACAGGATTTGCCAATGGGGATTGCAGGAGCAACTCAGGAGAGAGGGGAGGAGGAGGACAAGGACGAGGACGAGGAAGAGGAGCCTGGCGAGGAATCCATGCCACTACCACCATCACAACCATAGGGGAGGCCTCATGGAGCTTTCGCCGCTGCAAAAGCTTTACGTCAGCAGCTCATAATTCAATGCTTTGCTTGAAGAGTGAACGGCATGTTTGACCATTGCCTGGCCATCCCACCATGTTGACTATTCCCCCTCTTATTCTGCAAATGAGACACTGCACAGAAATGGTTAAAGTGAATAAAAGAATGTAAACATTGTAAGCATAATTGATAAAATTGAATTAAATTTCTTAAACATTGTAAATGTAATTGAGAAACTTTGAATCACATTTATTAAACATTGTAAATGTAATTGAGAAACTGGAATAAAATTTATTTAGCATTGTGAACTTTTATAACTTAACAGAATTGGGAAACTTTGAAAACTTTTATAACATAACAACAACAATAACAACAACAACAAAACAGCAACTCCCTGCCCCAACTGACTTTTACCACTGGCTCTTCCCCCCCTCCCCCCCCCCTTACCCTTACCCCTAGCCCCTCCCTCGCCTGCTGCCCCTACCCGAAGTGGCACCAAGATTTTGGGTAACAAGGAGGCTAGAGTCCTGCTGAATTGGGGGGAGAGACATTGGAGACGCCGTCTAGGGACACACTGGATCTGCTCGAGGTGTGGAAGGTCCGGCTTCTGACTGGCGACCCTCTTGATCGGCGTCACCAGTCGCAGGTGGTGTGTGAGTATGCCTGGATGTCTTGTAAGTGGTTTTGCCCTTGGTGGTTTCAAATCACCCCTCTTACAACAGTTCTAGACACCGGAATTGCAGTGGTGAACAGAAATACACAGTTATAGCCAGATCTTTCGGTCTCAACGGGCACAATGCTTTTATTAAAGTTAAAGCACACACCTGCACCCAGTAAAACACAACTTGGTGGTGTAAAACAAACAAACACACAACACACAACCCTGGCCCATCTAAACAGGCCCCTAACGCAAAGTACCCACGTCTAAAACACCCCTGCTCGGATTCAAAAGTGCACCACCAAATCTGTCCAACAGAATGTGCGTACGCTTATGATCCTTGCAAAAACCTCCCCACTAAAACCCCTAAGGCTTGGTTGGGACACAGGACATCCTTTCACACTATGCGGTGGTCTTAAAAATGTGTGGGCTGGGATAAATACTCACCAATTACCCCTCTGGCTTACTCGCGCTTCTCCCAATGAGGAGTATCTTCTGGTTCTGTACCAATCTGTGGTATTCAAGTCCAGTCTCAAGATCAGCTTCCCAGTCGAAATAGCGAGGCTCTTTTTGCTCGTAGATGGTGTTTCTTCTCTGGTCCCAGATGGAGTGCTCAGTCCTTGTGCATTGAACGAAGCAAGCAGGCGTAGAAGAGGGGAGAGAGAGAGAGATGGCTTCAAATTGCTGTCTCTTATACCTGCAAAAAGCTTCTTCTCGCCCAAAAGTTCAACTGTTCTTCCTCTGAGGCTATGCAATTGAAAGAGCAAAATCAAGTCTTTAGCCTGTTCCTTTGTCAACTAGGCTGTACCTCGATGTGTGGCTCCGATGAGTCCGTGGTCGAATAGCTTTCCTTTGTTTCCTGAGCACCAACCAATCTTGCTTGATCTCTCACTGATTGCATGACAAGGGGCCTGTCCATCAATCATCTCAGCCATTGATTCCTTATCCACCTGATGTGTATTCCTGTGGGGCATGTTTGGGCCTGTCCCAAGTCAGTGCTGTCTGCTCCTCTGCAGTAACAGAAAATGTGTCCAAGCAATGTCCAACAAGTCCACAAAGTTTACACCAATGTTTTCGCCATATTCTTACACACTGGGGACTACAGTATGACTGGTGGAGGCAACCAGCTTCATGTGGGCATTGACAGCCTCACAGCGACAATCTGTGACCCTACCTCCGCAATGGTCGCTTTCAGAATGTCGATCCTCCCCAGGACATCAAAGAGCTGACGGGGAGCTCGATGCTCTCCCTGGACAGTGCCACCATGGCCAGTTCTGCGTCTGCCTGTCTGTCAGCAGACCAACTTTGCCGACTCACCCTCCAGAAAGAATGCATACGGGATTCGCTCCCAGAACTGCATAGTTACATGCTACTTGTCCCAGGAGCCTCAGAGATCTCAAAGCCTGGGAATGTTTGATCATCCTCGGACGAGAGGTTTGCTGGTGGCAATAGAGGTGCCGAGTGCATCAACCCCCCCCCCCCCCCCCGCCCCCGGAGTAGGCTGCACCGTCAGCTCCTCCCCCTCCTCAAATTCATCCTTCTCCTCCCCCACATGACAGCCTGAGGTGGAGATTTGCTGTGCCTGCGACTCCTCATCTGGAAGAAGAAAGCAACAGATGAGTGGTTAGCAGCAGGGGAGGGGGCAGGGTGACATGAAGAAGGTCACATAACATAGGCTTATTTGAAGGACTGCCGCTACTCCATTATATGTAGTCCACAGACACTGCATGACATTGCCCCAACCCTAGTCCACAGACAACACATCACATTGCCCCAAACCTAATCCACAGACACTGCATCACATTCCCTGGGCTGGGTTGGGGCAATGTGCAGAATTTACCGTCAGTATCCAATAGAGGGTCAGCACCCACATGAGCAGTTGCCCGACCTGAGACACCGATGAGACCTGTCACTCTCTCCAGGTCGGTGAGTAGCAGGGTCCGAGGTGAACCGCCGCTTGTCCACTGCTGCTCCCGGCGGTTGTGGGACTTCTTTGCCTGCAAAGGTGAAAATGGGAATGGTTACCAGAGGGTCCATCTGCTCTTGTGGCACACACAGATAGCCACCAAAGCACTTATACCATACTGTGTGAATGTAATACAGTCCTCTGTTTAATGGTCTTGGAAGTTGCTCGTGGTTCATCAGGAGGACATCGAAGTGCGGAAACATCTTTTGAAATCTCAGAAAGCAATCTTAATAATGTGTAAAGATCATTCATGGTAAATAGGGTGCCAGACTAAGCCTATCTATGTGTCGTGCATTTTAGGAGGCAACCCACACATAGCTCACAGACAGCAACAGCATGAGAACAAATAATGTGGCAGATTTATATTTTAAGTAATGAAGGAGTGCATCAATAAAAATTGTACTCACTGTAACGCCCCTCGAATGATCGTAAACTTTTTCCGGCATTGTGTTGCAGTCCTTTGTACAATGTCGGAGGCAGAGACCTCCTCTGCAATTTGCCTCCATATCTTCTTAAATACTGATGGGAAGGGTCTAGATCCACCCCTCCTGTGCACTCAGGCCATCTACGCTCCTCTGCCCCCCCCACTAGAGCTTCATTTGTCTCTGGGCTGAATCTTCGAGCATGCTGCCTGTTGTCCTTCTCCTCCATCATTAAAATCAAAAAATAAAATGGCTGATTCAGCCCTGGGTGTACTGCGCATGCACATGGCTGCGCCCTGCATTAGTGTTTGCGATCGGACAGCAGACCAGAAACGCAGGGAAAAATAAAAATGAAAAAGTTTGCGATTGCGCAGAATGGCTAATTTTTTTTTCCAGTCGCAACTTTCGGCTGTGGCGCACAACGTCTGTCGTACAACACCGGAGTTAGAGCTAACGCCTATCGTGAACTTTCATTTGGCAAAAGTTGCGTGCTCTGGCGCTAACGCTAACCTGGTGTTAAAAAAAAATTTCCACCGCGCTTTGTGCTCGGAAACGGGTGAAATCACCAAAACCCAAAAATCCAGCCCCTAGATTTATAACTGTGTCTGTCAGTCTCAGTAACACCTTTCATAGCAAGTATCGACCCCAATGATGCTAGTGGCACTCAGGATTAAAGGATATTATAAAAAGGGAGAAATGGAGGAAACAAAATTAAATGGTGCTTATTATAATTCATTGTAACTTTTTTTTTTAAAAGAGGGCTTAAGGACAAAACTTCTCATTTTAGGTCCCATCATAGGACCTTCAAAAATAGTCATATTCAAAACTTACATCTCTATAAGAAGCAACATCATCGTAATAACTTCATAACACATCAATCTTTATAATTGTCAAGCCCATCTTAAAAAATGTGCACTATTTGAATGATGCACATGCCACAATTAAAAATAAATGAAGTTGTGAGTTATTTAACATATATTGACATGGTATTTCTAAGAAATCAGGAGCTTTGTTTTTTATTGCCACAGTGCACTGTCAAGGGACTCCTGAGTTATTAAAAATGTAAACGCAGGTTGAACTGTACTAGCTCCTTGGTAGCAGTTAGCTTGTATTTAGATTGATCCATTACAACTTTTTGTAAGGATATATTGTTTATGTAATTAACTTTCAGTTAATTTTCACCTTTTTCTATATTTTATTACCACAAATTCAAAAATAACCATAAAGATATTCTAACTTTGCACAATGGTACTGTTTTTATTTCAGTTTTGAGATTTGTTATGTGGGCGACACTCAAGTTAAATAATTCCTTCTCTATAACAAAAATGTGTCAGTGTACTGTTTAGCAAATTTAAATTGTGTGCTTCATTCCACCATATACCACAGGAGAAGCCCAGGTTATCAACTTGGAAAATCAAAAAGACCCATTGACTTTAAAACAGTTTGACATCATGGCATTGGGATAGTGCCCTCTTCCCTGGGCAACAGTGTATTTTGCCTACCACATCCAGTTCTTGTCAGTGAAACTCCTATGGTTCTTGTAACTAATAATCCTATTTGCTTGCAATTTTCTTTTTATCAACGCATAGACATGTCATAAGTATTATGTTTTCTTGCTTTTGAAAGAAACAAATTTCATGCTTGTGGCATCGAGCTACAGGATGCCATTAGGCTTTAAGCACCGCACTAAGTATGCAAGGTTGTTTACTGTGGCTGACAACCATGACAGCTGTCTCTGGCGCCTGTCCACCAATTATGCTATGAATTTGTGTTAGATGTACTTGAGTTTTATACCTTTACCTGCCAGGATTAGTTCCAGCACTAATTCTTCAAGATCAAATATGCCACCTGACCCAACAGTCAGGTAAGCCTATTGGCAATAGCTGGTTCTTGCAGAATTGAGAGTTCCCCAAAAGTTCATTTTTGACCAGGATTATTTTACTGAGCAGTCAGTGTTAATTATCCATACTCTATATTCTGGTATCCGTATGTTGTTAGTATTGATGGGATGTAACCTTTTTTCAAGCCATATTACAAAATGCGTCAAAGCAGAGCTGGCATTATTCCCTTCAGTATTGACTGATAATATAAAAGATCCATGAAAGTTCTGTTGGTACTGAGAAGTCAGCAGTATTGCCCTGTAAATTCTTTTGACTGGCACATACAAAAGCTGATTTCTTTCAAGAAACATTTCGCAATTGCTTGTGCTGAGGCTGTATTTTGTGCTGTTAGAGATTCCTTGTCCCGTCAATGCTGGTTTTGGAATCTTTGATTGGTTCACCAAACTTTTTCATGTCTTTTACTATCTCTACTACAGTTGCTTCGCATCCTAAGGACAAATTTTATAAAGTGTGGCCTTAGCAAAGGACCTTAGTGTAAGCATTTTGAAACCTGATGGAGCCTATGAGAGGTACCAGCAAAATATTAAGGTGATCCTAGGGATTGCTCCTAGTGGCAGATAATTGAGTTTACTTGGACATAGACCTATTGCACAAAATTATTTTGTGGTGAGAAAAGGTTGACTTAGCAATAATATGTAAAATAAAAATGTCCTGACTGTGAGACCCTCCTGAATACCCCTTCCCATGACTTACCTGAGTGCCAGGGACTGTTCCTTCAGCTTCAGCTGGCGGTCTCCTGCTGCCCGACATTCCGCTCCCTCATGATGGCCAGCTGCCATTTCTTGCTGGTTTCAGATGGGCAACTGATCGGTAGAATGCAGCTGAGGACCACGAGTTAAAATCAACTGGGCCTCATGCTGCCAAGGTCGGGGGGATTGGCGCTCACCAACCCACCCGATTCCCAGGTTAAAATCAGACCTATGGGGCTAGAAATTAGACAGCCTAACAAAGGTTTTAACGCCACTTTTTCACCTTAAAATGTTTTTTCTAATGTTAAACAAATTTAAGGACATTTTTCAAATTTGGACAGTGGTTTAATGCTGTCGCTAATGTAAAGTCCTGTCCTCTCAGTACAGATTCACACGAGGCATGTAGTGAAGTCAAGGTCACTCTGGACCTGCACCTTTATTTCACAGCTCTGGAATGCTGCACTTGCCTGAGACCTGCCCTGGTGGTAAGGTATGCTGGTGGTTACAGGTCATATCTTATTACAGTCATGTGTAGCATGTTAGGATACAGTTATATATAATAATGTAAGATACATGACAGCTAAAAAATAGTGACTGCCATTTTTACAAACATTCTTCGTGACATCAAAAACAACGATATCACCGTTTTTGTGAATTTGGTCAATAACGACATTTTTAAGGACAGTGATCAATACCAAATTGAAAAAGCTTGTCTTACCTGGCCGAGTCAGATCGAAATCGGCGATAATAGTGCCATCTTAGAAAATGGAGCTGAGTTAAAGGTTTTGGAGGGAAGGCTGCGTTTAGAGATTAGTGAGTTCATAATTTGGTTTAAAGGACATTTCAGGACATTTTAAGAATGGGGCCGATTCTATCGGTGCCATATTTGGTGAATGCTTCTGCTATCCAGAATATTAATAGAAGAAGGCTTATTCGACAGCATTATCAGCGTAATCAGAGGTCGCAGACTTATGGGAAGGGGGCCTTAACCCCAACGAGTTTACAGGGAACATCGCTCATACCTTCACCTGACTGAGTGCGCAATGCGTTAGAAGGCTGCACTTTCAAAAAGAGGCGGTCACAGCGATATGCCAACTCATAAAGGCAGACATACAGCCTACAAGCATGAGGAGGACTGCACTGACCGTCCAGGTCAAGGTTACTGCGGCCTTCTATACCTCTGGCTCCTTTCAGACATCAGCAGTGGACATATGCTACATATCGCAGCACACTACACATCACTGCATTCGCCAGGTGACTACTGCACTGTTTGCTCGTACGAAGGACTTCATCAACTTACCAATGACCAATGAGGCACAGAATGAGAGTGCAGTGTATAGAAGAACTCCACGAGGCTGAATACTGTGAGCTAAACTTAGTGTGACCTTAGTCTTCTTTATTACAACTCCAGTGTGCCTAAATAACATGACAGACAACCTTTTATACTGGCCCTGCACGTGTCTGCAGGTGACCATGAGGACTCCAACAGTCACCTCCTCTAGTGGCAAGTATTACATAGTTACATACATAACATCACTCCCCCCAAAGTCTTTGTTACAAGTTATTTACAAGTTGAGGTGATCCGGAGCCCTTCGCTCCCTGGTTGATCGTCTAAGTTCAAACCCTGGCGTATGTGAGAGGGGCCGGACCATTGCTGCACTGCACCGCGGCTGGTCGGATCGGACTGTCAGGAATGGTGGGTTCATCCTCGTGATTGACAGCGAGGTCGATTGCTGGTTGGGTATGTGTTAGTGGATTGTCGATGGTGACGTCCTCTTCAAGTCGTTCCTGGTTGTCAGTAAATCGGTCTGTGGCGAATACTGCCATCGGGTGCCTGCAGTGTGGGATAGACCAGGAGCAGGGTATCAGGATCAGTGCCTTCACCCTCCTGAGGTTGCTGGCCTATAAATTGTGGGGACACATGGGGAAGGGCATCAGGATCAGCGCCTTTACCCTCCCGAATTCATTCATTTGCTACTTTTGGGGACACTCTATTCTCGACATCTCGCAACAACATTTTGTTCTTTACATTAAGAATAGTACCGACATCTCGAAAGAACAGTTTGTTCATAATCTTAATCGGTTCGTTACATTGATTGCCGTGCATACAATGTCTCTTTAAGTTCAGTTGGTTGAAGTCTCCTTTAAGAGAACCCTGCTGGCTTTACCCCAATCAAATTCTCTGTTAGACACCATGTGTTAGTCCCTCAGTGTTGCACCTCGTGATATGGCCGTGGCCATCTTTTTTATCAGCCACGCTGCACTTCGCTGCAGCAGGGATGCCATCATGCCTCTGTCCTCGAGGTCGACTGCCTTGATCTTTCTCTCCCGTGATTCTGCCACAAAAGCTTGAAGAATGCCTGTGAATTCGATCTTCCTCCCCAGGAGTCCTGCCACTGGAGCCGGGAAGGTACTTTTAGGTCGTTCCAGTTGGATCATTGCCATGCAGTCGTGATGGACGGTCTGTGCCTCAGGTGCTGCGGTGGTCTGTTCTCTAGTGCCTGGCCTGAGCGAAGGTGAGGTTTTACTCTGCCTCTGAACACAGGGGACATCGATTGCTGGACTGAAGAGGTCTTTCCATTTCCACTGGATCTTCCCCATCCACCTTCTTCCGAGTAGCGTTGGACCATCACCTGCAACAATCCACAGAGGTAACTTGTGCACCATGCCATTTTATGGATTGCACTTACATTTGCACTACCAAGGACTGGGATCAGCTCCTTGGTGTAGGTGCACAGCTTTTCCCGTACTGGAACCAGCTCGGGTTGTTTTTCGTTCCATAGCCTCTCGAAGGCATCCTGGCTCATGACTGACTGGCTCGCTCCCGTGTCCACTTCCATAAAGACTGGAACACCGTTTATCTCGACTTCCATCTTCACTGGAGGACAATCGGTGGTGCAGGTATACACTCCATACACTTCTTCTTGGGGCTGAGCTGCCTCTCTGGCCAAATCATCATACTCCCCGCTGGATTCAAAGTCATCTACTGACTCCTCTGCTAGACAGTGAGTCATATTTCTTTTATACATATGCTGGAGGTGGCCCTTCGTGTTACAGTCTTTGCATATGTACTCAGCAAACCGACACTGGTGAGCCCTATCGTTTCCTCCGCAACGCCAGCATGGTGCTAGCCAATTAGCTCCCCTTGGCGGACTCTGGGCAGAGCCACGTTCTACAGTCTTGCCTGTGAAAGGCACCATTCTGTGTATAATACTTGCCGGGTTTGAGTCCACAGGATGAATAATTTGCTTGGTGCTGCAGATCGAGGTCATGAACGCCTGACTGATGCTGATGGCCTTCTGCAGGTTGACTGTGGTGTCGGCAGATAATAGCTTGTGAAGGAGGCCCTCGTGGCCAATTCCCATATCGAAGATGTCTCACAATGCTTCGTTGAGGTGCGTGCCGAAATCACACGGTGCAAGTCTCCTGAGGTCGGCAGCATATTTTGCAATCTCCTGGCCCTCAGGTCTGCGGTGAGTGTAGAATCTATGCCTGGCCGTGACGATGCTCTCTTTTGGTTTTAGTTGGTCATGAATTAGTTCAGTCAGCTCATCGTGTGTCTTATCCTTGGCCTTCATGGGTGCCAGAAAATCCCTGACGAGGTGGTAGATCTCGGGCCCACAACTGGTCAGCAGTATAGCCTTGCTCTTCTCTGCCAATGTGCCCGTCTCCCCTGTCAGGTCGTTTGCCACAAAATATTGCTCGAGCCTTTCCGTGAAGACATCCCAATCATCACCCTCTGCGAAGTCTTTTAGTGTGCCAAAGGTAGCCATAATCGTGTGAAAGTCCGTATTCTCGTCAACAGTTGTTATGTCTGTAATGCACTTACGAATGACTCCATGAGGCAATGTGTTGTACTCAAACTGTACTGACCTTGGTCCTTTATTCGTAACTCCCGAGTGAGGCACAAGCATGGTGGGCAGCCTTTTATACTGGGCCCTGCACACTTATGCAGGTGACCGTCAGGTCTCCAACCGCAGTGGCCTCTGATGGACAGCCTCTGCCATAGGTGCAGGAAACCCTGGTCTCCACCAATTGCACCCTCCAGTGGTGCCAGCATAGTATATACATAGTGTAAACCTTATTGACAATACATCAGGTAACAAGTCTTCATCTTATGCAACTATACAGTGACTACACAGAGAGTATATCTATAGTCTGCATATATAACAACATCAAAGTGCAGTGCAGAAAAACAGCAATCTTTATAATGTGTGATGATCAGAAGCCTAGCGATACCAAGATGGGTTACATTTACAATTCAAGTAATTGGAGTGCATAAATAAAAATATTACTTACTCTAACTGTCCCACAAAGGTCATGCCACCTCTTCCTGCACTGCGGATAGGTCCTCTTGATGGAGTCCACCGAGGAAACCTGCTCCACAATGCGTTGCCAAGCTTCAGCCATTGCAGATGGATGCAGTTTACCAGGACCCTTCTTCCCAATCTGGTCCCATCCTTTCTCTACAGCGCCTACCAGGGCCTCATTTGCGTCCTGGCTAAACTTTATAGCCCTGTTCCTTCACAAATCAAGCTGCATTTTTGTTCTTGCAATACCTGTGTGAGTATTCAGAACTATCCTGCAACTTTCAATTCCCTGTAAAAATAGCTGATTCAGACCAGGAAGTGTACTACACATGCGCAGGCACGCCCGTCACGTAAAAAACAGGCAAAAAATGTTTTTTCTGCGCATGGGCAGAATGGCTGTTTTTATATCGTGAAAAATGTCATTTATTTTCTTTAAAACAATGCTTTTTTAACGCTTCGCCAAAAGTTACAAACCGTTTGGGAAAATGTAAGCGTTTATTTTTTGGCGTTATTTCAGTGAATATGGCCAAAAAATGGTGATATCCTTTGTGGAAATTCTAGCACATTGTCTTTAAATTCCACAGGAGATTGACTAATCAATCTATAATATTATTGAAATGGTTGCGTATAGTTGCACACACTTTCTCTAACTCACTTCTTGTGAGTTTTTGTGTAATATTTTTGCATAACACTTCTCTATCACACTTAATCAGTCAAATCTACGAAATTTATTAACATATAGTATAAATGTATTGCAGTTGATTAGATATATACACATTTTTTCATCAGGATTTATTTGTACATGAACTTGTTGGAAGAGTAGAAGGCTGACCAAATAAATTAATGAGATCAAATAAGCCAAACTTTCTAAATACTTTTGTTCACTGTTTTTCTAATTGACTCAAATTTTTAATTGTCAAAATATAATGAAAAAATGAACAAATTATATATTTCACAATAACATAATTAAACTTACCTACAAAGTTGTCTTTTATATGTTTGAGTAGCTGCATTAATGTTTTTACATGAAGCCTCTCTCAAAAGCTGGCCTTGAAGTTTATATACTGATTCGGAGCTCTCAGTTTGTTACCTTCAGGGGAACGCGCAGTTTTCTGGGAGATTATATGTGGAAAGACGCAAGGTTTCCCACCATGCATCAATAGGATATTCTCACTGAGCTTTGTCCTGTGACAAATAGTCACAAAACACAACTGGAACAAATTGACGATTTTCACTCGAGGTATCCTTTATGTTTGAACGATTATCCACTGCTGAATTGAGCTACTTAAATATTCTTCAGAGAAAGCGAAACAGAAGCTATCCTTTCTTTTTTTTATATTTAAATTAAGCAGTGATTTATTTATTTTCCCATTGAATAGTCCCTTCCCGGGCGGTAAGAGAAGGGATAACCAGCCGTGGATAACCAAGGAAATAAAGGAGAGTATCAAATTAAAAACCAATGCATATAAGGTGGCCAAGGTTAGTGGGAAACTAGAAGATTGGAAAAATTTTAAACGACAGCAAAGAATGACTAAGAAAGCAATAAAGAAAGGAAAGATAGATTACGAAAGTAAACTTGCGCAAAACATAAAAACAGATAGTAAAAGCTTTTACCGATATATAAAACGGAAGAGAGTGACTAAAGTAAATGTTGGTCCCTTAGAAGATGAGAAGGGGGATTTAATAATGGGAAATGTGGAAATGGCTGAGACCTTAAACAATTATTTTGCTTCGGTCTTTACAGCGGAAGACACAAAAATCATGCCAAAAATTGCTGGTCACGGGAATGTGGGAAGGGAGGACCTTGAGACAATCACTATCACTAGGGAGGTAGTTCTGGATAGGCTAATGGGACTCAAGGTAGACAAGTCCTCTGGTCCTGATGAAATGCATCCCAGGGTATTAAAAGAGATGGCGGAAGTTATAACAGATGCATTCGTTATAATCTACCAAAATTCTCTGGACTCTGGGGAGGTACCAGCGGATTGGAAAGCAGCTAATGTAACGCCTCTATTTAAAAAAGGGGGCAGACAAAAGGCAGGTAACTAACTATAGGCCGGTTAGTTTAACATCTGTAGTGGGGAAAATGCTTGAAGCTATCATTAAGGAAGAAATAGCGGGACATCTAGATAGGAATAGTGCAATCAAGCAGACGCAACATGGATTCATGAAGGGGAAATCATGTTTAACTAATTTACTGGAATTCTTTGAGGATATAACGAGCATGGTGGATAGAGGTGTACCGATGGATGTGGTGTATTTAGATTTCCAAAAGGCATTCGATAAGGTGCCACACAAAAGGTCACTGCAGAAGATAAAGGTACGCGGAGTCAGAGGAAATGTATTAGCATGGATAGAGAATTGGCTGGCTAACAGAAAGCAGAGAGTCGGGATAAATGGGTCCTTTTCGGGTTGGAAATCGGTGGTTAGTGGTGTGGCACAGGGATCGGTGCTGGGACCACAACTGTTTACAATATACATAGATGACCTGGAAGAGAGGACATCGTGTAGTGTAACAAAATTTGCAATGACACAAAGATTAGTGGGAAAGCGGCTTGTGTAGAGGACACAGAGAGGCTGCAAAGAGATTTAGATAGGTTAAGCAAATGGGCTAAGGTTTGGCAGATGGAATACAATGTCGGAAAATATGAGGTCATCCACCTTGGAAAAAAAAAACATTAAAAGGGAATATTATTTGAATGGGGAGAAATTACAACATGTTGCGGTGCAGAGGGACCTGGGGGTCCTTGTGCATGAATCTCAAAAAGTTAGTTTGCAGGTACAACAGGTAATCAGGAAGGCGAATGGAATGTTGGCCTTCATTGCGAGAGGGATGGAGTACAAAAGCAGGGAGGTCCTGCTGCAACTGTACAGGGTATTGGTGAGGCCGCACCTGGAGTACTGCGTGCAGTTTTGGTCACCTTACTTAAGGAAGGATATAGTAGCTTTGGAGGGGGTACAGAGACGATTCACTAGGCTGATTCCGGAGATGAGGGGGTTACCTTATGATGCTAGATTGAGTAGACTGGGTCTTTACTCATTGGAGTTCAGAAGGATGAGGGGTGATCTTATAGAAACATTTAAATAATGAAAGGGATAGACAAGATCGAGGCAGAGAGGTTGTTTCCACTGGTCGGGGAGACTAGAACTAGGGGGCACAGCCTCAAAATACTGGGGAGCCAATTTAAAACCAAGTTGAGAAGGAATTTCTTCTCCCAGAGGGTTGTGAAGCTGTGGAATTCTCTGCCCAAGGAAGCAGTTGAGGCTAGCTCATTGAATGTATTCAAATCACAGATAGATAGATTTTTAACCAATAAGGGAATTAAGGGTTATGGGGAGCGGGCGAGTAAGTGGAGCTGAGTCCACGGCCAGATCAGCCATGATCTTGTTGAATGGCGGAGCAGGCTCGAGGGGCCAGATGGCCTACTCCTGTTCCTAATTCTTATGTTCTTATATTCTTATGTTCCCTATTAAATTTAATTTCACTATAGTTAATAATATTTCCCTTTCAGTCAAATGAGCATTAACAGTGTTATGAGGTAAAATGTTTGAGTCAATATGAACTCTGGTCGTGGGGGTGTTAAAAATTAAAAATTGGGGAGCGTGTCCCCAATCTGGCGCCATTTTACAGCGGTGGGTAGTGTGCTGTGCATATGTCCCATCTTGGAGGGGCGGGACACATTATTGTAATATTTAAATTAGGCACTGACAGTGCAGTTGGGAGCCTGATTTAAATGTAACAGCTGCTGGCCAGGGTTCCCAGGGGTCAGGGAACCCAACAACTAAATGGAGATGGGAATAGCCGGCTCCAGAAGGTTACTGCTTTTTATGGCACTCCTTGTGAGTAGAAGTGCTCCCCCGTCCCCTCAAGTAAACCTTCAGTTCCCCCCTTACTTGCTGCCGCAATAGGCCAACCGCTCCGCAACCTCCGATCTTTTCTTCCCTCCCTCTCCATTGCTGGCTCCCAGCACCCCTGACCAAGCCCCAATTTCTCCTGATTGTCTAGGACCAGCTGCACCATCCTGCCGCTGGCTTTCCCGCCTGGCAGCAGCCAGTCTGTCAAACTAGTTGACTGCCGGGCAAGAAACAGAAGAAGAATATGATAATGATATGATAATATCATATGATAATATGATAATGATGTACCGTTAAATTTGGCAGTACCTCTATATCCTCAGGATTTCCGTGTTTCTCCCACCCCTCCCTCCCCACCGCTCCATAAATATCGGGGCTATATTTTCTCAGGTAAATTTTAGAACTTTTCCGAATGACAGTAATATTGATGTGCATTTGTCTATGAGAAAGAAAAAAAGACAAACATTAAGACAAAGTGAGAGAAAGAGATATGGACATACACACAAAAGCAGAGCGAGAAGGAGAGAGTGCAAGACAGAGACTGAACCAGCAGAGGTTGATCCAGAGATCCAGTGGAAGTGCGTAGTGGCCTCGGTGTTAGCAGTGTGCACCAGCATACCAGCAGAAGAGTGAGGAATAGTGGGAATGAAACACAAGGGCGAAGAGCAGTAAAGCCCAGCTTGCCCAAGGAACAGATGTAGAAAGGTGAGGAGCAGTAAGCTTGAGGAGCTGATTAAACCCAATCCAGCGAGTAGTGACAGAGGAGTTCTGAAGGACAGATGGAGTCAGCGGCAACGTGAAAGCAGAAAAGCAGAGATCATCAATGGCCATGGAACAGAATCGTCAGCCGGCACTGGAACCAGAAGGATTAGATCAATATCTTCCAACTTACAGTGAAGAATGCAAACAAGGTCTGGTAGTAGTTTCTTCCAGCTAATTGTAACATATGCAAATGTCTTAATTATTTTTCTTAAATCTTTCCAAATATTCTTTGAAATTCGTTTTTGGCTGCCATCTTCGCAGTTTCTGAAATACCTAATGTTGAAAATACGGGGGTAGAGTTTCCGCTTTGGGTGCAATCGACGATCCGGGTTCAAATTGTGCCCAAAATTGCGCAGGTTTTGAGAAGTGTTTTTTCTTGAGTTTCGCTCAAACAAATTTGTATATAACCAAATGCAAAATCTGCCACAAACCACTGCAATCGGGCAGCGTTTTAAAATGTAATTTAAAAATAATTTAGCTTTAAAAAATATTCCTTGATATATTGGCCCAGAAATCACAGTCAGCTGCTTCCCGCAACTTAAAGAAAATGCGCACTTACCTTATAAGAACATAAGAACTTAAGAAATAGGAGCAGGAGTAGGCCATACAGACCCTCGAGCATGCTCCGCCATTTAATAAAATCATGACTGATCCGATCATGGACTCAGGTCTACTTCCCTGCCCACTCCCCATAACCCCTTATTCCCTTATCAGTTAAGAAACTGTCTATCTCTGTCTTAAATTTAGTCAATGTCCCAGCTTCCACTGCTCTCTGAGGTAGCGAATTTCACAGATTTAAAACCCTCTGAGAGAAGAAATTCCTCCTCATCTCAGTGTTAAATGGACGGCCCCTTATTCGAAGATTATGCCCCCTAGTTCTAGTCTCCCCTCTCAGTGGAAACATCCGTTCTGCATCCTGCTGTACTCATGAGAGATCCCAGTCCTGAGGCCTCCACTGACAGCGCGTCGCAGCGCGTGCATGTCAGGATGTGCGCAGGGCTGGAGCTGCAGTCACATGACTCTGGGCAACCAATCAGGTAAAGTATGTTCTCATTCATAATAATGGGAACTCCGTAAGTTGGAGTTCCCATTATTATGAATGAGAAACAGCTCCCAAAACACACAAAACCAATAATAAAAAATAGAAAAAATACACCACATATTTTTATTAATTTAAGTTAAAGTTATTTGTGTATTATATAAAAAATAAACTTTTCCGATTTTGTAAAGAGTTTTTAAAATTATGGTTTAAAATAAATTTACCATAGTGGGGAGGGTTATTAACAATAAAATGTGTTGTTATAATTTTATTTTAAAATGTTTTTATGTATTTTAAAACTCGTATGCTTGTAAATTGGGAGTTCCGAGAGGTCGAGAGTTCGGGAGTTTCGAGAGGTCTGAGAGGTCGAGAGGTCGGGAGTTCCGGGAAAGTCCGAGTTCGGGAGAGTCCGAGTTTGAGAGAGTCCGAGTTCCGGGGGAGTCTGAGTTCCAGGGGAGTTTGAGTTCGGGAGGTCGGTGATTCGGGAGGCTGCAGAGGTCGATGACTTCGGTAAGCCCTGTGAGGTCAGCGAGTAGGTAGGTCCTGTGAGGTCGGCAAGTCGGTAGGCCCTGAGGTCGGTGAGTCGGGAGTTCGGAGGCTAGGAGTTCGGAGGCCTCGGAGGTCGGTGAGGTGAGTTGGTAAGTAGTTCTCTTTTCTCTATTTCTTTTTAAGTAGGTCGGGAGTTCGGAGGCCGAGAGGTCAGGAGGCCACAGAGGTCGGTGAGTTTGGGAGGCCACAGAGGTCGGTGAGGTGAGTTGGTGAGTAGCTCTCTTTTCTCTATTTTTTTTTAAAGTAGATTTTAAACTAGATAAGGCTAACTAGAGGGATGGCAGTGCAGCTCAGTCCCATGGAGTGCACATCCTGCGGCATGTGAGAAGTCCTGGATGCGTAGCGCAGCCTAGACAACCATGTGTGCAGGAGATGTCTCCAGCTTCAACTGCTCGAGCTCCACGTTTTGGAACTGGAGCAGCGGGTGGAGTCAATACGTTGCATCTGCGAGGCTGAGAGCTATGTGGATAGCACATTTCAGGAGGTGGTCACCCCACAGCTTAAAGGCGTGCAGGTAGAGAGGAAATGGGTGACCACCAGACGTAGTAAGTGCTAGGCAGGTAGCGCAGGAGTCCCCCCATGAGTCCATCTCGCTTTCAAACCGATATTCACTTCTGAGTATTGGTAAGGACAATGGTGCCTCTGGGGAGTGCAGCCAGAGCCAATTCCAAGGCACCACGGCTGGCTCAGCTGCACAGGGTGAGGGACGAAGAATAAAAGAGCCCGAGTGATAGGGGATTCTATAGTTAGGGGAACAGACAGGCGTTTCTGCGGCCGTAGACGTGACTCCCGAATGGTTCTGTGCATCCCTGTTGCCAGGGTCAAGGATGTCACAGAGCGGACGCAGGGCATCCTGGCGGGGGGGAGGGTAAACAGCTAGAGGTCGTGGTCCATATCGGGACCAACGACATAGGTAAAATGAGGGATAATGTCCTACAGGAAGAATTCAGGGAGCTAGGAAGAAAATTAAAAGGTAGGACCTCAAAGGTAATAATCTGCGGGTTACAAGCAGTGCCACGTGCTAATGAGTCTAAGAATAGAAGGATAGAGAGGATGAACACATGGCTGGAAAGTTGGTGTAGGAGGGAGGGCTTTAAAGTCTTGAGGCATTGGGACCACTTCTGGGGGAGATGGGACCGGTACAAACAGGACGGATTGCACCTCAACAACGCCGGGACCAATATCCTCACGGGGAGTTTTGCTAGTGCTGTTGGGGAATGTTTAAACTAGCTTGGCAGGGGGATGGGAACCTAAGAACGAATTCAAAAGGGAAGGAAGTAAAGCAGAAATTGGATAGCAAGAATCTAGAAAGCGAACCTGTAAGACAGAGGAAACAGGGCTTAGTATGTCGTAAGCAAGGAGGTCTTCCTGTGCTGAATGGTATATATTTTAATGCAAGGAGTATAGCGAATAAGGCGGATGAGCTAAGAGCACAGGTAGGAGTATGACATTATAGTCATTACAGAAACATGGCTGAAAGAGAGGCAGGTTTGGCAGATCAATATTTCTGGCTACAGGATTTTTAGAAAAGATAGAGAGGGGGATAAAAAGGGGGTTGGGGTTGCGGTACTGATTAAAGAAACTATTACAGCGGTGAAGAGGGATGATATGTTAGAGGGATCATCAAATGAGGCCATATGGGTCAAATTGAAAAATAAAAAAGGGGCGATCACACTGCTGGGCGTGTATTACAGACCCCCAAACAGTGGGAGGGAGATAGAGGAGCAAATATGTAGGCAAATTGGTGTGAAGTCTAAAAGCCATAGGGTAGTAATAGTAGGGGATTTTATCTATCCAAATATTGATAGGGACAAATTTAGTGTGAAGGGTATAGAGGGTGCAGAATTCTTGAAATGCATTCAAGAGAACTTTTTTAGTCAGAACTTTTTTGTGGCAAGCCCAGCACAAGAGGAGGAGGTCTTGGATTTAGTTTTGGGGAATGAAGCTGGGCAGGTTGAAGGGGTACTAGTGAGGGAGCACTTGGGTGCCAGTGACCATAATTCAGTCAGATTCAAGTTGGTTATGGCTAAGGACAAGAATAGGTCTGGAATAAAAGTTCCGAATTGGGGAAAAGCTAATTTTGCTAAGTTAAGGAGTGATTTGGCCATAGTGGACTGGAAACAGCTATTTGTGGGTAAATCAGTGTCGGAACAGTGGGAGGCATTCAAGGAAGAGATCCGGAAGGCTCAGGCCAAACATGTGCCCTTAAAGAAAAAGGCTGGGAAAAATAATTCGAGAGCTCCCTGAATATCAAGGGACTTACAGGGGAGGATTAAGAAAAAAAGGGACGCTTATGTCATATACCAACGGCTAAATACTTTAGAATCTTTAGAGGAATATAGAAAGTTAAGAGGCAAAATTAAAAAGTGTTAAGTGTCGAATAACTCCTCGAGGCTAAGTACAGTGAACTAGTTCAGGCATGACCTTACTCCAGTTTATTTATTCTCAAAGTGAGGATTCAACATGGCTGCCAACATTATATACACGGCTTGCACGTGTCTGCCTATTATGTCTCAAATAAAGCAATGTGACTGAGTACTGTAGACTTGAGTAAGTGTGATCTTAGCCTCTTTATTCTGACTCCAGAGAGCTGGCACAACATGGGAGGCCTGCTTATATGCAGTGCTCCCAAGGAATGCTGGGATCCCTTGGGACTCCAACAGATGCCCCCTCTGGTGGCGGTAGATTGCAAGGGGCTCACGTTTCGGGCTGTGCCTAGAGCGGCGCAGCTCCTAGAGCCACGTCTGACTTCCATGCTCAAAAGCGCGTCAAAAACTTACGGAGCAATTCTCCGATTCGCAGCTGCTCCTTTCCAGCTCGGCGCGGCGTGGAGAGAGCTACGGGGGGCGGGGCAAAAGCGTGGCACGGATTCTGAGACTGAAGGGAGGTGGGGCTAGGTCGGAGAAGACGACGTCGTGCCGGCAGCCCTGCGCGTGCGCGCTGCAGCGTGCGCGCATGCGCAGTGTGAGACAAACATTGGCACTTGGCCATTTTTAAAGGTAAATGATGAATGGTCTGCAGCCTATTAAAATAATTGCGCAGCTCTGGAGGCTGCTGTGCTGCCAGTGTGGCCCGCCTGACGACCGTGTCCCGCCCCTGTCTCCTGGCCGAACGGCCTGCAGCCTTTTAAAAATAACTGCGCAGCTCGAGAGGCTGCTGTGCTGCTGTTGCTGCTGCTTCAGACAGGTAGGAAAATTCAATTTTTTTATTATTTGCTTTATTTATCATTTATTATTCAGGATTGCTCTTTATTTGTAGAAGTGAGACTGTTGAATTCGTGTAAAATTTAATTACTTCCCTTCCCCCCCCCGCCGCCATCTCTCGTTCTCTACGCCTGATTTATAAGTGTAGACAAGGTTTTTCTGAGCATACAAAAATCTACACTTACTCCATTCTAAGTTAGTTTGGAGTAAGTTTTCACTGCCTAAACTTGCAAAACAGGTGTAAGTGGCTGGACACGCCCCCTTTTGAAAAAAAATCAGCTCTACTGTCATGTTTGTAACCTCACATAACTGTAACCTTTATGTAACAACTCTGTACACTGTATGCACCTGAGAAATGCACACCTTGACCACAGAGGGTGAACTTGTGGGAGACACTCCTCACCTGGTCATCCAGGTATTTAAAGGGAGGTCCCACGCAGGGTCATCACTTCTTGGTCCTGTGAATAAAGGTACAGGTCACAGAGTGACCTTGTCTCCAGTATGCGCCTCGTGTTGATTTGATGTGGTGTGTAAGGACACAACATTTGGTGACGAGAAACAGGAATCAACGACTCAAGAAAATGGCCACCGGTAGCACAGATGAAAGGTACTGTGTTGGTGAGGACTGGGACGATTTCATTGAGAGGCTCCAGCAGAGCTTTGTCACGAAGGACTGGCTGGGAGATGCAGCGGCTGACAAGCGAAGGGCGCATCTACTGACCAGCTGTGGACCTAAGACGTATGCACTGATGAAAGACCTGCTCGCACCCGAGAAGCCGGCGGACAAGACCTTCGAGGAACTTAGCAAACTGATCGGTGAGCACCTCAAACCGGCGAGTAGTATACACCGATTCTATAAGCACAGACGCCGGGAAGAGCAGAGCATACTGGACTTCGTTGCGGACCTTCGGCGCTTGGCCAGCCTCTGTAAGTTCACAGACGCCTGCAGGGGGGAAATGTTACGGGATTTCTTCATTGAGGGCATTGGTCATGCCGGGATTTTTAGGAAGCTAATTGAGACCAAGGACTTGACCTTGGACGCAGCGGCATTGATGGCTCAAACCTGCATGGCGGGGGAGGAGGAAACCAAGATCATATACACGCGCAACCCTGCTCCCAATGTGGCGATGGAGTTAACATGGTAAACGTGACTCAGAACCCCGCAGGCAGGCAAAGGCAATTCGACACCAACCAGGCAGTAACAGACTATAGGGTGGGCCTGCAACAGAGACAATGGCAGGTTGAACGGACATTTACACCATCACAAGGGACAATATGTCCCGGGATGGGATCATTGACACCCACAAACAGAGTGCTCAAGAGTAATAAAAGAGACAATCAGAGAGCAATGCCTGGTAACAGCTCTTTTGTTCACAACAATCTCAGCTCATGCTGGAGGTGCGGGGGCAAACATGCTGCGAAGACCTGCCGGTTTCAACAATTCATCTGCAGAAATTGTAACTTGAGTGAACATTTAGCCAGGATGTGAAGGAAGCCCGCAGCGAGGCTGGTTTACGAAGTGGATGAACCACAAGAGGGGTCTGCAAGGCAAGGGTATGCCCGGGACACAGCAATGGACGCTGAAGTTCAGCGGGTCCAGGTGGCAAACATTCACAGCTCATACACAAAAACGGCAGCTATGATGATGAGAGTACTGTTAAACAGCATCCCGGTACACATGGAGCTGGACACAGGAGCCAGCCAGTCACTTATGAGTGTCCAACAATTTGAGAAACTGTGACCACTAAGAGCTAGCAGACCCTAACTAGAACGCATTGACATGCAATTACGGACGTACACCAAAGAGATCATCCCAGTGCTAGGCAGTGCAATGTTGGTGGTCACACATAATGGATCTCAGAACCGGCTGCCACTCTGGATTGTTCCGGGAAATGGTCCCGCGCTTTTGGGGAGGAGCTGGCTAGCCGAGATGAACTGGAAATGGGGGGATGTGCACGCCATTTCATCTGTGAAGCGAAGTTCATGCTCACAGGTCCTACTAAGTTCGAGTCATTATTTCAACCTGGCGTCGGGACTTTCAAAGGCACCAAAGTAAGGATACGCATCACCCCGGACGCCACACCAGTGCACCACAAAGCCAGAGCTGTGCCGGATGTGATGTGGGAGAAAATTGAGAGTGAGTTGGACAGGTTGCGAAGAGAGGGGATAATTTCGCCCATTGAATTCAGTGACTGGGCAAGCCCCATTGTCCCTGTCCTAAAAACGGATGGCTCGGTCAGGATCTGTGGCGACTACAAGGCCACCATTAACCGAGTGTCCCTTCAGGACCAATACCCACTTCTGAGAGCGGAGGATCTTTTTGCCACACTGGCAGGCGGCAAGCTGTTCACCAAGTTGGACCTCACTTCGGCCTACATGACCCAGGAACTGGCCGAAGAATCCAAGCTACTGACCACCATCACCACGCACAAGGGGCTGTTTGTCTACAACAGATGTCCGTTTGGCATTCGTTCAGCAGCTGCTATCTTTCAGAGGAACATGGAAAGCTTGCTCAAATTCATCACCGGAACAATCGTATTTTAGGATGACATCCTTATCATGGGTCAAGACACCAAGGAACACCTCCACAACCTGGAGGAGGTGCTACGCCGACTAGACCAGGTAGGCCTGCGATTAAAGAAGTCCAAGTGTGTGTTTTTGGCCTCAGAGGTCGAGTTTTTGGGCAAGAGGGTTACCGCAGACGGGATCCGGCCCACCGAATCCAAAACGGAGGCGATCCGTCGTGCGCCCAGGCCCGGCAACACATCAAAGTTGCGTTCATTTCTGGGACTTTTGAACTATTTCGGGAACTTTCTACTGAACTTAAGTACATTGCTGGAGCCGCTACACATGCTCCTGCGTAAGGGTTGCGATTGGTTTTGGGGGGACTGTCAGGAACGGGCTTTCAATCGGGCACAGAACCTGCTTTGTTCTAATAAGTTATTGACCCTGTACGACCCCTATAAGAAATTGGTTTTGACATGCGATGCATCATCCTATGGGGCTGGGTGCATGTTGCAGCAGAATAATGATGAGGTCCAACTCCAACCTGTGGCTTATACCTCCAGGTTGCTCTCCCAAGCAGAAAGGGGGTATGGGATGGTTGAAAAGGAAGCACTCGCATGTGTCTACCGGGTGAAAAAGATGCACCAGTATCTTTTTGGCAGAAGATTTGAGTTAGAAACGGACCACAAGCCATTAACATCCCTGTTGTCCGACAGCAAAGCTGTCAATGCCAATGCGTCAGCTCGCATACAGCGATGGGCTCTCACACTGGCTGCGTATGACTACACCATACGGCACCGGCCAGGCACCGAAAATTGCGCTGACGCGCTTAGCAGGCTTCCACTGGCCACCACTGAGGGGGCAGTGGAGCAAAGCACGGAGATGGTCATGGCTGTCGATGCCTTTGACAATGCAGTCCCCCCATCACAGCCCAACAGATCAAAACCTGGACAAACAGAGATCCCCTCCTATCTCTGATTAAGAAATGTGTCCTGACTGGGGATTGGGCACCCGCACACGGAGGTCAGAACGCCCTGAAGAGGTCAGAACGTTTCACAGACGGATGGATGAACTCTCCATCCAAGCCGACTGCCTACTATGGGGCAGCCGGGTAGTCATGCCCCAGAGGGGTAGGGAAGCATTCATCAGGGAACTCCACAGCGAGCACCCAGGTATTGTGCTTATGAAGGCCATTGCCCAGTCACATGTATGGTGGCCAGGAATTGATGCAGACCTCGAACACTGTGTTCGCAGGTGCACAATGTGTGCCCAGCTGGGCAATGCCCCCAGGGAGGCCCCACTCAGCCCGTGGCCCTGGCCCACCAAGCCATGGTCACATATTCACGTAGACTACACAGGCCCGTTCATGGGAAAAATGTTCCTCATTGTTGTTGATGCGTACTCGAAATGGATCGAGTGCATCATATTGAATTCGTGCTTGACATCCATCACAGTGGAGAGTCTGCGTGCGGTCTTTGTGACTCACGGCTTGCCGGACATCTTAGTTAGCGACAACGGCCCGTGTTTCACTAGCTATGAATTCCGGGAGTTCATGTTGGGTAATGGCATCAAACATGTCAGGACAGCGCCGTTCAAACCGGCTTCCAATGGCCAGGCGGAACCTGCGGTCCAAATCATAAAACAAGGCATGCTCCGGATTCAAGGACCCTCCCTTCAATACTGTCTATCGCGCCTCCTGCTGGCCTACAGGTCCCAACCGCACTCGCTCACGGGAGTCCCGCCAGCGGAACTACTCATGAAAAGTACACTAAAAACACGGCAGTCCCTCATTCATCCAGTCTTGTCAGACATTGTTGAGGGCAAGCGCCAGTCCCAAAATGAGTGTCACGACCATAACTCAAAGGGGAGATGGATAGAAATCGATGACCCTGTATTTGTTCTTAATCGCGCTGTGGGGCCCGAGTAGATCGAGGGTACTGTAATTGGGAAAGAGGGGAATAGGGTCATAGTGTTCAGACTCAACAATGGACAGATATGCTGCAAGCATCTGGACCAAGTAAAAAAAGGTTCAGCATGGACACTGAAGAACCTGAAGAAAATCATGAGATGCTGCCCACACCACTGCCAGTGAACGAACAACAAGAACAGTCAGCAGCATGCACAGTCCCTGCGGTCAGCCTGGACGAGCCGGAATCACCACAGGTAACAAAGACGCATGCCAAGGCTCAACAACCAGAGCCTCAATTGCGGCGCTCCGCGAGAGAGCATCGACCGCCTGAAAGACTCAATCTTTGACCCAAAAGACGTTGGGGAGGAGGTGATATCATGTTTGTAACCTCACATAACTGGAACATTTATGTAACAATATATACACTGTATACACCTGAGAAATACACACCTTGACCACAGGGGTGAATTTGTGGGAGATACTCCTCACCTGGTCATCCAGGTATATAAAGGGAGGTCCCACGCAGGGTCATCACTTCTTGGTCCTGTGAATAAAGGTACAGGTCACAGACTGACCTTGTCTCCAGTATGTGCCTCGTGTTGATTTGCTGTAGTGTGTAAGGACACAACATCGACAATGAAACTGTTCTAACTCACTAGAACTGGAGCAAACTAAATGGCGAGAATTGCAATTTCTAAGATGCTCCATTCTAAAGTAATTGCTCCAAAAAAAAGGAGCAACTCAGGCCGAAACGTGAGCCCAAGGTGTTGCATACATAACACTGCCAGTGACTATTAGGACTCCGACAGTTGTGCCCTCCGGTGGCAGATAAAATCCAGTTAACATATATAACATAATTCCCCCGAAAGTCCTGGTACAGGTTGTATTTACAAGTTGAGACGGTGCGGGGCCTTCCGCTCCCTCGTTGATCTTCTCAGTTCGAATCCAAGCTTGGGTGAGTTAGTAAGACCATTGCTGCATTGCGGAGCAGTCGGTCTGACAGGACTGTCAGGGATGGTAGGTTCGTCTTCGTGAATGACACAAAGGTCAACTGATGTTTGGATGTGTGTTGGTTGGTTGATGATGATGTCATCTTCAATTTGTTCTGGGTTGTCTGTGAATCGCAGTTTGGTTTGGTCGATGTGCCTCTTGTACATTTGGCCATTTAACAGTTTGACTACAAACACCCTGTTCCCCTCCTTGGCCAAAATCATGCCAGCAACCCACTTTGGACCATGACCATAATTAGACAAACACAGGGTCATGAACAGCAATGGCACGTGTCACGTGATACGGCCGCGCGATCATGCTACCATTGCTGCCATTGCCTTCTGGTTTCGACGTGCTCATTGAGATTCGGGTGCACAAGGGAGAGCCTGGTTTTGAACCCTCTCTTCATTAACAGCTCGGCAGGAGGGACCCCAGTAAGCGAGTGGGGTCTCATCAGGTAACTGAGCAGAATGCGGGACAAGTGGGTCTGTAGGGAGCCGTGAGTCACGCGTTTTAGGCTCTGCTTAATGGTTTGGACAGCCCGCTCTGCTTGACCATTAGATGTGGGTTTGAAAGGGGCAGACCTGACATGCTTGATGCCATTATGGGTCATAAACCCGTGGAACTCCGAACTCGTGAAACACGGTCCTTTGTCACTGACAAGAAAGTCGGGCAGGCCAGGTTAGCGAACATGGTCCTGAGGCTTTCAATAGTGGCTGTGGATGTGCTGGATGACATGATTATGCATTCAATCCATGTGGAGTGCGTCCACTACCACTAAAAACATTTTGCTGAGAAAAGTGGCCAGTAAAGTCTATGTGGATCCTTGACAACGGTTTGGATGGCCATGACCACAGACTCAGCGGAGCCTCCACAGGTGCGTTACTCAGTTGCATGCAAGTGTCGCACTGATGCACACATGACTCCAAGTCCGAGTCAATTCCGGGCCACCAAACGTGAGACCTGGCAATGGCCTTCATCATGACAATGCCTGGGTGGTCCTGTGTAAACCTCGCACAAAAGTTTCCCTGCCTTTGTTTGGCATAACAACACAATTACCCCATAACAGAAAATCAGACTGAATAGACAATTCATCTTTGTGGCGGCTATAAGGCTTAATTTCATCCTGCATTTCCCTGGGAATGGTAGACCAATTTCCATTTAGGACACACCTTTTTACATTTGACAGTACAGGATCCTGGCTGGTCCAGGTCCTAATTTGGCGAGCCGTGACGGGTGACCCCTCGCTCTCGAAGGCATCCATGATCAGCAGCAAGTCTGCGGGCTGCGGCATTTCCACCCTGGTTGTGGGCAATGGTAGCCAGCTAAGCACATCAGCATAGTTTTCAGTGCCTGGTCTGTGGCGGATGACATAATTATAAGCGGATAATGTCAGTGCCCATCTTTGGATGTGGGAGATGGATTGATGTTTCTACCTTTGCTCTCAGAAAACAATGAAATGAGCGGCCTGTGGTCTGTTTCAAGCTCAAACCGAAGCCCAAACAGGTATTGGTGCATTTTCCTAACCCCATATACAATGCTAAAGCCTCTTTCTCTACCTTACTATAGGCTCTTTCAGCCTTAGACAGACCTCTGGATGTGTATGCAACTGGTTGGAGTTTGCTTGGTACATTGGCTTGCTGGAGCACACAACCGACCCCATATGATGAGGCGTCGCAGGCCAGCACTAACCGCTTACATGGGTCATAGTGTACCAGTAATTTATTGGAACATGGCAGGTTCCTGGCCTTCTCAAAGGCTCTGTCTTGAGCTTTGCCCCAAACCCTGTCATTACCCTTTCTCAGCAATATGTGCAAGGGCTCCAGTAATGTGCTCAAACTACGCAGAACGTTACCGAAATAGTTGAGAAGTCCCAGGAACGAATGCAGCTCCGTCACACTCTGGAGTCTGGGTGCATTCTTGATGGTCTTTGTCTTCGTGTCCGTGGGCCTGATGCCATCTGCTGCAATCTTTCTCCCCAGGAATTTGACTTCTGCTGCCATGAAAACGCACTTGGAGTGTTTTAGCTTGAGTCCCACTCTGTCCAGACGATATAGAACCTCTTCCAGGTTGTGCAGGTGTTCGGTGGCGTCGCGACCGGTGATCAGGATGTCATCTTGGAACACAACGGTTCTCGGGATGAACTTCAGCAAACTCTCCATGTTTCTCTGAAATATGGCTGCCGCCAAGTGAATTCTGAAAGGGCATCTGTGTATATAAACAGTCCTTTGTGCGTGTTGATGCACGTCAGTTTTTTTGACGATTTGACCAGCTCCAGTGTCATGTAAGTGGAGGTCAGGTCCAATTTAGTGAATGACTTCGCCCCCACTAGCATTGCAAACAGGTCGTCAGTCTTGGGTAACGGGTACTGATCCTGTATTGAGACTCGGTTGATTATTACCTTGTAGTCGCCGCAGATCCTGACTGTGCCATCACTTTTCAACACCGGGACAATTGGACTGGCCCATTCGCTGAACTCGACTGGTAATATGATTCCTTCCTGTTGAAGTCTGTCCAGTTCGATCTCGACCTTCCCCCTCATCGAAACCGAGTTGAGAAGGAATTTCTTCTCCCAGAGGGTTGTGAATCTGTGGAATTCTCTGCCCAAGGAAGCAGTTGAGGCTAGCTCTTTGAATGTATTCAAATCACAGATAGATAGATTTTTAACCAATAAGGGAATTAAGGGTTATGGGGAGCGGGCGGGTAAATGGAGCTGAGTCCACGGCCAGATCAGCCATGATCTTGTTGAATGGTGGAGCAGGCTCGAGGGGCTAGATGGCCTACTCCTGTTCCTCATTCTTATGTTCTTATGTTCTTATGTTCTCATCATGTACGGAACCGCCCGAGCCACATGATGGATGGGTCTTGCATCCAAGCCTAGGTGGATCTGCAGCTTGGCTCCCATGAAGTTGCCGATGCCTGGTTCGAACAACGAGGGAATCTTGCTCAGCACTTGAGCGCACGAAGCGTCATCCACTGATGATAAGGCTTTAATATCATTCCAGTTCCATTTAATTTTCTCAAGCCAACTCCTGCCGAACAGCGTTGGGCCATTGCCTGGAACGATCCACATTTATAAATCATGCACAGCTCCATCGTACGATACCTTTACTGCCGTGTTGCCATGACTTTGGTGTAGGTACACAGCTTCGCATTGATTGGGCTCAGTTTGGGTCTTTTTGCCTTCGTGTTCCACAGCTTTTCAAAAGCCCTCTGACTCATTATTGACTGACTTGCACCCATGTCCAATTCCATGGATACTGGAAACCCATTTAATTTAACTTCCAGCATTATCGGAAGACTTTTGGTAAAAGAATGTACCCCATACACTTCTTCATCCTGTACCTCGGGTTGAGTTGCCTGTGCCGCTTGATCCACGCTGGATCGATCATCTTCAGCCACGTGGTGTGTCGCAGGACATAAGAACATAAGAATTAGGAACAGGAGTAGGCCATCTAGCCCCTCGAGCCTGCTCCGCCATTCAATAAGATCATGGCTGATCTGGCCATGGACTCAGCTCCACTTACCCGCCCTCTCCCCGTAACCCTTAATTCCCTTATTGGTTAAAAATCTATCTATCTGTGACTTGAATACATTCAATGAGCTAGCCTCAACTGCTTCCTTGGGCAGAGAATTCTGGGAGAAGAAATTCCTTCTCAACTTGGTTTTAAATTGGCTCCCCCGTATTTTGAGGCTGTGCCCCCTAGTTCTAGTCTCCCTGACCAGTGGAAACAACCTCTCTGTCTCTATCTTGTCAATCCCTTTCATGATTTTAAATGTTTCTATAAGATCACCCCTCATCCTTCTGAACTCCAACGAGTAAAGACCCAGTCTACTCAATCTATCATCATAAGATAACCCCCTCATCTCCGGCATCAGCCTAGTGAATCGTCTCTGTACCCCCTCCAAAGCCAGTATATCCTTCCTTAAGTAAGGTGACCAAAACTGCACGCAGTACTCCAGATGCGGCCTTACCAATACCCTATACAGTTGCAGCAGGACTTCCCTGCTTTTGTACTCCATCCCTCTCGCAATGAAGGCCAACATTCCATTCGCCTTCCTGATTACCTGCTGCACCTGCAAACTAACTTTTTGGGGTTCATGCTCAAGGACCCCCAGGTCCCTCTGCACCTCAGCATGTTGTAATTTCTCCCCATTCAAATAATATTCCCTTTTACTGTTTTTTTTCCCAAGATGGATGACCTCACACTTTCTGACATTGTATTCCATCTGCCAAACCTTAGCCCATTCGCTTAACCTATCCAAATCTCTTTGCAGCCTCTCTGTGTCCTCGACACAACCCGCTTTCCCACTAATCTTTGTGTCATCTGCAAATTTTGTTACACGACACTCTGTCCTCTCTTCCAGGTCATCTATGTATATTGTAAACAGTTGTGGTCCCAGCACCGATCCCTGTGGCACACCACTAACCACCGATTTCCAACCCGAAAAGGACCCATTTATCCCGACTCTCTGCTTTCTGTTCGCCAGCCAATTCTCTATCCATGCTAATACATTTCCTCTGACTCCGCGTACCTCTATCTTCTGCAGTAACCTTTTGTGTGGCACTTGCTCGGTTGCGGACACATTCGCTGAAGGTGCACCATTGTTGCACAGCCTTTGCACACGTATTGCTTGAATCAGCATTGATGGGCTTGAAGATAGCCCTTGCAACGCCATCAAGGCAAGATTTAATTCACCCCCAATGGCGGACTTTGAGCAGTTACAGGTCGTACGAAAATAGATGAGTATGCCCTGCCATGTGCAGTTCTGCCTGCTGATGATATTACTTTATGCACAGTACTTGCCAGTGAGTTTTGATGCTGGGAAGATATATGTTTTGAGTTTTCGTCTGTGGACATGCATGCCTGGGTGACCGTGATGGCCCTGCTCCGGTCTAGAGATTCAGCAGACAGCAGCTTTCGAAGGCTGACCTCGTGGCCAATGCCAAGCACGAAAAAGTCCCGCAGCATTTCCTCCAACGCAGCTCTGAAGTTGCACGGCCCAGCGAGACGTCTCAGGTCGTCGATAAATTCCGCCACGTCCTGACCCTTGGAGCGATTGTGCGTATAGAAACGATACCTCACCATGATGATGCTTTCCTTCTGCTTAAAGTGGTTCCGAACCAGCGTACACAATTCATCGTAAGTTTTATCCGTTGGTCGAGTCGGTGAGAGTAGATTCTTGTTAAGGCCATAAATTTTTGACCCATAAACAGTGAGGAGAACCGCCCTGCGCTTAATTGTGTTATCGGTTCCTTCCAATCCATTGGCTACGAAGTTCTGGTCGAGGTGATTAGTGAAATCCTCCCAGTCTTCCCCTTCCATAAATCTCTCCAAAATTCCAACAGACATGGTTGCGTGAAAGTTCGTATTTTTAACTCGAAGCCAATTGTTAAGTATTGAATAATTCTACGAGACTAAGTATGGTGAGCTAGTTCAAGCATGACCTTACTCAAGTTTATTTATTCTCAAAGTGGGGATTCAACATGGCTGTCAACATTATATACGCGGCTTGCACGTGTCTGCCAGTGACCATTAGGACTCCGGCAGTCACGCCCTCCGGTGGCAGGTAAAACCCAGTTAACTACACAACAAAAAGGATATTCGGAATGCTAACAGAGAGCACGAGAAATACTTGGCCATTAAAATTAAGGAAAACCCTATGATGTCCTATAAATATATTAAGAGTAAGAGGATAACTATAGGGCCTATTAGAGTAAGAAGGTAACTAAAGGGCCTATTAGAGACCATGAGGGCAATCTTTGTGTGGAGGCGGAAGATGTTGGTCGGGTTCTTAACGAATACTTTGCATCTATTTTCACAAAAGAAAGGGGTAATGCAGATACTGCTATCGAGGAGGAGTGTGATATTCTGGATGAAATAAATATAGTGAGAGAGGAAGTATTAAGGGGGTTAGCAGCTTTGAAAGTAGATAAATCCCCAGGCCCGGATGAAATGCATCTCAGGCTGTTGAACGAAGTAAAGGATGAAATAACAGAGACCTTGAACATCATTTTCCAGTCCTCTTTGTATCTGGGCATGGTGCTGGAAGATTGGAGGACTGCTAATGTAGTACCCTTGTTTAAGAATGGGGAAAAGGATAGGCCGAGTAATTACAGGCCTGTCAGCCTAACCTCCGTGGTGGGAAAAATATTGGGAAAAATATTGGAAAAAATGCTGAAAGACAGGATAAATCTGCATTTGGAAAGGCAAGGATTAATTAGGGACAGTCAGCACGGATTTGTTAAGGGAAGATTGTCTTTGACTAACCTGATTGAAGTTTTTGAGGAGGTAACTAAGAGGGTCGATGAGAGTAGTGCGTACAATGCAGTGTATATGGATTTTAGCAAGGCTTTTGATAACGTCCCACATGGTAGACTGGTCATGAAGGTTAAAGCCCATGGGATCCAGGGGAAAGTGGCAAGTTGGATCCAAAATTGGCTTGGAGGTAGGAAGCAAAGGGTAATGATTGACGGATGTTTTTGTGACTGGAAGGATGTTTCCAGTGGGGTTCCGCAGGGCTCAGTACTGGGTCCCTTGCTTTTTGTGATATATATCAAAGATTTAGATTTCAATATAGGGAGTCTGATTAAGAAGTTTGCAGACGACACTAAAATTGGCTGTGTGGTTGATAATGAAGAAAGTCATGGGCTGCAGGAGAATATCAATCGACTGGTCAGGTGGGCAGAGCAGTGGCAAATGGAATTTAATTCAGAGAAGTGTGAGTTGATACACTTTGGGAGGGCTAATAAGGAAAGGGTATATACATTAAGCAGTAGGCCACTTAATAGTGAAGATGAACAAAGGGACCCAGGAGTGCTTGCCCACAGAACTCTTTTTTGGGAGAAAATTAAAACATTAGATCATTAAATCGTGTCCCCCCGATCTGGGGGGCGCACCAAACATTTCCAAGGCCCTTTTTTTTTTGTTTTTTTTTTAAAGTTTTTTTTTTGGGCACTAAAATCTTATTTTTTTTCCTCCAAGTGCCCCTAATAAAAGGGGAGGGGGACACTAAAAACACCGGCAATTAAAACAAATTAAACTTTAAAACATAAAATCAAATAAAAATTTGGTTGCCGGGCATGATGATGCACTCCAGTCCCTCCGGCGCCCACCTCTCGCGGAAGGCCGCGAGCGTACCGGCGGACACCGCGTGCTCCATTTCCAAGGACACCCTGGCGCGGATGTACGCGTGGAAGAGAGGCAGGCAGTCAGGTTGAACGACCGCCTCGACCGCCCGCTGCCTGGACCGGCTGATGGAACCCTTGGCCGTGCCCAGGAGCAGTCCTACGAGGAGGCCCTCGGACCTACCCGCTCCCCTCCGCACAGGGTGCCCAAAGATCAGGAGTGTGGGACTGAAGTGCAGCCAGAATTTCAGGAGCAGCCCCTTTAAATAATAAAACAGGGGCTGCAACCTCGTGCATTCGGTAAAAACATGGAACACGGATTCTTCCAGACCGCAGAAATTGCAGGTGGCCTGGGAGACCGTGAACCGGCTTAAAAATTTATTGCACGGCACTGCTCCGTGCACCACCCTTCAGGCCAAGTCCCCGACAAATACTGGGAGGACTCCCGCATAGAGTGCACTCCATCAGGGACCTCGCCTCCTCCGGACGGCAAGATGGTACGCCATGGCATGTCCGGACGGCAGGCGAGGATGGCAAAGTTGAGAGTGTGCAGGAGCAGCCCGTACGGGAAACCCCTCCGTGCGGAACTGAAAGGCATGGAGGGGATTTCCTCGAGGCGGCTCAAGTTGTGAGGCGCCAGCTCCCGAGGGAGGTTCCGGGGTTTGGCGCCGATGAGGAATTCCGTCCGGACTGGGGTCAGTTCGGACGGGATCGCCCCATGTGCTTGAGCCTCCTCGATGCACCGAACGGAGTCATGGCCCAGAGCTGTTTTTAGCGACTCGATGGCATCGGCCGTGCGGCGGACGTTGGCGGAATTTAGGCGCCGCGCCAGCGTGTCTGGTGCCATCCAGCCCGCTCTTCCACCATCGAGCAGGTCCCTGACCCTGGTCACCTCACCAGCCACAGCCCTCTTGTCCGACCACCACCTAAAACCTCGGTCGTGGAGGTACGGATTCCCGAGCAGCGGCTCCTGCAGGACAGCCGCCACTCCAGCCGGTGGAGAGCTGTGCTTGGTGGAGACTTTGTTCCAGACCCTGGTGAGTTCCTTGTAAAAGACAGGCAGCTCCTGGAAGGCGGTCCTGACGCCCCCCAAGCTCACAAACAGGAGCTGCGTGTCGTAGTTGAGGCCGTGCTGCTGGCGGAAGAAATACGTCGCCAGAGCACGCCACCTAGGAGGGGGTTCGACGTAAAGGTATCTCTGCAGGGTCTGAAGACGGAAAGTCGCGAGCTGGATGCTGACGCACACCAACGACTGACCGCCCTCCCCAAGCGGGAGACTCAAGACCACGGCAGAGACCCAGTGCTTCCTGTTGTTCCAGAAGAAGTCCACCAGCTTCTTCTGTATCTTGGTGACAAACGCAGGGGGAGGGGTCAAAGTGACCAGCCGGTACCACAACATGGCGGCCACCAGCTGGTTTTTGACGAGCGCTCGACCCCTGTAGAACAGCACTCGGAGCAGTCCTGTCCAGCGCCCTAGGCGAGCGGCGACCTTGGCCTCCAGCTCTTGCCAGTTCGCCGGCCAGGCTTCCCCGTCGGGGCTAAGGTAGACTCCCAGATAGAGGAGATGGGTCGTGCTCCAGGCAAAAGGCCTGAGCTCCTCCGGCAGGGAGTCCACCTGCCACTGACCCACCAGGAGTCCGGAACATTTCTCCCAGTTGATCCTGGCAGAGGATGCGGCCGAGTAAATCTCCTGGCACTCATGCATCCTCCGCAGGTCAGCGGGATCCTCTACCGCGAGGAGCACGTCATCGGCGTAAGCCGAGAGGACGACCTCCACGCCCGGCCCTTGCAGAGCCAGTCCCGTCAACCTCGTCCGCAGGAGGCGCAGGAAAGGCTCCATGCTGATGGCATATAACTGGCCGGACATGGGGCATCCCTGGCGCACCCCTCTCCCAAAGCGAAGGGGCACCGTCAAGGACCCGTTAACCTTTATCAGACACTCCGCGGCGGCGTACAAAAGTTGGATCCGGGCGACGAAATGCGTCCCGAACCTGAAAGCGCGCAGCGTTCCGAACAGATAGTCGTGATCCACCCTGTCGAACGCCTTCTCTTGGTCGAGAGATAGGAAGGCGACCGACAGACCAGCCTCCTGGGAATGATGGATGAGATCCCGGACCAGATGGATGTTATCGTGGATTGTCCGGCCCGGGACCGTGTAGGACTGGTCGGGGTGGATCATATGGTCCAGCACGGCGCCAAGGCGAGCAGACATCGCCCTGGCGAAGATTTTGTAGTCCATGCTGAGGAGGGAGACCGGGCGCCAGTTCTTAAGGAGGCGGAGATCGCCCTTCTCAGGCAGCAGGACGATGACGGCCCTGCGCCAAGAGAGGGGCATCTCCCCGGTCGCCAGACTTTCCTCCAGGACCCGCGCGTAGTCGCCCCCCAGGACGTCCCAGAATGCCCTGTGGAACTCCACAGTCAGCCCGTCCAGCCCCGGGGCTTTTCCCCTCGAAAGCCGGTCGAGGGCGCCGGTCAGCTCCGCCAGGCTTAGCGGAGTTTCCAGATCTTCGGCGCCCTCCGGGCCGACCTTCGGCAGGTCCTCCCACAAAACTCTACGCGCTTCCTCGCTGGACGGCTCCGGAGAGAACAGAGCCCCGTAATATTCACGGGCCCTGTTGTTGACGCCCTCCGGATCCGAGACGAGAGAGCCGTCGTCGGCCAGCAGCGTCAAGAGCTGCTTACGGACACTCTGTCTTTTTTCCATCGAATAGAAGAAGGGGGAGCCGCGGTCCAGATCCCGCAGGAACCGGATCCGCGACCTCACGAACGCGCGTCGGGACCCGACGAGCTGCAGGTCCTTCAGCGTGGCCTTCTTCGCTTCGTACACCATCCGCAGGGCCGGGTCCTCGACGACTTGACCGAGACGGGACTCCAGGTTGAGCACCTCTTTTTCTAGGCGCCCGACCCTGGCCGCCCGCCTCTTGGTCAACCTGCTCGTGTACTCTTGACAGAAGATGCGGACGTGAGCCTTGCCCACGTCCCACCATAGCCTCAAGGTGGGGAAGCCCCCCTGCTTCCTTCTCCAGTCGGCCCAGAAACGACGGAACGAGTCCTGGAACCGCACGTCCTCCAGCAGCTGGTTGTTAAAATGCCAGTACGCGGACCCCGTCCTCGCGCGGAGCGAAGCGAGCTCCGCCCGCACCAGGTGGTGGTCCGAACACGGCACCGGCCGCATGGAGGCCGCCGGGACGTAGGAAACGTACACCCGAGACACGTAAAGGCGGTCGACTCTGGACCATCCTACTCCAGGCCTCACCCAAGTAAAGGCGCTGGAGTCGGGATGGAGATTTCGCCAGACGTCCACCAAGTCGAAGGACCCGACCAGGTCCCTCAACTTCTCCATCGCCGTCATGCTCTGCGGGGCACTGGAGCGGTCCCTCGCCTCGAGGGTGCAGTTAAAATCCCCCCCGAGGACAATGCAGTCGCCGACGTCGATGGAGCCAAGAAGAGCGGACACTTCTTCGAAGAAGCGCGTTTGCTGCGGGCCGGGCTGAGGGGCGTACACGTGCACGAGATGGAGCGGCACGTCCCCCAGGCGAACCGTGACGTGCAGCAAGCGGCCTGGCACGGGCTCCTCGACCCCCAAGATCTCCGGCTGAAAATGCGGGGCCAACAAGATGGCCACCTCACAAGAAGTGGTAGTGAGGTGGCTCATGCGGATCTCTCCTTGCCATTCCAGGAGCCACGTGGCTTCGTCTCCCGGAACGGTGTGGGTTTCTTGCAGGAAGCACACCGCATATTTCCCCTCGCGCAGGAGCAAAAAATTGTTAAATCTACGGTGTGCCTCTCTGCCGCCGTTGATGTTGAGGCTGGCTATGGTTATCTTCATGACAAAAGCATAGTGCAACCTCTACCTAACCTATTGTGGCGGGGGAGTGGAGTCGTTTGTTGACCTCCACTCCTTCAGCAGCCCAGCGAGGAACCTTTTGAGCCGGCGCAGCTCAAGGCCTTGCGCCTTTGATAAGGGCCCGCCCGCGGCCATGGTTTTAGCGGCGGCGCGGACGGCCGCGACGAGCAGCCCCTGCTCGGACCATCTTTCCAGGGCCAGATGGGCTTGGTTGCGGCGACCCTGGCTCTGGACCAAAAAGTCCCGGAGTTCCTTTGCAGGAATGAGGGGGGACTCAGCGGCGGGCACGAGGAGATCCACCGCCTCACTGGCGATGGACTCGAGATCTTCTCCCTCGTCCTCCACCGAGTCCCCGTCCCCCTCCGGGAGGTCGCCGCCAGCAGCCGGCCCGTCGACCGCACGAGGTACGGCAAATGGCCCGGCCGCTCCATTCGGCCCTGGCTCTGCCCCGATCCCACCCCCAGGATCGTCGGCAGAGGAGTCCCCACTGGGCTCTTTTAAAAGCGGTGCTGGGTCAGGAAGCGACAGCGGAAGGGGTTCCTCCTCCGCCCCAGGAGCCGGGGAACCCGGAGAGACCTGGCCAAAGAAATGTTCCAGGTCCTCCAAGTACCCCAGCTCCAAAGTAGGGGTCGAGGGTTGTTGTTCTTCCCCCTCCCCGCTGCCACCCCCCGACCCAGCGTGTGGATGTTCTGTAAAATGATTTACATTTTCAGTTTCTGCCGGGACGAGCGACTCCCGGGGGAAATTGGTTAATAGCTGGGCGGGCTCAGGTTCGGCCTTTTCGGCCCCGCCCGCCTCAGTCCCCGGGACGCTCGACCTGGTGGCTACGCATTCCTCCGCTGGCCCCACACCCCCCACAACAGGCAGATCTTCCACGCCATCCCCAGGAGGCAGAGGCCGGGCAGCCTCGACTGTCTCACCCTCCAAGGGGACAGATTCCTCCTGCCTACGGCGCAGTTTGGGGGCGCTGGTGGGGGACGCGGGACACGCGGCGGGCACCGACTCCTTCGCGGAGGGATGTTGTTCCCCCTCCGCCTCATTGGAGCGGCGCCTCCTTTTGTTCCTGGGGGGGCGCGGAGGCAGGGAGACCTCCATGCCTGCCGAGGCCTCCCGCTCCACTCCCCCTTTTTTCTTATCTTGCCCGCGCCCGAACCCCTCTGCGATATTGGTCAAGGGCTCGGGCACGGGCTCAGGGCACCCCGCGCTCGCCGGTGACGGGGTTGGGCTGAGCGCGGTAAACAAATTGTCTGGCGCACTGAGGGGACCCACCTCGAGATGTTTCGCCTTCTTCCGCGCCTTCCTTCCGATCGGACGCTCTCCCTCCCCCCCGGCGGAGGCCGTGAAAACAAAGGCCCCCGACGATGCCCGCGCACCTACAGCTCCCGGCACGGGGACGCAACTAGGGGGAGGGGTGGCGGCGGCGTCAGCCTTGGCCGCCTTATGTGGTTTGGCGGCCTTGGAGGCGGGGCAGTTCTTGCGAACGTGCCCCACCTCCCTGCAGGCATGGCACCGCACGCCGTCCGACGTCCAAAAGACGCGGTAGGCAGTCCCCTCGTGCACCACATTAAAACTTCCCTCCGTCGTCTCCTCCCGCGCCAGCCGGACAAAGAGCTGGAGGCGGAAGGAGAAGACGTGGCGCAGGCTGCTCTCCCTGAGGCCGAGCGGTATGGTGTTGATCCCCGACCTCACCTCCCCCAGTTGGTGTAGGTGAGGGAGGAGGAGCCCAGCGGGAACAAAGAGCGGGACGTTAGAAATGATGACCCTCTGCGCGGTGGCCTTGAGAGGGTCTACCGGCAGGAACGTCCCTCCCACCATGAGCCCCTTTTCGAGGGCCAGGGACACCGCCCGCTCCGACCCCAGGAAGAATACAGCCTTCCCAGACATCTTGGAGGCCGCGACAATGGCCGAGGGGCCGACTACCCCAGCCATCGCCCGCACGCACTCCTCGATGCTCATTGTGGTGTGAGTGTAGCTCTTGACCCCGTGTTTTTTTGTTATGAGTCTGAATGGTGGCAGGGCAGCAGGAGGCGCAGGAGGCGCCGTGGATGTGGACGTCGCCTGCGCGTACGTCTTAGCTGGCCCTGCCACCGGCGTGGATGGGGTCGCCATCACGGGGTCCCTTTAAGGGCTACACCCACCCCAAAGTCACAGGCCTGAATGGTCTTTAATTGGCCTCGTTGGTGTTTTGAGCAGAGGGAGCTCTTAATGGGGCACACATCTCCCCTAGTTAACGAATGGGGAGGGGCCTTGCTCCCTCTGCTCAGTTGTCTTAATTGTCTTATTTCCAAATTAGGAGGAAAGGGCTCTCAGAGAGAGAGAGAAAGAGTGATGGGGGGGTGGGAAAGAGGGAAGCTGCGAGGGCAGGGTCTCCCCTCACAGCAATGGGTGGGCGTTTTTCTGGGGTGCACTCCCCAGATGATGGAAAAAATCAAGACACAGTCCTTGTCGATGGTCTTCGGGTGGGGGGAGAAGATGTCTTCACCTGGTGTAGCTGGAGCCACCCATACACACACTCCCAACTATGTTAAATAGGGTGATTAGTACTACTTCAGCCAGGTAGCTCCAGCTATCCCAGGCTAGGCAATGGGGGAGGGGTGCTTCAGTGGTGTGTGGGGCCTAGCTGTAAGCAAGACCCCCACACACACTTCCACACACACACACCCCCCGCGATTTTCCAGCCCTCGAGATATCTTCTTTCCTCCCCCCACCGATACAACAAAGTCTTTCAGGGAATGCACCAAAACACACCCACCTGTCGGAGATTGTAGAAATGGCTCTCCCTCCTTCCACACTGGATGGTGTTTTCTCAGGTTGTTCTTTTCCCTCTCTCTCCAACTCTCTGGAGTAGTAATAAGTTGATAAAATTTTCTGCTCTCCTCCTCTCCCTCTGGACGTTGAATTGTAGTAAGCCAGCCCCCTCCTCCTCTTCCTGGGCTGGTCTCAGGGTTCACTCTAGGCCTTCCAGACAGGAGCAAATCAGGGAGTTCCTTCTCTCACAACAGCACAGCTCCAACTGATTAGACCACGCCTCCAAAGCTCCACCATTGGTCCACAGATCCCTGAAAGTTAGCAGGCTAGGTGGATAAGATAGTTAAGAAGGCATACGGAATGCTTGCCTTTATTGGCCGAGGCATAGACTATTAGAGCAGGGAGGTTATGCTTAAATTGTATAATACTTTGGTTAGGCCACAGCTGGAGTACTGCGTGCAGTTCTGGTCGAAGTATTATAGGAAGTACGTGATTGCACTAGAGAAGGTGCAAAGGAGATTTATTAGAATACTGCCTGGAATGGAGAATCTTAGATATGAGGACAGATTGGATAGGCTGGGTTTGTTCTCATTCGAACACACGGGGTTCATCGGAGACCTCATCGGGGTGTACAACGTATTGAGGGGCCTGGACATAGTAAAAAGTAAGAGTCTATTTCCACTGATAGAGGGGTCTATTACGAGGGGGCATAGTTTTAAGGTGGTTGGTGGCAGGTTTAGAGGGGATTTTAGGGGGGGCTTCTTTACGCAGAAGGTTGTGAGGATCTGGAACTCGCTGCCTGGAAGAGTGGTGGATGCAGAAATCCTCACTACTTTTAAGAGATGGTTGGACAGGCACTTAAAGTGCAGTAACCTGCAGGGTTACGGACCTAGAGCTGGTAATTGGGATTAGACTGGATGACCTTTTGTTGGACGATGCAGATATAATGATAAGTACTGCAGGGACTAGAATATGGCCAGGGTAATGTCCTGGACTAGTGTCGATTGCCTGGATGAATCAGAGAGGAATTTTCACAGATTTTTTTCTCCCATAATTGCCCTGGGTTTTTATCTGGTTTTTGCTTCTCCCAGGAAATCACATGGCTCTGGTTGGGGTTGAGTGTAGATGTTTTCAATATAAACATAGAAACATAGAAAATAGGTGCAGGAGCAGGCCATTCGGCCCTTCGAGCCTGCACCACCATTCAATATGATCATGGCTGATCATGCAACTTCAGTACCCTATTCCTGCTTTCTCTCCATACCCCTTGATCCCTTTAGCCGTAAGGCTCACATCTAACTCCCTTTTGAATATATCTAACGAACTGGCCTCAACAACTTTCTGTGTTAGAGAATTCCACAGGTTCACAATTCTCTGAGTGAAGAAGTTTCTCCTCATCTCGGTCCTAAATGGCTTACCCCTTATCCTTAGACTGTGACCCCTGGTTCTGGACTTCCCCAACATCGGGAACATTCTTCTTGCATCTAACCTGTCCAATCCCATCAGAATTTTCTATGTTTCCATGAGATTCCCTCTCATTCTTCTACATTCCAGTGAATATAAGCCTAGTCGATCCAGTCTTTTTTCATATGTCAGTCCTGCCATCCCGGGAATCAGTCTGGTGAACCTTCGCTGCACTCCCTCAATAGCAAGAATGTCCTTCCTCATATTAGGAGACCAAAACTTCACACAATACTCAAGGTGTGGTCTCACCAAGGCCTTATACAATTGCAGTAAGACCTCCCTGCTGCTATACTCAAATCCCCTCGCCATGAAGGCCAGCATGCCATTTGCTTTCTTTACTGCCTGCTGTACCTGCATGCCTACCTTCAATGACTGATGTACCATGAAACCCAGGTCTCGTTACACCTCCCCTTTTCCTAATCTGTCACCATTCAGATAATAATCTGCCTTCCTGTTTTTGCGACGAAAGTGGAAAACTCACATTTATCCTCATTATACTGCATCTGCCATGCATTTGCTCTCTCACCTAAGACCCCCTGCAGGCTTCTAGCATCCTCCTCACAGTTTGCACTGCCACGCAGCTTAGTCTCATCTGCAAACTTGGAGATATACATTCAATTCCTTCGTCTAAATCCTTGTAAATAGCTGGGATCCTAGCACTGAAACCTGCAGCACCCCACGAGTCACTGCCTGCTATTCTGAAAAGGCCCCATTTATTCCCACTCTTTGCTTCCTGTCTGCCAACCAGTTCTCTATCTACGTCAATATCTTACCCCCAATACCATGTGCCTTAATTTTGCACACTAATCTCTTGTGTGGGAACTTGTCAAAAGCCTTTTGAACGTCCAAATACACCACACCCACTGGTTCTCCCTTATCCACTCTACGAGTTACATCCTCAAAAAACTCGAGAAGATTTGTCAAGCAAGATTTCCCTTTCATACATCCATGCTGACTTGGACCAATCCTGTCACTGCTTTCCAAATGCGCTGCTATTACATCTTTAATAATTGATTCCAGCATTTTCTCCCCCACCGATGTCAGGCTAACCGGTCTATAATTCCCTGTTTTCTCTCTCCCTCCTTTTTTGAAAAGTGGGGTAACATTAGCTACCCTCCAATCCATAGGAACTGAACCAGAGTCCATGGAATGTTGGAAAATTACCACCAATGCATCTACTATTTCTAGGGCCACTTCCTTAAGTACTTTGGGATGAAGACTATGAGGCGCTGGGGATTGATCGGCCTTCAGTCCTCTCAATTTCCCTAACACAATTTACTGACTAATAAGGATTTCCCTCAGTTCACCCTTCTCTCTAGACTCTCGGTCCCCTAGTATTTTCGGGAGGTTATTTGTGTCTTCCTTAGTGAAGACAGAACCAAAATATTTGTTCAATTGGTCTGCCATTTCCTTATTTCCCATTATGAGTTCACCTGATTCTGACTGCAAGGGACCTACATTAGTCTTCACTAATCTTTTTCTCTTCACATATCTATAGAAGCTTTTGCAGTCAGTTTTTATGTTCCCTGCAAATTTACTCTCATACTCTATTTTCCCTCTCCTAATTAAACCCTTTGTCCTCCTCTGCTGAATTCTAAATTTCTCCCAGTCCTCAGGTTTGCTGCTTTTTCTGGCCAATTTTTATGCCTCTTCCTTGGATTTAACACTATCCCTAATTTCCCTTGTTAGCCACGGTTGAGCCATCTTCCCTTTTTTATTCTTACGCCAAACAGATTTGTACAATTGTTGTAGTTCATCCACATGATATTTAAATGTCTGCCATTGTCTATCCACCATCAATCCTTTCAGTATCATTCTCCAGTCTATCCTAGCCAATTCACGTCTTATACACTCGAAGTTTCCTTTCTTTAAGCTCAGAACCCTAGTCTCTGAATTAACTGTGTCACTCTCCATCTTAATGAAAAATTCTATCATATTATGGTCACTCTTCCCCAAGGGGCCCCGCATGACCAGATTACTAATGAATCCTCTCTCGTTACACAAGACCCAGTCGAGGATGGCCTGCTCTCTAGTTGGTTCCTCGACATATTGGTCTAGAAAACCATCCCTTATACACTCCAGGAAATCCTCCTCCACAGTATTACTACCAGTTTGGTTAGCCCAATCAATACATAGATTAAATTCACCTATGATAACTACTGTACCCTTATTGCACACGTCCCTAATTTTCTGTTTGATGCCATCCTGAACCTCCCTACTACTGTTTGGTGGTCTGTACACAACTCCCACTAATGCTTTCTGCCCTTTGGTGTTTTGCAGCTCTACCCTGTCGAAATCTCGACCTCCGAAAAGAATGACTCCGACACTTACAGCTCCGGCAGAAGTTTCTTTAATTTACTTGCTAGCAAGGGGCAGGTCACACTCAGTCAATGGCTAAGTGAACACCTCCGCAATGGTACAGTTTCACAAGATATTTATACAGTAAAACCCAAGTTATGGCCTCTCCCTGTGTTTTGGCTCTGTCTCGTAGTCAGTGAATACAGATAAAGAGTTAATTACTACATCCTTGTCCTGACATGGTTTCCAGATATTTCCTTTTGTCAGGGTTATTAGTTGGCCAGCCGGCCATTACTCCATGAGAATGAGGTAATGAGCGTGGTACGATTTCCTTTAACAAACATTTAGCAAAAGTAGTGGCATCGGCCTTTTTACATGGAAAGGCTTCAATCCATCTAGAAAATACATCTACAATAACTAACACATACTTGAATCCCATACACATAGGTAATTCAATAAAATCCATTTGTAAATGTACAAAAGGCCCCACTGGATTTGGGTGGGAGGCAGATTCTACTTTTTCCGTCTTACCCGGATTCATTGTCTGACAGGTAACACAATGTTCACAGATTTGTTTTGCAATTGCCAAAATACCTGGTGCATACCAAGTTGCCAAAATATAATCTGCCAATCCCCCTTTGCCTGCATGTGTGAATGTATGAACACATCGGGCAATCCATGGAAGTAAAGATCTGGGCGCCACCACGCAGCCGTCGTGGTGAACTCATATTCCTTCTGGATTTTATAACATTGATCCTTCGTCCAGGTCACCACCACCTCCGTACTGGCCTGTGTCTGAAAAGTCAGCACGTCATTAATAGTAGGTGGCGGGTCTGAGCAATTATAAGGTTCGGATTTGATAACAGTTCAACTTCATATTTAGTGGTTTTTGCGGATGTTAGGTGTTGGGTGGCACATTTAGTAAGTAAGATCTCGACAGAGTGTGGGATATACAAAATGGTCTGATGATTTAGAGTTATTGTCTGAGCCTGTTGCATAGCATAATAAGCTGCTGCCAGCGAAGGAAGACATCCTGGTAGTCCGCGTGCCACTGGGTCTAGTTGGGTACTGAAATATGCTAACGGTCGCTGCCTGTCCCCATGTAACTGAGTCAAAACAGATTGTGCAAAACCCGACTTGTGATGCACAAATAAGTTGAATAGCTTAGTGTAATCTGGTAATCCCAAGGCGGGTGCTGAAGTGAGGGACTGTTTAAGATTCTGGAAAGCATTCCGGGATACTTCATTCCAAATCCTTCTTTAAGCATTGTGAGAATATGGTAGATTCATTCACAGCTCGTAGGTCTTGGACAAACTTCCATTTGTCACTATTGGGCTTCTGAACCGGAAGAATCGGTGTGTTACACGGACTTCTCATTTATGCTTATAGTGATTCGCAGATCACAGAATGTAAAGTACTTGTTTTATAATTTTATTAAAAGGCTTCCAAACCCAAGATTTTTCCAATACACCCAAAATGTTGATCAAGGAGATCACCTGAAATATCTCAAAATCCCAATTCAACTATTGTACTGCCACTCTTTATCAAAAAACAAATCCTCTTACTGAGCTAGAAGCTTTCGCGTCAAGATTTGACACCAAGAACAATGAGAGTGTACTCCCCCAGCCTGCACCTCGAGAGACCCACAAAGGCTTTTTTTTTTAAAAAGGCATTACAACTTCCCAAGGCATTACAACTTTTAACCACCAGGACCATGTCTCAACAAACCTATCCTTTGTGCATTTCCTAGCTCCATAACTTCTCATCCAAATAAATCCACACCTGCGCTTCTAACTTAAAATGTCTTAAACTTCCCACATACAGGACAACACTATGAAGAGTTAAAAAACTTCACTTTGTTTGAAAAAGTGGGTGGAGCTAAAACAAACAGGCAGCTCTACAACCTTTCCAAACAGGTTTCCAGACACAAGAAAAAACACAGAAGCATTCTCATTCAAAGACAAGACATTCACACACTCTCATTCAAAGACAAGACATTCACAAACGTTTCTCTCCATTCAATAAAGCTTTTTTTTTTGGCTAGCTTTATTTTTTTTTTGAATCCATAAGTCACTATCAGGTTCTCTTTTTTTTTACATTTGATTTACTTCCTCTGTTAATTTTACATGGGCTTGAAGAATCGGAACCCAGGCTTTTTCTATTACTTTCCTTTTTTTTTTCCTACCTGGATCTCTGTTTATAAGACACTCCTCTAGACATGTTGTTCTCTCTAAATTAAATGAACCATCGGGTGGAAATGGCCTGTTTTCACCCTTAGTCCACTTTACCGTTTTTTTTTCTTTGGTCAATTGAAGACTGACCACAATTCTGGAGCATGACATAGGCTGGTGTGCCTTTTGTGGTGTTTTAACTTGCTCCGGCACCCATTCTGGATGATTAAGATTTTCCACAGTTTCTGATCTCACAATCCTTTCGGCCAACCGAGTTCTCTACGCCCACTTCTCCTGGCCGTTACGTGGCTTGAAAAGGCTCTTAATTCGGGCTCAGTCTGGGTGTGTGAGATATGTTGGCACGAACCAACCGTAGTTGATCAATCAGTTGCTGTTTCTTTTCTTAATCAATCCTTGTTTTTTTTTCCCAATCACAATTTTCCCTAGTGACTCTTCCCGTTTCTCACAAAGGTATTGCACACAACAGTATAACAAGGACAACAAACAATATTCCCGCGAGTACACAAATCATAACCTTACACCTTATCTAAACAAATTCTCAGTCTGCGTTGTACGCCACTACAGACCGAGTCCTTAACTTATCCTAATAAAAAAACTGATAAAACTTATGGTTCCATACCCAAACTCTTATCACATAAGAACCTTTGATCGATTGCGCTTTCTTTTTTTTTTTCTCTACTCTTATCACATAAGAACCCCTTCCGAATTAAAAACAATAAAAATCTTATCACATAAAAACCTTCGATCGATTAGCGCTTTTCCTTTAAAACAATAAAAATCTTATCATATAAGAACCAGGAACCCTTTTCGATCGACTAGCGCTGTTTCCACCTTACCTACTGAAACCTTCCCCGGGCTGTTTCGAGATTTTTCCAGAACCTGTTCTCTTCTGCTGGCGAGCTGAGAAAGAAATGGTTATAAAAAAATAACTTTAGCTTTTAAATGTCGAGCCTGGTAGATTGCAGTACCTCCCCGTGGACAACAGATTACATATGCGATTCAACAGTGAAGAAACCTCTTGTGAGCAAAAGGCTCACCTTGTTTTGGCCACTGAAGCCTTTCACTGGAGAGGCACTATGCCTCTATCCGTTTTACTCACAGGACAGAGAGTATGCAATCTCGATGGAACCTCCAAGAAGTAACTGTCGAAATCTCGACCTCCGAAAAGAATGACTCCGACACTTACAGCTCCGGCAGAAGTTTCTTTAATTTACTTGCTAGCAAGGGGCAGGTCACACTCAGTCAAGGGCTAAGTGAACACCTCCGCAATGGTACAGTTTCACAAGATATTTATGCAGTAAAACCCAAGTTATGGCCTCTCCCTGTGTATTGGCTCTGTCTCGTAGTCAGTGAATACAGATAAAGAGTTAATTACTACATCCTTGTCCTGACATGGTTTCCAGATATTTCCTTTTGTCAGGGTTATTAGTTGGCCAGCCGGCCATTACTCCATGAGAATGAGGTAATGAGCTATTACCTGTCTTGCATTGTTCAGTTTCCTAGTCAGTTTATCTGTTTGCATCAAATGGATGAGGTCTCTACAAGAGATAATGGCTGGTGGTTTGAGTCTAGAAGATAAGGGTGGGGTGACATGGAACTCTTGTCATGTAGACAATAGGAGAGCACCATGGGGGGGGGGGGGTACTTGTCTCAGCATGACTTGTCTCCTAGCTGTCTGATGGCCATCAGCCATCTCAAACCAGGTTTAGCTGTTTATGCAAGCTGACTGCTAAAATGCAGAAAGTTCTGGAAGGGCCAGGACTCCATTTTGTTATATATATATTGCAAAGGGCACACACATACCGTATGGTATCAGCTTAGATAAAAATACATTTCCACAACCCATATAAATTCCACATCATCCACGCTAATGTCCTTCGTTACTATTGCGTTAATCTCCTCTTTAACCAGCAATGCTACCCCACCTCCTTTTCCTTCCTGAATATTGAATACCCTTGGATGTTGAGTTCCCAGCCTTGGTTACCTTGGAGCCATGTCTCCGTAATCCCAATTACATCATCTCCTTTAACAGCTATCTGCGCAGTCAATTCATCCACCTTACTACGAATGCTCCTCGCATTGAGACTCAGAGCCTTCAGGCTTTTTTTTTAACACTCTCTGTCCTTTTAGAATTATGTTGTAATGTGGCCCCTTTTTATTTTTGCCCTTGATTTCTCTGCCCTCCACTCTTGATTTTCTTCTTCCTACCTTTTGCTTCTGCCCCCTTTTCACTTCCCTCTGCCTCCCTGCATAAATTCCCATCCCCCTGTCATTTTAGTTTAAATCCTCCCCAACAGCACTAGCAAACACTCCGCCTACGACATCGGTTCCGGTTCTGCCCAAGTGCAGACCGTCCGGTTTGTACTGGTCCCACCTCCCCCAGAACCGGTTCCAATGTCCCAGAAATTTGAATCCCTCCCCTCTGCACCATTCCTCAAGCCATGTATTCATCTGAGCTACCCTGCAATTCCTACTCTGACTAGCACGTGGCACTGGTAGCAATCCTGAGATTACTACCTTTGAGCTCTTACTTTTTAATTTAGCTCCTAGCTCCCTAAATTCGTCTCGTAGGTCCTCATCCTGTTTTTTACCTATATCGTCGGTACCTATATGTACCTCGACAGCTGGCTGTTCACCCTCCCCCTCCAGAATGCACTGCAGCCGCTCCGAGACATCCTTGACCCTTGCACTAGGGAGGCAACATACCATCCTGGTGTCTCATTTGCGGCCCCAGAAATGCCTATCTATTCCCCTTACAATAGAATCCCCTATCACTATAGCTCTCCCATTCTTTTTCCTGCCCTCCTGGTGCCATGGACTTGGCTGCTGCTGCCTTCCCCTAATGAGCCATCTCCCCCAACAGTACCCAAGGTGGTGTATCTGTTTTAGAGGGTGATGACCGCAGGGGACCCCTGCACTATCTTCCTTCCACTGCTCTGCCTGATGGTCACCCATTCCCTATCTGGCTGTGTTATCTTTACCTGCGATGTGACCAACTCACTAAATGTGCTATTCACGACATCCTCAGCATCGCGGATGCGCCACAGTGAATCCATCCGCAGCTCCAATGCCACAATGCGGTCTGTCAGAAGCTGCAGCTGGATACACTTCCTGCACATGTAGTTGTCAGGGACACTGGAGGCATCCCTGACTTCCCACATAGCACAGGAGGAGCGGGTCTGGGCTCTCTTGCCATGACTTACCTCTTAAATTAACCTAATTGGTAACAATGCCAAAGGTTTTTGATGAATAAGAAAAGAAAAAAAAAGATTAAATACTCACCAATCCACCAGCCAATCACTTACCCGCTTGGCTGTGACATCACACTTTGATTTCTTTTTGCTTCTTTGTTTATATTCTGCCCCTGCACCAGCTGCATAGATTCCCATTCCCCTGCCATTTTATAAGGGGTGTCGCAATTGTGTGAGATGGACTGGTTGGGCTGGGTACTCTTTGCCTTTCCGTTATTGTTCATCGGTTTATATGTTATCTTTATGGCTGCTGACCAATGGCCGTGTGGCTCTTTGTCGGCCGGCGCGGACACAATGGGCCGAAATGGTCTTCTTCTGCGCTGTAAATTTCTGCTTCTATGTTTCTATGTTTCTATGTTTCTAAAAGTAGGTTATGTGCCTGCTTTTATCAGGCGCAAGAATTTTGAGGACATTTGGTGGGCAAGATATGGGTAACTCCTGCAATCTTGCCCTTGCAAATGTCCTGGCTCCCGAGATATGAAAGATCTGTCAAGCTCCAGCTTGACAGATCGGAAAAGCTGGTTTTCAACGCATGCGCATTGTGCGCTGAAAAGCGGCTTTTGCGATGCCTTCCCGGTTCCGTCCATACACACTCAGTATGGACCCGGGAGGCCTGAATTTCTGTCCCAATAAGATTGGTAATGTGGTGCACTTTGATTAATACAGCTAAAAATGGGTTTATCACAAAATTAGCATTTTTAATCACAGTGTCAATCACCACCTGTGAGTAACCCGATTTAAAATTTCTGAAAATGACTTTTAAAAGATATACGGAATCATTTGCTAGTTTTATTGGGGTACAGTCGTCATTTTCTTAGTAAATTAAAAAAAAATTGCATTACATTCAAAAACTTTTAAATTGTGCGTATTAATGTCCTTGCACCCAAAAGTACCAAATTAATTTTTAGAGCTTCCTTAAAGGCCTTCAAACCAGCGCAATTAGTGGAAACTCCCAATGGTGATTCATTCATCCTGGAGGCATGGCCAGTTTTGTGGGCGGGGCCGGCTTCTCGCACCAAAGATCGCGGAAATTCAGGTTACGCTGAACACAATTTGCGCTTAAAATTCCGTGATCATTTGCGCGGGTCACGCCCATTCGGGAAAATTGCACCGAAAAAACAAGCACAACTGAACAGAAACTCTGCCCCAAGGTTTATAGCATAATAAAAATGTAAGTGCCTGAGGCTTTGATGAAGGATAACATAAAAGATCATCTCGAAGGATAGGGTCCAATTATGGGGAGCCAGCATGGGTTTCGGAGGAGCAGTGATGGCTTCCCCGCCAGGTTCGCCTGCCCACCTCCCTCCTCCTGCCCCATAGTGCAATCCTGCCCCAGTTAAAATCGAGGCCTCTGTTTTTTTTGGTGATATTGGTTGAGGGATAAATACCAAGGGAACCCCCACCTGCTCTTTGAAGAGGCCACAGATCTGGTTGATAAGGGTGGGGCAGTGCGTGTTACCTATCTGGATTTCAGGAAGGCATTTAACACTGTCCTGATAACAGACTGATTCACAAGGTGTGTGCCCATGGGATAGATGGCAAAGTATAAGGCTGGATTAATGTATGGCTGAAAGGTAGACAGTAAAGGGTAGTGGATGTGGGGAGGTGGCAAAGTGGAAACCAGTTACCAGTGGAGCCAGTCTTGGGACCACTTTTTACATTTTTTATAAATTAAATAGAATATGATATAGTGTCAATTTGGATTGGAAGGAAGGGGAACAAGAGTAGGTGTATACCCGGAGGAGAGGCAGAGACCTGGTGCAGCAGCAGAATCTAAAACATGCTGCTGCTTAAAGTAATGGCAACACTGGAAGAAGGGAGCCATCTGAGTGACAAAGGTGGTTGCCAGATTGAAGAAACAAATAGCATGTCCTCCTAATGGAGATACGGAGTGGGGGGGGGGGGGTGGGGGGGGGTTGGTGAGTTTGAGCTTGATCCTTGCTAGCCATCACTTTACATGGATGGGACACCTTCATTTGTTGCCATCACGATGCCAAATGAGTCAAAGGTGAAAGTGGGATCTGACACCGAGGAACAAAGGCTCCACAAAAGTCAACCTCTGGCTCCTGAGCCTGAAGACTCAGATCTCTAAGATCCTGCTTTAAAAAGAAGGATGCTGAGGGAGCATCGCACTCACGTGGAGGCACTATATTGGAGGACCTGAGAATGATGGCAGGGGTCATGGCAGAGTTCAATGCCATCCTCACTGCCAATATCTGAGAATAATTCAACACAATACAGCACTTCCTGGAACGGGTGCTGGCACCTCGAACATCTGCATTTTTTCTCATTGACAGAGAGGCCTTCAGACCAGTGAATTCATCCAAAATCGATGATTTGATCACTTGCCTTCAAGCCTTAGGGACTGTGCGGATAGAACATTGGAAAGTGATTTCCAAAAGCTTAAGGGAGCTATCACTCTGGGTTTGCAGGATCTAATTGATATCATCAGATGTACTCTCCCACGGATCACTGATCACTGAAAGAACCCAGCATCGTTAGAGTCTGTCTTCATGTTGCCATCCTCTCTTCTGGTGACAGATTATGCGACTTTTCTATCAAATCTCCTTGAATTCTTGCTCATAAAGGGGACAAGATACAGGACCAGCTGCCTATGCGACTGCTGTGGCGATGCAGCCTGCTAAAGGGTCCTTCTGGGACAACCCAAAATGCTCTTGATTCCACAGTACAGGTAAGTATCATTGGCATACCTGGCCCTCAGGTACCACTTCAGAGCAGCACCAGGATAAATTTAAGCACGACACTTTGTGATAGGAAGTCCAGTGCTCTGAAGTTAATCTGTTCTTTTTTTATGTTTGAGAATTGTTTGGGTCATTCTGCAATGGGAGACAGAATTCATTGTTCACCTCCTAACTGAACCGTTCCCACCTCCCCCCCTCCCCGCCCCTGCTTAAGCACCGCCTCTGAGACATCAAGGGAGTGATGTGATCTGCAAACTCTGGTGGAAGGGCACTTCCTAATCTTCCTAATAGATTTTGTAGACCAATTATGGCTTGAACCTCACCACAGCCTTTCTACGATTAGACAAGTGATGAGCTGCAGGATTTCTTGGAAAAAACGTCACGAATGCAATTACATCATCTAATATCATAACATTGCCAGATACGAGACTCCCTAAGCAAATGCTTTATGCGGAGCTCCTTCATGGTAAACAAGCCAAAGGAGGACAGCGGAAACGTTATAAGGACACCCTCAAAGCCTCCCTGGTAAAGTGCGACATCACCACTGACACCTGGGAGACCTTGGCTGCAGATCGCCCGAGGTGGAGAAAGTCCATCCGGGAGGGCGTTGAGCTCCTTGAGTCTCAACGCAAAGAGCATGAAGAGGCCAAGCGCAGGCAGCGGAAGGAGCGTGTGGCAAACCAGCCCCACCGACCCCTTCCCTCGACGAATGTCTGTCCCACCTGTGACAGGGTCTGTGGCTCTCGTATCGGACTGTTCAGCCATCAAAGAATTCACTTTGGGAGTGGAAGCAAGTCCTCCTTGATTCCGAGGGCCTATGATGATGAGGATGATGATGATGTATGCTTGAACTTGTAAAATGTTAAAAATGTTCAATGAAAGGAATTCTCCAAAGTAAAATGTAACAATGGGCTTATCCTTGATTATTTACCTGAAATATACACAAATGCTTCACATTTAAAACAAATAGTATTTACAGGCTGAGTGGCATTGAATTAGCATACAATCTTTTCATTTCTGGAACATCCAATGCAGACTACTGGGATCAATGTTTCCTTTCTCTGTCAGTAGTAAGGATACTAAGTGTGAAATAAACATAGACAGTCTCAATCCAGTTCCAAGAAATTGTGGCTCTAGAGCACACTTTGGCACAAAATGATCAACCTCACAAAGTCCACAAGGATATAGGTAATGGAAAAAAACACACTTGTGCAGTAGAGCTACATTTCTGAGGTTGGGGAGAAAGAATAGTGGGAGCTTTACTTTGCAGCTAGCTGTGCAAAAAGAACTACTTAATGTTGACATTGGATTCCGAAAATGGAAAGTGGCTCCCGGAACTAACATTCCTCACCTTGATAAGCACAAATAAATCTTTTATATTTTTCAGCATAATCAAAAATATTAAATTCAAAGTTTTTATTTGTATGGGTATCAAAACTTGCGTTAAAATGTGATTGGTTGAAAACCTGTTTGTATGTGAATGTTTTCTTGTTGCCTGCTAATTAAGGCCAAAGAATAAACCAGTCACATATGTCAGCAGTCAATAGAGACTCTTGTTGTTGTAAGGGGAGCTTGGGGTGTGGGTTCGAATCCACACTCCCCTGAGGTTCTGTACGTGCGATTTATGAGGATGGGTGAGTAATGAGGCACCAGACACAGTGGGTAAGAGTGCAAAATGGCTAATGTTGTTGATTTAGAATAGTAAACACAAAGATAGAGGGCATAGGAAGAGGTCGTAAATAGCAGTAATGGCACAATCTCATTCAACAACACGAAAAATTCTCGCAACAGGGAAGGGGAAGATAAGAGGTTGAAACATTCTACTCACACACAACCACACCTCCCACTTCCACCCTTCTTACTAATTCCTATCCTAAATTGAGTCTGTGAGGGGGTTTGGGCTATACTCATAATCCTATCAACTCTGGGGTTCTGGGGGCACTTATTTCAGCTCGGGGTCCCTCTGGGGTGGGTTTTACGTTGTTGGTCGGTTCGGTTTTCCTCCTCGATGTTGCGTCGGTTTCTTCTATTTGCCTCTCGGTTGGCTCCTAAGTAAAAAGCTGCTGAAGTTAAGCACACCTTCCCCAGAGCGAGGGCCCTGTGAAGAGCTGACTTAACTCCCCTTTAACTCAACTCAACCACAACGAAAACTGACTCCCACCTTCTTAACTCAACTCTACAACTCAATGCAAAAGCTGACTCCAACCTCCAACCTCCAACCTCCAACCTCAAAACCTCCTTGTGTGTTTTTGCAGCTTTTTCTTATAGTCCGTTCATCTTCGTGCCAAAACTGCATGCCATTGTCTTGGGTCTTCCTTGAATAAAAAAGGGTGTGAATGGCAGTTCGCTGTGTATCGATCTGTCTGGAATGGGAGATTAGCCACACCTCCTGTATCCTGTCGCTCGCTGATGGAGTGAATGAAGATGATTGTTCACTACCGCGACAGAGGTGCCACTCTGTCTGGGCTGGCCAAAATCACTGCATCAGACCTGTGGACATTTGTTTAATTATTCAAACTGATACCCTTTGTGTTGCCTTGTGTATTACTGGGAAGATTTTGCCTGGACATGTTGCCTCTTCTGTGAGGGTTTTACACGAAAAGCTGGAGAAATGTCTTTTTAAAATATAAAGTTGCCTTGTATCCATTTTCCTGGAAGAACCGAATGTACACTCTTCCCCCTTACGGTAGCTGGCTCATCCCCCGTCCGGTTCCGTGCCCCTGCAACACTGTCTGTTACTGTACAGGGTGGCCAGAGTCCCATCATCCTCCGTGGTTTACAGGCTGTTGGCTGCAGTTGGTCATTTTAAACATGGCATCTCCCCATTCTCCCTGCCACATGTCTCTGTGGTTGGTTTTGCCGAACCTTACAGTTCCCCGTTAAAACACTCTGTCTCAGGGTGTTTTCAAAATGTGAAGCAAAACCTTTTCCCTCTCACAGAGTCAATCTTCTCCAAATCTTACCTAAACCCACGATAAAACATTAAAATACACCAATGGTATTCATACATTTGGAATCAATACAATACTGAAAATGTAAAAATGCTTCTCAACCAATACCCTTCACCAAAATCATAATAGTACATAGTATCACACATCATAGTATTACAGATAGGGAGATACGGACCTTTTACAAGGTACAGACTTTTCTTTACAGTACAATACATTCGGCTCGTACAATTAGTCCCGTCATACTGCATAGACTTTGCTAGCCCTCCCCTTTCGTTTGACCTTTGACTTGGCCTCCCGCTTAGCTTTCTCAATTTTTAAACGACGGCCCTTTCTCCTAAGCTGGCAGCGGATCGCCAGCAAATCAGCTACAATGATCAGCTGTGCCACTACCAGGGCATGAGAGAGGATGCGGTCCCAGACCGGGACCTCTACGTCCAACCCGCAATCCCACCAGGGCCTTGAATTTAAGTCAGCTATCTGGGCTCCCAATTTTCCTGTTTTTTTGTTGTAGGGTGAAATAATGTTTCTGGGATTTTTGTGCTGCTTTGAACAGATCTGTCAGGTGCTCTGGTAAAAATGGAATGTGGTATCCGAAATGTGATACATAATGTCCACGCTATTAAACATTGATGCCCCGGTGTTGAAACCGGTAAAAACATCATTCCAGATCCCTCTTCTGTGTCTTTTCGGTTTGACGTTGTCTTTGGGTTGTAGACGGTACAGCAAAGTCTTATTCAAATAGCCAAAATCGAGCTTGTAGAATGTCCTGAACATTTCTCGAAGGAGAGCCTGGTAGAGGCGTTCTGTCTCTTTTGGGCACCACTCAGGTAGATGCACCTCGGTAAGGTTTAGGATGACGGAGGTCATGGCGTAGTGGATCTCCTGGTATAGCAGCTTGTCCATGGGAACCAAAACCAAACCATTCTCTGGTCACTGAGTGGTGGTAGGGCATCTGTCCGTGTCAGTTGGTTTGGTCGGGGCTGTGGGCAGGGGCTGTCTGGGGTGTGCGCTTAACTCGGTGGCGTGGATGGAGGTGGGGTGGCTTACTATGCATGCGACCATGCTCCGGACCCATCCCATCCCCTCCCCTTCATCCCGCCACTGTCGGGAGAACGCTATGGAGATGCCTGCTGGGCACACCTTCTCTGATACCCACATGCACACACACACTCCTAACTCTGCCTCCCACCATCCCAACATACACTCACTCCCCCCTGGGTGCCCGTGATAGTCCGGTAGGTGCTGTTGTCCAGTCTCTCTCAATCTGCTGTCGGGTTTCCCATGCCCTTGCTCAGCTTCCTGAGCCACCACCACCTTCCCACCGGGATGTGCCCTTACAGGTCAGGCAAACCCTCTTCCCAACCACTACCCTAACCCGGGATGCGGTCACCTCAATGCTGGGGCAGGAGACTGATGCTTCCCCATACGTGACCCCGGGGTGGCTGGAGTATCTAGCGGAATTGGACCCCGACCACCCTGGCCACCTTCCCCTGTGGGTATATATTACGGTCCCCTCTACCCCTGGTGTCCCTTCTCCTGTGGTGACAGTCGGTGCATGCCCCCCCCGAGCATCCAAAAATAATAGCTTCTTCAGTCTCTCCCCGGTAGCCGATGCACACTCTGATGTAGGTGCACAGGAGCAGGATTTTCCTTATCTCTGGTTCCTCTTCTGAAAGACAAAACCTCATTTGGTTCAAAAGCCCTGAGCCTCCTGGCTCATCCCTCCCCCATTTTCCACTCTGTCTACACCTCACACTACCCCTGCACGGGTTTAAACTGTGTGTGCCTATAGGTCTGACCCCAAACCGCAATTTTACTGTGGAAGTCAAGGGGTTCCAACTAATAAACAACAAACAAACCTTATACAAAAGAGGAAGTGAGAGAAAAAATGAAGTGTAGGCTCCCTATCCTATTGGCTCAAAAGCCTCACTGTTATACTCCCTATATTGCAGAGGCCACCTGAGCCCCATTACACTCGAGAAATCTTTATATATATCTGTACACACCTACTGCTCTCCTTTTTAACCCGCTTGCTACCGTTCCTGGGTGGCTGTGCTAATCCCTGGGATGCTCCTTGGTTTTCCTTTTATGCGGGGGAATGTAGGGGGGAGACCATCTCTCCTTTGGCCTCTTGGGCTGGACCGACCTCCACGGCCCCTCTGTCTCCCTTGCCAAGGTGTCCCCCGAGCTTTGGGTGGTGCTTACTGGGCTGGTACAGCCCCTCACCCCTTCCAGGGATGGCTCACTGCCCTCGGGAGCAACGAAAATTCTCCCGTCAGGCTTCTCACTGCCGGGGACTCCCGTATCCTCTGGGGGCTTTGGGTTGTACAAGGGTTCCACACGAAACCACTCGCAGCTGATACTCTCACAGCGTTTCTTCAGTTCTTCTAGGGACCACTCACTACTGGGATTCACCGCCATCCTCTCTCCTGCAGGCTCTGGGGTGTCTGCACCAAAAGCTAGGCTATCCTCGACAGGCTCCTCACTGTCGGCGGCCCCTTCCTCCGGTACAACCCATTCCCTGTCAGGAGACTCTCGTTCTTCCAGGGACCACTTCACTGCTGGGACCCGCCGCCAATATCTCGCTTGCAGGCTCTGGGCTGTCCGCACCGAAGGCTAGGCTAGCCCCGACAGGCTCCTCACTGTCGGCGGCCCCTGTCTCCGGTACAACCCCTTCCCCATCAGGAGACCTTGGCTGCGGGGTCACGTCCAGAGACTGGCTGCCTGCCCTGCGCGGCCCTTTTCCCCTAGTACCTCTCGGGAAAGTAAAACAGGCTGCTAGGGACGGTGGCACCCTTGGCTGCGGAGTCTAAGCAGATCTCCTAACAGGTGGAGGTGAGTACTCGTCCCATATGTAAGGTGGGAATCCCCCTTCCTGTGGGTCCCAAATCTGTGGGTAGTTTGTACCTGTGAAGCAACTCACTGCTCCTTGTGGTGGGATCGGTGGGGCTGCAGTGGTGGGCTGGGGGCCTGGGCTTCCCATCGGGATTATCCCTCCGGGCTGCCCTTTCCCACGAGGTTTTGCCTTGTTGGGGTTAAACAGTTTACATTGGTTAATGTGAAACTATTTAACCCGCCGGGGCAACTTGACCACGTATACCATGGGGCTTGTCTTGTCGACAACGCTATAAGGCCCCATGTATAGTGGCTCTAAGACTCCCACCCTGGCAAAGTTGCAGACCATGACCTGGTTCCCCACCTGCCACTCGTGGTGTTTGCTCGGTTCCAGCAGCAATCGATTGGTCTGATGCTGCTTCCCCATGTTAGTGGCCGCCTGCCAGTGAATCTGCTTGAGGTGCTCCAACAGACTCTTAGTAAAGCGGTCCCTATTCACCTCGATTACCTGAGCTACCATCAGGACCGGGGCAAGTACATGGGTCGGGGTTCGCATGGCTCTTCCAGTCATGAGCTTGTTTGGGGAATACCCCGTGCTTTTCGACTGGCTGGCCCGGATCCCCATCAAAACCAGGGGCAACCTCTCCACCCACCTCTGCGGGGAATCCCCAGTCTCCTTCCTGAGTTTTTCTTTCAATGTCCTATTCATACGCTCCACGAGCCCCGAGGACTGGGAGTTGTAGGCGACGTGCCACTTCCCCTCAATCCCCAGCACCTTAAGGGTTGCCTGCATGTCCTGTCCCGTGAAGTGGCTCCCCCGGTCGGACTCCACTTACTTTGGAAGTACCCACCTGGAGAACACCTCCCTAACCAATATCCCGGCGGTCCCCGTTGCTGTGGCTGTTCAGCAAGGGAAGGCTTCAACCCACTTTGTGAAAGTGTCCACCAAAACCAGGCAGTACCGGTACCCTCCCTTAGCCACAGGTAGGGGCCCTATGTAATCGATTTGTATCGATTGCCATGGTCCCTCTACCCTCCTTGTGTGTCCTAGAGACACCTTTCTTTTCTGGGGATCTGGATTATTGGTTGCACAGACAAGACAGTTCGCGCAAAATTCATGAGTATCTTCCCGGAGCTGGGGCCACCACCAGACCTCTTCCACCCGTTCCCAGCTGACCTTCGCTCCGGGGTGTCCAGCTCCAGGGCCTGCGTGGGCCAGCTGAAGGAACTCCCTCTGGTGCTGCTGGGGCACTATCCACTGCTCTCCTTTAAACATCTTCTCCCTAACATGGATGCCTGTGCCTCCGTACGGTCCTTCGACCTTTTCTCCCGCAGTCAGCTTGTCCATGACAGACTTGAGGACAGGATCTCGCACCTGTACCTGTTGGAGGTCCGGGGCCAAAGCCACCCCTGCGCTCCCTTGTGTCCGCTGTCCACCCCGGATAGCTGCTATGGGGCCTGCCTCGAGCGGGTTCCACTTGGTTCCCGTTCGGGCTCCCTCTTTGGCCAGTTGATCTGCCTTTTGGTTCCCTGCAGCCCTGGGCTCATTTTGGAATGGGCCTTTACTTTGTGAATGCAAATATCTGCCCCGGTCACTACTGCCTGCATGATGTGCTGCAGTAGGGGTTTTATGGACAGGGGCTTACCGACTGCAGATGTATACCCGCGACGGGACCAGATGGCTAGGTACTCCTGGCAGGCATTGCAGGTGAACATACTATCTGAATAGATGGTATAGGGCCGTGGGAATTCGTCGGGATGAGTGACTACATACATGACTGCCGACAGTTCAGCATGCTGGGCGCTCATGGTGGTTGGGAGCTTTATGGCCCTGACAATGCCTGCCTGGGGATCATAAATCCCGCACCCTGTGAGCCTTTCCCCCGCCACCACCGTGCTGGACCCGTCAACATAGATCTCCCGGCCGTGGGGATGGATTCCCGCCCAGAGCCCTATGTCCGCATCCCAGACCCCCTCAACGGAGCAACGGTGGGCTTTCCCAGGGTACAGCATGTTGGCTGCCAGTCGGGGCTCACACATCCCTTTTACTCTCAAATCCATCTGTGATAGCAGGAGGTCCAGCGAGCAATGCGTGCGCTGCTCACTGTCCCATCTTTAATTCTCCCATCCAGCAGCATCTGAGTGGGGGTGTGATGAGTGAGGAGGGTGATTGGGGACACTCCTGTAAACACCTGCGACCACTTCACAGCCCAGTGGATGGCCAGCAGATGCCTTTCACAGATTGAGTAACCCCTCTCAACCTCAGTGAGGACTTTGGAGGAGTAGACCACCAGCCTCAGCTGGCCGTGCCACTGTTGCATCAGCACAGCACTTAAGCTATCCCCGCTGGCTGCGACCTCCAGAAAAAATTCCTCGCCCTCATCTGCCGCTCCCAGGGCCGGAGCTTTCTGCAGGTCTCCCTTGAGGTGGGTAAACGCTGCATCACACTCCTCATCCCACTCCCACTCCACGCCTTTGCGCAGAAGCCGGAGTAGGGGGGCTGCAATGGCTGCGTAATCCTCAATGAAGTCCCTGCAGTAACCGGTCAGACCCAGGAACAACCTCACCCCCGTAACTGTAGTTGGAGCCAGTAACTCCTGAACTGCCCTCCTCTTAGCCTCATCAAAGGCTCTCTCCCCTGTCCGCACAGTCAGCCCCAGGAATTTTACCTCTGTCTGGCCGATCTGTGCTTTCTTAGGGTTTACTTTAAAACCCTCCTCGTGCAGCAGTCCCAACAGCTCTGCCAGCAGGGGACCGTGCTCTTCCTCCGAATCGGAGAATAGCAGCAGGTCATCCACATACTGGACAAGCTGTCTGGGTCTGCTGAACTCTTTCAGGCAGTTGGCCATACACTGATGAACAATGCTCGGGCTGTTGTGGAGGCCCTGGGGAAGACAGTTCCAGGTATACTGTTGTCCTTTGAATGTAAAGGCAAATTTGTACTGGTCCTCCCGCCGCAGCGGGATGGACCAGAACCCATTCGAGATGTCCAGCACCGTAAAGACGGCTGCGGACGCGGGGATGGCTGCGACTAGGTCGGCTACAGCTGCCACTGTGGGCGCACAGGTAGGGATATTTTTATTGAGGACTCGGTAGTCCACCGTGGCCCTCCAAGAATTGTCCGTTTTCCTAACCGGCCAAAGTGGAGAGTTCACATGTGTGGCTATTGGTCTCAACACTCCCTGTCTGACTAGAGATCCCAATGCAACCTCTAGGTCTGCCTCAGCCTCCCTGGGAAAAATATACTGCTTCTGGGGCTTAGACATAGGGTCCCCATCTACTGTGACCTCGACCCCATTTACCCATCCACAGTCGTGCTTATGCCTGGCAAATGCCGCCAGGTTGGCCCGAACAAAAGCCTGATAGATCATTGGGATGTTGTCTACCAGAGCGCCAAGGTCATATCCCTCCTTCGGCTTTACAGTGCAGAGGGAACCCTTCCCCTGCTTCCCCTGGATGACTGCTGTACCTTCCCCCTCCCCGGTGTCAGCTGAGCCCCACAGACAGTGGTTCCTCAGGTTGACTAAAATTTTCTGGCCGCTGAGGAAATCTGCCCCGAGAATGCCTTTACCTACTCCCTCTCATGGCAGAAGTACACACTTCTGCAGTGGTTTGGAGAAGAAGCCCTCTTGTTCTTCTCCAGTGAAGCTGGTTAGGCAGTAGGGGATCCCACTGGATAGGGGTGAGGTGGTCGGGTCGTCTACATGAACCAGGGTGCACGAGGCCCCTGTGTCCAGCAGATACTCCCCCCGGACCCCCTCAGCCCCCATGATGACACGTGGGCTGCTCCACGCATCATAGGTGACCGGGCAGAGGTACACGGGTTCCTTGGGGTCTAGTCATTGGGGGTGATGGTCTGGACCTGAGGGACTTCGCCCCCGGTCACGGCTACGACCTTCCCAGTCTGGGTAAAGAGCGCCTGCAGAGCTGCGAGGAGACCCTTGAGTGGGACGGCATGGCTGGGCACAGCTGGCTTGCGAGGGCTTGCGGCTGTGGGGACTGTGGCTGAGGTTGGGATCTGTGGACCTCTCTTTTCCTGCCTCGGAGCCCGGCATTCCCTCCTCATGTGCCCTGCCTCCCCGCACCTCTCTGCCTGCCAGCCAATTCCCTTCTTGCCTCCACTCTCTCTTATCAGAGCTGGTGGGCGGATCTCACACACCTTCCCCTTGGTGGGTTTCTCACCCTGATTCTGCCATTGCGAAAAGAGAGGGTCAGCTGCCTCAGCACCGTCTCCTCTGTGGCTTTGCGGTCCCTGAAATCGAACCACAGGTTGGCCTGGGCACGCTACTCCGGTAGGCTGTTTGCCACCAGTGCACGCAGCCAGCTACCATGTCAGTGTGCATGCAGCTGGGTTCGGTCCAAATTCCCCCCACTGGCTTCTTCATACACTGGCCACTGTCGATCAGCGAACGCCTGGGGGGTCTTCCCGGGTCTCTGGACAGTGGCCTGTACCTGGTCGAACAGACAGCTATCGTTCAACCCCATGGCCTCCAGGATTTCCTCCTGGAGAGCGGCCACTGTTCGCTGACCCCTCTTGCTCTCAGCAGAGAGAGCCTGACACAGGGCTGGGTCCAGTGAGAATAGGAGCAGTTTGCTCCGTTCGGCCTCATCGCAGTAATTTATGTCTCCTACCTGCTCTACTTCCATAAAGTGAACAGAGGGGTCTGCTTTTCGGGTAAGTTTATTCACATGGGCCACCATCTGCCGCAGCTGGGTCACACTGTGGGGAAGCAAGTATTGGTTCTGTAGGGGATCCTCAGCCTGACCCACTGCGGGTGGTCCGAATCTACTCTGCCTGATGGGGCACATTGGGCCTGGTCCCGGAGGTTTAGATTCCAGCATTTCACCCTGCCTCTCCTCCGGGATCCCCAATGGAGCTGTGGGAGAGGGCCTGCAGGATTCTTCCTCCCTATCCTCCTCCCCACAGCCTGTTTCACTATGCTCCCCCTTCCGCACCTTGGCTGGGCTGATAAGGCACACCATTCCTTTACTGGGTGCCTTGCTTTCAGCCCAGCCAAGGGCTTTTGCCTCAGCTAGGGCCAGAGCTTTGGTGTCGGGCCGGGTGGGGATTTGAGTCTCGGGCACTTCCAGAACTTTTGCTCCGGCTAGAACAAGGGTTGCTTTGGCTTCAGCCAGAGCCAGGGTGAGCCGATCAATTTGTTCCTGAAAGGAACGATAATCTGCCTCTGCCCTGCTGTGGCACGCCTGAAGCGCAGCCTGTAGCTGGAGACTCTTACCCTCTCCCAACCTTCCCTGGTTCTGAGCCTGGGCAAGTTCCTCCTGCAGTCCCCTGACGTAACCTTTTCCTTCAGTTACCTGGGACTGAAGGTACTCCCTGTGGTTGCGAGAGCTTTCTCCATCCCTCTCTCGTTCCTGCCTCTCCCACTTTAAATCCTGATCCAGCTTTTCCCTTTCTTTGCTGGTCTTTACTAGCGCTTCTCTCTGCTTAGCTAGCTCTGTCTGCAGGATGTCTACCTACCTGTCCAAGACCTGTATTTTCTTCCGAAAGCAAGTCAGCCACACTGCCTTTTCACTGATCTTTTATGATCTTTACTCTGGGTCCACCTGGGTGCTGCGTCCTCAGGCCGTTCAGCCTTCATCAGCAACTGGACCCACTTCCTTGAGCAGTTTATCCTTGCTGTTACATACCTAGCAATCCTACCCTCCATTTTATACTCCTCTCCACCAAGACTGACTGTCTCTTCACCCTCATTCAACACACATCCCTTCGTGGTCGCCATTGTAAGGGGAGCTTGGGGTGTGGGTTTGAATCCACACTCCCCTGAGGTTCTGTACGTGCGAATAATGAGGATGGGTGAGTAATGAGGCACCAGACACAGTGGGTAAGAGTGCAAAATGGCTAATGTTGTTTATTTAGAATAGTAAACACAAAGATAGAGGGCATAGGAAGAGGTCGTAAATAGCAGTAATGGCACAATCTCACTCAACAACACGAAAAATTCTCGCAACAGGGAAGGGGAAGATAAGAGGTTGAAACATTCCACCCACACACAACCTCCCACTTCCACCCTTCTTACCAATTCCTATCCTAAATTGAGTCTGTGAGGGGGTTTGGGCTATACTTATAATCCTATCAACTCTGGGGTTCTGGGGGCACTTATTTCAGCTCGGGGTCCCTCTGGGGTGGGTTTTACATTGTTGGTCGGTTCGGTTTTCCTCCTCGATGTTGCGTCGGTTTCTTCTATTTGCCTCTCGGTTGGCTCTTAAAAAGCTGCTGGAGTTAAGCACACCTTCCCCAGAGCGAGGACCCTGTGAAGAGCTGACTCAACCCTCCTTTAACTCAACTCAACCACAACGAAAACTGACTCCCACCTTCTTAACTCAACTCTACAACTCAATGCAAAAGCTGACTCCAACCTCCAACCTCCAACCTCCAACCTCAAAACCTCCTTGTGTGTTTTTGCAGCTTTTCTTATGTCTGTTCATCTTCGTGCCAAAACTGCATGCCATTGTCTTGCGTCTTCCTTGAATAAAAAAGGGTGTGAATGGCAGTTCGCTGTGTATCGATCTGTCTGGAATGGGAGATTAGCCACACCTCCTGTATCCTGTCACTCGCTGATGGAGTGAATGAAGATGATTGTTCACTATCTCGACAGAGGTGCCATTCTGTCTGGGCTGGCCAAAATCACTGCATCAGACCTGTGGGCCTTTGTTTAATTATTCAAACTGATACCCTTTGTGTTGCCTTGTGTATTACTGGGGAGATTTTGCCTGGACATGTTGTCTCTTCTGTGAGGGTTTTACACGAAAAGCTGGAGAAATGTCTTTTAAAATATAAAGTTGCCTTGTATCCATTTTCCTGGAAGAACCGAATGTACACTCTTCCCCCTTACGGTAGCTGGCTCATCCCCCGTCCGGTTCCGTGCCCCTGCAACACTCTCTGTTACTGTACAGGGTGGCCAGAGTCCCATCATCCTCCGCGGTTTACAGGCTGTTGGCTGCAGTTGGTCATTTTAAACATGGCATCTTCCCATTCTCCCTGCCACATGTCTCCGTGGTTGGTTTTGCAGAACCTTACATATGTCAGCAGTCAATAGACACTATTGTTGACCCAAGCTGTGAAACAGGAAGGCAGTTTACTGAGTCACAAAATGAACATGAGCCACTGCATACTGAAAAGTAATGCACTTTAACTTTTGAATACCCGTTTTTTATTCTTGGAGTTATACTACCACTTTCACATTGATAATAATTGGTTTCAAGTGCGCATTGGAGCAAACGTGCCATCATATTGAAAGTCACGTCCATCTCACACTGTTAGGGATTAATATTTGCGTGGAGTATAGCTCTAGTCTACTATGAAGATGGTTTGAAAAAGTACTCAGGCATAATCTTAAAAATAGACCTCAGCAGTTCGGAGTGAAATCAGAAAGCATTTTTTCACACAAAGAGTAGTGGAAATCTTGAACTCTCTCTCCCAAAAGGCTGTGGATGCTGAGACAACTGACATTTTCAAGAGTGAGATCGATGGATTTTTGTTAGTTAAGGGTATCAAGCGATATGGAGAAACGGTGGATAAATGGAGTTGAGGTACAGATCAACCATGATCTAATAGATTGGTGGAATAGGCTCAAGGGGCTGAATGGCCTACTCCTATGAATTCCTCAGACTTCATAAACTTTATGCTGAGTCTTTTTAATGAGGATGCTCACTTCGAATGTTAAAAATAACCACGGACCCCAGAACTTGCATGTGAGCACCTTCCTGGCAGGATAAGTATGAGTCAGAACCACACAGTTGCTATGGTTACCAGCTTCAAAGCAGACATGTAGTATATCAGTAGCCTGATAATTTGTGCAGCACTGTCCCAGTTATATCTTATTTTTTTGCCTCCAACAGTTTAGAGCATTGGTAATGGATCGCAGAATGGATAGCTATCTGGGCAGAATGGACAGCTAACTGGCTTCAAGAAAGAAAGCAGAGAGTAGGGGTAAAGGGCAGCTATTCAGAGTGACAGAAGGTGGGAAGTGGTGTTCCACAAGGATCAGTGCTGGGACCACTGTTGTTCACAATTTATATTAACGATTTAGACTTTGGAATCAAAACCACAATTTCTAAATTTGCGGACGACACCAAATTGAGGGGGATCGTAAATACTGAGGAGGATTGCAGCAAATTGCAAGAAGATATTAATAAACTTGCAGAAGGGGCATACAATTGGCAAATGAAATTCAACACAGATAAATGTGAGGTATTACATTTTGGTAAGAAAAATAGGGTGTTCACATATAACTTGGAAAATAAGAATCTAAATGGGATAGAGGAGTACAAATACATAAACCACTAAAAGTATCAACACAGGTTAGTAAGGCCATAAAAAAGCAAACCAAGCACTAGGGTTTATTTCTAGAGGGATAGATTTGAAAAATAGTGAAGTTATGCTAAACTTGTATCGAACCTTGGTTAGACCACACTTTGAGTATTGCGTACAATTCTGGTCGCTATATTATAAAAAGGATATAGAGGCACTGGAGAGGGTGCAGAGAAGATTTACTAGGGTGATACCAGAAATGCAAGGGTATATCTATCAGGAAAGGATGAACAGGCTTGGTCTCTTTTCTTTTGAAAAGCGAAGGCTGAGGGGTGACCTAATAGAGATATTTAAAATCATGAAAGGTTTTAATAGAGTAGATACAGAGAGAGTATTTGTGGGGAAGAGCAAAACTAGAAGCCATCAACATAAGATAGTCACACTGGGTTCAATTTTCCCCAGTGATTTGTGCCGTTTTTGTGGCGCAGGCTGCTTTTTTTGGCCTAAGTTAAAAAACCCAAGTTTCCCTGATCAATTTCCACCAGCGTAACTCAGTTAGTTACGAAGTTTTTAGGTAAGTTTTTTTTTCAGCTAAAGGGGGCGTAACATGCCACCCGTGCAAATTCTGGCCAGTTAGGCAAGTTTGGCCAGCTGAGAGTTATTCCAGTTCTTCTTAGGCCACGATATGTGGCCTCTGTAGAAAAACATTCTGAAGAGTTAAGGAAATCGGCGCAGGTAAGTGCAGCAGATGCCCGGACAGCAGCAACAGGAGAGGTAAGAGAGAGAGGGAAAGATGGGGAGAAGCCTTTCGGGTATAGTTAGGTGTGGGAATTGAGAGGGAGGTGGCCATTCGGCCTGGGATAGATGCGGGGGAGCGGGACCAGGAGGCCACTCGGCCAGGTCTAGGTGCGGTGGAGTGGACCCGGAGACCCTTCGGCCTGGGATAGGACCTAGGAATGGCACCGGCATTGGGAAGTGCGAGGTGGTGGGTGAGGGGGGGAGACTTTAAAATGTAATGGCGGTAAGTTGCTGCAATGTATTTGTGCTTGTGAAGTTGCTGCAATGTATTTTAATGTGCTTGTCAGGTTGCGAGCTGGCCGTATGTTTCACATTCCACCTCAGCCCGCATTGTCTCTGGTTACCGTGGCAACCCCATCTTTTTGGCGCAGGTCAAGGATCCACCCCCAAAACTAAAGAACAAGTTAGGCTGCGCCAAAATGAAGAAATCAAACGGGGAAACTTGGAACATTTTTTTGGCGTACTTGGGCCCCCAAAAAACGGGCGTAACTCTTCAAGTATGCCCAAAAAAAGCTTTGGGGAAAATTGAGCCGTAAGAAATCAAATCGGGAATTCAGAACAAACTTCTTTACCCAGAGAGTGGTGAGAACGTGGCACTCGCTACCACAGGGAGTGGTTGAAGCGAATAGTATAGATGCATTTAAGGGGCAGTTAAATAAGGAAAGGGAATAGAAGTTTATGCTGATAGAGTTAGATGAGGGAAGATGCGAGGAGGCGCAATAGGCAGTACTGAAGAGAGGGTCCGTGGATATGGAGCATGCCTTGTTTTATGACTTGGACCGCACGTTCTGCCTGGACATTGGAAGCCGGCTTGAACGGTGCTGTCCGGACGTGTTTAATGCCATTACCTGACATAAACTCCTGGAATTCATGGCTGGTGAAACACGGGCCATTGACGCTGATCAGACTGTCCAGCAAGCCGTCGGTCGCGAAAACCGTGCGCAGACTCTCCACGGTGATGGATGTCGTGCACGAGTTTAATATGATGCACTCGATCCATTTCAAGTATACATCAACTACAATCAAGAACATTTTTCCCATGAACGGCCCCGCATAGTCCACGTGGATGCGTGACCATGGCCTGGTGGGCCAGGGCCACGGGCTGGGCGGGGCCTCCCTGGGGGCATTGCCCAGCTGGGCACACGTTGTGCACCTTACGAACCCAGTGTTCCAGGTCTGAGTCAATCCCCGGCCACCATACATGTGACTGGGCAATGGCCTTCATTAGCACAATGCCAGGGTGCTCGCTGTGGAGTTCCCTGATAAATGCTTCCCTTCCTTTCTGGGCATGACCACCTGGCTGCCCCATAGTAGGCAGTTGGCTTGGATGGAGAGCTCATCCATCCGTCTCTGAAACGGTCTGACCTCCTCGGGGCACGCCCCGTGTGCGGGCGCCCAATCCCCAGTCAGAACACATTTCTTTATCATGGATAGGAGGGGGTCCCTGTTGGTCCAGATTTTGATCTGGCGGGCTGTGATGGGGGAGCCTGCGGTGTCAAAAACCTCAACGGCCATGACCATCTCAGCATTTTTCTCTGCTGCCCCCTCAGTGGTGGCCAGCAGAAGCCTGCTGAGCGCATCAGCACAATTTTCAGTGCCTGGCCGGTGCCATATGGTGTAGTCATACGCAGCCAGCTTGAGAGCCCATCGCTGTATGCGAGCTGACTCATTGGCAGTGACAGCTTTGCTGTCGGACAACAGGGATGTTAACGGCTTGTGATCCGTTTCTAACTCGAATGGTCTGCCGAAAAGATACTGGTGCATCTTTTCCACACCGTAAACGTAAGCGAGTGCTTCCTTTTCGACCATGCCGTACCCACACTCTGCCTGGGAGAGCGACCTGGAGGCATAAGCCACTGGTTGGAGTCGGCCATCGTCATTTCCCTGCTGCAACACACACCCAACCCCGTATGATGACGCATCGCATGTTAAAACTAGTTTTTTTTACAGGGGTCATACAAAGTCAACAGTTTGTTAGAACAAAGCTGGTTCCGCGCCCTGTTCAAAGCCCGTTCCTGACAGTCCACCAGAACCCTTACGCAGGAGCACATGTAGCAGCTCCAACAATGTGCTTAAGTTAGGCAGGAAGTTCCCAAAATAGTTCAAAAGTCCCAGGAACGATTGCAACGCTGATGTGTTGCCAGGCCGGGGCGCACAACGGATCGCCTCCGTTTTGGATTCGGTAGGCCGGATCCCGTCTGCGGCAACCCTCCTGCCCAAAAACTCGACTTCTGTGGCCAAAAACACACACTTGGCCTTTTTCAGCCGCAGGCCTACCCGGTCCAGTCGGCGTAACACCTCCTGCAGGTTGTGGAGGTGTTCCTCGGTGTCTCGACCCGTTATTAGGATGTCATCTTGGAATACGATTGTGCCGGAAATGGATTTGAGCAAGCTTTCCATGTTCCTCTGGAAAATTGCTGAACGAATGCCAAACGGACATCTGTTGTAGATGAATAGTCCCTTGTGCGTCATGATGGTGGTCAGAAGCTTGGATTCTTCAGCCAGTTCCTGAGTCATGTAGGCCGAAGTGAGGTCCAACTTAGTGAACAGCTTGTCACCTGCCAACGTGGCAAAAAGGTCCTCCGCTCTCGGGAACGGGTATTGGTCCTGCAGCGACACTCGGTTGATGGTGGCTTTGTAGTCGCCGCAGATCCTGCCCGAGCCATCCGCTTTAAGGACAGGAACGATGGGACTTGCCCAGTCACTGAATTCAACGGGCGAAATTATGCCCTCTCTGAGCAGCCTGTTCAATTCACTCTCAATTTTCTCATGCATCACATACGGCACCGCTCTGGCTTTGTGGTGCACTGGTTTGGCATCCTGGGTGATGTGTATCACTACTTTGGTGCCCTTGAACGTTCCGACACCGGGTTGAAACAGTGACCCGAATTTTTGTAGGACCTGCGAGCATGAACTTCGCTCCACAGACAAAATGGCGTGCACATCTCCCCATTTCCAGTTCATCTCGGCTAGCCAGCTCCTTCCCAAAAGCGCGGGGCCATTTCCCGGAACAATCCAGAGTGGCAGGCGGTTCTGTGATCCAGTGTGTGTTACCATCAGGTTTGCACTGCCCAGCACTGGGATGATTTCTTTGGTATACGTGCATAGCTGCGTGTCAATCCATTCCAGTTTGGGCCTGCTAGCTCTGTGTGGCCATAGTCTCTCAAATTGTTGTACGCTCATAAGGGACTGGCTGGCTCCCGTATCCAGCTCCATGCTCACCGGGATGCCATTCAATAAAACTTTCATCATCATGGGTGGCGTTTTAGTGTATGAGCTGCGGATGTCAGCCACATGAACCCTCTGAACCTCAGCATCCATGACTTGGCCCCAGGTATCATCCTGCATTGCAGACCCCTCGTCTGATTCCTCTGTTTCATAGATTAGCCTCGCTGCAGCCTTTTTGCACATTCTAGCCGAATGTCCTCTGGCATTACAATTCCTGCAAGTGAACTGCTGGAACTTGCAGCTTTTAGCAGTAAGTCCACCCCCGCATCTCCTGCATTGGCTGAGATTGTTGTTCACAAAGGGGCTGTTACCAGGCATTCCTCTCTGATTGTCCCCTTGGTTGTTTCTAAGCACTCTGGTGGTGGGTGTCAATTATCCCATCACGGGATGCATTGATCGTCTTGATGGCATGAACTGCCGATCCTCCTGCCATTGTCTCTGTTGCTGTCCCACCCTAGAGCCTGTTGCTGCCTGGGCGGTGTCGAATTGCCCTTGCCTGCCTGCCTGGGCGGTGTTGAATTGCCCTTGCCTGCTTGCGGGGTTCTGTATCACTTTTACAATATTAACTCCCTGGTTCATCGCAACGATAAAACCAGGGCTGCTTGCGTAAATTATCTTGGTCTCTTCTTCCCCCGCCAAGAAGGTCTGAGCTATCAAAGCTGCCCTTTCCAAAGTCAAGTCCTTGTCCTCAATAAGCTTCCTGAAAATACCGGCATGACTAATGCCCTCAATGAAAAAATCCCTTAACATCTCCCCCCTGCAGGCGTCTGTGAACTTACAGAAGCTGGCCAAGCGCCTCAGGTCTGCAACGAAGTCTGAGATGTTTTGCCCTTCCCGACGCCGGTGTGTGTAGAACGGGTGCCGGGCCATGTGTACGCTGCTCGCCGGTTTCAGATGTTCACAGATTAGCTGGCTGAGCTCTTCGAAGGACTTGTCGGCCGGCTTGAGAGGTGCAAGCAGGTCTTTCATCAGCGCGTACGTTTTTGTCCCGCAGCTTGTCAGTAGATGCACCCTCCGCTTGTCAGCCACTTCCACTCCCAGCCAGTCCTTTCGTGCCACAAAATTGGCCCAGTCCTTACCCACACAGTAATGTTCCTCTGTGCTTCCGGTGGCCATCCTTGTGGTTCAGTGATTCCCGTTTCTCGTCGCCAGATGTAGAGTTCTCAACTCTAGAACATATTTACACTGCATAAACTGCAGACAAGGTCACTCATGACCTACACCTTTATTCCCCAGACCAAGGAGTGCTGAGCCTGCGTGGAACCTCCCTTTAAGTACCTGGCTGACCAGGTAAGGAGTGTCTCCCACAAGTTCACCCCCTGTGGTCAAGGTGTGTATTTCACAGTTGTATACAGTGTACAGTGTTGTTACATATTGGTTACAGTTATGTGAAGGTTACAAAAATGACAGTCAGCAGGTTATTTCTTTCAACAAATTATAAGAAAATTAATTCCCTCATTAATATTATCAATGGATGCAATTTGTTAAAAGATTGTACTGTACTTGTAGGTTCTTATTGTGGGTGTGAGATTTGTCCAGGCACATGAGAAGGACTATAATACTGAAGTAAATTTAAATTATAAACTAACTACATTAAATGTTTTGCATTTAGAAAAGGTCAAACTTTAGACTGTGGTTACGTTTTATCATAACGGATTAGTGCTGTGTGGCCAAATGAAATACTGCTGAATCTTTCGGAAAAGATTATAAATATTTGTATTCAACCTGTTTATTGCATACCTTAAATTATTAATTTGTATTGGCACTGAATTTCCACAGGATTCTCCCAATCCCCTGTATAACTTCAGCTAGAGATCAGCAGAACTCCCAGAGAATTGGCATAAATGTGTGTTTTTAGCTGTTTACTCAGTTTCTCTGGGGGTTCCGCCAATCTCACGCCAGAGAACCAGTGCAAAAATTCCAGGCATTTGTATTTTACGCATCACAATTTACACAGAAGGCACTATGCCTTTATTTAGTGACTCCTTATAGATGGTCAGCTTTTTATTTGTTTGTATCGTTTTGCTCCCTCTTATTTCCACGTCCGCCCCCGCCCCTGACTCCATTCACTCTGTGCCACACAACATTCTCTGAGCAAGCTGGGTGCCAGGTGGCATGATCCCTGACTTCTGCCAATAAAGACTGACCACATGATTAGGCTAGTTACAAATCAATGGTAGGCAAGTGCAACATTATCACTGGTCAGTCCAGTATCGATAAAATGACTCTCAAAAGCTTTCTTTAGACAACTGTAACTTTATTGACAAGCTTATTACTATATATCACCTTAAGTACTGAACTGTCATATATTGTCACATCTTTATTTTCAAAAAGGTAATTCACTCATAAACTGAACGATACTAATAAGTCAATGGTTATTCCTTACAATTTAAGGTACAAGATCCGTTAGTTTTGGTCAATTCTTGTTTCTTTCTCTTGCTGTTTTACATCACTTTCATTATCTAGCTGTTTTCTTTCACTATTATTGATCCTTTTCTCACATTTATCCCTCACTGCTACTATTTTTGATAATGAATTGTTTTGTTCCTGTTACAGTGCCATCACATACTCCTATGACTTTCTCTATTTATTCCTTCAGAGAAAATAATAAAAGAATGAGAGAAAGAGGGTCGATGAGGGTGGTGCATACGATGTAGTGTATATGGACTTTAGCAAGGCTTTTGATAAGGTCCCACATGGTAGACTGGTAATGAAGGTTAAAGGCCATGGGATACAGGGCAAAGTGACAAGTTGGATCCAAAATTGGCTTGGAGGTAGGAAGCAAAAGGTAATGATTGATGAATGTATGTGTGACTGGAAGGATGTTTCCAGTGGGGTTCCGCAGGGTTCAGTACTGGGTCCCTTGCTTTTTGTGGTATATATCAATGATTTAGATTTGAATATAGGGAGTATGATTAAGAAGTTTGCAGACAACACTAAAATTGGCTGTGTGGTTGATAATGAAGAAGAAAGTCAGGAGGATATCAATCTACTGATCAGGTCGGTAGAGCAGTGGCAAATGGAATTTAATTCAGAGAAGTGTGAGGTGATGCACTTTGGGAGGGCTAATAAGGAAAGGGTATACACATTAAGCGGTAGGCCACTGAATAGTGTAGATGAACAAAGGACCTTGGAGTGCTTGTCCACAGAACTCTTTTGGGAGGAAACCAAAACATTAATTTTTAAATCGTGTCCCCCCGATCTGGGGGGCACACCAAACTTTTACAAGGCCCTTTTTTTGTGCTTTTTTTTGGTGTTTTTTTGAGCACTAAAATCATATATTTTTCCTCCAAGTGCCCCCTATAAAAGGGGTAAAACAGCAGGCACAGAAGTGCATTTTGTATTGCTGCAACGAATGATGCGCTGCAGATGGTTGGGACAGCAGCAATGAATGTGGTGAGCTGTAAATTTGTTCAGGACCGGCCGTTTATACAGCCGAAAATGCAGGGCTCTATAACCAGGAATCAAACTCGAGCCGCAGCAATGAAAGTGCCGAATCCTAACCACTTAGACCACCAGGGAAGCTGGTGCTGCTTGTCCACAGATCCCTGAAAGTAGCAGGCCAGGTGGATAAGGTGGCTAAGAAGGCATACGGAATACTTACCTTTATTGGCCGAGGCAGAGAGTATAAGAGCAGGGAGGTTATGCTTAAATTGTATAATACTTTGGTTAGGCCACAGCTGGAGTACTGTGTGCAGTTCTGGTCGCTGTATTATCATCATCATCATCATAGGCAGTCCCTCGAAATGAGGATGACTTGCTTCCACGTCAAAAAAAAAGATGAGTTCACAGGTGTTTCAATGAAGGACCTAATATTCCAGGTCCCGAACTACATCCTGAAGGGTGGAAGATACCTGTGCGTGGATTTTTTTAATGTGTGGTGGCCGTTGCACACCAGCCACCACACGGGCTTGACAGAGCTAGGTCTTGGTCCAGTGGCAAGGGTTATCGAAGACGACTGGAGACCTGCTCTGCTGCACGGACCTAGTGCGTACATATGGCTGTAAGGCACTTTGGGATATCCAGTGGACGTGAAAGGCGCTATATAAATCCAAGTCTTTCTTTTTATACAGCGCCTTTAATGTAGTAAACCATCACAAAGCACTTCACAGGAGTGTTATAAGACAACAAATTTGATACCGAGCCATATGAATAGAAATTAGTTCAGATGACCAAAAGTTTGGTCAAAGAGGTAGGTTTTAAGGAGCATGTTAAAGGAGTAGAGAGAGATAGAAACGTGGAGAGGGATAGGGAGGGAATTCCAGAGCTTGGGGTCGAGGCAACAGTTTTAGTGATGTTGATCTGTTTTTAGTGATGTTGTTGTTGCAATTTATTGTTCTATTATGATTTGCGTTAATATTAATGCAGTGAGTAAACATTCAACGGGCTTATTTCCTCATACATGTACTGCACGTTTATGTTTGAATGGATCGGGAGTACGGCCATCAGGACCCTGACATTGTGACCCTGATATCGTGACCCATATATCAGAGTTATACCATCACCTGCAAAAAAAGAAAGACTTGCATTTCTAAAGAGCCTATTATAGGAAGGACATGATTGCACTAGAGAGGGTGCAGAGGAGATTTACTTGGATGCTGCCTGGAATGAAGAATCTTCGTCATGAGGACAGATTGGATAGGCTGGGTTTGTTCTCATTGGAACAGAGGAGGTTGAGAGGAGATCTCATTGAGGTGTACAAAATATTGAGCGGCCTCGACATAGTGGATAACAAGGGCCTATTTCCATTGGTGGCAGGATCTATTACGAGGGGGCATAGTTTTAAGGTGGTTGGTGGAAGGTTTAGAGGGGATTTAAGGGGGGGGCTTCTTTACGCAGAGGGTTGTGGGGATCTGGAACTCGCTGCCTGGAAGAGTGGTGGATGCAGAAACCCTCAACACTTTTGAGAGTAGGGGATGGTTGGATGGGCATTTAAAGTGCCGTAACCTGCAGGACGCAGAGCTGGTAATTGGGATTAGACTGGATGACCTTTTGTTGGATGGCACAGATATAATGGTAAGTACTGTAGGGAATTGAATATGGCCAGGGTGATCTCCTGGACTAGTTCCGATCACCTGGATGGGTCGGAGAGGGATTTTCCCAGATTTTTTTCTCCCAAAATTGGCCTGGGTTTTTAATCTGGTTTTTGCCTCTCCCAGGAGATCACATGGCTCCGGTTGGGGTGGAGTGTAGAATGTTTTAGTATAAGGGGTGTCGCAGTTGTGTGAGGCGGACTGGTTGGGCTAGGTGCTCTTTGCCTTTCTGTCATTGTTCATAGGTTTATATGTAATCTTTAGGGCTGCTGACCAAGGGCCGTGCGGCTCTTTGTCGGCCGGCGTGGACACGATGGGCCGAAATGGCCTCCTTCTGCGCTGTAAATTTCTATGTTTCTATGTTTCTATGTTAAATAAATGGTAAATTTTACTTCATTAAAGTGTTGAAATAAATGTAAGATGGATGGATGAAACACATCAGAGAAGACAAGCAGAAAAAATGAAACCCAAAGTAAATGAGATTTGTAGAACACCAACAAAATTTTGAGAAAGACACACAGTTAAATGAGATTTGTTTAATTGTAATGGACTTTTTTCTGTTATGTCTACCACATGTTGTGGCAGCAGCCAGTGTTCACACTGTGAGCTTACGATCATTTAGGTGTGTACCTGTTGTGCTGCTACCCTCCAATTATTTACAATTATTCACTGCATTTTTTAAAACAAGTATTGACTGGATTTTGAGCTACAAGCTAAACCATTTTGCCTTTGGCTATAAAAATGACATCAAAAGTAATGTCCTAAGGGGTGGAAATTCAGTATTGCCCATTTAGAGGCGGTGATACAGCCTGGTCGGGGATTTTACCGCCTGGCAGTAATTACTGCTGCCAACCGTGAAATTCAGTTTTACTGCGTGAAGAGGGGATTGGAGCATTAAATCAGGTGTTACACGCCACTCTTGAGGTGCTAAATGGCGGTAAGTGGGGCGGTAAACTCCAACCGGTAATCAACATTTGTAGCTGCGCAACAGACTTACTGGCGCCATCTAGATTCAATTGAGGCGGTGATAGGACACGGCACTGCCTCATGCTTATCTTCACTGCCTACACCCTCTTACTGAAAGAGGGAAGATGGCAGAGGTGGCAGCTCGTCATCATGTGCATCAGTTCTCCGACGCCACCATAGATGCACTCATGGATGCTGTGGAGAGGCGATGTTAATTGGTGTGGTCAGAGATTGGGAGGAGGCCACAGCTGCAAAGGTTCTGCAGATTATGAAGGGAAGTTGCACAGAGCATGTCTGTGAGGAACACGGTGCCCAGGACAGCCACTCAGTGCAGGAAAAAGATCAACAACATGACGTGGTTGGTCAGGGTGAGTATCTTTTACATGAACCTTAGCATGCCATGCTCTGAGCACAATGTATAGTGTGCGCAATCTCTCCTCAATCAGTATGTGTAGGACCCCATGATCTTTGTGGGTGAGCACAGATGCAATGTTCACGTTGGCAGCCTCAGCCATACCCTGGGCCTGCATGCAAGTTACACTTCCTGCTCCATTGTTGAGACCTACCTCTGGTCTTGTTACCTCCTCAGTCTCCAGATGGTAACCTCACCTTAACTGTTAGGTGTTGGCCCCCAAATTCCAGCATTGCCACACCTTGTGCGCACAGCTATTCTGAGTAACATCGACATGTGAAGACCCCGATACAGTAATATCTACTCAGCTATGCAAGGGACTTCGGACAGGTGGATAGAAGCACACTAACTTAGATGTTCTGTTTCTTTTTGCAGGCCAAGCTAGCCCATAACCGGCTTGAACTAATGCAGACAAGAGGAGGGGGCCCTGACTTTCAGGCCCTCAGCGAGGTTAAGGAATGCGTTTTGGCCCTCATGGGTGCACAAGTGAGTGTGGTGGCGGTGGGTGAGGCTGAACCCCCTCGGGACAGTGACCGTATGTGGTCGGCCTTTGCATCCTCTATTAGACCACTTAACCGTGACACAACGATCCTTACCCACTTTCCACGAGATTGGCATTTCAGCACGCCTTTCCCATTCGTGGCCCCCTCCCCTGCAGGAAATCACTCTTCTCTGGTTATGTGCTTTCAGATGATGAACCAGAGGTCCAGGAGCCTGTACATGAGACATCCAGTGCCGACGAGGGTGGAGACGAGGAGGAGGCGGAGGACACCTCTCTCCCAGTTACTAAGGAACCAGCGGCCTCAGCGAGCGGGGATACTATCTCAGTCGATGAGAGCGTGGTCGGGGAGTTGGAGGTGGGTGATGCTCCGGGACCCATTGATCTGCAGTAACACCTGGGGGAGGGGAAACTCGGGGGCCAGTTCCCCAGAGGGTGAGTGTGCACCTGAGTGATGTTCAGCTGCATTCTGACGAGGACGCCGAGCTGGAGGTTGTCGCAAAACAATCATTGCGGATGCACAGCGATCTGTTGGGTGCATTGGCAAGGGTGCCCGTGAGCCTTGATGCAATTGCTGTGGGGATGGAGGAATCTACCTCAACATTTGTACTTGCGACTCAGCTGCCCATCGAGCCCATCCTTGGTAGATATAATGGATTTTGGAAGCCACAAGTGACCATGGGGTCCCAGATGGGCTATGGTTGATGTGGCAGTAGCCATTGAACACTAGGCAGAAGCCATTCAGGACCTACATTCTGCCATGTCGTCAGTGCGTGGTGGCATCAATGCGCTCTCTGTCCTGATGCACACACATTCTTCTTTGATGCAGACTCACTCTGCTCTGATGCAGTCAAATTGATGTCACGCAAGCACTGACTGTTGCCATCATGTCTGGGTCACCATCAGTCCAAAGGAGAGTTTACAGTGCCGAAGCAGGCCAGCAATCTGTGCTCTCCCAGATTGCTCCGGATGCTGAGGTCTGCCCGGGGGTGTGGTAGCATGTCAGTGAAAATGGAAGGTGCTGTCCTCTCTCAGGACGACATCATTTCGTCGCCCACCATTGCCATTCCACCTTTGTACCTGCCGCTGTCTACAACCCATCCAGCTGAGACTGCAGCCACACATGCTGAGGCGGTGCAGTCCACAACCGAGCCTTCCAGGGCCCGAGCTGGTCGGGGATATCCTGCTAGGCCATCAGTACTGCTTACGGCACCAACAGAGCAACTTTCAGCCAGCCTTGCTGCAAGCACTGAGGGGCCGACTTACGGTTGCTAATGCTAGCTGATAACGCCGTTGATAGGCGTTGACTGGATGGCAAAGGCTTCGCATCGGCATTGTAAGGTTCTGCAAAACCAACCACGGAGACATGTGGCAGGGAGAATGGGAAGATGCCATGTTTAAAATGACCAACTACAGCCAACAGCCTGTAAACTGCGGAGCATGATGGGACTCTGGCCACCCTGTACAGTAACAGACAGTGTTGCAGGGGCACGGAACCGGACGGGGGATGAGCCAGCTACCGCAAGGGGGAAGAGTGTACATTCGGTTCTTCCAGAAAAATGGATACAAGGCAACTTTATATTTTAAAAGGATATTTCTCCAGCTTTTCATGTAAAACCCTCACAGAAGAGACAACATGTCCAGGCAAAATCTCCCCAGTAATACACAAAACAACACAAAGGGTATCAGTTTGAATAATTAAACAAAGGTCCACAGGTCTGATGCAATCATTTTGGCCAGCCCAGACAGAGTGGCACCTCTGTCGAGATAGTGAACAATCATCTTCATTCACTCCATCAGCGAGCGACAGGATACAGGAGGTGTGGCTAATCTCCCATTCCAGACAGATCAATACACATCGAACTGCCATTCACACCCCATTTTATTCAAGGAAGACCCAAAACAATGACATGCAGTTTTGGCACGAAGATGAACGGATATAAGAAAAGCTGCAAAAACACACATGAAGGTTGGAGGTTGGAGGTTGGAGGTTGGAGTCAATTTTTTGCATTGAGTTGTAGAGTTGAGTTAAGAAGGTGGGAGTCAGTTTTCATTGTGGTTGAGTTGAGTTAAAGGGGAATTGAGTCAGCTCTACACAAGGCCTTCGCTCTGGGGAAGGTGTGCTTAACTCCAGCAGCTTTTTGCTTAGGAGCCAACCGAGAGGCAAATAGAAGAAACCGACGCAACATCGAGGAGGAAAATCGAACCGACCAACAACGTAAAACCCACCCCAGAGGGACCCCGAGCTGAAATAAGTGCCCCCAGAATCCCGGAGTTGATTGGATTATGAGTATAGCCCAAACCCCCTCACAGACTCAATTTAGGATAGGAATTAGTAAGAAGGGTGGAAGTGGGAGGTGGGGTTGTGTGTGGGTGGAATGTTTCAACCTCTTATCTTCCCCTTCCCTGTTGCGAGAATTTTTCATGTTGTTGAGTGAGATTGTGCCATTACTGCTATTTACGACCTCTTTCTATGCCCTCTATCTTTGTGTTTACTATTCTAAATAAACAACATTAGCCATTTTGCATTCTTACTCACTGTGTCTGGTGCCTCGTTACTCACCCATCCTCATAAATCGCACGGACGGAACCTCAGGGGAGTGTGGATTCAAACCCACACCCCAAGCTCCCCTTACAATGGCGACCACGAAGGGTAGTGCATTGAGTGAGGGTGAAGAGACAGTCCGTCTTGGTGGAGAGGAGTATAAAATGGAGGGTAGGATTACTAGGTATGTAACAGCAAGGATAAACTGCTCAAGGAAGTGGGTGCAGTTGCTGCTGAGGGCTAAACGGCCTGAGGACGCAGCAGCCAGGTGGACCCAGAGTAAAGATCATAAAAGATCAGTGGAAAAGGCAGTGTGGCTGACTTGCTTTCAGAAGCAAATACAGGTCTTGGACAGGCAGGTAGACGTCTTGCAGACAGAGTTAGCAAAAGGACATTACTTTTGATGTCATTTTTATAGCCAAAGGCAAAATGGTTTAGCTTGTAGCTCAAAATCCAGTCAATATTTGTTTTAAAAAATGCAGTGAATAATTGTAAATAATTGGAGGGTAGCAGCACAACAGGTACACACCTAAATGATAGTAAGCTCACAGTGTGAACACTGGTTGCTGCCACATCATGTGGTAGACATAACAGAAAAAAGTCCATTACAATTAAACAAATCTCATTTAACTGTGTGCCTTTCGCAAAATTTTGTTGGTGTTCTACAAATCTCATTTACTTTGGGTTTCATTTTTTCTGCTTGTCTTCTCTGATGTGTTTCATCCATTCATCTTACATTTATTTCAACACTTTAATGAAGTAAAATTTACCATTTATTTAACATAGAAACATAGAAACATAGAAATTCACAGCACAGAAGGAGGCCATTTCAGCCCATCGTGTCCACGCTGGCCGACAAAGAGCCGCACGGCCCTTGGTCAGCAGCCCTAAAGATTACATATAAACCTATGAACAATGACAGAAAGGCAAAGAGCACCCAGCCCAACAAGTCCGCCTCACACAACTGCGACACCCCTCATACTGAAACATTCTACACTCCACACCAACTGGAGCCATGTGATCTCCTGGGAGAGGCAAAAACCAGATAAAAACCCAGGCCAATTTTGGGAGAAAAAATCTGGGAAAATCCCTCTCCGACCCATCCAGGCGATCGGAACTAGTCCAGGAGATGACCCTGGCCGTATTCAATTCCCTGCAGTACTTACCATTATATCTGTGCCATCCAACAAAAGGTCATCCAGTCTAATCCCAATTACCAGCTCTGCGTCCTGCAGGTTACGGCACTTTAAATGCCCATCCAACCATCTCTTACTCTCTCAAAAGTGTTGAGGGTTTCTGCATCCACCACTCTTCCAGGCAGCGAGTTCCAGATCCCCACAACCCTCTGCGTAAAGAAGCCCTCCCGTTAAATCCCCTCTAAACCTTCCACCAACCACCTTAAAACTATGCCCCCTCGTAATAGACCCTTTCACCAATGGAAATAGGCCCTTACTATCCACTATGTCCAGGCCCCTCAATATTTTGTACACCTCAATGAGATCTCCTCTCAACCTCCTCTGTTCCAATGAGAACAAACCCAGCCTATCCAATCTGTCCTCATGACGAAGATTCTTCATTCCAGGCAGCATCCAAGTAAATCTCCTCTGCACCCTCTCTAGTGCAATCATGTCCTTCCTATGATAGGCTCTTTAGAAATGCAAGTCTTTCTTTTTTTGCAGGTGATGGTATAACTCTGATATCTGGGTCACGATGTCAGGGTCACGATGTCAGGGTCCTGATGGCCCGGCCCCCGATCCATTCAAACATAAACGTGCAGTACATGTATGAGGAAATAAGCCCGTTGAATGTTTACTCACTGCATTAATATTAACGCAAATCATATAACAATAAATTGCAACAACAACATCACTAAAAACAGATTAACATCACTAAAACTGTTGCCTCGACCCCGAGCTCTGGAATTCCCTCCCTATCCCTCTCCACGTTTCTACCTCTCTCTACTCCTTTAACATGCTCCTTAAAACCTACCTATTTGCCAAACTTTTGGTCATCTGACCTAATTTCTATTCATATGGCTCGGTATCAAATTTGTTGTCTTATAACACTCCTGTGAAGTGCTTTGTGATGTTTTACTACGTTAAAGGCGCTGTATAAAAAGAAAGACTTGGATTTATATAGCGCCTTTCACGTCCACTGGATATCCCAAAGTGCCTTACAGCCAAGTGTGCGCACTAGGTCCGTGCAGCAGAGCAGGTCTCCAGTCGTCTTCGATAACCCTTGCCACTGGACCAAGACCTAGCTCTGTCAAGCCCATGTGGTGGCTGGTGTGCAACGGCCACCACACATTAAAAAAATCCACGCACAGGTATCTTCCACCCTTCAGGATGTAGTTCGGGACCTGGAATATTAGGTCCTTCATTGAAACACCTGTGAACTCATCTTTTTTTTTGACGTGGAAGCAAGTCATCCTCGTTTCGAGGGACTGCCTATGATGATTGGGTATTAAACAAAAATTTCACATCCCCTACCACACGTAGAGTTTGGGGGTGGTAGAACGGATGCATCGGACAATAAAGACAGCCCTCTCAAAAGCCATCCAAGAAACCTGACAGGCTTGGGCTGAGCTGCTGCTTGCTATCCTGATGAGACAAACGGCAACCCCTAATCGGACAACAGTATTAACTCCAGATGAGCTCATGACTGGTCGGGCAATCCGATTATCCGAAGTTATAATCACAGGAGGGTCCGGTGTGGGCCCATTGCGGGATCAGATTAGGAGATATGTAATGGAGTTAAGTAAGCAACTTAAGGATATGAGGCAGGAAGTAAGAGAACAACAGGCAGGCCAGGACAAACAAGAAGAGTCAGAGTCCCCAGCAGATCTTCCCCAAGTGGGGGAGAAAGTAATGGTTAAGGGGCTACCGGGAAGAACCGGATTCGCACCGCAGTGGTCGGGACCATACGAGATATTGATCAGTGGTGACACATGTACATGTGTGGATAAGAATGGAGTAGGACAGTGGAAACACTGGTCCAAGCTAAAATGACTCTTAACAGAATACCCCATCTGGTGGGAAGTTTGATTTTACAGGATTCAAATAATGGGGCTGAAGGTGATGAGCTAAACCCGAATTATGAAGACCCAGACTATCAAAAGACCCAAGTTGGAAATGGAGTCTACCTGACTGGTATATTCCGTCAAGAGGGTGCAGAGACTCCCCTCGGACCAGACAAAAACTTCCGCAGGTGTAAAGAAACCCAACCCACATTATTAGGCGTCGCGATACGGTACAATAGTAGCTTATGTATTGAATGTGGAGTAACAATCTGAAAACCTTAAAGACATAGTCAGGAAGCTGCTGCAAAGGCAGACAGACGCAGCCAAAGGGGCTGCTCGGGAAGGCGATGGGGCAACAGGGAACTTAGTCAAAAGGATTACAGCCCAGGACGGCCATTATGTCACCATTAACCTCCTGATTGACTGAGAATTCAATGCGAAAAAGGCAGAGGTTCAGCGAGACCACTGCCACGCTTACGAGGGACTGCCTATGATGATGATGATGATATAGTTGAGTACATGTTACTGTATGAGAGTCTTCACAGGTCGAGGAAACTTAGATTAGCTGCATGTCCTTGTACTTGAATGTGTAGAATTTACTAATATTTCGCAAAGATTCCTGGTACCTTTCCCCTGCAGAGGAGAAGAATCCCTTTCTGGACTTTTAAAATGGAAGAAAAAACTTCATAGAAACATAGAAAATAGGTGCAGGAGCAGGCCATTCAGCCCTTCTAGCCTGCACCGCCATTCAATGAGTTCATGGCTGAACATGAAACTTCAGTATCCCCTTCCTACTTTCTCGCCATACCCCTTGATCCCCCGAGTAGTAAGGGCTTCATCTAACTCCCTTTTGAATATATTTAGTGAATTGGCCTCAACTACTTTCTGTGGTAGAGAATTCCACAGGTTCACCACTCTCTGGGTGAAGAAGTTTCTCCTCATCTCGGTCCTAAATGGCTTACCCCTTATCCTTAGACTGTGACCCCTGGTTCTGGACTTCCCCAACATTGGGAACATTCTTCCTGCATCTAACCTGTCTAAACCCGTCAGAATTTTAAATGTTTCCATGAGGTCCCCTCTCATTCTTCTGAACTCCAGTGAATACAAGCCCAGTTGATCCAGTCTTTCTTGATAGGTCAGTCCCGCCATCCCGGGAATCAGTCTGGTGAATCTTCGCTGCACTCCCTCAATAGCAGGAATGTCCTTCCTCAAGTTAGGAGACCAAAACTGTACACAATACTCCAGGTGTGGCCTCACCAAGGCCCTGTACAACTGTAGCAACACCTCCCTGCCCCTGTATTCAAATCCCCTCGCTATGAAGGCCAACATGCCATTTGCTTTCTTAACCGCCTGCTGTACCTGCATGCTAACCTTCAATGACTGATGTACCATGACACCCAGGTCTCGTTGCACCTTCCCTTTTCCTAATCTGTCACCATTCAGATAATAGTCTGTCTCTCTGTTTTTACCACCAAAGTGGATAACCTCACATTTATCCACATTATACTTCATCTGCCATGCATTTGCCCACTCACCTAACCTATCCAAGTCACTCTGCAGCCTAATAGCATCCTCCTCGCAGCTCACACTGCCACCCAACTTAGTGTCATCCGCAAATTTGGAGATACTGCATTTAATCCCCTCGTCTAAATCATTAATGTACAATGTAAACAGCTGGGGCCCCAGCACAGAACCTTGCGGCACCCCACTAGTCACTGCCTGCCATTCCGAAAAGTACCCGTTTACTCCTACTCTTTGCTTCCTGTCTGACAACCAGTTCTCAATCCACGTCAGCACACTACCCCAATCCCATGTGCTTTAACTTTGCACATTAATCTCTTGTGTGACACCTTGTCGAAAGCCTTCTGAAAGTCCAAATATACCACATCAACTGGTTCTCCTTTGTCCACTTTGCTGGAAACATCCTCAAAAAATTCCAGAAGATTTGTCAAGCATGATTTCCCTTTCACAAATCCATGCTGACTTGGACCTATCATGTCGCCATTTTCCAGATGCACTGCTATGACATCCTTAATAATTGATTCCATCATTTTACCCACTACTGAGGTCAGGCTGACCGGTCTATAATTCCCTGTTTTCTCTCTCCCTCCTTTTTTAAAAAGTGGGGTTACATTGGCTACCCTCCACTCGATAGGAACTGATCCAGAGTCAATGGAATGTTGGAAAATGACTGTCAATGCATCTGCTATTTCCAAGGCCACCTCCTTAAGTACTCTGGGATGCAGTCCATCAGGCCCTGGGGATTTATCGGCCTTCAATCCCATCAATTTCCCCAACACAATTTCCCGACTAATAAAGATTTCCCTCAGTTCCCCCTCCTTACTAGACCCTCTGACCCCTTTTATATCCGGAAGGTTGTTTGTATCCTCCTTAGTGAATACCGAACCAAAGTACTTGTTCAATTGGTCTGCCATTTCTTTGTTCCCCGTTATGACTTCCCCTGATTCTGACTGCAGGGGACCTACGTTTGTCTTTACTAACCTTTTTCTCTTTACATACCTATAGAAACTTTTGCAATCCGCCTTAATGTTCCCTGCAAACTTCTTCTCGTACTCCATTTTCCCTGCCCTAATCAAACCCTTTGTCCTCCTCTGCTGAGTTCTAAATTTCTCCCAGTCCCCAGGTTCGCTGCTATTTCTGGTCAATTTGTATGCCACTTCCTTGGCTTTAATACTATCCCTGATTTCCCTAGATAGCCATGGTTGAGCCACCTTCCCTTTTTTATTTTTACGCCAGACAGGAATGTACAATTGTTGTAATTCATCCATGCGGTCTCTAAATGTCTGCCATTGCCCATCCACAGTCAACCCCCTAAGTATCATTCGCCAATCTATCCTCGCCAATTCACGCCTCATACCTTCAAAGTTACCCTTCTTTAAGTTCTGGACCATGGTCTCTGAATTTACTGTTTCATTCTCCATCCTAATGCAGAATTCCACCATATTATGGTCACTCTTCCCCAAGGGGCCTCGCACAATGAGATTGCTAATTAATCCTCTCTCATTACACAACACCCAGTCTAAGATGGCCTCCCCCCTAGTTGGTTCCTCAACATATTGGTCTAGAAAACCATCCCTTATGCACTCCAGGAAATCCTCCTCCACCGTATTGCTTCCAGTTTGGCTAGCCCAATCTATGTGCATATTAAAGTCACCCATTATAACTGCTACACCTTTATTGCATGCACCCCTAATTTCCTGTTTGATGCCCTCCCCAACATCCCTATTACTGTTTGGAGGTCTGTACACAACTCCTACTAACGTTTTTTGCCCTTTGGTGTTTTGCAGCTCTACCCATATAGATTCCACATCATCCAAGCTAATGTCTTTCCTAACTATTGCATTAATCTCCTCTTTAACCAGCAATGCTACCCCACCTCCTTTTCCTTTTATTCTATCCTTCCTGAATGTTGAATACCCCTGAATGTTGAGTTCCCAGCCCTGATCATCCTGGAGCCACGTCTCCGTAATCCCAATCACATCATATTTGTTAACATCTATTTGCACAATTAATTCATCCAACTTATTGCGGATACTCCTTGCATTAAGACACAAAGCCTTCAGGCTTGTTTTTTTAACACCCTTTGTCCTTTTAGAATTTTGCTGTACAGTGGCCCTTTTTGTTCTTTGCCTTGGGTTTCTCTGCCCTCCACTTTTCCTCATCTCCTTTCTGTCTTTTGCTTTTGCCTCCTTTTTGTTTCCCTCTGTCTCCCTGCATTGGTTCCCATCCCCCTGCCATATTAGTTTAAATCGGGACACAAATGAGTTTTAAAGGGATAGACGAAGCCTGCAGGGGATAAAAGGGAATGCATTCATGGAGACCTCCCCACCCCCCTCAGTGTTTGAACTTTTTGAAAAGAGAATTCAAAATGGACCTAAATTACAGAAGCCTGAGATCCCCTAAACATCTATGGGAAGGAGCATATCAATTTTAAGATTCTACAACATTTTGGCTGCGAAAAAGAGTTACCGAATACAGGAGGTGGGGCTAACCTCTGTGAAGCAAATTTGTGTATTAAGGATCCCAGACTGTCTGGGGGAACTGTGCAACACCAATTCACCCCCGAAGAGATAATCAAATTTCCTAATCAAGCACAATGGAAATCATGGGCCCAACTAGGCCCATCATGGTCAGGAAACTGGACAATCCTAAAACAATGCAAAACCAGTGATATCACATTATTACATCCTAATCGAGTTACTGCTGACGAGCCCACCAAAAACACTGACAAAGGAGACATTTGAAAATCAATGGACAGAACAGTTTAAACAAAGCCCAAGTACTGATTTGGCGCAAAGATAAGGAAGCCTGTTTTAGTATAATTGAAGGCCTGTTCTGGCAGTTAGGTGTGCTTCTAGAGACACTATTAAGTTAGCAGTCTCGTTGCATAAGTTCTACATCAGCCTCGAAAAGTGGGACCCGGAAACATCGGCGAAAGGAATCTCTAAAACCCAGAAGGACAGCACCACGACAGCAAACAGGCTGTCAAAATGACAATCGGAAAGTTGCGGACCATCGCGACCAACCAAACAGTCAACCGGAACCAACCCGACAAAACCAAAGAAAAACCGAAGATTTTTCCACTCTACAAGCTGGTCCTATGCTACCAAAGGGTACAGACTACAGAACGTGGACAACTAAGGCGATCCCCGGAGTTAGAACTGTCAAAAGGGGATTGGTGAGCATGGCCCCTGAAACCCCAGAGCTCAAACTTAGTTAGGTAGGGGAATTGGGAGGGGGGTGGGGGGAGGCTGGGATAATTTGTGTAAATGTATCTGCATTCTCCTCTTTACCCCATTTAGTGTTTAAGCTGTATTCTTTTCCCCACAGGCTGTAATTTGACATTTTATTCAATGTGTTGTACCCCTCAGTATGTATTGGTATTAATATTCTGTGTATGTTATTAAAGATGTGTCTTTTACTTATTTTTAGACACAATAAAGCCATACCTGCTTCCTACCTTGAAACCGATTGTCTGTCCTAATCTGTCACAGTCCCTTCATAATTCCAGTATCTAGAACCAAGGGTGTGGGAGCGATGCGGAACCGCTCATATAAGGTCAGAAGGGAAAGCTGACCCCCTGAAAACCACCCCTTACAAATGAGGGGACCAGGACCTTACAGTTAAGGTGAGGCTACTCTCTTCCACATGCATATGAAGAGTGAGGAGGTAACAAGATGAGGGGTGGGTGTGACGAACGGATGAGGAAGGTTACCAGCGCTTGCAGGCCCTTGGAGTGAGTGAGGCTGCAAATGCAAACGTTGCATCTCGCCTCACCCACGTAGAGCATGGGGTCTGATACATTTACATTGAGGACAAACTGCACATTGAGCTGATAGCATGACATGGTCAGGTTAATGTTAAAGATACTTACCCTCAGCAGCCGCGTCATGTCCTTCCACTTCTTGTGGCATTGAGTGGCTGTCCTGTGCACCATGTCACTCACTGACACTCTTTCAGCCACTTCCCTCCATAGATGTCAAGTGATCTGTGGCTGTGGCCTCCTCTCAGACTCTGTCCTCAGTAGTTCCCGACGCCTCTCCAAGGCCTGAAGGAGTGCTTTGGTGGCAGTGCCCGAGAAGTGGTAAGCGCGCTGGCGGCTGCTGCTGCATTTGCCATCTTCACCATCTGACTGAGTGTGCAGGAAGCAAATATAACCACGAGGTGCTGAGGCACCCAATCACCACCTCAATTGAATGCAGGTGGCACAGCTCCAAATGCTGCTCGACGAATTGGCCGAAAGTGGCAAATCATCAACTGAAAAACGTGGCAAACTTGTAAAAATGCTGCTGTTGCCACCCCACTTAACGCCGTTTACGCCCTCCAGAGTAGCATGCAACACCATGATTTAAAGCTGCAATACTCTTTTCAGGCTGCGAAACTGAATTTTGCGATTCTGCCTGGCGTCGCCAATCGACGATACTGAATTTCGATCCCTGAGGGCTAGAACTTCCACTTTTTTTGCATGCTCAACGCCCACTTAACGCCCATTTTACTGCTGAAATGACGTATAATGCCCATATATTGCCCATTTTGGCACAAAATGGAAACTGACTGGTATTTTCAGGAAACTTATCGTCAAGTGTTACTTTCCCCATGTGCTTAAAGCCGGGAAAAAATATTACCACCCGCCCACTTTTTTGGGGCGGAATCATCAGAATGGGCAAAATCAACGGCCATAATATTGCCCAGCGTTAATTTCCGCACTGATTTAACGCCGAGATTCAATAATACCGCGCGTCTACTTTTTTTTGTTGTAAAGAGCATATTTACCGAAACTTGCGACCATGAGATCGTCCAGCGTCAATTTCACCATCTCGCACACATATCGCCCACAATAACGCTCACCCAAAAAAACGCCCAGAAAAAGTGGAACTAACCGGAACTAATCACAGCGTTATGGACGCCATGTTCTAGATCACATGTCGCGTCCTTTAAAAGGCTGCTGTTCTTCAACCTTAACGGAGTTTGGATGTACTCTGTGTCATGTATGTAACCACAATGTAACACCACTGTATTATTGTATACACTCAACCTAGATCCAGGTAACTATAGGCCGGTTAGTTTAACATCTGTAGTGGGGAAAATGCTTGAAGCTATTATTAAGGAAGAAATAGCGGGACATCTAGATAAGAATAGTGCAATCAAGCAGACGCAACATGGATTCATGAAGGGGAAATCATATTTAACTAATTTACTGGAATTCTTTGAGGATATAACGAGCATAGTGGATAGAGGTGTACCAATGGATGTGGTGTATTTAGATTTCCAAAAGGCATTCGATAAGGTGCCACACAAAAGGTTACTGCAGAAGATAAAGGTATGCGGAGTCGGAGGAAATGTACTGGCATGGATTGAGAATTGGCTGGCTAACAGAAAGCAGAGAGTCGGGATAAATGGGTCCTTTTCGGGTTGGAAATCGGTGGTTAGTGGTGTGCCACAGGGATCAGTGCTGGGACCACAACTGTTTACAATATACATAGATGACCTGGAAGAGGGGACAGAGTGTAGTGTAACAAAATTTGCAGATGACACAAAGATTAGTGGGAAAGCGGGTTGTGTAGAGGACACCGAGAGGCTGCAAAGAGATTTAGATAGGTTAAGCGAATGGGCTAAGGTATGGCAGATGGAATTCAATGTCGGAAAATGTGAGGTCATCCACCTTGGAAAAAAAAACAGTAAAAGGGAATATTATTTGAATGGGGAGAAATTACAACATGCTGCGGTGCAGAGGGATCTGGGGGTCCTTGTGCATGAATCCCAAAAAGTTAGTTTGCAGGTGCAGCAGGTAATCAGGAAGGAGAATGGAATGTTGGCCTTCATTGCGAGAGGGATGGAGTACAAAAGCAGGGCGGTCCTGCTGCAACTGTACAGGGTATTGGTGAGGCCGCACCTGGAGTACTGCGTGCAGTTTTGGTCACCTTACTTAAGGAAGGATATACTAGCCTTGGAGGTGGTACAGAGACGATTTACTAGGCTGATTCCGGAGATGAGGGGTTTACTTTATGATGATAGATTAAGTAGACTGGGTCTTTACTCGTTGGAGTTCAGAAGGATGAGGGATGATCTTATAGAAACATTTAAAATAATGAAAGGGATAGACAAGATAGAGGCAGAGAGATTATTTCCACTGGTTGGGGAGACTAGAACTAGGGGGCACAGCCTCAAAATACGGGGGAGACAATTTAAAACCGAGTTGAGAAGGAATTTCTTCTCCCAAAGGGTTGTGAATCTGTGGAATTCTCTGCCCAAGGAAGCAGTTGAGGCTAGCTCATTGAATGTATTCAAATCACAGATGGATAGATTTTTAACCAATAAGGGAATTAAGGGTTATGGGGAGCGGGCAGGTAAGTGGAGCTGAGTCCACGGCCAGATCAGCCATGATCTTTTTGAATGGGGGAGCAGGCTCGAGGGGCTAGATGGCCTACTCCTGTTCCTAATTCTTATGTTCTTATGTATGTTCTTCTATGCACACCTTGACCACAAGGGGTGAACTTGTGGGAGACACTCCTTACCTGATCACAAAGGTATAAAAAGGGAGGTCCCACGCAGGGCCATAGTCTTTGGAATCCTGTGAATAAAGAGTTAAGGTCACAGAGTGACCTTGTCCCCAGAATGTGTCTCGTTTGGTTTCATTCTGTAGAGTAAGGACTTTACATTGGCAACGAGAAACGGGAATTCACGACCCACGAGATTCGCCACCGGTAGCACAGAGGAACGTTACTGTGTTGGGGAGGACTGAGACAATTTTATTGAGGGGCTTCAGCAAAGCTTCATTACAAAAGAATGGCTGGGGGATGCAGCGGCCGACAATCGAAGGGCTCATCTTTTGACCAGCTGCGGACCAAAGACTTACGCGCTCATGAAGGACTTACTAGCACCCGAAAAGCCGGCGGACAAAACCTTTGAAGATCTTAGCAAATTGATCGGGGAGCACCTCAAAGCGGCGAATAGCATACATATGGCCTGACACAGATTCTACACCCACCGACGTCATGAAGGACAGAGCATACCGGACTTCGTAGCGGACCTCCGGTGTTTGGCCAGCCTCTGTAAGTTCACAGACTCCTGCAGGGGGGAGATGCTAAGGAACTTCTTTATCGAGGGCATCGGTCATGTGGGGATTTTCCGCAAATTAATTGAAATCAAGGATTTGACCTTGGAAGCGGCGGTGTTGATGGCTCAAACTTTCATGGCGGGGGAGGAAGAGATGAAAATAATATACGCGCACAAGCAGGGGCAGTCCAAAGCAATAGACCCCAGAGCAGGACTTCAACACAGACAATGGCAGGCTGAACGGACATTCTCGCCATCACAGTGGACAATGCGGCCCGGGATGGGGTCATTGACACCCATTAATAGGGTACTTAAGAGCAGTCAAAGGGACAGTCAGTGTGGAATGCCTGGCCATAGTCCCTTTGTTCCCAACAATGGAAACTTTAACTCATACTGGAGGTGTGGGGGAAAACACTCAGCTCGATCTTGCAGATTTCAACAGTTTGTCTGCAGAAACTGCAATCTCAGTGGCCACTTAGCTCGAATGTGCAGGAAGTCTGCAACCAGACTAATATATGAGACGGATGAACCAGAAGAGGGTTCTTTGAGGCAGGATGACTTTTGGGGCAAATCGATGGACACCAAGGTTCAGCGGATCCATGTGGCGAATACTCACAGTTCATACACCAGAACGCCACCAATGATGAGGAGGGTTTTATTCAACGGTATCCCTGTACGCATGGAGTTGGACACTGGGGCCAGCCAGTCACTCATGGGCGTTCAGCAATTTGAGAAGCTATGGCCACTTAAAGCCAGTAGACCCAAATTAGCACGTATTGAGACACAATTACGGACTTACACTAAAGAAATCATTCCGGTGCTAGGCAGTGCAATGTTGTCTGTCACACACAATGGGTTAGTGAATCGGCTGCCACTCTGGATTGTCCCGGGCAATGGTCCCGCACTGTTGGGGAGGAGCTGGTTAGCTGGGATGAACTGGAAATGGGGGGATGTTCACGCAATGTCATCTGTGGAGCGAAGTTCGTGCTCACAAATCCTACAACAATTCGATTCACTATTCCAACCTGGCGTCGGGACTTTCAAAGGCACTAAAGTAGTGATACATATCACCCCGGACGCCAGGCCAGTGCACCACAAAGCCAGAGCGGTGCCGTATGTGATGCGTGAAAAGATCGAGAGCGAATTGGACCGGCCGTTGAGAGAGGACATCATCTCGCCTGGGCGAGCCCCATCGTTCCCGTCCTAAAAGCGGATGGCTCTGTCAGGATCTGTGGCGACTACAAGACCACCATCAATCGGGTGTCCCTACAAGACCAATACCCGCTCCCAAGAGCGGAGGACTTCTTCGCCACGCTAGCAGGTGGCAAGCTGTTCACCAAGTTGGACCTCACTTCAGCCTATATGACCCAGGAACTGGCCGACAAATCCAAACTACTGACCACCATCACCACGCACAAGGGACTGTTTGTGTACAACAGGTGCCCATTTGGCATTCGATCAGCATCTGTGATTTTTCAATGTAACATGGAAAGCCTGCTTAAATCCATTCCTGGAACGATCGTATTCCAGGACGACATCCTCATCACGGGTTGAGACACCGAGGAACACCTCCACAATCTGGAGGAGGTGCTACGCCGACTGGACCGGGCAGGCCTGTGAATCAAGAAGTCTAAATGTGTGTTTTTAGCTCCTGAGGTTGAGTTTCTGGGCAGGAGGGTTGCTGCAGATGGGATTCGGCCCACCGAATCCAAAACAGAGGCGATTCGACGAGCACCCAGGCCCTGCAACACATCGGAGTTGCGTTCATTTTTGGGACTATTGAACTATTTCAAGAACTTTCTGCCGAACTTGAGCACATTGTTGGAGCCGCTACACGTGCTCCTGCGTAAGGGTTGCGATTGGTTTTGGGGGGACTGTCAGGAACGGGCTTTTGATCGGGCGCGAAACCTACTTTGTTCAAACAAGTTGTTGGTCCTGTACGACCCCTGTAAAAAATTGGTTCTGACTATGGGCTTGGGTGCGTGTTGCAGCAGGGCAATGCTGAGGGTCAACTACAACCTGTCGCTTATGCCTCCAGGTCGCTCTCTCAAGCAGAACGGGGTTATGGGATGGTCGAGAAGGAAGCGTTTGCATGTGTCTATGGTGTAAAAAAAATGCATCAGTACCTCTTTGGTAGGAAGTTTGAATTAGAGACGGACCACAAGCCATTAACATCCCCGTTGTCAGACAGCAAGGCTATCAATGCCAACGCATCAGCTCGCATACAGCGATGGGCTCTCACACTGGCTGCTTATGACTACTCCATCCGGCACTGACCCGGCACTGAAAATTGCGCTGATGCGCTCAGCAGGCTTCCACTGGCCACCACTGAGGGGGCAGCGGAGCAAAGCGCCGAGATGGTCATGGCTGTCGATGCCGATGAAAATCTGGACAAACAGAGATCCCCTCCTATCCCTGATTAAGAAATGTGTCCTGACTGGGGATTGGGCGCCCGCACACTGAGCATGCCCTGAGGTGGTCAGACCGTTCCACAGACGGATGGGTGAGCTCTCCATCCAAGCCGACTGCCTACTATGGGGCAGGTGGGTAGTTATGCCCCAGAAGGGCAGGGAAGCATTCATCAGGAAACTCCACAGCGAGCACCCAGGCAGTGTGCTGATGAAGGCCATTGCCCGGTCACACGTTTGGTGGCCTGGAATTGATTCAGACCTGGAACACTGTGTTCGCAGGTGCATGATGTGTGCCCAGCTGGGTAATGCCCCCAGGTAGGCCCCGGTCAGCCCGTGGCCCTGGCCCACCAGGCCATGGTCACGCATTCATGTTGACTACGCGGGCCCATTCATGGGTAAGATGTTCCATATTGTGGTCGATGCGTACTGGAAATGGATCGAGTGCATCATTCTAAATTCATGCACGTCATCCACCACAGTGTAAGGCCTACGTGCGATCTTTGCAAACCATGGTTTGCCGGACATCCTGGTTAGTGATAATGGTGCATGTTTCTACGAATTCCGAGAGTTTATGACAGGCAATGGCATCAACCAAGTCAGGACTGCGCCGTTCAAGCCGGCCTCCAATGGCCCAGCGGAACGTGTGGTCCAAATCATTAAGCAAGGTATGCTCAGGATTCAAGGACCCTCCCTACAATGCCGCCTATCGCGTCTCCTGCTGGCCTATGGATCCCGACCGCACTCGCTCACGGGGGTCCCGTCCACAGAGCTACCAATGAAACGGACACTCAAAACTCGGTTGTCCCTCATTCACCCAGTCTTGACCGACATAGTTGAGGACAAGCGCAAGTCACAAAATGAGTACCATGACCGTAATGCGAGGGAGAGATGTATAGAAATAAATGATCCTGTATTCATCCTCAATTACGCCATGGGGCCCAAATGGCTTGAGGGCACTGTAATTGACAAAGAGGGGAATAGCGTCATCGTGGTAAAACTCAACAATTGTCAGATATGCTGTAAGCATCTGGACCAAGTAAAAAAAAGGTTCAGCATCGACACGGAGGAACCTGAAGAAGACCATGAGATGGAGTTCACAACACCGCCAGTGAACGAGCAACAAGAGCAATCAGAAGAATGCACAGTCCCTGCGGTCAGCCCGGACAGGCCGGAATCACCACAGGTGACAGACACTCACGTCAGTGTCCAACAACCAGAGCCCCAACTGCGACGCTCCACGAGGGAGCGCAGACCACCTGAAAGACTAAACCTCTGATTCCAAATCAGACTTTGTGGGGGAAGGTGATGTCATGTTTGTAACCACAATGTAACACCACTGTATTACTGTATGCACTCAACCTAGATGCACACCTTGACCACAAGGGGTGAACTTGTGGGAGACACTCCTTTCCTGATCACACAGGTATAAAAAAGGAGGTCCCATGCAGGATCATCTTCTTTGGAATCCTGTGAATAAAGAGTTAAGGTCACAGAGTGACCTTGTCCCCAGAATGTGCCTCGTGTGGTTTCATACTGTAGAGTAAGAACTTTACACTCTGCAGATTGTTGGAGTTGATGTTAACATCTCTACAAACATCTTGACCACACTATGACCGATTGGAATTGAATAGCTGTCGTCGCCGAGACATTCCTTGTTTGTGACCAATCGGTGGAAAACAGAGAGCTACTGCAATGTTGCCTGTCCTTTCTCATCCTCTCTTGGTGACCAATTACATGTAGCAGACTTGAGATCGCCGAAAGTACGCTCCACAGCATTATATGCCCAATGTAAAATATGACAGACTGATGAGGAGGACCAGACGTTACACCCCCAGCAAGTACAAGGAGAAGCATTCTTACCTCGACTTACCCGACGCCACCTGCCTTCGGAGACTGCGCTTCTACAAAGAGGTTATCACTGAGGTATGCCAGCTGATAAAGGCAGATCTTCAGCCTGCCAGCACCATCAGTACTGCACTATCCATCGAGGTCAAAGTCACCGCGGCACTGTCGTTCTACGCCTCAGGTTCTTTTCAGGCCACAGCTGGAGACATTTGCGGACTTGCTCAGCATGCCACACAGTGCTGCATAAGACAGGTCACTGAAGCCCTGTATGCACACAGGAGGGACTTGATCAGCTTCCCTATGTCCAGGGAAGCACAGAGTAAGAGGGCTCTAGGATTCTCCAGAATTGCCAACTTCCCTAAGGTGCAGGGAGCAATAGACTATGCACATCGCAATGCGGGCACCTTTTCAGGATGCAGAGGTTTTCAGGAACCGCAAGGGATTCCACTCCCTGAATGTCAAACTGGTTGTCGACTACCAGTAAATTATACTGGCAGTGAATGCTCAATTTCCGGGCAGCATCCATGATACTCACATCCTGTGTGAGAGCACTGTATCTGATTTGTTTAACGATCAGCCACAAGGTCAATGCTGGATGCTTAATGATAAAGAATATGGCCTTGCTACCTGGCTGATGACCCCCCCCTGCATGACACCCACACCGAAGCCGAGAAGCGATGCAACGAGACCCACAGAGCAACTCACAATATCGTGGAGAAAACCATTGGAGTGCTGAAGCAGTGCTTTAGATGCCTGGACCACTCAGGAGGCGACCTCCAATACCACCTTGAGCCGGTAGCTCAATCTGTGGTGGTGTGCCCCATGCTGCACAATTTGGCTATCAGGAGGGGACAAAAATTGTCAAATGAGTCTGTCAGTCCACCTCACCAGAGAGAGACAGAGAAGGATGAGGAGGCGGATGCTGACAGTGGCCCAGCCAATTAGGCTGACACAGAAGCCATGCCCCCGCCTCCCTGTAGACCTCATGAAAGAGCCCGTGGTGGCATTAAAGTTGCAGGAGTCTTATGTCAGGAGCTCATCAATGATCGCTTTGCCTGAAAGAACATTGGTGTTATTTACAAGGCTGACAGACTGCTGGGTGTGCAGATCATACATCAATGGTGGGCATCACCTTGATGACAATTAAAGTTTAAGTTTATTGAAGTTAAGTGTAATTATACCCTTTGATGTTAAAGAATCACCAGTGTGTAACCGTGCAGCTATCTGATCCAATGCGCTGTAAGGTTTTGTTAAATAAAAAACATTTAAACTGAACATTTGTCTGAAATAATCAGTATTTCTGTACAAACCAACCCTTCCCTCCACCCCCACCCTGCACTCCTCGCTTCTCCTCCCCACCTCTACCCTTCCCCTTCCCCTCCTGACTCCAAGGCGCATAGCCGAGGAGCTCCTCAGGCGATGCTTCGTTGGGGGCGGGGGGGGGGGTGGGGGTGGAGGGGTGATGGCCAAAACGCTGCTTGGATGGATACGGGAGAGGACAGTCCCAAGGTGGGACCATGCTCCGAGCCAGAAGCAAGATGTTGCTGCTGGCTCTCATGTGTGGTTGGCAATGGGGGTGCAGCACCTTGGGGTGCAGTGCCGCGCTCCGGAACCACTGGGAGCCCTCTGCCACCAGTGTTCCTGGCTATCAGCTCCAGGGCCTCCTCCATCCCTTCCATGTTATATCTTATTTGTTGGACAAAAGCTCGGTGCCAACTATGTTCTTGGTGCTTAGTCGGCTTTTTCCCGCTGGTGAATCTCCCTCGTGCCTCCTACAACAGCCAGACAAGCACACGCCACAGCCATACATGCTTTCAGTGCCTCTGAGCTCCCTCTCTCTCTGTCTCCTCTTTTGCGCATGTCATGATGACCCTTGACCTTCTGAATCGCAGGAATTGAGCGTTGTCATGCTGTTGCTAAGGACGGTGAAACTTTATGGCCGAAGGTCAAAAAAATTTCATGCTACCGCCCATTTCAGATCGCTCGCGGTAACGCCCATTTTCAAAAATGGAGACTAGGTGCTTTGAGAATGGGCGAAAAGCCGACGATCTGAAAACCCTTTTTTACCGCTCAAGCCGGAAATATCGCCCATTTTTGGGCAATAAGCACAAAAGTGGAGGTTCTAGCCCTGAATCACCATGAAGGAGGAGCAATAGGTGTGGGAGGAGGAAAAGGGAAGGGGTGGTAAAATCACAGCTGAAGTCCCACTAACCACTGATAGCATTATGGTCATATCTGGTGAACTTATCAGAATATTAAGCCATGTATATAGTTGCACTTGCCTCTGGGTGATTGTGTTTGCAGGGGTGTTATTTCATTCATAATTTACTGCTGATGCTGGCTCTGTGTTGTGCTTGCTTATGACACACTCGTGTTGATATTAATAAACGTGAATTAGCGAATTGACATTATTGTGCTGTGATTTACAAACACGGAAGCTTGGAGGGCGGGGCATGATGTCTTAAGCACATCGCCAAATGAATAGGCTGGCCACTTGGCCTGTGTTGCGTCATTTACTGGAATCGCTGAGCGATGAGTCTCTGACGAGCAGCCCTTGCAGCGGCAACAGTATCGGGCTGCCTCCTCCATGGCTCATGCTCCTCATAAGATCATAAGAACATAAGAATTAGGAACAGGAGTAGGCCATCTAGCCCCTCGAGCCTGCTCCGCCATTCAAAAAGATCATGGCTGATCTGGCCGTGGACTCAGCTCCACTTATCCGCCCGCTCTCCATAACCCTTAATTCCATTGTTGGTTAAAAATTTATCTATCTGTGATTTGAATACATTCAATGAGCTAACCTCAACTGCTTCCTTGGGCAGAGAATTCCACAGATTCATAACCCTCTGGGAGAAGAAATTCCTCTCAACCCGGTTTTAAATTGGCTCCGCCGTATTTTGAGGCTGTGCCCCCTAGTTCTAGTCTCCCCGACTAGTGGAAACAACCTCTCTGCCTCTATCTTGTCTATCCCTTTCATTATTTTAAATGTTTCTATAAGATCATCCCTCATCCTTCTGAACTCCAACGAGTAAAGACCCAGTCTACTCAATCTATCATCATAAGGTAACCCCCTCATCTCCGGAATCAGCCTAGTGAATCGTCTCTGTACCCCCTCCAAAGCTAGTATATCCTTCCTTAAGTAAGGTGACCAAAACTGCACGCAGTACTCCAGGTGCGGCCTCACCAATACCCTGTACAGTTGCAGCAGGACCTCCCTGCCTTTGTACTCCATCCCTCTTGCAATGAAGGCCAACATTCCATTCACCTTCCTGATTGCCTGCTGTACCTGCAAACTAACTTTTTGGGATTCATGCACAAGGACCCCAGGTCCCTCTGCACCGCAGCATGTTGTAATTTCTCCCCATTCAAATAATATTCCCTTTTACTGTTTTTTTTTCCAAGGTGGATGACCTCACATTTTCCGACATTGTATTCCATCTGCCAAACCTTAGCCCATTCGCTTAACCTATCTAAATCTCTTTGCAGCCTCTCTGTGTCCTCTACACAACCTGCTTCCCCACTAATCTTTGTGTCATCTGCAAATTTTGTTACACTACACTCTGTCCCCTCCTCCAGGTCATCTATGTATATTGTAAACAGTTGTGGTCCCAGCACCGATCCCTGTGGCACACCACTAACCACTGATTTCCAACCTGAAAAGGACCCATTTATCCAAACTCTCTGCTTTCTGTTAGCCAGCCAATTCTCTATCCATGCTAATACATTTCCGCTGACTCCACGTACCTTTATCTTCTGCAGTAAACTTTTGTGTGGCACCTTATCGAATGCCTTTTGGAAATCTAAATACATCACATCCATCTATCCACCATGCTCGTTATATCCTCAAAGAATTCCAGTAAATTAGTTAAACATGATTTCCCCTTCATGTATCCTCCTCATCCTCCTGAGGTGCAGATGCCATCCCTGGTGGCAATGGCTGACCCCTTATGATGGCCAGGTTATGCAGCATGCAGCACATAATGGTGAAAATGGACACTCTATCAGGTGAATGCTGAAATGTCCCTTCAGTGCGGTCAAGACAACATTTGGGTCAACAGTTTCCAACTATAAGCTGAGAAATTATTATTTGTGGTATTGGATGACCCTTAAAACATTCATAGGACTGTTATCTATTCTCTTATCAAAGGAGCTACCTGTAATATACTGCTCCACCTAGTGGACTGATGTGGTAATGCAACTACTTATGCAAGTACAATAAAAGCATCATGTGACAAGGTCACCTGACAAGTTCCTGTAGAGCCATCTTGTATGTGTGTGTTTGTAATGTCATAAAAAATTTATCACACTACCCTACTTATTTTAAATGGGTTAACACACCAAAATATAATGGACAAAGGAATGATACATGACTTAGAAACAAAAAAACATAGAAAATAGGTGCAGGAGTAGGCCATTTGGCCCTTCGAGCCTGCAACACCATTCAATAAGATCATGGCTGATCATTCCCTCAGTACCCCTTTCCTGCTTTCTCTTCATACCCCTTGATCCCTTTAGCTGTAAGGACCATATCTAACTCCCTCTTGAATATATCCAATGAACTGGCATCAACAACTCTCTGCGGCAGGAAATTCCACAGGTTAACAACTGTCTGAGTGAAGAAGTTTCTCCTCATCTCAGTCCTAAATGGCCTACCCCTTATCATAAGACTATGACCCTGGTTCTGGACTTCCCCAACATCGGGAACATTCTTCCCGCATCTAACCTGTCCATTCCCGTCAGAATCTTATACGTTTCAATGAGATCCCCTCTCATCCATCTAAACTCCAGTGAATAAAGGCCCAGTTGATCCAGTCTCTCCTCATATGACAGTCCAGCCATCCCTAGAATCAGTCTGGTGAACCTTCGCTGCACTCCCTCAATAGCAAGAACATCCTTCCTCAGATTAGGAGACCAAAGTTGAACACAATATTCCAGGTGAGGTCTCACTAAGGCCTTGTACAGCTGCAGTAAGACCTCCCTGCTCCTATACTCAAATCCCCTAGCTATGAAGGCCAACATACCATTTGCCTTCTTCACCGTCTGCTGTACCTGCATGCCAACTTTCAATGACTGATGAACCATGACACCCAGGTCTCTTTGCACCTCCCCTTTTCCTAATCTGCCGCCATTCAGATAATATTCTGCCTTCGGGTTTTTTCCCCCAAAATGGATAACCTCATATTTATCCACATTATACTGCATCTGCCATGCATTTGCCCATTCGCCTAACCTGTCCAAGTCACCCTGCAGCCTCTTAGCGTCCTCCTCACAGCTCACACCACCACTTTAGTGTCATCTGCAAACTTGGAGATATTACACTCAATTCCTTCATCTAAATCGTTAATGTATATTGTAAAGAGCTGGGGTCCCAGCACTGAGCCCTGCGGCACTCCACTAGTCACTGCCTGCCATTCTGAAAAGGACCCGTTTATCCCGACTCTCTGCTTCCTGTCTGCCAACCAGTTCTCTATCCATGTCAGTACATTACCCCCAATACCATGCGCCTTGATTTTGCACACCAATCTCTTGTGCAGGACCTTGTCAAAAGCCTTTTGAAAGTCCAAATACACCGCATCCACTGATTGTCCCTTATCCACTCTGCTCGTTACATCCTCAAAAAATTCCAGAAGATTCGTCAAGCATGATTTCCCTTTCATAAATCTATGCTGACTTGGACCGATCCTGTCACTGCTTTCCAAATGCGCTGCTATTTCATCCTTAATGATTGATTCCAATATTTTCCCCACTACTGATGTCAGGCTAACTGGTCTATAATTACCTGTTTTCTCTCTCCCTCCCTTTTTAAAAAGTGGTGTTACATTAGCTACCCTCCAGTCCATAGGAACTGATCCAGATTCGATAGACTGTTGGAAAATGATCACCAATGCATCCACTATTTCGAGGGCCACTTCCTTAAGTACTCTGGGATGCAGACTATCAGGCCCCGGGGATTTATCGGCCTTCAGTCCCATCAATTTCCCTAACTCAATTTCCCTCCTAATAAGGATATCCTTCAGTTCCTCCTTCTCACTAGACGCACTGTCCTCTAGTACATTCGGAATGTTATTTGTGTCTTCCTTCATGAAGACAGAACCGAAGTATTTGTTCAATTGGTCTGCCATTTCCTTGTTCCCCATTATAAATTCACCTGAATCCGACTGCAAGGGACCTACGTTTGTCTTCACTAATCTTTTTCTCTTCACATATCTATCGAACTTTTGCAGTCAGTTTTTATGTTCCCTGCAAGCTTCCTCTCGTACTCTATTTTCCCCCTCTTAAGTAAACCCTTAGTTCTCCTCTGTTGAATTCTAAATTTCTCAGGTTTGTTGCTGTTTCTAGCCAATTTATATGCCTCTTCCTTGGTTTTAACACTATCCTTAATTTCCCTTGTTAGCCACGGTTGAGCCACATTCCCCGTTTTATTTTTACTCCAGACAGGGATGTACAATTACTGAAGTTCATTCATGTGATCTTTAAATGTTTGCCATTGCTAATCCACCGTCAACCCTTTAAGTATCCTTTGCCAGTCTATTCTAGGCAATTCACGCCTCATACCGTCGAAGTTACCTTTCCTTAAGTTCAGGACCCGAGTTTCCGAATTAACTGTGTCACTCTCCATCTTAATAAAGAATTCTACCATATTATGGTCACTCTTCCCCAAGGGGCCTCGCACAACAAGATTGCTAATTAGTCCCTTCTCATTACACATCACCCAGTCTAGGATGGCCAGCTCTCTAGTTGGTTCCTCGACATATTGGTCCAGAAAACCATCCCTAATACACTCCAGGAAATCCTCCTCCACCGCATTGCTACCAGTTTGGTTAGCCCAATCAATATGTAGATTAAAGTCACGCATGCTAACTGCTTTACCTTTATTGCACACATCCCTTATTTCTTGTTTGATGCTGTCCCCAACCTCACTACTACTGTTTGGTGGTCTGTACACAACTCCCAGTAGCGTTTTCTGCCCTTTGATGTTCCGCAGCTCCACCCATACCAATTCTACATCATCCAGGCTAATGCCCCTCCTTACTATTGCATTAATTTCCTCTTTAACCAGCAACGCCACCCTGCCTCCTTTTCCTCTCTGCCTATCCTTCTAAATGTTGAATATCCCTGGATGTTGAGTCCCCAGCTTTGGTCACCCTGGAGCCATGTCTCCGTGATGCCAATTATGTCACACCCGTTAACTGCTCTCTGCGCAGTTAATTCGTTCACCTTATTCCGAATACTCCTCGCACTGAGGCACAGAGCCTTCAGGCTTGTCTTTTTAGAATTTTGCTGTAATGTGCCCTCTTTGTTTTTTACCTTGGGTTTCTCTGCCCTCCACTTTTACTATTCTCCTTTCTATCTTTTGCTTCTGCCTCCATTTTATTTCCCTCTGTCTCCCTGCTTAGGTTCCCATCCCCCTGCCATGTTAGTTTAACTCCTGTCCAATAGCACTAGCAAACACTCCCCCTAGGACATTGGTTCCGGTCCTGCCCAGGTGCAGACCGTCCGGTTTGTACTGGTCCCACCTCCCCCAGAACCGGTTCCAATGTCCCAGGACTTGTTAAGTGATTTCTGTCCCCGTCTTAAACTCCGTTCCCTAGCCACTGACTCCATCCCTCTCCCCAACTTCTATCTGAGGCTGAACGATATTATTCGCAACCTTGGTGTAATATTTGACCCTACAATGAGTTTTTGACCACATATCCACAGCATAACTAATACCGCCTATTTCCACCTCCGTAACATCGCCCGTCTCTGTCTTTGCCTCAGCTCATCCGCTGTTGAAACCCTCATCCATATCTTTGTTACCTCTAGACTTGACTATTCCAACACACTCCTGGCTGGCCTCCCACATTCTACCCTACGTACACGTGACACGATCCAAAACTCGGCTGCCCGTGTCCTAATTTGCACCAAGTCCCGCTCACCCATCACCCCTGTGCTCGTTGACCTACATTGGCTCCCGGTTAAGCAATGGCTTGATTTCAAAATTCTCATCCTTGATTTCAAATCCCTCCATGGTCTCACCCCTCCCGACCTCTGTAATCTCCTTCAGCCCCACAACCCCCCCCCCCCCCCGAGATATTTGTACTCCTCTAAATCTGCCCTAATTGCTCAACCAGTGGTGGCCGTGCCTTCTGTTGCCTAGGCCCTAAGCTCTGGAATTCCCTGCCTAAATTCTCCGCCTTGCTACTTCTCTTTTTTCCTTTAAGACGCTCCCTAAAACCTACCTCTTTGACCAAGCTTTAGGTCACCTGCCCTAATTTCTCCTTACGTAGCTCGGTGTCAAATTGTTTGTCTCATAATACTCATGTGAAGCGCCTTGGAATGTTTTACTACGTAAAAGGCACCATATTAAAACAAGTTGTTGTTGTTTTTTATCTGCTTCTATTGCAAAGAGCAATTTCTAAGCCATGGATTTGACTGCAGTTAATATTTTATCATATTTTTGCATTGTCTGTTGTTGTCTGTCAATTTAATTCTCCCAAGCCACATTCTATGTTATTGGGTGACAGGCCAGGCAGGAGATATGCTGCTAATACTGTTCCTAAGCCAGCCATAAGGAAGTTTTGCAAGAACAGTCTGGGGCAGCTCACAATCTATTTTCTCTCCTACACTGTGAAGAAATACTTGATGTCTACTCAACATCTTGCTATAACAATATGGCTAAGATTGGGCACTCAGCATGTAAAGAGTCACAGGTACAAATCACGTCCACTGGGTAAAACCACATCAGTTCTACCAGACTGCTGTTCAAATTCTCTTCATATTGATAGTGAGAGTCTTGCGATTCCTTTACATGCTATAAAATTGTGTAAACTAGATTCTCAAATTTTGAGGAAGGGCAAAAATAATTGCTACTATAAACCTTAAAAATATGATATTGTTGAAGGTTATCATATTGAAAAAATAACTTTATATAATGGGCGAAATTGCGGGCGATGAAATTATGTCATCGTCATGCGCGGTGACCCCTCAGCGCCGCATGCAGACCTCTTTCTACCTCACGGGGGTAGTGTCCCGTGGCCCGCGAGGCTGGCATGAGCGGGTGTCAGCACCAGCCTCGCGGGTCGCAAAGCTGGCTGACATTCACTCGCGGGACAGAAGTTAAAGCAGGGGTCGCCAGCGCTCCGTACCGCAATCTTTACCATTTTACCAACTCTCCAGTCGTCTCTACTCCGTTTTGGGTGCCGGGCTCTAGCATCCGCATAGCGCTCCCGATCACTCCCCGTTACTGCCGTTGGTCCCACCCCATCAGGAAATGGAGTGCGCGAACTTGCGCTCCACTTCCTTTGAGGGGCGGTAAGCCCAATTCTTGAAAAATGGAAAAAAAATTGTTTTGTCAAAAAAGAGCACAAGAATCTATGGTTTTCCACATAGTTTTTTTTGACAAAATGAGACAACCAGGCAGAATGGTACCACAATGTCCTGGTGCTCCAGCTGCACAGTGCTGGAGATGGTGGAACATGGGCTCATGCCACAGTGCTTCACTGTTATTTTCCAGTCTCAGCAATGCTATTGGCAAGAGGTGCTGAACAGCAGGGAGGGAAGAGAAACCTGACCAATCTCCCATACCTCCTATAAAGAGCAACATAGACAAAATTAAAGTTTGCGAACAGCTTGCCTGCTTAGATCAGGAATGGTGCATGACTCAGCCAGATCTAAGGAACGGGAAAGAAATGTAATTAAAAAAGGGATAATTGTTTTTAAAAGAAAGAAACTGGAGGTAAGTTCAATGACTATAAAGTTGTGCAAACGCACTCACTATTGTAACTATGATGGCTATGATTCTCAGCTGCAAAGGTATGACTTGAGACATGTACGGGGGAAAAATTGAATGTACGCGATTTTGTGGCGCTAATATCACCTGCTCGCTAAGTTTAGTGCCAGGAGATTTATAGCGCCGGCGATACCCATATTGACTGTTAGCACCCTAAGAATGGAGTGGAGCACTAAGGGAAACGTTCCACCCTTCTCTGAGGGTGCTAAGCTGGTAGCGCAACTGAAGTTCTGGCACTAAAAAAACGCATCCGAGCGCTCAAAGAGGTTAGCTGTAAAACATAAAGGGGTCAAAATTCGGATGTTAACTCCAGCTGATACCACATGGGAGAGGCAGCAACGGAGCGTAAATGGCTGGGCGCCGGTGTTAGGCAGTGGTGTTGGCTGATGGGAAATTCAGTTCTGCTTTTTCAAGGGCGCAAGGAATTGCCGCCTCGCCGACTAACCCATGGAAATCCTGACGTCAGTACGCGCGCAAAGCCTCCTTGGCAGTCTCGCCAAATTCTCTTTGTCCGTCTCACTTACCGGCTGGCAGAGAATACGCCACTAAAAGCTGCCATTCACAAGTCGAGGTAACGATTCTGGGGCAGTATTTAAAGGGAGTTGCAGCCGGCCTACAGAGGTCGCAGTCAGTGCTGGGTGCTCTCCTCGCAGAGTGCGTAGGTGTTGGCGTGCTGCGACTACTCAGCTTCACAACTAGCATTTCGCAAACAGTGGTGGGTTTCAGGTAGGATCCATTAGCGACTAGCATATCGCGGCTACCTTCTGCAACTTAATGGGGGCAATGATGGCACACAACTTCATCCTGCGGCGAAGACTGTAAAGTCCTGTCCCCTCAGTACAGATTCACAAGAGGCATGTAGTGAAGTCAAGGTCACTCTGGACCTGCATCTTTATTTCACAGCTCTGGAATGCTGCACTTGCCTGAGACCTGTCCTTATATACCTGTCTCTTGCAAGTGCACCCCTGGTGGTAAGGTATGCTGGTGGTTACAGGTCATATCTTATTTTGTCATGTATAGCATGTTAGGATACAGCTATATATAATAATATAAGATACATGACATCTCCCCCAAGGTCTTATTGCCTTTATAGGTTCAGTCTCTCAGGTGGTCTATGCTCTCGCATGAAGTGTCTGAGTTGTGGTTCAGTTGTTTGCCTTGGTGTCTGTTTTTCTTTGGGTGTGGTTGCTGGTATCGCACCTGGGCTGTCTGTTTCAATTGGTGTGATTGTTGTTGACTCGCCTGGGCTGTCTGTTGGGATTGCCCTTTCCTCAGGTTGTTCCCTCTGTCTGTCCACCAGGTTTGGTGCGAGTTCCACATTGTAGTCTGCCTCTGGTTCCGCAGTGTTGTTGGTAAATCTGCTTTCGACTTGGTCTACATGCCTCCGGCAGGTTTGGCCATTGTCCATTTGTAGTACCAGTAGCCTGTTTCCTTCCTTGCCCATTACTGTCCCTGCAAGCCATTTGGGACCCCTGCCATAGTTTAGTACAAACACTTTGTCCCCTATCTCATTCCATCTCCCCCTCGAATTTCTGTCATGGTACTCAGTCAGCTTACGGTGCTTTGCCTCAACGATTTCGTGCATGTCTGGGAGGATTAATGAGAGCCTTGTTTTTAAAGTTCTTTTCATCAACAGTTGCACGGAGGGAATCCTAGTCAATGAGTGCGGACGAGATCTGTATGCCCGCAGCAGTCGGGACAGGCGACCCTGCAGCATGGGACCTTGGACTTTAAGCATGTCTTGTTTAATGATTTGCACTGCTTTCTCTGCCTGGCCGTTGGAGGCCAGCTTGAACGGCGCTGTCTTGATGTGATTTATGCCGTGGTCAATTATAAAATCTTGGAATTCTGCACTGGTGAAGCACGGACCATTGTCACTGACCAATATGTCAGGGATTCCGTGCGTTGCAAACATGGTTGCGAGGCTCTCCACAGTGGTGGAGGTTGTGCTCGAGTTTAAAATGGTACATTCGATCCACTTTGAAAATGCATCTACAACTATGAGGAACATTTTACCCATGAATGGGCCCGCATAGTCTATGTGCACCCGCAACCATGGTTTGGTAGGCCAGGGCCAGAGGCTCAGGGGAGCCTCCCTGGGGGCATTGCTGAGTTGGGCACAAATGGTGCACCGTCGGACGCAGAGCTCCAAGTCCACGTCAATACCAGGCTACCAGACGTGGGATCTGGCTATGGCCTTCATGAGAACGATCCCCGGGTGCTCGCGGTGGAGCTCCCGGACAAATGCCTCTCTGCCTCGCAGAGGCATGACTACTCGGCTGCCCCACATCAGGCAGTCTGCTTGTAGTGATAGCTCATGCATGCACCTGTGAAAAGGTTTTAATTCCTCGGGGCAGGCATCGTGAGCCTCTGCCCAGTCACCGGTTAGGACACATCTTTTTACTAAGGATAACGTGGGGTCGCTGGCCATCCAGGCTCTGATTTGGCGAGCCGTTAAAGACGAATCTGTGGACTCAAAGGCATTGATTGCCATGACTATCTCACAGTCCTGTTCGTCAGACCCTTCCGTGATCGCCGGGGTAGCCTGCTGAGCACGTCGGCACAGTTGTCTGTGCCTGGTCTGTGCCTTATGGTATAGTCGTAGGACGCCAGCATGAGTGCCCACCATTGAATTCGCGCCGAGGCGTTGGTGTTTATTGCCTTACTCTCGGATAGGAGGGATGTGAGGGGCTTGTGGTCGGTTTCTAATGCGAACTTGGCCCCGAAAAGGTATTGGTGGATCTTTTTGACACCGTACACGCACGCAAGCGCCTCCTTCTCTACTATTCCGTACCCGCGCTCCGCCCGCGAAAGTGACTTGGAGGCATAAGCTATGGGTTGTAATTTGCCCGCACTATTGACATGTTGTAAAACGCACCCGACCCCATACACTGACGCATTGCATGTGAGAACTAGCTTTTTACCTGGATCAAAGAAAGTCAAAACACTGTTGGAACACAGAAGGTTACGTGCCGTATTGAAGGCGCGTTCCTGCACGTCCCCCCAAAACCAATCACATCCCTTCCTGAGTAGCATGTGGAGAGGCTCCAGCAGCATGCTTAAGTTCTGCATAAAGTTCCCAAAGTAATTGAGTAGCCCGAGAAAGGCGCGCAGTTCTGAGACATTCCGGGGCCTGGGTGCCAGGCGAATTACTTCTGTTTTGGACTCTGTTGGGCGGATTCCATCAGCGGCAATCCTTCTGCCAAAAAATTCAACCTCGGGTGCGAGAAACAGGCACTTGGATTTCTTAACTCGTAGGCCTACCCGATCCAACCACTTTAGTACTTCCTCCAAATTACGGAGATGGGAGTTGGTGTCCCTGCCCATGATAGTATGTCGTCTTAAAATACAACCGTCCCTGGGATGGACTTGAGCAGACTCTCCATGTTGCGCTGGAATATGGCAGCTGCCGACCTGATGCCGAATGGGCATTGATTGTACAAGAAAAGGCCTTGATGTGTGTTGATGGTGGTGAGTATCTTGGATTCCTTGGTCAATTCTTGCGTCATATACGCAGATGTGAGCTCTAGTTTTGAGAAAAGTTTACCTCCAGCCAATGTGGCAAATAAGTTCTCCGCTCTGGGCAGCGGGTACTGGTCCTGTAGAGAGACTCTGTTTATGGTAGATTTGTAGTCCCCACAGATTTGTACGGATCCATCAGGCTTCATGACTGGGACGATGGAACTTAGCCCAGTCGTTAAATTCCACAGGTGATACAATGCCTTCCCACAGAAGCCTGTCTACTTCGTGTTCAATCTTTTCCCTCATCACATAGGGTACAGCGCTGGCCTTGTGATGGACTAGTCTAGCATCCTGTGTGATGTAGATTTTGACTTTGGCCCCTTTGAAAGTGCCCACACCTGGCTGAAAGAGATGTTCAAATCGCTTTATAACTGTTGAGCAGGAGGTCCGTTTCTCTAACGACATGGCATGGACATCATCCCATTTCCAGTTTAGTTTTGCCAGCCAGCTTCTCCCCAGCAGTGCTGGGGTGTCTCCGGGGACAATCCACAGGGGAAGTCGGTTCACTGTCCCTTTGTGTGTGACGGAGAGCATGGTGCTGCCGAGGAGTGGTACGATTTCTTTGGTATAGGTCCTTAGTTTGGTGTCGACCCTTGTGAGTTTTGGTCTGTCTCTTTTATGCGGCCACAGTTGTTCAAATTGTTGAGCACCCATTAGAGATTGACTCGCTCCCGAATCCAGCTCCATGTTGACAGGTATCCCGTTGAGTAGGACCTTCATCATTATCGGAGGCGTCCTGTTGTAGGAGCAGCGGCCATTGATCGTGTTGACCCGCTGTACATCGGTGTCCCGGGTACTGTCCCCACCGTCTTCTGGTCCGCTTTCCTACCCATCCGATTCGTATACCAGCCGAGCTGCCGTTTTTTTGCACATTCGGGCCAAATGTCCTGTATATTCACAGTTCCTGCAAACAGCCTGCTGAACTCGACATCCCCTTGAGGAGTGCCCACCCCCACACCTCCAGCACAGACCGCTTCCATTGTTTCCAAAGAATGAGCTGCGTCTGGCTGATCTCTCTTGAGCTTCTCTCAGTTTGTAGTTGATTGCTCGCATTGTGGGTTGATGAGGTGTGAACGGCCGTTCCTGTGGCCCTTGATAGCTTCTGGTGCCACTGCCTGCTGTTGAGGGTCTGCTCTCCCGCTTTTGTCTGTGTGTGGGTGTAGCGGCTTGTTTCATGCTGTGAACTCCTTGTTCCGATATTTCATTAGTTGTCGTACCTGTATTGTAACTCAACCTCGTTTCTTCTTTCCCTGCCAAGAATGTCTGTGCAACCAATGCTGCTGCCTCTAAGGTCAGGTTCTTGGTCTCTATGAGCTTTCGGAATATGCCTGCGTGGCCTATTCTTTCAATGAAAAAGTTTCTCAGCATTTCTCTCCTCAGTTCATCGGAGAACTCACATAAACTAGCCAACCTCCGAAGTTCCGCCACGAAGTCGGGTTTGCTCTGGCCCACACAGCGTCTGTAGTTGTAGAACCTGTGTTTGGCCATGTGTAGGCTGGTCGCTGCCTTCAGGTGGTCTCTTACCAGTGTGCTCAATTCTTCAAACGACTTGCTTGCTGGTTTCTCGGGTGCCAACAGATCCTTCATTAAAGCGTATGTTTTCGAGCCACAGCTGGTCAAGAGATGGGCTCTTCTCTTGTCTGCTTTGTCGTCTCCTAACCAGTCTTTGGTTACAAAGCTTTGCTGGAGCCTTTCGATAAAGTCCTCCCAATTGTTTCCAGCATTGTACTTTTCATCTGATCCATTGTTCGCCATTCTGTGGATTTTGTAATCCGTAACTCGTCGCCACTGTAAAGTCCTGTCCCCTCAGTACAGATTCACACGAGGCATGTAGTGAAGTCAAGGTCACTCTGGACCTGCACCTTTATTTCACAGCTCTGGAATGCTGCACTTGCCTGAGACCTGTCCTTATAAACCTGTTTCTTGCAAGTGCACCCCTGGTGGTAAGGTATGCTGGTGGTTACAGATCATATGTTATTACAGTCATGTATAGCATGTTAGGATACAGTTATATATAATAATGTAAGATACATGATAAAGACTTCAAAGGCGCCGGCTACAGAGATGGCTTCAGGTCAATGTCGGTCCACGCCAGAGGAGACGCCACAGACGTTGGGGTAGGAGGCCGTGCACAAGCAGGGTTTACCGTGCGCATTACTCTTACCTTGATATGCCCAAGGAGCAGTGCATACGAAGGCTGCAGTTCCGCAAGGAGGTGGTCACGGAGCTCTGCCACCTCCTGCAGACATACCTCAAAGCTGACATCGGCACTGGGACCTCACTGTCAGTGCCAGCCAAAGTGACAGTCGCCCTCAACTTCTATGCTGCCAGCTCCTTCCAGTCTCCTGTAGGCAATGTATGCAACATCTCGCAGTTTGCAATACATTGCTGTATTCGCCAGGTGACCGACGCTCTCTACAGCCGATGAATGGACTACACAAAATTCAGCATGTCCAGGAAGAGCCAGCATGAGCGCTCCTGTGGCTTCGCCAGGATAGTGGACTTTCCCATGGTTCAGGGGGCTATTGATTGTACGCATGTGTCATTGCGGGTCCCGTCTCAGAGTTGTTTCAGAATCGAAAGGGTTACCACTCTCTCAACGTTCAGCTGGTCTGCGATCGCAGGCAGATGATCCTTGCTGTCAATGCATGTTATCCTGGCAGCTGCCACGATGCATTCATCCTGCGGGAGAGCAGTGTGCCACGACTGTTCCAGCCACTGCATAAAGTGCGTGGCTGGCTCATCGGCGACAAAGGATATAGTCTCACCACCTGGCTGATGGCACCCCTCCACAATCCCATCACCCCTGCGCCGAGCAAAGCTACAACAGCAGCCATACTGCAACCTGGACCATTATAGAGCAAACTATTGGCATTCTGAAGCAGTGTTTCCGCTGCCTTGACCGCTCTGGAGGGGCATTTCAGTACTCACCTGATAGTGTCCACCTTCACTGTTGTGTACTGCATCCTGACAACGTGGCCCTCATGAGGGGCCAGCCATTACCAGCAGGGACAACTGATCCACCTCAGGAGGATGACGATGATGAGGAGGAATACGAGGAGCTTCAGCCAAGGAGGAGGCAGCCTAACACTGTTGAGGCTGCAATGGCTGCTCATCAGAGACTCATCGCGCATCAATTCCAATGAATGACGCAAGATGTGCTGAATGACCAGCCTATTCGCCTGGCGATCTGCTGAAGACATTGCGCCGCACCCTCCAAGCCTCCATGTGTATAAATGGCAAGACAAGAATGTGACAAATGAAAATAATTTTTATTTGCAACAAAAACAATAGTGTGCTTTAAAGAAGCACAAAAGGGCGCCATCATCCACAACAAAAATAATGGAAACAAGATCCCTTGAAAAAGTCTCATCCACATCCACGTGCAACTATTTCCATATTCGAACAAGGACAGCATTTCTGGGCACTATCACACACATCTTTAGTAGGTCATTCAAGTGCAACTATTTACATGAGTTCATATTTGAGCAAGGTCACCATATCTGGCCACTATCACACACCATTTTAGTGGGTCTTGCTGAGTGCTTTCCCATCCCTTCCCTTCTCCCTTTCCCGCGCCTACTGCTCCTCCTCAATGGGGTCTCAGTGCCTGCAGCAAGGCTGGTAGAAGGTTGCCCTGTAAGCGCCATGGCCTAGCAGGACGTTCCCCACCAGCTCAGGCCCTAGAAAGCCCGGCTGTGGATTGCATCACCTCAGCATGGGCGGCAGCACTCTGTGGTGGATGGGTTGCAGAGAGCGGCAGGAGCAAGGACGGAATGATATCATCCTGAAAGAGGACATCACGTTCCAACAGGCCCAACACACTGCTACTCCCCCAGGACAGAACCTCAGCATCTGGAGCCATCTGGGGGAGCACAGATTGCTGCCGTGCTTCGGCAACGTTAGGTCCTCATTGAACTTATGGGGCCCCAGACACGATGACAGCAGTCAGTGCCTGTGTGGCATCAAGTTGGCTCTGCATCAGGGCAGACTGTGACTGCAGCACACCACAGAGCTGATTGATGCCACCATGAACTGATGACATGACAGTATGCAGGCTAACCATGACGCGGCCTGGTGCTCAATGGCTACTGGCACGTCAGCTATAGCTCATGCCATCATATCTGGGACCTCGTGGTCATTTGATGCATCCAACATCCGTTGGTATCTACGAAGGATGGGCTCCATGGGTTGCTGAGAGGCATGTGCAATAGTTGAGGCAGACTCCTCTATCCTCACAGCTAGTGCATCGAGACTCTGGGGCATCCTTGACAATAGAAACATAGAAACATAGAAAATAGGTGCAGGAGTAGGCCATTCGGCCATTCAAGCCTGCACCGCCATTCAATGAGTTCATGGATGAACATGCAACTTCAGTACCCCATTCCTGCTTTCTCGCCATACCCCTTGATCCCCCTAGTAATAAGGACTACATCTAACTCCTTTTTGAATATATTTTGTGAATTGGCCTCAACAACTTTCTGTGGTAGAGAATTCCACAGGTTCACCACTCTCTGGGTGAAGAAGTTTCTCCTCATCTCGGTCCTAAATGGCTTACCCCTTATCCTTAGACTGTGACCCCTGGTTCTGGACTTCCCCAACATTGGGAACATTCTTCCTGCATCTAACCTGTCTAAACCCGTCAGAATTTTAAATGTTTCTATGAGGTCCCCTCTCATTCTTCTGAACTCCAGTGAATACAAGCCCAGTTGAACCAGTCTTTCTTTATATGTCAGTCCCGCCATCCCGGGAATCAGTCTGGTGAACCTTCGCTGCATTCCCTCAATAGCAAGAATGTCCTTACTCAGGATAGGAGAACAAAACTGTACACAATATTCCAGGTGTGACCTCACCAAGGCCCTGTACAACTGTAGTAACACCTCCCTGCCCCTGTACTCAAATCCCCTCGCTATGAAGGCCAACATGCCATTTGCTTTCTTAACCGCCTGCTGTACCTGCATGCCAACCTTCAATGACACCCAGGTCTCATTGCACCTCCCCTTTTCCTAATCTGTCACCATTCAGATAATAGTCTGTCTCTCTGTTTTTACCACCAAAGTGGATAACCTCTCATTTATCCACATTATACTTCATCTGCCATGCATTTGCCCACTCACCTAACCTATCCAAGTCACTCTGCAGCCTCATAGCATCCTCCTCGCAGCTCACACTGCCACCAACTTAGTGTCATCCGCAAATTTGGAGATACTACATTTAATCTCCTCGTCTAAATCATTAATGTACAATGTAAACAGCCGGGGCCCAGCGCCCAGCAGATCGCAGTGCAATTGTAGTGACAGTCTTGCGACATCCTCTAATTCGGGCTCCTCATCAGAGTGCTGCTGAGCACCACTCAGGCACGCACTCACCCTCTGGGGAGCTGGCCCCCTGGTTTCCTCTCCCCTGTGGCATTGCTGCAGGCCACTGGGTCCTAGAGCATCACCCATCTCCCCCTTCCCGACCACGCCTTCCTCTCAAAAGCTGCTGGTCCCGTTCTCTGTGGCCGCTGTCTCCTGTGTGACGTCCATAGAAGTGTCCTCTTCCTCCCCCTGTGCAACATCTCCCGCAGTCGAAGGCTGATGTGCAGGCTCATCTGAAAGCACAAAGCCAGAGAAGAGGGGTTACCTGCAAGGGAGGGGGCCAGAACTGCGAAAGGGGTTTGGAAATGCCAGTCGCATGGAAAGTGGTGAAGGATTGTGGTGTCAGGGCTAAGTGGCCTGCTCGAGGTTGCAAAGGAACTCAACATACCTTCATTGTCCCAAGGGGGCTCAGCCTGACCCACCACCACCACACCCACTTGTGCACCCATCAGGGCCGAGACATGTTCCTCCAACGCAGTTATGGATTGCAGATCAGGGTCCCCTCCTCTGGTCCGTATCTGTTCCCTTCTATTGTGGGCGAGTTTGGCCTGCAAAATTAAAGAGAACTTCAGTTAGTGGCCTATCTGTCCGTCCGAAGTATCTTACCTAGTTCAGAACATGTTAGTGTATGAGAGTCTTTAAAGGTCGATGTAACTTCCATTAGCTGTGAGTACTTGTGGCAATGCTTGAATGAGGGGGTGAGGACCTAACAGTAACGGTGCAAAGATAACATCTTCTAGATGCATATGAGAACTGAGGATCTAACAAGATGGTATTTCTCCAGCGACTTGAGGTGTCTACTGTACATGGTCCATGTCTCTGAGCCATACAGGAGGGCGGGTATCACTACAGCCCTGTAGACCATGAGCTTGGTGGCAGATTTGAGGGCCTGGTCTTCAAACACTCTTTTCTTCAGGCGGCCGAAGGCTGCACTGGCGCACTGGAGGCGGTGTTGAATCTCGTCGTCAATGTCTGCTCTTGTTGATAAGCTGCTCCCACGGTATGGGAAATGGTTCACTTTGTCCAGAGCCACACCGTGGACCTTGATGACTGTGGAGCAGTGCTGTGCAGCGAGGACAGGCTGGTGGAGGACCTTTGTCTTACAGATGTTTAACATAACGCCCATGCTTTCGTACACCTCAGTAAATACATCGACTATGTCCTGAAGTTCAGCCTCTGTATGTGCGCAGACGCAGGCGTCATCCGTGTACTGTAGTTCGATGACAGTGGTTGGGGTGGTCTTGGACCTGACCTGGAGATGATGAAGGTTGAACAGGTTCCCATTGGTTCTGTAGTTTAGTTCTACTCCAGCGGGGAGCTTGTTGACTGTGAGGTGGAGCATTTCTGGTGGAGTATGTCTGTGGCACTGTTACAAATGATGGTTGCCGCCTAGATGTTGCCGCCTCATTTGCTACCCCACTTGCTGCTATTTACTGTCTCCATAGTAATGTGTGACGCCTGATTTAACGCTGCAATCCCCTTTTCAGACGACAAAACTGAATTTCGCGGTTGGTGGCGGCAACTACTGCCTGGCAGTAAAATCTCCATTCAGACAGTGACCCCGCCTCCAAAATGGCGGTATTGAATTTTGACCCCAAAATCTTTTTACAAATTGCAATTCAACTAATTTACACATCAGGAATAACAAAAAAAGTGAAATCAATGCAAATAAAGTTAAATAAAATCTGTAAAACTTACCTGATACAGTCATCCCTTTCATTACCGCCTCAGGACAGCTCTGCTTGCCTGCTGTCTTTGGCGAGATTAGCGGCAGGCTGTAAAGCGGGCTAAAAAAATTGAAGTTGGCTTTCGTGACACTACTAGGGCATTGCACACTGGCGCAACATTCCCAGGCGCTAAGTATTAGCGCCGCCGCTAAAACCCTAATAAAATTGGCAAGTGGAGCTATTATCACTGCGCCCGGGCGATAACCCTTTCGCACCCCTGTAGACCCTCTCGCGAGCTCCTGGGTTCAATTTTACGTTCATAGACTGATACTCAGTTAATGGCTGAATAAATCTAATCAGTTAATCTGCATCCTTTCATAAAAAATGTTCTCCACTCCAAATCTTTGTCAAGGAGATAGTAAATGTTGGTACGTACAATGATAAATGAGCCAGTCTAAAAATCATGGCAAATGTCTCATTGGGAGGTTTAATAAGGATGTCACGTTTGAAAGTCCTAAAATGTGGAAATATATGACATTCAGATCTGCTTCACATAATTCTCTCATTTGAAGATTCAGATTAATTAAATATAAGACAAGTATTCATTTATTTTCATGTTGTAGATTTTTTACTGACACTTTTTTAACATCAGTTTCTTGTATATATAAAAATCTTAAGGCTAGAAATTTGGTTGGAGGATTCTTAAGGCGCTAATGGCGGGCAGTCGCTAAATTTAGCGCCAGAAAATGGTTAGCGACGGGAGCCGCAAAACGAAGTTGTTGTGCCCTGACAGTGGAGTGGAGCACTAAGGGAAGCGTTCCACACTTCTCTTAGGGCGCTAAGCTCGGTGAGCAACTGAATATCCCGTGCTAAAGAGCCGGCTTCGTAGCGCCCTAAGAGAGGACTCCCTGCAGAAAAAGAATCGGAACAAAAAACATTCCCGATACATTACTCACCCCAAATAAAGTTAAATTACAAAAAAAAATATATCAATCAAACTTACCTCATGCAGTTATTCCTTATCTTAGTGCCCCAGGACAGCTTTGCACACCAGCTTTGCGAGGGGCTCTATCCAACCGAATTTCTCCCCCTTAATTTATTATCTTACAGAATTACATTTCTAATACAAAGGGCTGGATTTTATGAATTTCGTGGATCCGTGGTGTGCAACGTCGGTGGCGTGTCCCGACCCCACTGCCGGCTCCAGCCCGCTGTGTAGAATGAATTTCCCCTAATTGGGCTTGTTAATTGCCCGCCTAATGCATTTCCATGCCTATTAAATGAAGCGGGTCTGGTGATATAATTCTATGACAAGTCATCACCTGGTTTCCATAAAGGACCATAGCCAACTTTAATTTGACATTTGTACTGTCAGTGTTCTACAGCATTGAGGTGCTGCAAACACTGACGAGCACTGTGCAGAGGTGCACCCAGGCTCTCCCATGACAGCTCCATATGCTTATGGAGGGAGTCAAAGCACGCAGGGAGGTCTTCTTCCCTTCCCATGGGCGAAATAGACCTCCCCACAGGATCAACACAGCCTGGTTGCACATTGCAGAGGAGAGCACAAGCAGGGATGTATTAGGAGGATCTGGCTAAGTGACTGGGCATGAACATGGTGACTGTAATATAATGTGGAGAAATGTGAAGTTATCCACTTTGGTACAAAAATAGAAAAGCAGAATATTTTTCAAATGGTGAGAGATTGGGAAATGCTGGTGTTCAGAGCGACCTGGGTGTCCTTGTACAAGAATCACTGAAAGTTACATGCAGGTACATCAAGCAATTAGGAAAGCAAATGGTTTGTTGGCCTTTATTACAAGAGTATAAGAATAAAGCCATCTTACTACAATTATATAGGGCCCTGGTGAGACCACACCTGGAATATTGTGTACAGTTTTGGTCTTACCTAAGGAAGGATATACGTGCCATAAAGGGAGTGCAACAAAGGTCCACCAGAATGATTCCAGAGATGGAGAGATTGTCCAATGAGGAGAGGTTGAGGGAATATAGGCCTAGATTCCCTAGAGTTTATAAGAATGAGAGGTGATCTCAAAACGTTACTGCAAAGCCACACTCAACTGCATCCTGCTGTGCCTTTCATCACATCCCCATCACTCTGCCATCCCTACCCTACCCTTGAACATTCTTACTCACGCCAACTTACCTTGCACCTCCCCCCATCTCTTTCGATTTACATTATCACATCCCCACCCCTCACACATGCAATGTTCATATAAAGTTTCTGTTAATATGCTGTCAAACATTGAAACCTTTATTTTCAACACTTTGCTTTCTTGAACAGATTTTTTTGTACCTTTGGAAGTGGCTTAGTGTGATGTAGTGAATGCTGAGACATAATGGTATTGCCCGCAATGGTAATGAGTGTGAAAGGAATGGCTTGGGCATTGTAGGGATGCTTTATGGTTTTGGTATGGGGTGGTGCTGACCTGGTGCATCATGTGGCAGCCAGGGTGTACAGCATCAAGTAAAGTAAATGTGGCCATTGTGCGGCCACCACTAGCCTCCTGGGCAGAAATGTGGTCGGGTGCTAATGCCCCGTGTCCTGTGCAGCATCAGTTGATTGCGGAGAAGGTTGGTATTGTTGTTGGTGCTGCTGGTGTGCCTGGTGATCCTGGTGTTGGGGCTGATCGTGTTGGGATTCTGAGGACCAAGGTGAGAGAGCATAAAGTGCACCAATGCTGATGGAATAGATAGCAGGTAAATTATAGATGATAGAAGCGATCTGTCAATTGAATGAGAGGTAATGAGGTCAAGACTGAATGGAGACTTGTGTAAAGACTTGCAGCATTCTGAAGCTGTTGTGGAAATGCAGTTTAGAGAAGCTTGTGGCTAAGTGAACATTTCTCAATCAGCTGGGAGCTTTGACTTGGCATTTGAAGCTGTCAATTCCTCAGCTGAAACAATGGCCAGTGACCTCCTATCTCAGCTTCACAGACGAGGTCTATGCACAGTCGGAAACTGGTGGGTGACCTTTCAAATTCAAAAAAACTTGAAAAAAGGCATTGTAAAGTGGCTGTATCAAAACATAAGAACATAAGAAATAGGAGTATGACTAGGCCATTTGGCTCCTCGAGCCTGCTCCGCCATGTAATAAGATCAGGGCTGGTCTGATCATGGACTCAGCTCCACTTCCCTGCCCGCTCCCACCAACCCTGCCGAGCAGTGCTACAACACCAGCCATACCACAACCTGAGCCACTATCGAGCAAACTAATGGGGTTGTGAAGCAGCGTTTCCACAACTGCAGTACACCAGAGGGCTGACTCAGGACACCATGCACTGATGACATTTGAGTATGGAGGCCTGCAATAGCATCAGCCTGGTGCTCAATGGCCACTGCAACGTCAAACCTATGTCTGGGACCCCATGGTCACTGTTTGCATCCAGCATCCATTGGTATCTACCAAGGATGGGCTCGGTGGGCTGCTGAGAGGCATGAGCAATAGTTGAGGCGATCTCCTCCATCCTCACAGCTAGTGCATCGAGACTCTGCGGCATGCTTGCTATGCAACTGCAGCGATTGTCTTGCAATAATTTTTAGGTTGGGCTCATCATCAGAGTGCTGCTGAGCATCACTCAGGTGTACACTCACCCTCTGGGGAGCTGGCCCCTGGGCTTCCCCTCCTCGGTGGCTTTGCTGAAGGCTATTGGGTCCTAGAGCATCACCCACCTCCACCTCCCCCACCACCCCTTCATCAACAGTGCTGCTGGTCACGCTCTAGACGGCGCAGCCTCCTGCGGGAGGTCAAAGGAGGTGTTGTCCTTCTGCTTCTCCTCGTCCTCTGGGTCATTGCCACCATCTGCACCCATGGAAGGCGCTCGAGAAGGCCCCCATGGATCTGGCTGGTCATCTGAAAGCACAAACACAGAACATTGGTCACCTGCACGGGAGGGGGCCAGGAGCAGTAAAGGCATTCGTGAATGCCAGTCTTGTGGAAATAGCTGCACATTGATGGTGGGAGGGCCAAGTGTCCTCCAGGTCACTACAAAGGAACTCAACATACTGTCACTGTCCCGAGGGGGGTCGGCCGCACCCACCGTCATCGCATCAATTTGGATGCCCATCAGGCCAGCTATCCGTTCCTCCAATGGACTGAGCACTTGGAGGTCTGGCTCCCCTCCACCAGTCCGCATTTGCTCCAGTTGGTTGTGTGTGAGCTTCGACTGTAGCATTAAAGAGAAAGTCAGAGTTAGAGGCCTTCTATCAGTGTGTCCCAAGTGCCTTACATAGTTTAGTACATTTTATTCTGTGACAGTCTTCACAGTTCGATGTAAGTACCATTCGCTGTGTGGACTTGCTGTGGCAGTGGTGGGATTCGGGTGCTAGGACCTAACAGTAACGGGGAGGCTACTGTCTCCGAGACGCATATGAAGACTGAGGAGTCAACAACATGAGGGGTGGGTCTGCAGAACGGAGTAGCAATTTCTGTTGAAGTTTGAAATGAAAGATACCCACCCTCAGTAACCGCGTCAGGTTGTTCCACTTTTTTTGGTAATGCATAGCTGTCCTTGGCACCATGTCACCCGCAGAAACTTGTTCTGCTAGTTCCCTCTATAGCCTTCGATAAGTTTGTGGTTGGCGTCTCCTCCCAGCCTCTGTCCTCAGCACCTGCCAACGCCTCTCCAGGGCATCAAGGAGTGCATCCAGTGCAACGTCTGTGAACCGATGAGCACACTGACGAGCAGCTGCTGCAAGGTCTGCCATGCTCACCATCTGAGTGAGTGCATAGGAAGAGAATATACCCACGAGGCATTGAGGCACCCAATCAACATCTGAATTAAATCCAGGTGGCACCACTATGTCTGTGGCGCAGCTCCAAACGCTGCTTAACTCCCGGATGTTTGAGCCCACGCTTAACGGCCCACTTCGTGCAGCGTAGAGCCTCCAGGTAATTGTGCAACATTATGATTTTACATTGCTATCAACTCTTTAGGCATCAACACTGAATTTCGTGTTTGGGGACCGCGCCTGAAGCGAGGTGTTAAAAATTTCTCTCATGCGGTGACACCGCCTCAAAAATGGCAGTACCGAATTCCGACCCTGTTATATATGGAAACGTGTATATACCTTGTACAGCCACCAGAGGGCTCATCCCCTGGCGTCCACAATCCCTTGGGAGCACAGATACTTAACGAGGCCTCACAGGCTGGAGAGGCACTCTGGAGACCTGCAATAAAAGACCAAGGTCACACTTTACTTTGAGCTCACAGTATCCAGTCAGACTCTTTATTCATACATAACAGACCCCATAGATTTTAATTAAAGATTTGACAAACAGTGCAGCTATTCTTACAGGATACCTAGTAATTACACACACAGTTAAGACAAATTCTGATGACTGGGGGAAGGGCAACCTCTCTCTCCCCAAAATGTTACAATAAACAGGCATGGGTCATGAACTGGTGCTTGCAGTGATGTCTCTGTGAATACTGTTCTGAAAAGTAAGCAAAGGTGTTGGCAAAGGACATGTATCTGAATGAGCATGTGCAAAGCGTTGCCAACACTGTTCTCCTGAGGTATGAGTTGACAGAGTAACCATGGCTCCCAGTTCGCATGGCTAATGAAATGCTATTGGTATTGCACTTCAAAGTATAATGCAGAAACAGTACCTACCATATTAAAACCTTCTCTAGAGTCTTTTGATCAGCCTTCCATGACTGTGTGGCCAATCCTATACCTGTGTCTCTGGGCTGGTAATTACTGGGATTAAAGTAGATTCTAACCATATTATAAAAATTAGAAAGTCCCTTTTTTGTGCGCTGGATGTGATTTAGGCGTCTCTGGTCAAGTCTTCGCTTATGAAGAACTATACATTTATGTTTTAGTCCAGTTTTCTAGCTGGTTAAAATTTTTTAGATCTGGAGTTTCCTGCTGTTGCGAACTAAGGAACTCTAATAATTTCTTCTATTTAGCCGATACATTGCTGGATGCCCTTCAAACATTGCCTGTTCCAACAATTCCTTCAGACTGAATACTGCCGTTTGATGTTTTGGATCCTAGCATGTGAAATATTCAGTATGGAGGGGATGGGAAACAGCCAGAATTTGTTGTGAAGATATTATATATTGTTTTCTCTCGTATAGTGTGTTCTACTTCACAAGTCGAATTTATGTCATAAACATTTTTGAACAATCACTCAAGTTCACTGTAACCAGCTACAATAGCTTTTTATGTCTGTTTACCAACTGCCATTTTTCTTTTTCTTTTGCACCTCATCACTGCATTAAATACAGATGGTATATAATGAACTTTCATTGCAACTGTGGAAGGAATGTATAACATTATAAACCATTTGAAATAGGCTTGGCAGGAACAAATATGGTCGACAATGCTTTGTGCTTGGGTGAGATGATGTGAGATTCTGCTGGTGCCTGGCTTTGCATGGGGATGTGGCCTGTTGGGGGAGCAGGGATGCTGAGGTACACAGGTCAGAAGTCCCATGTGAGCCTCTAACAAATATAAACTTACTCACTTATCTGCTTCCAATAGCAGTCGAATCCCAAATTTATTTATGGCACTTTATGGAGAATGGTACTGGGTGAAATGGGGAGGGCAGTACAAGGATGCCAGTAAAGCACCACACTTCTGAAATTGCCGATAAAATCTAAAAGTGCCTTTAAGAGCTGTATTTCCAATTCTGGCCTTCTGTGCATCCTAGATTTCTTTCACCCCAACATTGGTGGCCGTACCTTCAGCTCCAAACTCTGGAATTCCTTCCCTTAACCTCTCCACCTATTTGACCAAGCTTTCTAATGGGCCTTAATTTGCAGTCGGAAGCTTCCCACGGGCAAATGCCTCCAAACAGTAGAAATAAATCTACCTGATAGTCCTGGATCCTTGTAGACTCATGCTCCTGAGCCTGCAGCCATATGCCTGCGTAGAAGCCCATATATCTCAGGGGTACAAGCGGTTCGTAAGTGCCCTGGGATCATGCGGGCCGGCCCAACCAATCAGAAAGGGGGATTCCAATTATGCTTATGGGTATACTATTTACGTTCGGAATCCCATAAACTTAATAGGAGTCACCCCAAAAATACATGTTCACAACCTTGAAATCAAAAAGAATTATATGTTTAAAATGAATAAAAATACAATTTCATTAAACATTTAAAACAAAACTTAAATTTTTTGAACAATAAATTTGAACATTTTGAAGGGGCCAAAAATAACACAAACTTATTTTACAGGTTTTTGAATAATAAAATAATTTTAAAAATGTTACTTTAATATTTAATTTCACAATTACGCTGGTAAAGAGAAGGCCCTATGCCTGCTTTTACCAGGCGTAAGAGTTTCATGGGCATTCGCTGGGCAAGAGTTGGGCTATTCTTTGCCAGCGAATATCCATTTCCCGGGGATGTGGAGGATCTGTCAACAATGACAGATCATAAGTTCTGGGTTTTCGCGTATGCGCAGCCCATGTATAGACCCTGAACTTGTGAGACACTTATGGCCACGTACGCACTGCATATGTTGTCATAGGCCCCAGAAAGTCCAGGCCAATATCTCCTTATGTGGCTCAGTGTCAAATTTTGTCTGATATGCTCCTGTGAAGCACCTTGGGACGTGCTATATAAATGCTAGTTGTTATTGTTTTGGGTTGCTCTGAGATGGACTGTCCAAATTCTGATGGCAAACCTCCCTGCTGATCCAGATAGCAGACAGCTGTGTGATTGCAATGAATGAAACGCAGTCATCCCTTAAAAAGTTGCCAGATAAAAGAACTGACCCGCCATAACAAAATAAAACAATCATAAAGATAGTACTGCCAGCTCTTTCATTGAATATACACTGAGCTAAAATCTACCTCCTGTTCTCACTGTGCAGCCTTCCCCCTCATCCACAGAATCCATGATACTTCAGGTGAGTGGGGGAACATTAATGGGCTAAAAATTCGATTAGACCTGAAAATGGGTCGTGGGGATCACGATGTGCAATCTGCCCACACTCGTTGAAAGTAATGCAGGCAGCAGGCGGCATTTGTGCTGCCTGCTAAGTACCATTATTGATGCATGCAGCCCAGCAATGACAGCACTGCTGAGTGGCTGAGCGCTCAGCAGGGGGCCTACGTTTGTGCAAGGCTCGCTCTATTTAGAGCGAGGGTCCACTTTTAAAAGCAGTTGGCACCTTTTAAAGGGAGGTGCATTCTGAATTCAGCAGCTGCTGGAACTGGTTGTCAACTGTCACTCAGTGATGGATCAACAGGGCAGAGAAAGGACACCAAGGATGTCTGGAGCCACACTAGAGTCCTTAGTGCAGGGGGTAGAACGGTGGGGACAGGTCCTTTACCGCCAGGGGGCAGGAGACTCTCCAGACTCACATTCAGAAGGCAGTGGGAACAGATAGCTTAAGCAGTCACTGCCAACAGCCTTGCCCCGAAGACCTGTATCCAGTGCCGAAGAAGTTCAGAGACCTCACATGAATGCATCTTCAAAATCCGTCTTCCACCAACTGCACCACTAGCCTCACACACTGCTCAATGCACCACACTCTCACACTCACCTATCAACAATCTCTTTCAATCACAACGCATACCTTACAGTCATAGCTTCACCTCACCCTCACACACTTACCACTGTTGCAAGCCTCACACCCACATCTTACACCTTGCACACACTGTCATATATGACAGGCACATCACCCAAAGACATTGCACCACACTCACTAACACATTTCCCTTTCTCTCGAAGTGCAAGATGGCTCAAAACCGCAGACAGCACCAGCTAACCGATGGGGGACGGGCAATATTGACCCAGCTGGAGGAGATTGTGTTGACATTATTGGAGGGGCTGTCACTGAGGCTGTGGCAACCAATGAGATTGAAACCATTGAAGATAATGGTACGCTTATACCTAATTCTCCTTCTCACATCCCACATCCCCCTTATCCCACAATCTCTCTCACTTACAAGCTGCTGATGATGTAAGCATGCACATCTTGCTTTCCCCCCTCCTCTCACCACAGCCCTACCCTTGTGCTTTTCTCCTTTCAGATACCCAAGAACTTCAACCCGCCCAGCTAGTGCAGGAAGAGCAAGAGGAGAGTGATGAAGGAGAAGAGACACAGTCACTCAATCTCAGAAACTGGCACTTTGCATACATTAGAGGGTAGCTTAGAGGCGGGATCTGCACATGGTGAGTCACTGGGCATGAGTGGCTGCAGCCAGGGCAAGGGGAAAGGGTTGCACAGGTGCCAGCTCCCCGGAGAGTGAGGCTACACATGAGTTCTACTGCAGAGGACTCAGATGAGGACTTCGATGGGGCAGCCTAGAGGTGAAGGGTGATGGGTATGCACACAGAAATTCTTGATGCATTGTATGGCCTGCCAGAGAACCTATTGTCACTGTCAAGGAGCATAGAAAGAAAGACTTGGATTTATATAGCACCTTTCACAAAGCGCAATACAACCAATGAAGTACTTTTGGAGTGTAGTCACTGTTGTAATGTAGGAAATGCAGCAGCCAATTTTGCACCCAGCAGGCTCCCACAAACAGCAATGTGATAATAACCAGATAATCTGTTTTTTGTTATGTTGATTGAGGGATAAATATTAGCCAGGACACTGGGGATAACTCCCCTGCTCTTCTTCGAAATAGTGCCATGGGATTTTTTACGTCCACTTGAGAGAGCAGATTTGGTTTAACATCTCATCCAAAAGACAGCACCTCCGACAGTGCAATGCTCCTTCAGCACTGCACTGGAGTATCAGCCTAGATTTTTTGTGCTCATGTCTCTGAATTGGCTGCTGCATTTCCTACATTACAACAGTGACTACACTCCAAAAGTACTTAATTGGTTGTAATGCGCTTTGAGACGGCCGGTGGTTGTGAAAGATGCTATATAAATCCAAGACTCAGGTGAGAGTGATACCCACTCATCATCATAGGCAGTCCCTCGAATCGAGAATGACTTGCTTCCATGTCAAAAGTTCACAGGTGTTTCAATGAAGGACCTAATGTTCCAGGTCCCGAACTAAATCTTGAAGGGGGGAAGATGCCTGTGCATGAATTTCTTTAAAGTGTGGTGGCTGTTGCACACCAGCCACCACATGGGCTTGACAGAGCTAGGTCTTGGTCCAGTGGCAAGGATTAACCAAGACAACTGCTGCATGGACCTACTGCCCACACATATCGCAGTGTGGACTGGCCCATGCCTCCCCTGCGCCCTCGCCTCTTCTGGGCCCCGAACCCGCGCCTCTCCTGCGTCGCGATCACATCGCTCTACAATCTCTCGCTGCTCCCTAGCCCCAACCTCGCCGCTCCTGATTTACCTGCCCACGCTCCAAGCAGCGACCTGGACATAATCTAGGACTGACACGCCAATGCAGTGCTGAAGGAGTGCTGCACTGTCGGAGGTAACATCTTTCACTTGAGACGTTAAACCGAGGCAACTGTCTGCCCCCTCAGGTAGATGTAAAAGATCCCATGGGACTAATTTGCGCACAGCAAGCTCCCACAAACAGCATTGTGATAATGACCCAGATCATCTGTTTTTCCGATGATGTTCATTGAGGGGTAAGTATTGGCCAGGACACCGGGGATAACTCCCCTGCTCTTCTTCGAATAGTGCGACCCACTGAGCCACAGCTGACACATGGAGGGAACCATCAGCCAGGTTGTTGTGTATGCATGCCTGTTTACTGTGTGATGTCTGTAACACTGTTATGCAACACTGAATGTACCCTTACACTGTACACACCTTGCCTGTACACCATAGGGTGCTGCTGCTGGAGACCTAAGGGTTACCTGCACACTCCAGGTAACCCAGTATAAAAAGGAACACACAGCTTGTTGTCTGCACTCAGAAGCTGCAAAAAAAGGACTACAGGTCTACACAGTTTAAGTATCATACCCTGCCTCGTGGAGTCATTATTAAAGGTGCTTACATATACCACAACTGGCGATGGGAATACGAGGTCATGAACTACACGCTCAGCATGTCGAATCTCAGCAACTTTCAGCAATTTACCGATGGGGAAGATTGGGACGCTTTTGTAGAAAGATTGGAACACTTAAGGAGACTGGCTGCACCGTGCGACTTTGGTGACCACCTAAATGAAGCACTAAGGGACTCTAAACTGACGAGAGCAGTGCACCGCATTGATACTTCTAAGGGCAGAAACGCTGCCCCAAGTCCCGCAACCCTGAGTCCGCCACATGGGGCAAACCGGCTTGCCCCATACTGGCGCTGTGGAGGAAACCACAGAGTCCACCAGTGCCGCTACAAAGACTATGCATGCAAAGAGAAAAGGCACCTTCAAAGAATGTGCAGAAAAAGCTTTACTCACCGCGTCTCTGATGAGGCGGTTGATTACCAGGGCTCCGACACAGAGGAAGGTGAAGTTGCTCAACCCCTGGAAGAAAAGCATGGAACTCATACCTGCTCCACTGAAAGTTCTCCGTGGGCGATGAATGTAGACATCGAAGGGGTCCCAGTTTCCCAGTTTCTATGGAGAACGACACAGGGGCGAGCCAGTCTGTGATGAGCCAAGCGACCTTTGAAGAACTTTGGATGAATCCCGCCAATTGACCACAATGGCAGCCTGTCCAAGCAAAGCTGCTCCCAGGCCTCCGGGCTCTGGCAATCGACCTCGAACATGGATCCATCGCAGCATCTGGAGATTCCACTGTCCAGCTCGACTGCCCACAGCACCCTGATGAAATCTCCGAGACCGAGGATCCAAACTCCACTTTCTGGGCGGGGTGGGCACTCCAAGAGGTGAACATCGCTGAAAGAAATGGATTCCCAACATCCAGGATCGAACCTGTGGAAGAAAAGAGCACCACAGCCTACCTGCAGCAAGACCAGAAAATGGCTGCAGCACCACAAGCAGCAGTAATCAAAATGGCCTCCACCATGTCACGAGTGAACATGGAGGAGCATCATGTGACATCGAGCGGCCAATCGGATTTGAAGGCTCCCTTAAAGGAGACCGGTAACCAAAAAACTTTAAAGGGGAAGTTTGAACTATTTGAGTACATGGACTTCAAAGCTAAAGATGCAATTAAAGGGTGCAAGTATGAAAATGTATGCAATGTAACCATGAATTGTGATGCTGGTTTAACTAATGTGACTAATGAGATGAATGCAGGTGTCAGTAAGGTTAGGAACAAGTTTATTATGCTTAACAATAATGATAAAGAATGTGAAATGCCTAATGTAACCATGTCTGTTGAAACCAGGACACCCAAAAGTGATGCAAATGCTAGAATGTATAACGCGGGCTCGACTATGTGTGATCAGAGCCAAGGTGTCATATATACTGGGAGGACACTGCCAAAGGACATTGGGTCCTACAGGGACCATGCTGATGCCAATGGAATCCCCCTGTGGGAGACCTCAAGGTCCAGCAGGCTACCTAACATGGACCTTTGCAACGAATGTGATGCCCCTTGCAGGACACACACAGGCAGTGGGAGCAGACCCACTATAGGGACAGTGGTCAATGGGCAGCCCAGCCACCACCAATGGCAACCTGCACCAGACCAGCCTTACAACCTCTGGCCACCAGGGCCATCACTAGGAGCATGAGGCCAATAACCTCCAGCTTCCCTGGCAAACCCTGGGATGACCTGACCCTCATCCCAATTGGTGGACAAGGAGCCCACCCAGTCTTGTGGCCCTGCCCACCACCCCACAACAACAGTGGACATGGAGCCCACCCAGTCTTGTGGCCCTGCCCACAACTACCCACATCACAGTGTATACACACCAACCACTGCTGCTGTGGCTACCTCCCCGAGGGATCCCACAACAGTAACAGCCACATGGTCTGTGTGTGAGGGAGGGGAAACATTACGAGGCCAGCCTCAAGCACAGGGGTCACACCTGGCAACCACACAACCCTCACCACAACCTCCCATAGCCCACCACTGATCACCTCCTCTGGGCATGACAATAAAGATATGAAAAATGCTTAAGGGGGAAGTGTTGTTGTGTATGCATGCCTGTTTACTGTGTGATAATTGTAACACTGTTATGCAACACTAAATGTACCCTTACACTGTACACACCTTGCCTGTACACCAGAGGGTGCTGCTGCTGGAGACTGACCCCGTATAAAAAGGAACACACAGCTTGTTGTCTGCACTCAGGAGCTGCAAATAAAGGACTACAGGTCTACACATTTTAAGTATCATACCCTGCCTCATGGAGTCATTACTAAAGGTGCCTACATATACCACACAGGTGCAGAGTGGATAGCCGTTGTCGCCGTGCAGACATGCTTGGGTTCAATGTGGTGGCTTGAAGATTGCTGGCACAGCAGGCTGGTACAGGATGAAAGTATCATGACTGATGCCAGGATAGCAGGCATTCACCAGCATGATGTGCTGGGCATGGTTGCATACCAACTGCCCATTATGTGAGTGGAACCCTTTCCGGTTGCGGAACATCTGAACATTGAAGTGTGGCGCCCGCAAAACCATGTGTATGCATTCGATGGTACCCTGTACCATGGGAAACCTGATATTCTGGCAAAGCCACTGATATATCCTTACTATACAGTATAAATGCACACGAGGCCCATACTTGAGAGAAGGTCACTCTGTGACCAGTTACCTTTATTACCAAGACCTCAAGTGATGAACTTCCCCTTTTATACCTGAAAGTCCAGGCTAGGAGTCTCTCCCACAAGTTCACCCCCTTGTGGCCAGTGTTCTCAAGGTGTACAACTTAGTTCAGCTTACACATGGGTTACAATGATCATTGAATACATGACATCACCTCCCCACCAAAGTCTTATTGGGATCACAGGTTAAGTCTCTCTGGTGGTTTACGCTCCCTTGTAGAGTGCCTGAGTTGGGGCTCCGGTTGTTGGGCGCTGGCCTGAGTGTCTGCTGTTTGTGGTGTCTCAGGCCTGTCCGGACTGCCCACAGTGACTGGGCTCTCCTCCAATTGGTTCCGGTGTTCGGTCACCTGTGGTGGAGTAAACTCTATGTCGTGTTCTTCCTCTGCTTCTTCTATGGGGTTGCTGAACCTCCTTTTAGTTTGATCCACGTGTTTGCGGCAGATTTGTCCATTGGTAAGATTAACTACCAAAACCCTATTCCCCTCTTTGGCAATCACAGTGCCTGCAAGCAATTTGGGCCCTGCAGCGTAATTAAGGACAAAAACAGGGTCATTGACATCAATACATCGCGCCCTCGCATTCCTGTCATGGTAGTCACATTGTGACTGACGCCTGCTCTCAACAATTTCTTACATAGTAGGGTGTATAAGGGATAACCTGGTTTTGAGCATCCTTTTCATTAGCAGCTCTGCAGGTGGAACCCCTGTGAGCGAGTGTGGTCGGGATCTATTGGCCAACAGGAGGCGTGATAAGCGGCTTTGTAGGGAACACCCTTGGATTCTGAGCATCCCCTATTTGATTATCTGCACTGCTCGTTCCGCCTGGCCGTTTGAGGCTGGCTTAAACAGTGCCGTTCTGACATGGTTGATTCCATTGCCTGTCATGAAGTCCTGGAATTCAGTGCTTGTGAAGCACGGGCCACTGTCGCTGACCAAGACATCCGGTAGATCATGGGCGGCGAACATTGCCTGTAGACTTTCTACCGTGGCAGAGGATGTGCTTGAATTTAAAATGGCACACTCAATCCGTTTGGAGTAAGCGTCTACTACAACTAAAAACATTTTTCCCATGAAAGAACCTGCGTAGTCCACATGGATGCGTGACCATGGCTTGGCGGGCCAGGACCAGGGGCTAAGGGGGGCTTCCCTGGGTGCGTTGCCCAGCTGAGCACACATGTTGCACCTCGAACACAAAGTTCCAAGTCTGCATCTATCCCTGGCCACCAAACGTGTGGCCTGGCAATTGCCTTCATCATGACAATGCCCGGGTGCTCATTGTAAAGTTCTCTGATAAACACTTCTCTGCCCATCTGGGGCATGACTACTCAGTTTCCCCACAGTAGGCAATCGGCCTGAATCGAGAGTTCATCCTTGCGCCTATGAAACAGTATAAATTCCTCAGGGCATGCCCCGTACATGGCTGCCCATTCCCCATTCAGGACACATTTCTTAACTAAAGATAGTAGCGGGTCTTTATTTGTCCAGACTTTAATCTGATGGGCTGTCACAGGTGAGCCTTCGCTTTTGAAGGCTTCAACAGCCATGACCATCACAGCATCATGCTCAGTTGCCCCCTTCAGTGGTGGCTAGTGGGAGCCTGCTGAGTGCATCGGCGCAGTTTTCAGTGCCCGGTCTGTGCCGAATTGTGTAGTCTTAGGCGGCTAACGTAAGTGACCACGTCTGTATGTGGGCCGATGCATTTGCATTTATGGCCTTGTTGTCGGCCAAAAGGGACATTAGGGGTTTGTGATCTGTCTCCAGCTCAAATTTCCTGCCAAACAGGTACTGGTGCATTTTTTTTACTGCATATACACATGCTAGCGCTTCCTTTTCTACCATCCCGTAGCCCCTTTCTGCCTGGGACAGACTTCTGGAGGCATAAGCTACCTGCTGTAACTGACCATTGGCATTCACATGCTGCAACACACACCCGACCCCATAGGACGACACATCGAACGTTAGAACAAGTTTCTTACACAGGTCATATAACGTTAACAGTTTGTTGGAGCATAACAAGTTGCGTGCTCTATCAAAAGCCCTTTCCTGGCTGTGCCCCAGACCCAATCGTGACCTTTGCGTAAGAGCACATGTAGCGGCTCTAATGTCGTGCTCAATTTGGGAAGAAAGTTACCAAAATAGTTCAGGAACCCCAGGAACGAACGCAGCTCCATCGTGTTATGGGGTCTGGGTGCTCTCTGGATCGCTTCCGTTTTGGATGCAGTGGGTCTGATCCCGTCTGCTGCTACCCTCCACCCCAGGAATTCTACCTCTGGAGCTAAGAAGACGCACTTTGCCTTTTTCAGTCGCAGCCCTACCCGGTCCAGTCTGCGTAACACCTCCTCCAGGTTGTATCGCGACCCGTGATGAGGATGTCGTCCTGAAAAACCACCGTCCTTGGAATCGACTTGAGGAGGCTTTCCATATTTTGCTGAAAGATAGCGGCGGCCGAACGAATCCCGAACGGACATCTGTTATACTCAGACTACCCCTTGTGTGTTGTGATGGTGGTCAGCTTCTTCGACTCACTCACCAGCTCCTGGGTCATGTAAGCCGAGGTCAGGTCCAATTTTGAAAAAAGTTTGCCACCGGATAGCATCGCAAAGGTGTCCTCTGCTCTCAGTAGTGGGTACTAGTCTTGATGGTGGCCTTGTAATCGTCACATATCCTGACCGACCCATCCGCCCTGAGCACCGGCACGATCGGCCTCGCCCAGTCACAGAATTCGACTGGCGAGATGATGCCTTCCCTCAGCAGTCGGCCCAATTTGCATTCTATCTTTTCCCACATCACGTACGGCACCGTTCTGGCCTTGTGGTGTACTGGCCTGGCGTCCAGGTTTATGTGAATCACTACCTTGGCCCCCATGAAAGTGCCGATGTCGGGTTAAAATAATGAGTCAAATTTGTCCAGGACCTGTGAGCATGATACTCGCTCCACAGAAGAAATTGCATTGACATCGCCCCATTTCCAGTTCATGACAGCAAGCCAACTCCTCCCCAGTAGTGCGGAACCGTCCCCCGGGACAATCCAGAGTGGCAACCTGTTCTCCGAATCTTTGTGGGTCACGACTACCATGGCGCTGCTTAGCACCGGAATGATCTCCTTTGTATATGTCCATAGTTGTGCATCAATCGGCAATAATTTTGGCCTCCTGGCCTTGGACACCCGCAACCTTTTGAACTGTTTGATACTCATCATGGACTGGCTGGCCCCCGTGTCTAGCTCCATTAATACTGGGATGCCATTGAGGAGCACTTTCATCATTATCGGTGGTGTCCTGGTATATGAACTGCATATGTGCTCCACATGAACTCGCTGAACTTCAGCTTCCAGCGATTTCCCCCAGTGTTCATTTGGCCTCGTAGGGCTTACATCGGGCCCGTCCTCCTCGTACATTAACCTGGCTGCAGGCTTCCTGCACATATGCGCCAAGTGACTGCTGACGTTACAGTTTCTGCAGGTATATTGCTGATACCTGAAGGCTCTGACTGGGTGTTTGCCTCCACACCTCCAGCAGAGGCTGGAGGCCCCGTTCTTGGAAACAAAAGGTCCATTACCAGTCGATCGTCTCTGACTGTCTCTGTAACTATCCTTAAATGCACCATTAACAGGTGTTGAAGGGCCCATTACTGGCCGCATTGTCTATTGCGATGGCATGATTCACCGTTCAGCTAGCCATTGTCTCTGTTGAATTCCCCCTTTGGGTTCAACTACATGCTAAGGCATGTCCGATTGCCCTTGTCTGCCGAGAGAACTGTGTGCCGCGTACACAATATTGACTCCCTGGTCGTTTGCCACATTTGAGCCAAGTTTTTTGTCATACATCATTCTGGTCTCTTTCTCCCCTGCGATAAATGTCTGGGCTATCAGAGCCACCGCTTCCAAGGTCAAGTCTTTTGTCTCAATCAGTTTCCTGAAAACCCCAGGGTGCCCGATGCCCTCAATAAAAAAGTCTCGCAGTATCTCCGCTCTGCATGCATCTGTGAACTTACATAGGCTCGCCAGTCGACGTAGATCTGCCACGAAGTCAAGAACGCTTTGCCCTTCTCGCCGCCGGTGCGTGTAAAACCGGTGTCTCACTATTTGCATGCTGCTCGCCAGTTTAAGGTGTTCCCCGATCAACTTACTGAGCTCTTCGAACATCTTGACGGCCGGCTTCTCTGGCGCTAGAAGGTCCTTCATCAGGGAGTACGTTCTGGATCCACAAACCGTCAGGAGATGAGCCCTGCATTTGTTGGCCGAATCCTGTCCCAACCATTCTTTAGTGACAAAACTTTGCTGTAGTCTCTCAATAAAGTCGTCCCAATCATCGCCAACACAGTACCTCTCTTCTGTGCTGCTAGTGGCCATGCTCGCGCGGTTTAAATCCCAGTTTCTCGTCGTCAATGATATATCCTTACTATACAGTATAAATGCACACGAGGCCCATACTTAAGAGAAAGTCTCTCTGTGACCAGTTACCTTTATTACTAAGACCTCAGTGATGAAGGTGGGTGGAGCTTCCCCTTTTATACCTGAAAGTCCAGATTAGGAGTGTCTCCCACAAGTTCACCCCCTTGTGGTCAATGTTCTCAAGGTGTACAACTTAGGTCAGCTTATACATGGGTTACAATGATAGTTGAATACATGACAGCCACGTTTATGTTTCTCCTGCTTCTCTCTGTTTACTGAGAAGACAATGAAATCCCCTCTCCTAGCGTATGGAGCCTCTGTGACCTCCTGGATGCAGTGATGGCAGGCGTACTGGGATATTTTAGTTATGTCTCCTGCTTCAGACTGGAATGATCTGGTAGCAAAAAAATTAAGAGCCAAGGTGACCTTGAGGGCCACTGGCAATGTCGCCATTGCCCTGCTCTGAGGCTGCAGGTCTAGTTGCAGGAAGTGGCAGAGTTCTGTGACCACCTCCTTGGTGAAGCAGAGCCAATGAACACACTTGTCCTGGCTTAGGTGCAGGTAGAAGAAGTCTTCCCTGAAGACCTTCGATGGGTAAGGCCTCCTACCGAGAGCCTTCCTCTCCCTCCCTCTCCTCCCTCTGCGAGCAGCTTGTCTTCTTTGCTGCCTCTGCTCCATCTCCCTGTCATGATGCAGTGCAAGAGGTACTACAACTGGAGCCCCCATGCTCATGTGGTGTATGCAGAGGCCTTCCAGTAACAGCCAATGCTTTCCCAACGTCCAGCCGCACTCCCTGCACACTTTAACAACTTCTTATATTTCTTACAGCAACCCATTACTCCTACAAACTCTGCAAGAGCCAGTACAAAAGCAATAATGAACTTATCTGCAAGTTGGATGTATCCCTTGGTGTGGGGAAGGTTCCCTGTGCAGCTGAACGCACATTCACCTATGCACGTTTAGGAGAGGACGTTGAATGGAGCGGCGACGTCGGAAATGGCAGGTCATGCATCAAATTAGCATTACGCACTGGCTGATGTCATGCTCTGCCTACTCTGCGTACTGCTGCCGCACACACGTACTGCCTGAACTATCGTCCTCACCAAAATGGCGAACAGCGCGGGCCATGCCAGAAGTGGGCGGTAGCGGGGTGGCCGTCATTTTTTTACAAACAACGGCAAAACTACTGATGCCAAGGATTTGAATTTCTCGGCGTTTACCTATTATGTGAAGCATCAACAACCATGGCTAACCCTAAATGTTCAACTATTTGGTACCACCTGAGTTGTTTCACAATGTTCTGCACACATACAGGGTTATTTTGGTGAAAGAGTGAAAACAGGTGCTAAATGCGTGCTGTGCTAATAAGACAGGCCTGTTTCTTAGCCTGGATTTAGCATGCAATTTTGTTCCTAATTATCATAATTTGAGCTTGCCTGGAGGTGCTAAAACAGAGATACTTGCAGGTTTATCATTCAAGTGCTGATTAGACCCAATTTTCGTGAAGCACCAAATCTGGGCTCCACGCATCCATTTCCATGGAAGGTGTGGAATGTGCTGTCTGAAACACAACTGCAGATTTAAGGGTGCTCAGGGACCAAGTGAGAGGGTGCTCAGGTTCTTGGACAAGGTCCTGGTGGTCCTAGTGGAGAAGGTCCAGAAGAGAAGGGATGTCCAGCAACGTTCCCTATAAGTTTTGTGCACCTCTGGGCCGATCCCGTGCAGCCCGGTACTGGCTTTATCAATGTAAAGCTTCACGCATGCGCAAAACTAGGAATGGGCCATGCAGTCCATTAAAGGGGCCATGCACCCAAAAAAGAACAAGAGGGAACATTGATGTCCTGTACCCACAGGGAGGGAAGGAGTCCACCTCGCCCTTCTATCCCTCTCTCCTGCAACAGCTGGTGCTGCTCTGCCAAGCCTCATGTCCTCCTCCCATTCCTCCTGCAGACAAAAGGCAAACTCCTAGCAAAATGCCCATGAAGTCCTGAGAGAATTTCCAGGAAAAATGTTGATAGATTGTTGGTGAAGTCTTGACAAGCTGTCCCAGAAAGTCTCACAATGTGTTTCAAAAGTCCTCTTCAAAGCTCCAGCAGCAAGTGAACAGTGAAAGCTGAACATGGTGTTAAGTAGCACTTGAAATCGTGAACATTGACTTGTTTACTCTTGTTCAGCTGGTCGCTGTTAGGAGAGGTCATTAATTGAAGCCCTACCCACCAAGATATCGTGCAGCCTTTTTGATGAGTGCTAGCAGGTAATTTAATATTAAATCAGCCCCTTTGTTCAGCCAGCCCAGTGATCTACTGGAGGCATCGGAGACACTCTGCAAGCCACTTTCAACCGGCCTGAGCTTTTATTGCAGAATGTTGCTGTTCCATGGAAGCTGAAAAGACTGCAGAGAAAGCTGCAACCTCAGTCATCAGATGCTGCATGATGTCGGGCTCCACAGGTCGCTGGATGGAATTGACCAGCCTCTCCATGCTGGAGAGGATGGGTTCCAGGCTCTGCATCAAGCCACGGGCCAAGCTGGAGGCGGAATCCTCCATCCCACCAGTCACGGCCCATAAGCTTTAGGCAGGCTGTTCATTGCACCAATCATTTGGTTTGTCAGACCCATCAGCCTTCTTCTGAAGCTTGGCTCTGCCAGCTCCTCATCTACAGCAGAACTAGTATGCGACCTTCCCCCCCCCGACAAGGTGGCACCTGTGGTGTCCCTTCCACCCAGCATGGCTGCTGCCCACTAGCGCACAGTGCGTGCCACTGTGAGGATCTGTGTTCCACCCTTGCCTCTAGGTTGTGCGTGGTGCCAATCTCTGAGTTGGTGCTTGCGATGTGGTAGCGATTGACACAGTGACATCTTCCTCGCTCTCCTCCTCCTCCTGTTCCTCCAGGGGTCGGGATGGCTCTTGCTTGTCCTGCACTTTCTTCTGGGGCAGAGGTCGATCTTGCTCTTGGGAGCCTGCAATGATAAAGCTAGAAGGATTAGGGTGCAGCGCATATGACCACTATAGAGGATGTATGAGATGAGATGAAATAGAGCTTGGGAGTGGGGATAGGTTTTAGGGATTAGGGATCAGGAATAGTTGAGCATCTGTAAGCAAGCTGGAGTGGTCACATACCTCTCGGCGATGTTCCCCCTGCTCTGCTTCTGGCTACGGCGAGTCCCTCTCCCTTCCCGATCACAGCCAATACTGCCTCCTCAAGGGGAGTGATGTCATGCAGGCATGCTTCCCTTCCCCCGCTCAGATCCGCCTGCCACCTATTATGTGCTATCTTGTCCTGGAAGAGAAAGAGTACTGATTATGAATGAGCATATTGATAGGTGTGTTTGTGTGATGCCTCAGATGGTTGAAGAGCTATGAGATGTGTCAGAGGTGTGAGTAGTGTCTGTGAAGGATGCAATAGTGTGGGGTATGTGAGTGTCGGTGTATAGTTAGATAGTGGATTACATCTGTTGAGATTGTGATGCTGGTGGTGGTTCAATTATTGAGCAGTGTGTTTGTGAGATGTGATCTTACCTTGACTACTCGTGTCAAATCGTTAAGTTTCTTGTGGCACTGGAACCAGGGCTAGGGCTACTGGCTGTCACCTCCTCCCACATTAACTGCTTCTATGGTGTCCTAGCTACCTGTGGCTACAGGACATCCCTCCTCCTCTGGACCTCCTCCACCAGGACCTTCAGTTCCACGTCCGAGAACTTGGGCAGTCTCTCTCTCGGTCCCTGAGCCATCCTTCAACGTTCGCTACTCTCCCAGCCAGTATATTCCACACCTTCAGTGGAAGGGGGTGAACGAAGGCTGCATATACAGCACAATGAAAATTGCTTCAAATCAGCGCTTGAGTGTTAAACCTGCTGGTGTCTGCTTTAGCTCCTCCAGACAAAATTCAAATTATGGTAATCAGCAATTAGGACAAAAATTGTGTGCTTAAACCAGACTTTCAAACAGGCCTGTCTTATTAGCATAGCACCCGTTTAGCACCTGTTTTCACCCTTTCACCAAAATAACCGCCATAGAACTGACAGCACAGAAACAGGCCATTTGGCCCAACTGATCTATACTTGTTAATGAGCTAAATCTTGATGGGAAAATAATGGTGTGTTAATGACGCATGCCGTTATTAATGCACAATTGGTCAACAAGTTCAGGGGATTAAGAGGTACAGCAGGAATTGCAAATCGCCAGAACTTTCTGGTCAAATTACGCTGCTCTGCCGTTTGCTTCGTACAATGGCATCTCGCCCTTCACCTCCTGTTAATTTTAAGAACTTGCTGGATTTGCACAATAATTGCCCATTAAACCCGAAAGGATGAAATCTTAAAGGCATTTTTGTCTTTACTGTTGCAGGTAAAATGATTAAAACTTTCTTGCATAATTATCATTTTTTAAATCTTAATTTGTTAAAAAACATGGAAGATTTCTAATGGAGAATAAAACACAGGGCTCTCTGATCCAGATGACTCAACCGCTAAGTGATGGATTGGTATATTGGTCAGATCTACTGTTAAATGCGCCTGGTCCCAACCATCTTTCAAGATAATTTAGGAACTTGTTTGGTGGCACATTTCATAATATGTAACCCGCTAATAGGATTCTCACTGAAGATAGTGATGTTAATCAGCCAGACAACAATCTAGCTCATTGTTAATGCAATAATGAGATGAATGACTGCGGGTGAAACCACTGTTGACTCAGATCTGAAGAAATCTTTGCAGTTGTCAATTTCCATTTTAAAAGCAGAAAGTCATCTTTGGCTCATGTAGGGAAGAAAAACCAAATTATATTATTTTTATTATTTATGACTCCACATTGATGCACACAGACTATTAATAAGGAAAATTGTTAAGAATGTTTTGAGCATAGTCAGAGTGCCAGCATTGTGATTCAGTGACCAGTATCACAATATTCCAAGAAGTAGCAGCATACTTTAATACACTTGCATCATGGCTAATGTAACTTCATCAATTATGAGAGAGAAGACACACCAGTAATTGTCCCCTTGACATTCAACGGCATTACCATCGCCGAACTCCCCACCATCAACATCCTGGGGTCACCATTGATCAGAAACTTAACTTTACCAGCCACATAAATACTATGGCAACAAGGGTGGGTCAGAGCTGGGTAGTCTGTGGCGAGTGTCTCGCCTGCTGACTCTCCAAAGCCTTTCTACCATCTACAAAGCACAAGTCAAGAGTGTGATGGAATACTCCTCACTTCCTGGATGAGTGCAGCTTCAACAACATTCAAGAAGCTCGATTCCATCCAGTCAAAGCAACCCGCTTGATTGGCACCCCATCCACCACCTTAAACATTCACTTCCTCCATCACTGGCGCACCATGTCTGCAGTTTGTACCTTCTACAAGATGCACTGTAGTAACTCGCCAAGGCTTCTGCGACAGCACCTCCCAAAACCCACGACTTCTACCACCTAGAAGGACAGGGCAGCAGGCACATTGGAACACCAGCACCTCCAAGTTTTTCTCCAAGTCACACACCATCCTGATTTGGAAATACATTGCCGTTCCTTCATTGTTGCTGGGTCAAAATCCTGGAACTCCCTCCCAAACAGTATGTGGGAGTACCTTCACCACACAGACTGCAATGGTTCAAGAAGGCAGCTCACCACCACCTTTTCAAAGGCAATTAGGGATGGGCAATAAATGCTGGCCTTGCCAGCGAAGCCCACATCCCAGGAACAAATTAAAACAACATGCTTTTGAGGCTGAGGGGAAACTTTTCTGATGTTGGAAATATTCAAAGTATCGTCCTTTATAACTCAAGTTCAGTGTTAAAACAACTTACATTTTATTGCACTATCATGTAAAAGAGTGTCTGAATGAGTTGTGAGGGACACTGAGCAGAAGGGAAGAAGTTTATGAGGAGAAACCAAAGACATAATCAAAGAGATGGGTTTTGGATGCAGGCAGCGAGGTAGCAAGGCAATGTTTCGGGATAGATTGCCAGGGGTCAGAGAATAGTGACCGATTGAACATCCTTGGATGGTAGGGTAGAGAGCACCAACGCTGCCTCCGCAAAATCCTACAAATTCACTGGCAGGATAAGCACACCAACATCAGCGTTCTCTCTCAGGCCAATATCCCCAGTATCGAGGCATTGACCATACTATTCAGCTCCGATGGACGGACCACATTGTCTGCATGCCCGATACTAGACTCCCAAAACAAGCACTCTACTCTGAGCTACATCATGACAAGCGAGCCCCAGGAGGGCAGCGAAAATGCTTCAATGACATCCTCAAAGCCTCCTTGAAAAAATGTAACATCCTCACTGATTCTTGGGAATCCCTGGCCCAAGACCGCTCAAAGTAGAGGAGAAGCATCCGAGAAGGCGCTGAACACTTCGAGTCTCTTCGCTGGGAGCACACGGAAGCCAAATTCAAACAGTGGAAGGAGCATACGACAAACCAAGCACCCCATCCACCCGTCACTCCAACCACCATCTGCCCCACCTGTGGACGGAGACTGTAGATACTGCATTGGTCTCATGAGTCACCTTAGAACCCATGTTAGTGTGGAAGCAAGTCATCCTCGACTCCGGGGGACTGCCTAAGAAGAGAAGAGAGATTGGTGAACAGAAAGTGAAAATGTTTAAAAAAAATAATTCTCGTGATATGTGGGCAGGAATAAATGGTTTGAGAAGATTGTTCAGATATATAGGGGTGTTAGATTTAAAAATCAAGATATGGATTTTAATTTCTAGGACATAGAAAGCCATTCAACTTAGCAAGAACAGAGATGGGTGTGTGCAAATTTGTGTGGGAAAGGATACAGAGTGTGGAGTCCTGCAGTTTGTGAAGGATGGAACTAGAGAGTGTCTTGAGGCAGCGATGGGATGGACTAGGGTTTCAGCAGCAGTGTGGGAGTAGTAAGTCAGCAATATTTGGGGGAACAAAATCATATTTGGTGATTCAATCGACAGATAGAACTGTAGAGTGGGTGGACAAATTATTTGTTACCTTCAGCACTGAGAAGAGCTAGGCTGGGAAATAACTCGGAGCTGCTCCCACTTCTCCGGAAGTGCAGCAGAAACCCCGTTTACTCCCTAATTTCAGGCCCTAGTTAATAACCACAGGAAAAATGGACTGCAATGTGTGGTGTCAAAGTCTACCATATTTACCCCAAGGCTGCAAAGTTTCTGTAGTTTGACAATTGCTCTGCAGCAGCAAAGAAGGCCTGGAAAGTTGGTAGAAAAATGTGCCTATATTGTAATGTCACTGTTTGACAAAGTGCACCATGTGTATAATTTTTATTAATTAAACTCTCATTTATGCCTCAATTACATATGACATATGACATATGATTTGGTGGTGCATATGGGGGCATCTGTCATGTGTGACGCACTAGGGATTCAATGATTGAATATGCACTCTGGCACACAATCCAAATGTCCTCATCCTAAAATGTATGTCACACACGTGCACAGAAAAAAGTTGTAAAATTAGCTTAGTATGGTCCAGTTTCCTGAAATCTGAAGGGTATGCTTGTTATGTGCAAGGAAGGATATTAATGAAGCATGCAAGTTAGAACTAATCTGAAAATGTACATTGGTTTAATCTGAAACAGACACCACTAAAATGCTATAAATACCATTTTACAGATGGGGCTGAATGGTATTGTATTTTTCAACATAGTTAGCTATCACTTCCCTAAACAGTGAAATATGAGCAACAATTCAGGATAATAAAAGTCTCTCCCAGAAACTGAACCGTAGTAGCTTCATTCCTGAGTATAAATTGCATAAAACATCTCAGTGACTTCCTAAATCATCTGCACTGACAAATAAAATACATATCACATCACAAAGAGGAATTTTTCTGTTGGATTATATATGTGTGCCTCATGTTTAAAACTTTTCCTGGATTTTCTTTATATTAATTAAGTTTTCATTTGTAAAGGCATTCTGAGGTTAATGACGTGATTTGCCCAGTGCTGCTATTGCTGGCATCTGCGCAAGATTTGACTATTAATGTTCGGTTTTATGGCTGTGTTAGCCCACATTTAACAAATGATTATCTTGTCTTTCCCTCACAGAAACAAAATAGTCTTTAGTATTAATTAAAGTATGAGCTTGGCCAGCAGGATTCCATCTATTCAAGGTCCCCTTGATATCATATATGCTTACCTTCTTAATACTGTGCTATATTATTAGAATACTATAAATAATATGCACACTTACTTTTAGATTATGAAATCAGTAATGCCTTCTCTTCAGTTTTTCATAATGGATTAGGAAGGTATATGCTATATTTGGATGTACTACATTCACTGGTTTGAGTATTTGTTCAGTTAGCAAGGTTAGACAAACCAGAATGCAAGTTATAGGTGTAAATATTACACTGAATTATTAAAAATGATCCAATCTGTCATCATTGTTATTACAAATAAACGTTATTTACATCATGCAGCTACCAACCTGTTCTGGTAAATGTTAATTTCAAAATCAGAAGTCTTCACGTTGTGAGGTGAAATCTGAGTGGAATAGTAATGTTCAGTTTTTACTATCTCCAGTGGGACCGGAGCCAGTTTCAATAAATTATGTGCATACTGAGTAATTGAAGAGAGAGCAAACTGTGCAGTGATAGCAGGAAACTATTGTTAACAGTCCTAACCTGCTGCTTTGTTCATAAAGGAATATTTTCAGTAAGACATGTTATATGTTAGAAAAATTATTAAGCCACAGCAGATCACCTAATTCAGCAAAAACATCAATATCTATATTTGTAACTTTCTTCTTAAAACACTCAGGGCTAGAAATTCGGTTTTTGGTAATAGGGGTATTTTTTCGGCATTTTTCGCTAAACATATCGTGAATGACACCGCCATTTTTTAAAGGCCTAAGTTTCGTTAGAAAATGCGCCCAGCGGAAAAAATCGGTGTTCTTGGGGCTGCAACATAGGTTTTTCTCGGGCATTTTTTTTCGCCCAGAATACGGATACGCCAAAAGTCAAAACTAAGGTGAAAGTGCTATTTCCAGTCTTGCACGTCGGCAGTCCGCTTTTCAGTGGTATTTAAAAACCACCGGTGCAAGACTTCGGCGAAACTAGTGGATCACCGTTTTTCGCCAAAAAACGGCGAGATAATGCCGAAAAACCCGGCGCAAAGTTGGTGCATTTCCAGCCCATAGATTTTAGAGCTAAATTATGCAAGGCTAAAGGTCCAATTTCATGAATTACTAAGGCAAATAAAACAAAATTATTATGGTAATTGAAAGAATTCACTTTTATTGTTTCTCCAAGATTTTTTAAATCTTTCGAATATTAATTTAATTAACCTAAAATCACCTCAAAATATAGTTTCAAGAATTTGCATGAAATTCATCAGTGACAATACATTTCAGTAAATGACAGGTATACCTTTTCCATTAAAACCTAAGAAACCCAGTTGCCATCCTCCATTCATACTTCCACAAATGAGTCTTTGAATATAGAATTTAGCCTGAAGAAAACTTTCTCCCTTTCTTTAGGTTGCCATTTTCTGGTCAGGAGGACAGATAAGTTAACCACTTCCTGTGCCAATGCTGTTGCATAACCAGATAATAGGAAATGCATGAAAGGGGCCAGTGAATGACTTACCTACTGTGGCTAATTGCCATTCTGCACTTTTCCTTGACAGCATGGCCAAGATTGAGAATTCTGTGGCTTAGGCGAGGAAGAAACATTGTGGAGAGTAACAGGCGAGGATCAAATAATTCAGATGTGAGGAAGAATGAATGTTCTTCAGTTTGCTTTATTACCTTTGGAGATTAGGGCATACATTCCCTCTGGAAATCAAATGAATAGGTTAGAATCCATTTAATATTTGATTATACTTAATCTGTGGATTTAAAAAAGGAGGCAGATAAAAAGCAGGAAACTATAGGCCAGTTAGCCTAACATCTGTCATTGGAATAATGTTGGAGTCCATTATTAAGGAAGCAGTAGCGGGACATTTGGGAAAGCATAATTCAATTAAGCAGAGTCAGCATGATTTTATGAATGGGAAATCATGTTTGACAAATTTGCTGGAGTTCTTTGAGGTTGTAATGGACAGGGTGGATAAGGGGGAACCAGTGGATGTGGTGTATTTGGATTTCCAGAAGGCATTCGATAAGGTGCCACATAAAAGATTACTGCACAAGATAAAAGTTCACGGGGTTGGGGGTAATATATTAGCATGGATGGAGGATTGGCTAACGAACAGAAAACAAAGAGTCGGGATAAATGGGTCATTTTCCGGTTGGCAAACAGTAACTAGTGGGGTGCCGCAGGGATCGGTGCCGCAGGGATCGGTGCCGCAGGGATCGGTGCCGGGGCCTCAACTATTTACAGTCTATATTAATGATTTGGATGAAGGGACTGAGTGTAATGTAGCCAAGTTTGCTGATGATACAAAAATGGGTGGGGGAGCAAATTGTGAGGACACAAAAAATCTGCAAAGGGATATAGACGGGCAAAAATTTGGCAGATGGAGTATAATGTAGGAAAATGTGTGGTTATCCACTTTGGCAGAAAAAATAGAAAAGCAAATTATAATTTAAATGGAGAAAAATTGCAAAGTGCTGCAGTACAGAGGGACCTGGGGGTCCTTGTGCATGAAACACAAAAAGTGAGTATGCCAATACAGCAAATTATCAGGAAGGCAAATGGAATGTTGGCCTTTAGTGCAAGGGAGATAGAGTATAAAAGCAGAGAAGTCCTGCTACAACTGTACAGGGTATTGGTGAGGCCACACCTAGCGTACTGCGTACAGTTTTGGTCTCCATATTTAAGGAAGGATATACTTGCATTGGAGGCTGTTCAGAAAAGGTTCACTAGGTTGATTCCGGAGACTTATGAAGATAGGTTGAGTAGGTTTTGCTTGTGCTCATTGGAGTTCAGAAGGATGAGAGGTGATTTTATCGAAACATATAAGATAATGAGGGGGCTAGACAAGGTGGATGCAGAGAGGATATTTCCACTCCTAGGGGAAACTAAAACGAGGGGACATAGTCTCAGAATAAGGGGCCACTCGTTTAGAACTGAGATGAGGAGGAATTTCTTCTCTCAGAAGGTTGTAAATCTCTGGAATTCTCTGCCCCAGGGAGCTGTGGAGGCTGGGTCATTGAATATATTGAAGGCGGAGATAGACAGATTTGTGAGTGATAAGGGAATAAAGGAGTATAGGGAATGGGAAGGGAGGTGGAGCTGAGTCCATGATCAGATCAGACATGATCTTATTAAATGGCAGAGCAGGCTTGAGGGATCAGGTGGCCTACCCCTGCTCCTATTTCTTATGTTCTTATGTTCAATACGTTTAATGAGACAAAAATAATATTTTCTTGTTCTGTGCTTTCTTTTGCTCTTGAATGTCTTCAGGATTTTGCTGTAAATGGATGTCTTAAATTTTCAGTACTCTGTACTATTGAACTAGACTGGTTGCTGACATACACTTCAGTGGTGCAGTTCCATGCACACTATTTTTGTGCAGCACTGGGGCCAATTTTTGTCCTCGCCCTCCGTTCCTGCAAATGTCAGGTGATGCAATGTTTGCATGTTCCCGTCAGGACCAATGTTGGACCCACGTTGTATTTATAGGTTCAGCACATTTGCATGTGGTGAGCAAGAGCCAGCATGATTGATGCTAGCCATTGGTTGCTTGCCCATTAAGAGGCCCAACATAGAGTTTAAAGAGGCATTGTTGCCGCACTGAGGTGAAATAATACTGTGCTGCAAAGAAATCTGAATTACATCTACCAGCAGTGGCGACAGCAGCAACATATGATGCTTCACAGAGGAGGTGGTCGACATTTTGCTCTGGCGAGTGCAGCAGAGTGGATGGGTACTCTTTCCTGCCATCGAGTGGGCTGAGGCGTGGGTTGGGTGATTGACAGGAGATGATGGATAATATCAATACTAGCATGCTCTTGGTTGCAGTGCCAGAAGAACTTTATTGACGTCACCTGGAATCCCAAGGTATACGACCCTCCTGTAGCCTCAGTGTGATCCACTATATTAATTATAGATGGCATGAATACTTCTCCCCCACTCACATTGTCATGTAGTACTTCAATAGTTATATAAAGGGGTTGATGGGCACATGCATCACATCATTCCTAGGATGGGGAGGGTCGCGGGGGAGGAGGGAGGGGGCTGCAATATGCTCTCTAGAACTCTGGGTCACAATTTGAAACCTATTCCCTATGGCAGGCAAGCCATTATTTTAGTTAAATTAGCTCCTCTTGACCTCAAAAACCAGAGATCACAGGAGGGTGAAATCCAACATATGTACTAGGATGTCAGGCCTGTCGGTCTTTGGGCTTAAGATACACAACAAACACAGAAAAAACTACCCAATTCATTATAAAACTATTAAACTTTCCCATGCAGTTGATGTTTAGGTGTTTAAATCTGTCTGATGATATTTCTCCTGGATGTCTGTCCTTCTTCCGAGAACTTGAGTTTTGAAGATTCCCACAGCCAATATTGTATCAGCTACCCTGAAAGGATTAACTTGGTGCCAGATTATAACTCCCAGTGTGACTCTGCAAGGACTCTGGACTACAGCTCCAAGAATTCACTTAATGCTGCTTCCCTTCTGAATCTGATGAATGCTACCACATTTTAACAGAAAATACATCTAACCAATAATATACAAGGGCTTGTTAATGTATGATTAAACAATAATAACTCATGCATGCCATATTTTATACAGAACTGACCCTATCTCCCATATATCCAGGAGTCAATCATGTTTTCATGCACCTCCTAGCGACCAGCCATTGACAAAGGCCGAGGAGCATGTTTGACCAGACAGTAATATATCAAATGGAAAGGGGTTCACCTAAAGTAAAATAAATAAAACTACTTAAAATAGAGGAAGAAAGTAGGAAATAAGCCTTAGCATAATTCCCTAAACCAGTGAAGAGGTTCATGCATCAGTGACTTTTCTGGCAGGAAGTGAGACGGGTAGCTCAATAAAATCCAACGTAGTCAGGCAATTAAGGTGGCATATATCACATATCAATAATCAAGCACTTCATTACATTCTCAAATGACTTTGAAATTTAAATAAATTCAATCCTCATCCAGAACAGGGTGTGATTTATTTTTAAAAGGACCATTGCAGATTGATATAATTTGGATTGCTTGGCATCAAGTCCACATAGGGATTTTACTTATAATTCACCATTGGTGCAAAATATATTTAAAAAAAATCATCACTTATGAGGTTCATTTGATTTATTTATGGTTTATTTAGAGAATTAGCCTAGGAATTCCGGTGGCAGAGTGGAAATTCTTCCTGCTGCTTTGGTTCCATTGCAACTCTGCCCAAATCCTGGCATTGCATCATTGCCCTTTGAGGGAACCACCCAATGCCAGTACTGCAATCTCTGACAGGCACCCTGCTGCTTTGTGGGGGTTGTCTGTCTGGCCAAAGAGGAGAAGGCGGACCAGTTTTGTTTGCATTTTTTCCATCAGTGTTAGGTGACAATCAAATGGCGATCAACCCCACTTCTGGCTCCTAGCGGCAACTATGCCTGGTTTCTTCATAACATAGAAACATAGAAAATAGGTGCAGGAGTAGGCCATTTGGCCCTTCGAGTCTGCACCGCCATTCAATGAGTTCATGGCTGAACATGCAACTTCAGGACCCCATTCCTGCTTTCTCGCCATACCCCTTGATCCCCCTAGTAGTAAGTGCCATATCTAACTCCCTCTTGAATATATCCAATGAACTGGCATCAACAACTCTCTGCGGCAGAGAATTCCACAGGTTAACAACTCTCTGAGTGAAGAAGTTTCTCCTCATCTCAGTCCTAAATGACCTACCCCTTATCCTAAGACTGTGTCCCCTGGTTCTGGACTTCCCCAACATCGGGAACAATCTACCCGCATCTAACCTGTCCCGTCCCATCAGAATCTTGTATGTTTCTATGAGATCCCCTCTCAACCTCCTAAACTCCAGTGAATAAAGGCCCAGTTGATCCAGTCTCTCCTCATATGACAGTTCAGCCATCCCTAGAATCAGTCTGGTGAACCTTCGCTGCACTCCCTCAATAGTAAGAACGTACTTCCTCAGATTAGGAGACCAAAGCTGAACACAATGTTTCAGGTGAGGCCTCACCAAGGCCCTGTACAACTGCAGTAAGACCTCCCTGCTCCTATACTCAAATCCCCTAGCTATGAAGGCCAACATACCATTTGCCTTCTTCACGGCCTGCTGTACCTGCATGCCAACTTTCAATGACTGATGAACCATGACACCCGGGTCTCGTTGCACCTCCCCTTTTCCTAATCTGCCACCATTCAGATATTATTCTGTCTTCACGTTTTTGCCCCCAAAATGGATGACCTCACATTAATCCATATTATACTGCATCTGCCATGCATTTGCCCACTCACCTAACCTGTCCAAGTTACCCAGCAACCTCTTAGTTTCCCCCTCACAGCTCACACCGCCACCCAGTTTAGTGTCATCTGCCAAACTTGGAGATATTACACTCAATTCCTTCATCCAAATCATTGAAGTATATTGTAGAGAGCTGGGGTCCCAGCATTGAGCCCTGCGGCACTCCACTAGCCACTGCCTCCCATTCTGAAAGGACCCGTTTATCCCGACTCTCTGCTTCCTGTCTGCCAACCAGTTCTCCATCCACGTCAGTATATTACCCCCAATACCATGTGCTTTGATTTTGCACACCAATCTCTTGTGTGGGACCTTGACAAAAGCCTTTTGAAAGTCCAAATACACCACATCACTGGTTCTCCCTTGTCCACTCTACTAGTTACATCCACAAAAAATTCCAGAAGATTTGTCAAGCATGATTTCTCCTTCATAAATCCATGCTGACTTGGACCGATCCTGTCACTGCTTTCCAAATGCGCTGCTATTTCACATCCTTAATAATTGATTCCAACATTTTCTCCACCACCGATGTCAGGCTAACCGGTCTATAATTACCTGCTTTTTCTCTCATCCCATCAATTTCCCTAACACAATTTCCCGCCTAATAAGGATATTCTTCAGTTCCTCCTTCTCACTAGACCTTCAGTCCCCTAGTACTTCCGGAAGGTTATTTGTGTCTTCCTTCATGAAGACTGAACCAAAGTATTTGTTCAACTGGTCTGCCATTTCTATGTTCCCCATTAAAAATTCACCTGAATCCGACTGCAAGGGACCTACGTTTGTCTTCACTAATCTTTTTCTCTTCACATATCTATTGAAGCTTTTGCAGTCAGTTTTTATGTTTCCAGCAGCTTCTTCTCATATTCTATTTTCTCCCTCTTAATTAAATCCTTTGTCCTTCTCTGCTGAATTATAAATTTCTCCCAGTCCTCAGGTTTGCTGCTTTTTCTGGCCAATTTATATGCCTCTTCCTTGGATTTGACACTCTCAATAATTTCCCTTGTTAGCCACGGTTGAGCCACCTTCCCTGTTTTATTTTTACTCCAGACAGGGATGTATAATTGCTGAAGTTCATCCATGTGATCTTTAAATGTCTGCCATTGCCGATCCACCATCAACCCTTTAAGAATCAGTTGCTAGTTTATTCTAGCCAATTTCCGCCTCAAATCATCGAAGTTACCTTTCCTTAATTTCAGGACCCTAGTTTCTGAATTAACTGTATCACTCTCCATCCAAATAAAGAATTCTACCATGTTATGGTCACCCTTCCCCAAGGGGCCTCGCACAACAAGATTGTTAATTAGTCCTTTCTCATTACACATCACCCAGTCTCGGATGGCCAGCTCCTGATTGGTTCCTCGACATATTGGTCTCGAAAACCATTCCTATTACACTCCAGGAGATCCTCCTCCACCGCATTGCTACCAGTTTGGTTAGCCCAATCTATATGTAGATTAAAGTCACCCATGATAATTGCTGTACCTTTATTGCATGCATCCCTAATTTCTTGTTTGATGCTGTCCCCAACCTTACTACTACTGTTTGGTGGTCTGTACACAACTCCCACTAACGTTTTCTGCCCCTTGGTATTCCGTAGCTCCACCCATACCAATTCCACTTCATCTGAGCTAATGTCCTTTCTTACTATTGCATTAATTTCCTCTTTAACAAGCAATGCCACCCCGCCTCCTTTTCCTTTCTGTCTATCCTTCCTAAATGTTGAATACCCCTGGATGTTGAGTTCCCAGCCTTGGTCACCCTGGAGTCATGTCTTCATGATGCCAATTACATCATATCCGTTAACTGCTATCTGCGCAGTTAATTCGTCCACCTTATTCCGAATACTCCTCGCATTGAGGCACAGAGCCTTCAGGCTTATCTTTTTAACACACTTTGCCCCTTTAGAATTTGGCTGTAATGTGGCCCTTTTTGCTTTTTGCCTTAGGTTTCGCTGCCCTCCACTTTTACTTTTCTTCTTTCTATCTTTTGCTTCTACCCCCATTCTACTTACCTCTGTCTCCCTGCATAGGTTCCCATCCACCTGCCACATTAGTTTAACTCCTCCCCAACAGTACTAGCAAACACTCCACCTAGGACATTGGTTCCGGTCCTGCCCAGGTGCAGACCATTCAGTTTGTACTGTCCCACCTCCCCCAGAGCCGGTTCCAATATCCCAGGAATTTGAATCCCTCCCTTCTGCACCATTCCGCAAGTCACGTATTCATCTGAGCTATCCTATGATTCCTACTCTGACTAGCACGTGGCACTGGTAGAAATCTTGAGATTACTACTTTTGAGGTCCTACTTTTTAATTTAGCTCCTAGTTCCCTAAATTTTGTAGGATCTCATCACATTTTTTACCTATATCGTTGGTACTTATATGCACCATGACAACTGGCTGTTCACCCTCCCTTTTCAGAATGCCCTGCAACCGCTCCGAGACATCCTTGACTCTTGCATCAGGGAGGCAACATACCATCCTGGAGTCTCGGTTGCAGCCGCAGAAATGTCTATCTATTCCCCTTACAATTGAATCCCCTATCACTATAGCTCTTCCACTCTTTTTCCTACCCTCCTGTGCAGCAGAGCCACCCATGGTGCCATGAACTTGGCTGCTGCTGCCCTCCCCTGATGAGTCATCCCCCTCAACAGTACCCAAAGTGATGTATCTTTTTTGCAGGGGGATGACTGCAGGGGACCCCTGCACTACCTCCCTTGCACTGCTCTTCCTGTTGGTCACCCATTCCCTATCTGGCTGTGTACCCTTTATTTGCGGTAACACCAACTCACTAAACGTTGCTATTCACGTCATTCTCAGCATCATGCACGCTCCAGAGTGAATCCACCTGCAGCTCCAGTGCCACAATGCGGTCCATCAGGAGCTGCAGCTGGACACACCTCCCGCATATGTAGTCGTCAGGGACACTGGAAGCTCCACATAGTACAGGAGGAGCATAACATGTGTCCGAGCTCTCTTGCCATGACTTAACCCCTAGATAAACTTAATTTGGCAACAACAATGCTAAAGGTTACTTACTGATAAAGAAAAGAAAAAGAAAAACTACTCACCAATCACCAACCAATCACTTACCCCCTTGGCTGTGACATCACCTTTCGATTTCTTTCTACTTTTTTTTTGCCCTGCTGCTGCAGCTGCACCGGCCGGCCTCAGTGACCCTATATTCTGTCCCAATTTCCTGTTGTCCCTCCACCAGAATTCTGCCCCAAAAAGAAACAGAATATCTGAACTATTGTCTTTAAATGTAATTATGGAGAGAAAAAGATTAAGTTCAAGCAAGCAAATAACAATCGTGCCACACAAGTGCCAGGCAATGACTACCTCCAACAAGAGAGAGTCTAGCCACCTCCCCTTGACATTCAATGGGATTACCATCACTGAACCCCCCACCATCATCATCCTGGGGGGGCGGTTACCATTGACCCAAAACTTAACTGGACCAGCCACATAAACACTGTGGTTACTAGAGCAGAGTATAGAGGCTGGGTATTCTGCAGCGTGTCTCACCTCCTGACTCCACAAAGCATTTCCACCATAATCAACATCACTAAGACAGATTATCTGGTCATTATCACATTGCTGTTCATGGGAGCTTGCTGTGTGCAAATTGGCTGCCACGTTTCCTACATTACAACAGTCACTACACTTCAAATAGTTGCATATATTCAAGAGGGAGTTAGATGTGGCCCTTATGGCTAACGGGATCAAGGGGTATGGAGAGAAAGCGAGAAAGGGGTACTGAGGTGAATGATCAGCCATGATCATATTGAATGGTGGTGGAGGCTCGAAGGGCCGAATAGCCTACTCCTGCACCTATTTTCTATGTTTCTATGTTTCTATGTTTCTATGTTTCTATGTTTGGGCCATCCGTTGGTCATGAAAGGCTCTATATAAATGCAAGCCTTTCTTTCTTTTTATCTACAAAGCACAAGTCAGGAGAGTGATGGAATCCTCTCCATTTGCCTGGATGAGTGCAGCTCCAACAACACTCAAGAAGCTCAACACCATCCAGGACAAAGCAGCCCACTTGATTGGCACCCCATCCACCATCTTAAACATTCACTCACTCCACCATCGGCGCACCGTGGCAGTGTGTACAATCGACAAGATGCACCGCAGCAATTCACAAAGGTTTCTGTGACGACACCTCTCAAACCCACGATCTGTACCACCTAGAAGGATCAGGGCAGCAGGAGCATGGGAACACCACCAGCTGCATTCCAAGCCGTGCACCATCCTGATTTCGAAATATATCAACGTTCCTTCATTGTTGTTGGATCAAAATCGTGGAACTCCCTCCCTAACAGCACAGCCCTTCACCTCATGGATGGCAGCGGTTCAAGAAGGGGGCTCACCACTAACTTCTCAAGGGCAATTAGGGATGGGCAATAAATGCTGGCCTTGTCAGCATGAATGTATAAAAAATGCAGCAAATTTGAAATAAATCAAACAATTGCACACTAATAACTGCTGTTCACCCTCACTCATGGAAGCGTGCTCCTTTGTATGTGTAGGTTTAATCACTCCTACTATCTAGAATGTCATACCATACAATGTTTAAGTAAAATGTGGTTAATACAGTATACATGATTTTTTTACATTTTTATTTTTAAATTCAATTCGAGTCAATAAAATACAACTGTTCTCAATTAAATGCCTCAGTATAGCTCATGAACCAAGGGGTAGAGATTTGTTTGCATTGCCGAATGAATCCTGCAACCGAAAAGGTAGACCCAAGGCCCAAACAAAACTGGTCAACAGGCCTCAACTGAATAATTGGTGCAAGCTGCCAGTGCCTCTCGTGCCTCAAGAGGCAGCTCGCTCATGTGGCCAATCCGTTTGGGCCACTTACCTGGTTGGCAATGGCCCTAACATAAGTCCTGGGGAAGATTGAGGGGAGAACGGGCGGGTGGCCGAGTGCAAGCTGGCATCGGACCACAATCGTGCTGTGGAGCTAGGAGGAGCAGGAGTGTTCCTCCCAATTCCACATTAAAGTACGCTTTAAAAAGAAACACAAAACTTTTGTTTTGCTGGTCGCTGGCAAACTCACGAGTGCCTGAGTATATGTGGCCTGGCACCTGCTCCACTCAGCACTGACTAATTTCTTTAAAGGATTCTTAAACAGTCATTAACATATTCAAGGAGCCTAATGCCTGTTTAAGGCAACCACCCATGATGCATGATTATAATCCGGGACCAATATGGCAGCAGAAGTATGTCAGGTTTCCTTGGGGCACAGGACATTGCCCTGTAAAATTGGTCCTATTTGCCCCCATTTTCCACTGGGAAAATGGGCATAATCAGAACCAATTTCTATCCCCAAATGTTTCTCAGATAGACCCTGACAATTTAATTCTCACTCACTTGTTTGACATAGGCTTAAAACAGTTTATTAGATAAAATCTTGATGTAAAAAGTACGCTGTAGTCAGAGGTTTATCCTTATGTAGTCATTTCAACTGAAAGCAACACAAATATGGATGCTTGAAATGGATACATCTTTGGCTTTGTGTGTATGAGCAGGTACAGGCAAAGAGTTAACGCAATTAAAAGAAAACTGATTGTGCTTTTAATTAACATATTAAATGCTTTGTGACCATAATAGCTTTTTAAATTTAATACCCCACCCTTATTTTCTCCATTGGTGGTGCTCATCATTATGCTTCCCTTTCTTACCAAAAAGGCTCCATGTTCTGGTCTCTGGGCATGGTCATCCTCAACAATGTTTCATGATTGCTTAGCAGGAACTGTGATTCAGAAGGAGTGAGTCCTACATGGTGGTTGATTTTAACCCTATCTGTCCAGCAGAAACCAGGCTGATAGGCAGTTAAAATGTCCCAGTTACTTACCCTCCCTGAATCAGTCAAGATCCTTCCCATCTGTGATTATAACCTTCTCTTCTGAGCAAGTGGCAAGAACACCCATCTAAAACTGTTGGTGTCCTTCTTCATATAGGAATGTTGGGTCCTGAATGACACCAGGCCATCCCTGGATAGAAACAGATTAGCCCCAAGAGGGACTGAAAAATGTAAGTGTTTTGGGGCCAGGAGCAGAAGGGAATCACAAAGAAAGCTTAAGCTTCCTCTGCCCAAACACCCCCTCCCCTTTCCTGACCACAAGGCTCCTGCGAGATGCCCTGGGATGCCAATCCCAGCACCTATCATGTGTCAGCGGACAGTGCCAAGCTCCGCGATTTTCCAATGCTTCCCACCGACTTCCTGGCACTTCTGGGCAGGAAGTGGACTCTGACAGCATGTGAATGGATTCTGGGAGTTTAAATAGCCGGGGCCTGAATTCTGTAGCAATGGGTGAAGTTCCAACTCACCATGCTACCTGGCCCCGCCCAAAACCCAACAGAGTTAAAATTGGGGCCATTAATAGTTTTTGCTTCTTTAGCTTCAGCTCTCTTAATATTTTTACCTCATTCTACCAGCAAAGCTGTCGATGGCATCGGCCAGCGCCAACCTCGCTCCTGTGGGGCAATTTCTCCTGTGGGGCGTAAGGGGTCGGCGCAGGACGATAAGGGGTCGGCGCACACGGCGATGACATCATCACCATGTAAGGCACTACCCACCAATGACAGAGGGCGTCGCAAAGCCGCTTTTGCCCCTGGCATCCCGGGGGTAATTCTGGCCGATTCCTGCCCCTGGGAGCAAACACTTATCGCCCTGTTAGTACTGGCTGGAGGTGCTAACGATCCTTTTCAAAAGGGGCAATTTTGGCCCCCTGGTCCCGAACTATCCACAAGCAACAGCATGAATTGCAATATAGAGGTGGCACATTTTGGTAGGAAGAATAAGGAGGCCACATACTCATTGGAAAGTAAGGAGTAAAAATTCGGTTGCTTAGCGCCACCCATCAGCGCCCGAGAGGGACGCTAACGGGCCGCTAAGCTGTTTTCGACTAAGCGCCGCACTGGCAGTGTCTCCCGTGACCTTCAGTGGAGCTCTATCAGCTGCGCTAAGAGTTAGCGCTGTGCACTCTAGCGCCACCCACTTGGTGATGTCATGAGTGTGCAATGCCCCCATAGTGCCGTGGCATGAACTTGACTGCTTTTGCCTGCCGTAGCGCCTGGCGCTGCTTCTGACAGGGAAAGCAGTCATCACAGAGAAGCTGCCATGGCGATATGTTGGAGGGGGAACAGGTGGGAAGGTAAATTTTTTTTGTGTTATTGCATCTCTCTGTTTTACTGCATTCACTTCCAGTGAACTGGAGATGTAGAATGTCCACAGTGCCTGGTCTGCCCTCAAGGCCTCCATAATTAGCACCTGCGAAGAGACGCTTGGTCACTCCAACAGGAAACATCAAGACTGGTTCGACGAGAACGACCAGGAGATCCAGGAACTGATAAGCTGCAAGTGCAAGGCATTCTTGAACTGGAAACAGGAACACATCCCGAGAGCAAGAAAACAGCTCTATAGACGTCTGAAGGCCGAGGTCCAACATAAAACTCGCGAGCTAAAGAATAGATGGTGGGTGGAAAAAGTGCAGGAGATCCAGCAACTAGCCTACAACCATGACGGTGCAGATTCTTTAGCGCAGTCAAGACCACTTATGGCCCAAGCACCCAAGGTCCTACCCCACTGAGAACCAAGAATGGAGAGGTACTCATCAACGACTGAGAGGTAGTCAGTGCCCACTGGAAGGAACACTTTTAAGATCTCCTTAACCGAGACTCTTTTTTTGATGCGAGTGTCCTCGACTCCATCCCACAGCATGTTACCCGCCACCACCTCAGCACAACCCCAGCCCGGCATGAGGTTGAAAAGGCCATCTGACAACTGAAGAACAACATGGCCTCAGGAGCAGATGGCATCCCCGCCGAGGCTATAAAGCATGGTGGAAAAGCACTACTGGTATGAATCCATGACCTCATCTCTCTTATTTAGAAGAAGGAGAACATGCCAAGGGATATCAGAGATGTTGTAATCGTGACCATCTTCAAGAAAGGTGACAAGTCCGATTGTGGTAATTACAATGAAGTTTCTCTGTTGTCTGCCACAGGGAAAGTCATTGCAAAAATCCTCCTCAATCGCCTTCTCCCAGTGGCTGAAGAGCTCCTTCCAGAGTCGCAATGCGGATTCCGCCCACGAAGGAGCACAATGAACATGATCTTCACCGCGCGTCAAATGCAAGAAAAATGCAGGGAACAGCACCAGCCTCTGTACATGGCCTCCTTTGACTAAAGGCCTTCGACACTGTCAACTGGGAGGGATTATGGAGTGTCCTCCTCAAATTCGGCTGCCCTCAAAGGTTCGTCATGATCCTCCACCTGCTTCATGATGACATGCAAGCCATGATCCTGGCCAATGGATCCACCACAGACCCAATACACATGGGGCCAAGCAAGGCTGCGCCATTGCACCAATGCTCTTCACGATATTCCTTGCTGCAATGCTCCATCTTACCCTCAATAAGCTCCCCACTAGAGTGGAGCTAATCTACAGAACAAATGGGAAACTGTTCAACCTACATCACCTCCAGTCCAGTTCCAAGGTCGTCACATCCTCTGTCACTGAATTACAGTATACAGACGATGCATGCGTTTGCGCACACTCGGAGGTCGAACTCCAAACCATCATCAATGCCTTCACCGAAGCATACGAGAGTATGGGCCTGACACAAAACATCCAAAAGACAAAGGTTCTCTACCAACCTGCCCCCACCACACAGTACTGCCCCCCGATTATCAAGATCCATGACGAGGCTTTGGACAACATGAACCATTTTCCATACCTCGGGAGCCGACTGTAAACAAGGGCAGACACCGATGATGAAGTCCAACACCACCTTCAGTGTGCCAGTGCAGCCTTCGGTCGCCTGAGGAAGAGAGCGTTTGAAGACCAGTACCCCAAACCCGGCACCAAGCTCATTGTCTACAGAGCAGTAGTGACACCCGCCCTCCTATATGCTTCAGAGACATAAACTATGTACAGTAGGTACCTTAAAGCACTGGAGAAGTACCACCAATGCTGCCTCCGCAAGATCCTGAAAATCCATTGGCAGGATAGGTGCATCAACATCAGTGTTCTCGCTCAGGCCAACATCCCCAGCATCGAGGCATTGACTGCACTCAATCAGCTCTGATGGATGGGCCACATTGTCTGCATGCCCGCTACTAGACTCCCAAAACAAGTGCACTACTCAGAGCTCCGACACGGCAAGCGAGTCCCAGGTGGTCAGAGGAAACGCTTTAAGAACACTCAAAGATGAAAAAGTGTAACATCCCCACCGACACCTGGGAATCCCTGGCCCAAGATCGCTCAAAATGGAGGAGAAGCATCCAGGAAGGCACCGAACACCTTGAGTCCCTTCATCGGGAGCACTCGGAAGCCAAGCGCAAACAGTGGAAGGAGCGCACAGCAACCCAAGCATCTCACCCATTCGTTCCTTCAACCATCCACCTGTGAGAGACTGTAGGTCACGCATTGTACTCATCAGCCACCTGAGAACTCATATTAGTATGGAAATAAGTCATCCTCGACTCTGAGGTACTGCCTAAGAAGAAGATTGGCTTTTCTTTAACTTTTTGGGTGGTCCAGCTGATCTCCCCTTTAGGCGCTAGGATGCCAGTTTCCTAGTGCCAGAACCTCAGGAGTGCTCCAGCGATAGCGCCCCAGGAATCAGGGTTAGCGCCCTAAGGGAAATTAGGGGTGCATGCAATAAAGGTGCAGTAGTTATCATGGGTGACTTTAATATGCATATAGATTGGGCTAACCAAACTGGAAGCAATACAGTGGAGGAGGATTTCCTGGAGTGCATAAGGGATGGTTTTCTTGACCAATGTATCGAGGAACCAGCTAGGGGGGGAAGCCATCTTAGACTGGGTGTTGTGTAATGAGAGAGGATTAATTAGCAATCTCGTTGTGCGAGGCCCCTTGGGGAAGAGTGACCATAATATGGTGGAATTATACATTAGGATGGAGAATGAAACAGTTAATTCAAAGACCATGGTCCAGAACTTAAAGAAGGGTAACTTTGAAGGTATGAGGCGTATATTGGCTAGGATAGATTGGCGAATGATACTTAAGGGATTGACAGTGGATGGGCAATGGCAGACATTTAGAGACTGCATGGATGAACTACAACAATTGTACATCCCTGTCTGGTGTAAAAATAAAAAAGAGAAGGTGGCTCAACCGTGGCTATCAAGGGAAACCAGGGATAGTATTAAAACAAATTGGCCAGAAATAGCAGCGAACCCGGGGACTGGGAGAAATTTAGAACTCAGAAGAGGAGGACAAAGGGTTTGATTAGGGCAGGGACAATAGAATACGAGAGGAAGCTTGCAGGGAACATTAAGACGGACTGCAAAAGCTTCGATAGATATGTAAAGAGAAAAAGGTTAGTAAAGACAAACGTAGGTCCCCTGCAGTCAGAATCAGGGGAAGTCATAACGGGGAACAAAGAAATGGCAGACCAATTGAACAAGTACTTTGGTTCGGTATTCACTAAGGAGGACACAAACAACCTTCCGGATATAAAAGGGGTCAGAGGGTCTAGTAAGAAGGAAGAACTGAGGGAAATCCTTATTAGTCAGGAAATTGTGTTGGGGAAATTGATGGGATTGAAGGCCGATAAATCCCCAGGGCCTGATGGACTGCATCCCAGAATACTTAAGGAGGTGGCCTTGGAAATAGCTGATGCATTGATAGTCATTTTCCAACATTCCATAGACTCTGGATCAGTTCCTATGGAGTCGAGGGTAGCCAATGTAACCCCACTTTTTAAAAAAGGAGGGAGAGAGAAAACAGGGAATTATAGACCGGTCAGTCTGACATCGGTAATGGTTAAAATGATGGAATCAATTATTAAGGATGTCATAGCAGCGCATTTGAAAAGAGGTGACATGATAGGTCCAAGTCAGCATGGATTTGTGAAAGGGAAATCATGCTTGACAAATCTTCTGGAATTTTTTGAGGATGTTTCCAGTAGAGTGGACAAGGGAGAACCAGTTGATGTGGTGTATTTGGACTTTCAGAAGGCTTTCGACAAGGTCCCATACAAGAGATTAATGTGCAAAGTTAAAGCACATGGGATTGGGGGTAGTGTGCTGACGTGGATTGAGAACTGGTTGGCAGACAGGAAGCAAAGAGTAGGAGTAAATGGGTACTTTTCAGAATGGCAGGCAGTGACTAGTGGGGTACCGCAAGGTTCTGTGCTGGGGCCCCAGCTGTTTACATTGTACATTAATGATTTAGACGAGGGGATTAAATGTAGTATCTCCAAGTTTGCAGATGACACTAAGTTGGGTGGAAGTGTGAGCTGTGAGGAGGATGCTATGAGGCTGCAGAGTGACTTGGATAGATTAGGTGAGTGGGCAAATGCATGGCAGATGAAGTATAATGTGAATAAATGTGAGGTTATCCACTTTGGTGTTAAAAACAGAGAGACAGACTATTATCTGAATGGTGACAGATTAGGAAAATGGGAGGTGCAACGAGACCTGGGTGTCATGGTACATCAATCATTGAAGGTTGGCATGCAGGTACAGCAGGCAGTTAAGAAAGCAAATGGCATGTTGGCCTTCATAGCGAGGGGATTTGAGTACAGGGGCAGGGAGGTGTTACTACAGTTGTACAGGGCCTTGGTGAGGCCACACCTGGAGTATTGTGTACAGTTTTGGTCTCCTAACTTCAGGAAGAACATTCTTGCTATTGAGGGAGTGCAGCGAAGGTTCACCAGACTGATTCCTGGGATGGCGGGACTGACATATCAAGAAAGATTGGATCAACTGGGCTTGTATTCACTGGAGTTCAGAAGAATGAGAGGGGATCGCATAGAAGTGTTTAAAATTCTGACGGGTTGAGACAGGTTAGATGCAGGAAGAATGTTCCCAATGTTGGGGAAGTCCAGAATCAGGGGTCACAGTCTAAGGATAAGGGGTAAGACATTTAGGACTGAGATGAGGAGAAACTTCTTCACCCAGAGAGTGGTGAACCTGTGGAATTCTCTATCACAGAAAGTTGTTGAGGCCAATTCACTAAATATATTCAAAAAGGAGTTAGATGTAGTCCTTACTACTAGGGGGATCAAGGGATATGGCGAGAAAGCAGGAATGGGGTTCTGAAGTTGCATGTTCAGCCATGAACTCATTGAGTGGCGGTGCAGGCTCGACAGGCCGAATGGCCTACTCCTGCACCTATTCTGTATGTTTCTATGTTTCTATGCTTCCAAGAGGAGTGTGGAACGCTTCCCTTGGTGCTCCACTCCTCCCTTGGGGCGCTAAAAGTGATTATCCCGGTTGGAGGCGGTAAACATAGCTCGGCACTAAAGTTAGCGATCAGGCGGTGTCATTGTGCCAACTGGGCGATACCGAATTTTTAGCCCTGTATGTAAATGGGATAAAGGAACAAAGGAATTTGGGGGTATAGATACACAAACCACTAAAAGCAGTGAAGCAGATTAATAAGGCCATAAAAAAAGCAAAGCACTGGGATCATTTTTGGAGGGATAGAATTGAATAGCAGAGAAGTTATGTTAAATGTGTATAGAACCTTGGTTAGACCACACTCAGAGTATTGTGAACAGTTCTGGTCTCCATATTATAAAAAGGACCTCGAGGAACTGGAGAAGATGCAAAAAAGATTTACTGGAAAGATCCCAGATCCGAGAGGTTAAACCTATCAGGAAAGATTGAACAGGCCGAGGTTTATTTTTCTCGAAAAGAGAAGACTGAGGGGTGATCTGACAGAGGTCTTTATGATTATTTTATAGGGTAGACATAGAGAAGATGTTTGCACTTGTAGGGGAGACCAGAACTAAGGGTCATAAGTATCAGATAGTCACTAATAAATCCAACAGGAAATTCTGGAGAAACTTCTTTACCCAGATACTGGGTTATGTTTTCAAGTTGCTACCTGGGTGTAAAGCTGGCGTTGCAGATTGGCCATCATTATAGAAACTGTCTAATTTTCATTTCCACGTTGCTCTGGGGAAGGCGCTTTGGGCTCTGAAACAGGGCAATCCTCCTCACACCCACCAGCTGTTAGAAGAAGCTTTGCTTTGCCAGTTACTACAGCCCATAGGCTCTATTTCCTGTCTCTACATCTGTGCAGCCACATTCATCTAATTTACACTTTGCTCCTTTCTTGAGGTCCAATGGTTGGACCCAATATGGGTCAGGAACTTGGACTAAATAAATGATGAGGGCTAAGCTCAGGAAATTCTGGAAGATTAAGCCTTCTGGAACTGACAAGCACTGTGGATGCTTTACTGGCCTTGTGGAGGATTTAGCCGTAGATTTATTTTTAATATCCTATTTTTAATATAGGGCTCTCACTCTGTTGTAAAGCCTACTTGATCTTAGGTCTATGATTCCTCAGGTTCTATTTTGTGCTGTTATACTCTTGAAAAACAGTAAATATCACTAACTTTAAAGCTATCTTGTGAGAGGTTCGGGTTGGGGGTAATATATTAGCATGGATAGAGAATTGGCTAACTAACAGAAAACAGTGAGTTGGGATAAATGGTTCATTCTCTGGTTGGCAACCAGTAACTAGTGGGGTGCTGCTGGGATCAGTGCTGGGGCCCCAACGATTTACAATCTATATTAATGATTTGGAATAAGGGACTGAGTATAATGTAGCCAAGTTTGCTGATGATACAAAGGTGGGAGGAAAAGCAATGTGTGAGGAGAACACAAAAAATCTGCAGAAGGACATCGACAGGCTAAGTGAGTGGGCAAAAATTTGGCAGTGTGAGATCATGCACTTTGGCAGAAAAAAATCAAAGAGCAAGTTATTATTTAAATGGAGAAAGATTGCAAAGTGCTGCATCACAGTGGGACCTGGGGATACTTGTGCATGAAACACAAAAGGATAGTATGCAGGTGTAGCAAGTGATCAGGAAGACCAATGGAATCTTGGCCTTTATTGCAAAGGGGATGATGTATAAAAGCAGGGCAGTCTTGCTACAGCTATATAGGGTATTGGTGAGACCACACCTAGAATACAGCATGCAATTTTGGTTTCCATATTTACGAAAGGATATACTTGCTTTGGAGGCAGTTCAGAGAAGGTTCACTAGGTTGATTTCGGAGATGAGGGGGTTGACTTATGAGGAAAGGTTGAGTAGGTTGGGCCTCTACTCATTGGAATACAGAAGAATGAGAGGTGATCTTATCGAAACATATAAGATTATGAGGGGGCTTGACAAGGTGGATGCAGAGAGGATGTTTCCACTGATGGGGGAGACTAGAACTAGAGGGCACGATCTTAGAATAAGGGGCCGCCCATTTAAAACTGAGATGAGAAATTTCTTCTCTCAGAGGGTTGTAAATCTGTGGAATTTGCTGCCTCAGAGAGCTGTGGAAGCTGGGACATTGAATAAATTTAAGACAGAAATAGACAGTTTCTTAAACAATAAAGGGGTAAGGGGTTATGGGGAGCGGGCGGGGAAGTGGAGCTGAGTCCATGATTTGATCAGCCATGATCTTATTGAATGGCGGAGCAGGCTCGAGGGGCCGTATGGCCTACTCCTGTTCCTATTTCTTATGTTCTTATGTAAAATGGACTGTACAATTGTAATAGTCCCCACTGCGTAATGTCAGCAATACTGTGTGTCACTAATACAATAAACTATAACTTGCACAAAATGAATGAAAGGGTAAATGTCCATTCACGAGTATAATGAAACAAATATTGACTCCAATCTTTGGTACATCAACTTTATGTATCATTGATATTTTGAAACTGTCTGCACAAGTGGCTAGTTTTCAATGCATGCTGCAGGATATTGCCTATAACACACTGATTCTCAAGGAGAATTAACTGAGGATAATAAGGGGAAAAATTTGTATGTGCCAACAGAATTGCCGCTGTTACTGGCAACTCGAGTTAACAGCCACTGCAAATAGCTGCAGCGTACCGTTGAAATATTGACGCTGGGGGTTGGCGATATGGAGCGCAGTGCAAACTTACCATGCAATGCCCTCCTTATGGCAATAAGGTGGCATTAATAGAGGCCGCCGACCCAAAGTTCCTGTCCACAGTCGGCATTGCAGCTTCTTACAGCCTGTGGGAGTGAGGCTGTGGAGTTCACAAGACATTGTGGCAATTAAAGGGGCAATGAATTAAAGGGGTAATGCATTCAGAACTAATAAAAATAACAAAGCAGTGAAATATGCAGCTTACAGCCCTTAGTGCTTTTCAATTAAAAAAAGTTACAATTACAAAGAGGTTCCAAATGGGATTCTTCAGCACTTAAAGCTGCATTCCCTTCTGAACCTCAAAAAATGGTTAAAGTGCTTCAGCACTAACACAAATGGCTCAGCAAGCCAGGGCAGGGGCTCCCAGAGTCGAGTACACAGCACTGCAGCTTTGTGCAGGGGGTCAACACTGCAAGGGAGGTCCTCTACCCACAGGGATCAGGGGGCCCTCCAGAAAGAATGATGTGGGACCACTTCATCAAGGCTGTCACTGCCAGCAGTGTCACGCCCACCATCTGGCTCCAGTGCCCAAAGAAGCTTCATGACCTCAGATCACTGGTCAAGGTCAGTGAATGCATCTTCAAAAGTCATCTCCTACCAACTACACAACTAGCCTCACACACTGCTCAATGCATGACTCTTCCCCAATCACTCACCTGTCAACAATCTGTACCAAACACAAGGCACATCTCCCATTCTTAGCCTCACCTCATCCTGTTGGAGGAGATGGTGATGGCATTCTTGGCAGGGGCATGGCGGAGCGCTTGGTCAGTGGCAGGGCTGAAAGGATACAAGATGCTGGTATCTTCATACGTTATCCTCCTTCTGGTATGCACCTCTTGCTTTCTTGCCCTTCCCTCATCACAATTCCAACCGTGTGCCTGCCCACCCAGTGGTTGGCCAAGAAGAGCAAGAGGAGAGTGAAAACGATTGATTTGACACTCCCAGCCACCAGCTCCTCAAGGTCGACCATAAGGCCATTTGCAGTGTCCCCACTGAAAGTCAGTATCCTTCCATTAGCCATGCTGCAGTCACTGGGGTAGCACTGCGTGACATTAGTAGGATAGGCAAAGACATACACAAGACAGTCGCTAAGGGTGATGAGTTGATTTCTTGATGTCATACTGGATGGATAGATGTATAAAGTTGGTTTGGGAAGTTTGCTTTGTGGTGGCTTGTATTTCAGCATTGTGGCCAAGAGGATGCTGTGATGGTCAGTAACAGAGGGAAGGTAAGGTGTGGGAATCATTTTGAAAGGGGAATTGGTGTTGTGGTCACTGGAACTGCAGGCGGTTGATTCCATCCCAGATATTCTGGCCACAAAGGGGCTGTCTGGAATGCGTCCTTCTATCTGCTTCCTCCTCTTTTGCATGCTCCTCTTCTGCTTCTTCCTCTTCTGTGTCTTCCTCCTCCCTCTGCAAGCGGATGCTGTAAATCTGAAATGACAGTATAAAATGCTGGACATAGCAGCTCAGGCAACATCTTCACCTGAGATGTGAACTCTGTTTCTCTCTCTGCGGATGTTGCCTGACCTGTTGAGTATTTGCAGCATTTTCTATTTTCTAGGAGGCCTACCATCTGAGGCCTTGCAAGCATCCAGCAGCATACCCTACACACTTAAAAAACTTTTTAGCATCTATTGCAGCAAATCACTACTTCAATAAAATAAAAGAACAGTCCAAAAGCTTAAATGCAAACTTACGTGAAAGATGTGTGTGTGTGACCCTTTAAGAGAAGCTGACAGCACCTCTGTCAGTCTGTTTACATGCTGGGTTTCTCTGGCATCGTTATAACTCAGCGCTCAGGTCAAAGTTGGCTGTAGTGATGTTAAGTTAGTGTTGCACGCCGACTGACGTCACCGATCACCCATGTTTTTTTGCAGGGTGCTAATTATTACCAGTTACCCGGACGATGCAAATGGAGGACACTGCATATTCTCCCCCCCACCCACCCCCGCACCCTGCAGCTGCACCATTTTTTGATGGTAACGGGTGGCATAAAGCCCCCAAAGGTTTTGCTCTTTCTTTAATTTAATGGGACTCTTTTTGGATCCTTCATTTTGTCTCTTAGTTGTCTGGGGTCCAATACAATGACAAATATGCAACTGAGAATTAAATCTTCTTTGGACTTGAGACTCAAATATGGTTTTGAAGGTTCAAAATTTCCACAAAGCTGAATGTCAGCCTAATAGCTGCTGCTATTTTGAGTTCTGTTCCATGTATGATACATTACTACATTTTGCCTGTCAGTTGCCCACCATATTCCTACTACACTGCCAGTAATTGTGTGGATGTAGTATGAGGACAAGGCTGCATGGATTTGGGCAACCCAAACCCAAAGTGGTTCAAATTGGACAAAACCCTCAGGTTGTCACAGAGTAACCCAACATATCCCAGCCCAGAATATGTCAGATTTCCAATTGCTGCCCTGTATACTAGTATTCATTATTATTTGCTGTCATGACCAGGTCGAGGTCTTGGGAAGTAGAAGCAGCTGTGTCCCTGTGCTGATAATAATCTAAAATTTTATTAGGAGCCAAGAAAAACATTTAATTCATTTCCTTTCATCATACATGAAAAAAATGATCAGCTTATGATGTCTCTACAATACAATATTTAATATTAGCTTACTGCTTCAGAAATGATATCCCTTTTGCAATTTCAATGAAAGCAAAGCCATGATTAAAAAGATAGGCCCAGAATTTAAGGTCGGTATGATGGCAAACTGTCAAGTTTGCCTTTATAACATCTTTGAAGCCGATCGCAAGTGCATGCGGAAATTATGAAGTTGCAGTCTGTCAATGACAGCTCCGAAACTTTCTGTGTTGTGCACCCCACCAACCCCCACAGAGATAGCAATCAATGAAATCTCGTAAATCATTAAAATTGATAAAAACTTTGACTCTTCTGTAGTAAGTACACTGTTAAATTCCCCACTAAAAGTTAGATCCCAAGGGATTAGGTGTAACTGGGGGTTTAACAGTGTATTATACAAATGTTAAAGGCCTAGAAAACTAATTTTAATTTTGTGCAGTGTGAAATTTGTCTATTTTAATAAAAAATAACATTTTAAGAAATTTTTCAAAAAAAATGTAAAAAATTTTTAAAGTTTGTCCATCATTATTTTAGGTTTGCCTTTTCCCCAGGTGAGAGCCCAATCTTTCTTTTTGCTCTCGCTAACTATTTTAAAAAGTTAGAATTTTAAGGACTTACTCACTTTCTTGTTTGCTGTCTGTGAGAATTCTGTCTTTTGATTGGCTGCTTAGACAGCCTATTGATGTCACAGCAGTTTGAACAAGGGGATTCCCATTAAGTTCAGTTGAATTCAATTGAACATAAGAATATAAGAACATAAGAATTAGGAACAGGAGTAGGCCATCTAGCCCCTCGAGCCTGCTCCGCCATTCAACAAGATCATGGCTGATCTGGCCATGGACTCAGTTCCACTTACCCGCCCTCTGCCCGTAACCCTTAATTCCCTTATTGGTTAAAAATCTATCTCTCTGTGATTTGAATATATTCAATGAGCTAACCTCAACTGCTTCCTTGGGCAGAGAATTCCACAGAACATTGGAAAAGCTGAAGTTCTCGACACAGGTGTCATGAGGTCCTTGTGCGGAGCTTACTCAGGGGCCACAGCGAGTGCCTTCACTTCACTGCTGACCTCAAATTCAGGGCTAATGTTTTAGATTTTTTTATATTTGATATATTATTAGCAGTAGAATCTTATTACAACAGCTACAGTTACATAGCACCTTCTGGGGTAGAAATTGGTATGCATTGTGCCTGTTTTTCAGGCGTGAAATAGGCACGAAACATATCAATTTAGCAGTGGGACTGCCTGCGCCAAACATGTGTCAACCCAGGCCCCCCCACCCACCCTATCCTGCAACCACTGTCTGCCCCTGTGACAGAGACTGTAGGTCCCGCATTGGACTCCTCAGTCACCTGAGAACTCACTTTTAAAGTGGAAGCAACTCACCCTCGACTCTGAGGGACTGCCTATGATGATGATGATGGTCCTATTACTAAATTTGTAGGAGCTATTTATCAGGTGCCTAAAACAGGCATTAGGCCCCTTGAATATGTCAATAAGGGGCCTAATACCTATTGAAGGACCCCTTTTCAAAGTGAGTTCTCGATGAGCAGGGCAGGCATTGGGCCTACCCCATACAGGATCTTTCGGTTGACTCTGTGGGCTCAACAAAATGTGAATTTGAGAAAATAAAAAGAAACACTTCCTGTGGAGCCAGAAGGAGCAGGGCTGCTTCTCCCAATTGTACAGGTGTCACGATCGTCCCTCGCTCCACCCCTCACCTCCACCGGGACATACCTGAGTGCTGCTGCCAGCGAGGCAGGTGTCTCTAAATTGTTTTTCTTCCTTGGGTGAGTTGCCTGTAGAGGTACGACCAGCGCAGACAGCTCATTCTAATTATTCATAATAAAGCCCGAGGACCAATTTCCAGGCTGCTTCCTTATAGCCCAAAAATGGGCCCAGACTCATTTTTACCCCCTGATGTAGTAAAATGTCCCACACCACAAGGGCAGGGGCAGAGGAAATGGACACCAAGCAGAGCTAGGAAAGGTGGTAGGGTGCAAATCAGGTTTTAGGGAGACTTTTAGAAAGGCAAAACAGCTTATGAAGTGGGTTCCAGAGAACAGGGCTGTGATGGCTGAAGTGCCTGCCACCAGTGATGGAGTGGACAGAGGATATACACTAGGCCGGAGTAGGAAGAGCAGAGGATGTGAGCTGGGACAGACAGCTGGAGGAGGTTTTAAAGGATTGCACTAATAAGAAGTTTGAGCACATACATTGTTTTCTTAATTAGTTTCTAAGACACTCTGTTCTTGTTAAGAACAAAGGCCTAGAAATTCAGGTTGTTTACACCTCCCGGGAGCACTAACGGGGCGCAAATTACTTTTTGCCCAGGCGTGGCATCACTAATGACTCCCGCTAATTTCCGCGGGAGTTTAGCGGCAGCAGTAACCTGTAGTGCCTGGCTTTTTATGGAGTGTGCGAGGTTGCAGCCCCTGTTTCATTATTTAAAGGGGCTGCTCCTCAATTTCTGGTTGCACTTCAGTCCCACACTCCTGATTTTTGGGCAACACCCTGTGTGGAGGGGAGTGGGTAGGTCTGAGGGCCTCCTCGTAGGACTGCTCCTGGGCACGGCCAAGGGTGCCATCAGCAGGTCCAGGCAGCGGGCGGTCGAGGGGGTCGTTCAGCCCGACTGCCTGCCTCTCTTCCGTGCGTACATCCGAGCCAGGGTGTCCTTGGAAATGGAGCACGCGGTGTCCACCGGTATGCTCGCGGCCTTCCGCGAGAGCTGGGCGCTGGAGGGACTGGAGTGCATCATTAGCCCTGGCAACCAAATTTTAATTTGATTTTATATGTTTTAAAGTTTAATTTGTTTTAATTGCCGGGTTTTAGTGTCCTCCTCCCTTTTTATAGGGGGCACTTGTGTGTATATATATATATATATATATGTGTGTTTTAGTGCCCTAAAAAAAACAAGAAAACTACAAAAAATACAAAACCCCCCCCCAAAAAACAAAAAAGGGCCTGGAAAAATGTTTGGAGTGTCCCCCCTTTAATAAGGGGGCACTTGATTTAACGTTTATTTTTGTTTTGCAACAAAAGAGTTGTAGTGCCTGGCTCAGCTGCGCTAATGACAATGTGCAGTGCCCCGTTATCGGCCCAGAACAAAAATTAGGGAGCGTCTCCTGAAGCTGCGGCAGGCGATACCAGCGACAACTTCAGGGGACGTGAAACAGATTGCAGGCCGCTCGTGAGACAATCGTGAGGAGGTGGTGGCCATTTAAAAAAAAATGGTGTTGATTTTTCCGAGCGCCCCATTAACACTTTCAATACGAGGTCTGTGCGGCAATCAGTCAGCCCAGCACTTTGCTTGAGTGCCGGTCTCTTGGCATGGCAACCCCGCCCCCCCGGTGGTCCAGTGAGGAACATTTTTCCAGTGCAGAGTCTGCAGCTTGGCCCTTCCCTTTAATGAAGGGAAGAGCCCCTCCTACGCGGCAGCACTACATGGCCCAGCGCATAGTGCTGTGCCCTGCTCCATACGCATCCGCACCGCTAGCGCCCCAGAAAGGAAGTAGAGTGCATTATTTTTCCCAGTGCGTCTTGCTGTCAACAATATTGTTTTTTTTAATGGATTAGTGTGCTTTACCACACCATTCTTAGAAATAAGTGACATTAGATCATTTTATCATCAGCATACCATTTCTCCTTTGCATTGTGGTTTGTTTGTGAACATTTAAAGAAAAAATATGCTAGACTTGTAAAAGAATGTATCTGCCTTTCCCCTGTTTTGTATATCTGGCATTATCTCACCCCATATCGTGATCTTGTAAAGTATACTGAATGTAACTTCCAATCTCCTTTGGGCATCCAAAAGACAAAGTAATATTTTCCATCAAGTGGGGCATCTTAACAAATAGCCTGGGTGAGGATCACCAAATGGGCATCGCATATTTGGCGCTTTGTTGACTCTGGCAAGGGTTCTAGTTCCCAAGTCACAACAGAAGAATAAATATTCTCCATCTGCATGTCCACTCCTTTGCTATAATCTAGACTGACCCTTGCTCAAGCATGATAACTCTCCAGCTTTTAGTTTCTGTCGATTAATTTATCATGGAAGAGAAAGTCACTGGAAATATAAATAAATAATTACCAAGAATTTATAGTACAGGAACCGGGCCATTCGATCCAACTTGTCTATGCTGGTGTTTATGCTCCACACGAGTAAGGCACAGGGAAAAAAGTACTGACACAAAAATAAATCAGAAGTTTAAAAAAACAAGTAGAAACAGGAAAAGAAAGTAGAAACAAAGAAAACAAACACAGCAACTGAAAAATAGAAACACTAGACAAAGGGGAGAAGAAAATAAATGAAGTGCAATGGAAATAGACATAAATTGCCAGATTACAGTAATTTATTTATGGCTGCTTAGGCTGTCTCCTTGATTTATTATCACTTAGTGTGACAATTGTTTATATCCTCAAGACGGTAGTTCTAGTTTAATGTAAAGCAGCAACACGTACACAAGAAAATGCATAATATAAACGTCATGCAAAAATAATAGAGACCGGATCTAAGTTGGTCAGGCCATACCAACTTAGTTACAAGTGCTTTCAGACCCTGCACTGTATCAGAGAATAATAGTAGGCTGTCATAATAGTTCAACTGTACAAGACAACAGCGATCACCTTGACTGTAATACAGAAGAATAGAGAAACTCCAAGGCAGTAGTCTAGTTGTGAAGTGTGAATATACATTGAAGTCTGACTAACATTTGGAGAGCCTAAAGTTTTTTGTTGTAATTCTTTGATTTTTCTAGCTCATTACCATATTTTGTACATCGTGCAAAGTTTGTCATGGTTCCAAATTTATTTATTTTTATGTTCAGGTTTGACCGATGCTGGCAAGGCCACATTTATTGCCTATCCCTAGTTGATGGTGGGTGCCACTTCAGATAGGATTAAGAGCCAACCTAAGAGCCATACTGTGTGACTGGAGTCGTGTGAAGGACAGACTGGATAGGGGTGGCAGGTTCCCTCCTCTGAAGGACACTGGTGAATCATTTGTTTTTTTCCAACAATCCAACAGCTTTCATGGTCCTTTATGGCCCAACTTCTTCCTCTGTTGCGTGGTCTGGGCCGCCATCGTGTAGCCTGGCACTCCGTTTTGGGTGCCAGTCTGCAGCCTCGGCACCACGCTGCCCTGGTGGCCCAGTGGAGGCCATCAGAGGCCCGGCAGAGTGCGCAGCGGCCCTCCCCTTTAATCAAAAGGGAAGGGCATTGAAATGCATCAGTGCTACGCGGAACATCGGCGTAGCACTGACCAATGTGTCCCAATAGCGCCACTAATATAAGAAGTTATGCCTGGTCCCAACTTCCTGTGAGGGGGCAGTAACCGCAATTGCATGGCCGGGGCAGGACTTCCGTGTCAGGCATAGGAAGTCCCACCCTGAGTCAGTTACCACTAGGGTATTTCAGCCCCAAAGCATCCTCAGCATGTTAATATTTTAACTCCAAAGTTGTAAGTTGTTAGAGCTTAATTTGGAAGCTGTCATTTTATTTGATTGTTTTGTAAACCTTATACATGTTTAATACTGAGAATTACTTGGTAAGAAACTGCTTTTAGATTCAAGGTAAATCCATGGGGAAAAAAAAATCACAGAACTGCTACTCAGTTTGGTTTTGGTCTGGCCTTGGTGTGCAGAGGTGGAATGCAATTCTGTGGGTATTTGCTTCTGTTAATCCATCGCAGATTATATATCCTGATGGTTTGCTAAAGAATCAGTTATTATTTCTCCCCCCAAAAAATTATTTATTCCAATTTCTTTCTGCACATTGGCTACTGTGTTTCCTCACATTACAACAGTGTCTACAATTCAAAAGTACTTCTTTACCTGTCAGCACAGGAGGATCAAGATATTGATAAAGGAAGGGAAAATAGAATCTGAGAGTAAACTAGTGAGAGACATAAAAACAGACGGTAAAAGCTTCTATAGATATGTAAAAAGGAAAAGATTAACGAAAGTAAATGTGGGTCCCTTACAGGCTGAGACAGGCTGAGACAGGCTGAGACAGGCTGAGACTAGTGGGGTACCACAAGGTTCAGTGCTGGGACCCCAGCTATTTACAATATACATTAATGATTTTGACGAAGGAATTGAATGCAATATCTCCAAGTTTGCAGATGACACTAAGCTGGGTGGTAGTGTGAGTTGTGAGGAGGATGCTAAGAGGTTGCAGAGTGACTTGGACAGGTTAGGTGAGTGGGCAAATGCATGGCAGATGCAGTATAATGTAGATAAATGTGCGGTTATCTACTTTGGTGGCAAAAACACAAAGGCAGAATATTATCTCAATGGTGACAGATTAGGAAAAGGGGAGGTGCAACGAGACCTGGGTGTCATGGTACATCAGTCATTGAAAGTTGGCATGCAGGTACAGCAGGTGGTGAAGAAGGCAAATGGCATGTTGGCCTTCATAGCGAGAGGATTTAAGTATAAGAGCAGGGAGGTCTTACTGCAACTGTACAGGGCCTTGGTGAGATCACACCTTGAATATTGTGTACAGTTTTGGTCTCCTAATCTGAGGAAGGACATTCTTGCTATTGAGGGAGTGCAGCAAAGGTTCACCAGACTGATTCCCGGGATGGCAGGACTGACATATGTTGACAGACTGGATCGACTAGGCTTATATGCAGTGGACTTTAGAAGAATGAGAGGGGATCTCATAGAAGCATGTAAAATTCTGACAGGATTGGACAGGTTAGATGCAGGAAGAATGATCCCGATGTTGGGAAGTCCTGAACCAGGGGTCACAGTCTAAGGATAAAGGGTAAGCCATTTAGGACCGAGATGAGGAGGAACTTCTTCATTCAGAGAATTGTGAACCTGTGGAATTCTCTACCACAGAAAGTTGTTGAGGCCAGTTCATTAGATATATTCAAAAGGGAGTTAGATGTGGCCCTTACAGCTAAAAGGATCAAAGGGGTATGAAGAGAAAGCAGGAATGGGGTACTAAAGTTGAATGATGAGCCATGATCATATTGCATAGTGGTGAAGGCTCGAAGGGCTGAATGGCCTACTCCTGCACCTATTTTCTATGTTTCTATGTTTCTATAATGGAGAATATGGAAATGCAGAGAAATTAAACAAATATTTTGTGGTTGTCTTCATAAAAGAAGACACAAAAAACCTCCAGAACTAATGGAGAACCAATGGTCTAATGAGAATGAGGAACTGAAAGAAATTAGTATTAGTAAAAAATTAATACTGGAGAAAGTAATGGGACTACTAGAATCTATTATTAATGACGTGGTAACAGGGCACTTAGAAAATAATAATAGGAGTGGGCAGAGTCAAGATGGATTTATGAAAGGGAAATCATGTTTGACAAATCTGTTGGACTTTTTTGAGGTTGTAACTAGTAGAATAGATAAGGGGGAACCAGTGGATGTTGTGTATTTGGATTTTCAGAAGGCATTCGATAAGGTGCCACACATGAGATTATTAAACAAAATTAGGGCTCATGGGATTGGGGATAATATACTATCATGGATTGAGGATTGGTTAAAGGACAGAAAACAGAGGCTAGGAATAAATGGGTCATTTTCGGGTTGGCAGGCTGTAACTAGTGGGGTGTCGCAAGGATCGGTGCTTGGGCCCCAGCTATTCACAATTTATATCAATGATTTGGATGAGGGGACCAAATGTAATATATCCAAGTTTGCTAATGATACAAAGCTAGGTAGGAATGTAAGTTGTGAGGAAGATGCAAAGAGAATGGGCACGAATATGGCAAATGAAATATAATGTGAAGAAATGTGAAGTTATCCACTTTGGTAGAAAAAGTAGAAAAGCAGAGTATTTTTTAAATAGTGAGAGATTGGGAAATGTTGGTGTTCAGAGGGACTTGGGTGTCCTTGTACTCAAATCACTGAAAATTAACATGCAGGTACAGCAAGCAATTAAGAAAGTAAATGATATGCTGATCTTTATTACAAGAGGATTTGAGTATGAGTAAAGACATTTTATTGCAATTACATAGGGCCTTGGTGAGACCACACTTGGACTATTGTGTACAGTTTTGGTCTCCTTACCTAAGGAAGGATATACTTGCCATAGAGGGAGTGCAACAAAGGTTCACCAGACTGATTCCTGGGATGGGGGGGTTGTCTTAAGAGGAGAGATTGAGTTCACTCGGCCTATATTCTCTAGAGTTTAGAAGAATAAGAGGTGATCTCATTGAAACCTACAAAATTCTTACAGAGCTTGACAGGGTAGATGGAGGGAGGATGTTTCCTCTGGCTGTGGCGTCTAAAGCCAGGAGCCACAGTCTCAGAGTAAGAGGTTGGCCATTTAGGACTGAGATGAGGAAAAACTTCTTCACTCAGAAGGTGGTGAATCTTTGGAATTCTCTACCCCAGAGGATTGTGGAAATTCAGTCTTTTAAGTATATTCAAGTTGGAGATCGCTAGATTTTTGTATATTAAGGGTATCAAGGGATATGGGGACAGTGCAGGAAAGTGGAGTTGAGGTAGAAGATCAGCCATGATCTTATTGAATGGCAAAGCAGGCTCGAGGGGCTGAATGGCCTACTCCTGCTCCTAATTCTTAAGTTCTTATGAAGCTGAGGATGTGTAAAGCACTATATAAATGCAAATTATTTATTTTATTTCCTTTTGCCATGTCATGAAATGTAAAAGAATTCCTATAAGCAATAAAAGGGTTCCTTGTTCAACCAGGCCATGATATTCCAGACACTTCATGAATAAACAATCTATATTAATGACTTAGATGAGTGTAACATATCCAAGTTTGATGATGATACAAAGTTAGGTGAGGAAGTAAGCTGTGAGAAGGACGCAAAGAGGCTGCAGAGAGTTATATGCAGGTTGACTGAGTGGGTAAGAACATGGAAAATGGAATACAATGTGGGGAAATGGGAAGTTATCCACTTTGGTAGGAAAAACAAAATGCTGAATATTTGCTGAATGGTGCGAGACTGGAAAATGTTTGCATTCAGAGGGACCTGGGTGTCCTTGTATATGGATCATGGAAAGTTAACATGCAGGTACTGCAAACGATTAGGAAAGCAAATGGTATGTTAGCTTTTGTTAGAAAGGGATTATAGTATAAGAGTAAAGAAGTCTTACTACAATTATACAGGGTATTGGTGACCCCACACTTGGAGTATTGTGTACAGTTCTGGTCTTCTTATCTAAGGAAAGACATATTTGCCTTAGAGGGAGTGCAACAAAGGTTCAGTAGACTGGTTTCTGGGATGAGGGGATTGCCCTATGAGGAGAGATTGCGTAGACTCGGCCTATATTCCCTGGAGTTTAGAAGAATGGGCTAGATTTTCCCCAAGCAGTTTTTTCGGCGCACTTATCGTAAATGCGCTGACTTTGTGCGCTGGAAATGGTGCCGAAAAAATGTGCCCCCATTCTGGTCGCTCTGCTGTGTGTTCCGGGTCCTGGCATGGCGTTTCTCGTGGAGTGGGGGGGCGGAGTTACAGTGCTGCGCAGCAAACACTGCCAGCACCTCTTCACATGCGCGCTAGAGTGTGCACGCATGTGCAGTAGCTCATCGCAGCCTGACGCTGTGTGGGAGGGGCACGCCATCCCTATCCTGGGCCGAGTGGCTTGCCGCACACTCTGATATCGAAGGATCGCATTGGAGTAATGGAGTCTGGAGGTGATGAAGGGACATGTGAGTTTTAGTGGCAGATGGGCCGTGGCCCTTTCGACAAGGGCGCGTGAGCGGGCTTAGATGAAGTGCTCTTGCAGAGAGCCGGTATGGGCTTGACGGAGCATTGACTTGGTGCAGAGCCAGGATGGCAAGGAGAATTCACAGGACACCGGAGAGGAGAGCATTGACAGCCAAAAATGCCCAGTGTGTGAGATCATCTTCCCGCTTAACCTGGAGGACTTTGATTTTGAGCAGCACGTTGTGAAGCATTTTGTAGCTTTTCCTCTCCCTCCCCCCCCCCCGATGCTGCCAAGACCAGCCTTTCCTCTCCCTCCCCCACCTCCCGACCCAGCCCGCTGCCTTCCCCGGCCGATTTCAACTAAAGGTAGGATTTAATACAATTTTTTTATTGTTGTTCAATTATTTACCCTATTTTTATGTAGTTATTTGAACTTTTATATTGAATGTTTGCTGCTTGGTGCTTGGTGCAGGTCCTACCCCTAAAGTGTGGCCGAATGGCCTCAAGAACCTTAATGAGCTGCGTGTGTCCTGAGTTGATTCTTCGGCTGCTGGCCAGCCACTGACGCCGCTTCTATCTCATGGCCGAATGGCCTCGGGTCCGTCCGGTGCTGTTTCTTCGCGGCCAGCCACGAAGAGAATGAAGGCCTGCCTCAAGCACTGCAGCTCAGCTCGAAGCTTGATGCCGCTGCCGTCGAGACACTGACGCCACACCACTGCCTGTCTCCAACATGAAAGGCCTGCCTGAAGCACTTTCACACAGGTAGGAACATGGTTTATTTAATCTTTTCTTTGCTTATAAATTTTTATTCAGGTTGGATTTATTTGTATAATATTTGTATAAGTATAACTAAGGATTGATTGTAGAATTTAATGACTTCCCTTCCCCCCCTCCCCCCCACCTCGTTCCCTATGCCTAATTTGTAACCTACGCCTAATTTTCTAAAGTGTAGACAAGGTTTTTTCGAGCGTACAAAAATCTTCACTTACTCCATTCTAAGTTAGTTTGGAGTAAGTTTTCACTCATGAAACTTTGAAATCAGGCGTAAGTGGCCGGACACGCCCCCTTTTGAAAAAAAAGTTCTGTTCCAAAGTGAAACTGTTCTACCTGACTAGAACTGGAGCAAACTAAATGTGGAGAATTCCGATTTCTAAGATACTCCGTTCTACACCAGTTGCTCCTAAAAATCAGGAGCAAATCATGTGGAAACTTGGGGCCACAGAGAGCAAACTGTTTGCATAAGGCATGAGAAAAGTATCTGGACTGGGCTCAGATTTTAGGATGGTGCGCACAGGGAAACATGCCATCAAGTGAGGTGGATAATGTATCAGTCTCATGCAATCAAGGGAGTGTTGCAAGTCCAGGAGAATTACTGTTTTAACCCAAGTACTTTATTCAATGTAAGATATATAACGGTACCAAATTTCCAAACATCTAAGGAAGTTACAGGGATTTGTTCAATTTAAGATTAAGGTGCTGTTAAAAAGAAAGATTTACATTTATATAGTGCCTCTCACGACCAGCAGACGTCTCAAAGCACTTTGCAGCCAATGAAGTACTTTTGGAGTGTAGTCACTGTTATAATGTGGTTCTGTCTAGATAGCATAAGGTAATAGTGCAGAATAATAAAATGCAGAGAGAAGTAAATGAGGAACTGAAAATTCAAATAAGCTGCAAAACATACTGTAGCGGAACAGATAGAGGTCACACATACACGCAGAACAAGATGAAAAGCTGAAAGAGAACAGGAACAAAACGGGACAGAGTAAATATAAAAAATTTAAATCATTCAGCAGTAGAGTTATAAAAATTGTGATTTGACTGCTACAAATTGTAAAATGCAACAATAATAATTTTTTTAAGTGGCATTTTCTCCACACAGCAAAATGATAAACTGCCTCATCTTCTGTCACTGTAACATTAATGAATTACTGTGGGGGCTGCTGGGCATGGCCGAATGGAGGCTGCAAGTCTCAGTATATTTAGATAATTATTGTTTGTAGTACTGGCCCTGAATGCTTAAACTAACTGGGAAACTTCAGGATTAAGACAATTTACACAGAACATCCTGTCACTTATTTTTATCATTTCATCTCCACAAGATAAATCAGTTTAAAAGTGAATGTTGCCCACTGGCTAAGAGGAATTATTGGCTTTTGTGAAGAAATCAGGAGCGGCAGCTTTTAACGAATTGTTGCATCATGCTGCTCGCTGTTGGCTGAAATGATATGAAAAATCCAGGAGTTCTGTTAAATGAATGTTTTCCCCCATTAAATCTTAGACTACATATTATCATGCACAAAATTCTTACTCAATCTTTTTAAAAAACTGTTCTATAAATTTTTTTAAAGCTTAACCCCACGCTTTAATGTCTACACTATTATTTCCCACATTTTAACTAGTTGGAACACAACAAAAGGCTTTTAACAACCTATCTAATGGTGCACTCATGCTGGAGCTGTGGAACCATGTGTGGTTGTATACTTGCACAGAGCTCCACTCCCAACAGGCAACATTTTTGGGTAAAACCTTCTGCCCTTCCTCAGGAAAGGGAGAGGATGGGGCTTCCACTCACCATGGAGAAAGACCTCTGATCCCATACAATCTTCTGGCATTCGGGTCACATACGTTTTGGAGTGAACTCCCCACTTCCACCCCAGCCTCTGCTGGGAAGTTGCGTCCTATTGAGGGTGGACTTTTGTTTTGGCAGCCTCATACTGCTTGAAAAAGAAGAGAAATGTTATTTTAAATGGTACGGTCCAAGCAAGGAAATGTTTTGCACCTGTCTGAATACAAAATTCTCTGGGGGACACTCTGCCAATGTTAGAGCACTGAACACCTAGGCCTAACAGGCATATTTAGTGTCCAGCAGTCAAACCATTCAAATAGAGAGAAATATGTTGGGGGCTATATTTCCCTCATTTGAATGGCGTTTCGATACATTGCTCATATCTGAGAATGGCACTGGCCTGGGGAACAGGAAAATGTGGGGGCGTGGGAATGGCAGCAGGATTTGGAGGCTCAGTGGAGTGTGTCCCTAAGCAATGTTCTGCCCTCCCTACCCCAAATGCACTAAAAAAACGGTGCAGGTGGGGAGAGGTAGGGCTGAGCAGAAAACTACGACTATATATTTTAAGAGTGTAGGCAGCTGTGTCTGTGTAGTCTAAGCATTTGAATTAGTACCAAGTAGGTTTTTTCCAGTGTGTCCAAATGACCTAATGGGAACTTTTAAAATACAGACACCACCCTGGGCTTAAACACCATGCAGGATCAAACTGAAGCCCCTTGCAGACCATCTCATACTGCTTCTTTCAGGACTTGACACCAGATGGATACCGCAGCTTTAGCATTAATGGGAAGCAGAAACCACTTTGGAGAAACATTGTAGTATAAATGCATCCTGTAGCAAGAAATGTGCTGTTGTCAGTGAATGAAACACAATCGCTTTGGAGCTTATTTTTTGAGATGAAATGATAAAAATGAGTCAGTACTTGAAATTTGATATTGGGGTATTGTTTCCACCGCAGCATGATCAAGACAATTGGGTCTGGTGACTGACTAAGCTTAATTCCATTGTTATGACATGAAATTCTGGGAATGTTACTGATGATGTAGGGATTCTGTCCATTTTTCCATGAAAATAGTAAACTAGTGGCCTTAATTCTGATTTAATTTACAAATTATCTGTAACATTAATTTATCCTTGTACATCACCCTGTTTGGAGTTTTTGACTGATGGAACCTTTCCTGTTTCTCCAATTAGATTCAATCAGGACAAGAAAAGGTCCATTATGGACCAAACGTAATCTATAAGATTTTTTTAAATCTGCGGATGTCTATCTAAAAATGTATTGTAGGAACAAAATGTAATAGTGGTAATATATTTGGATAGATACTATGGTATCAGTGGGGCCACGTTTCAGCCTGTGTTGCTCCTGTTTTTTTGGAGCAACTGGTTTAGAATGGAGTATCTTAGAAACTGCAATTCTCGGCATTTAGTTTGCTCCAGTTTTAGTCAGTTAGAACAGTTTCAGTTTGGAACAGGTGTTTTTTCAAAAGGGGGCGTGTCCGGCCACTTACGCCCGTTTTGAAAGTTTAGGCAGTGAAAACATACTCCAAACTAACTTAGAATGGAGTAAGTGTAGATTTTTGTACGCTCGGAAAAATCTTGCCGACACTTAGAAAATCAGGCGTAGGGAGCGGGGGGGGGGCGGGGAAGGGAAGTTTACAAACATTAAACACTTCAGTTTTACAAATAAAGAGCCATCATCAATAATAAATGATAAATACATCAATAAATCAACCAGTAAATCAATAAAAAAAAATTAATAAAACATTTAATAAATAAAAAAATTTCTACTCACCGACTGCAGCACCGGGAGCCCTCCAAAAGCGTGCTGAGATGGGGCCCCCCCAGTTGTCTCTCTCTGTCTCTGTCAGTGTCTCTCTCTCTGTCTGTTGGTTTGTGTGTCTCTCTCTCACTCTCTGTCTGTCAGTGTCAGTGTCAGTGTCAGTGTCTCTCTGTCTGTCAGTGTCTATGTGTTTCTTACAGCGAGGGGAGGGGGGGGTGAGGAGGAGGGGGAGGGGAGGAGGAGGGGGGAGGAGGAGGAGGGGGAGGAGGAGGGGGAGGAGGAGGAGGAGGGGGAGGAGGAGGAGGAGGGGGGGGAGGAGGAGGAGGGGGGGTGAAGCAGGGGGGAGGGATGGGGGGGAGGGGATGAGGGGGGAGGGGAGAGGAGGGGGGAGAGGGGGGAGGAGGAGGGAGAGGGAGGGAGGGGTGGGGAGAGGGAGGGGTGGGGAGAGGGAGGGAGAGGGAGGGAGGGGAAAGGAGAGGGAGGGAGGGGAGAGGAGAGGGAGGGAGAGAGAGGGAGGGAGGGAGGGAGAGAGAGGGAGGGAGGGCGAGAGAGAGTGGGAGGGGGAGAGAGGAGGGAGGGGGAGAGAGGAGGGAGGGGAGAGAGGAGGGAGGGAGAGAGAGGGAGGGGGAGAGAGAGAGGGAGGGGGAGAGAGGGAGGGAGGGGGAGAGAGGGAGGGAGAGAGAGGGAGGGGGAGAGAGGGAGAGAGGGAGGGGGAGAGAGGAAGGGAGGGGGAGAGAGAGGGAGGGAGGGAGGAGAGGACTGGGAGGGAGGGAGGGGGAGAGGAGAGGGAGGGAGGGAGGGGGGAGAGGAGAGGGAGGGAGGAGGAGGGAGAGAGAGGGAGGGAGGGGGTGAGAGGAGAGGGAGGGAGGGAGGGGGGAGAGGAGAGGGATGGAGGGGGGAGAGGAGAGGGATGGAGGGGGGAGAGGAGAGAGAAGGAGGGAGGGGAGGAGAGGGAGGGATGGAGGGGGGAGAGGAGAGGGAGGGAGGAAGGAGGGGGTGAGGAGGGAGGGGGGGAGAGGTGAGGGAGGGACGGGGGGTGTGCGTAGGCCCGA